>NC_089504.1:360192650-360792650 GCF_036850995.1 Saccopteryx leptura | reverse complement strand
GCCGCGCCCTCCTCCGCCCTCCCCCAGCCCCCCGCCGCGCCCTCCTCCGCCCGCCCCCAGCCCCCGCCTCCCCCTCCTCCGCCCTCCCCCAGCCCCCGCCGCGCCCTCCTCCGCCCTCCCCCAGCCCCCCGCCGCGCCCTCCTCCGCCCGCCCCCAGCCCCCGCCTCGCCCTCCTCCGCCCTCCCCCAGCCCCCGCCTCCCCCTCCTCCGCCCGCCCCCAGCCCCCGCCCCCGCCGCGCCCTCCTCCGCCCGCCCCCAGCCCCCGCTTCCCCCCTCCTCCGCCCACCCCCCGCCCCCGCCGCGCCCTCCTCCGCCCGCCCCCAGCCCCCTCCGCCCACCCCCAGCCCCGCCCTCCTCCGCCCACCCCCAGCCCCGCCCTCCTCCGCCCACCCCCAGCCCCCGCCGCGCCCTCCTCCGCCCGCCCCCAGCCCCCTCCGCCCACCCCCAGCCCCGCCCTCCTCCGCCCACCCCCCCCAGCCCCGCCCTCCTCCGCCCTCCCCCAGCCCCCGCTTCCCCCTCCTCCGCCCACCCCCAGCCCCCGCCGCGCCCTCCTCCGCCCACCCTCAGCCCCCTCGCCCTCTGGCTGTTGCTACCCTGTCGGCTGTGTCTACATGTGTACGTACCTGGGCAACTCAACGCCCAGCCTGCCACGGCCAGCTTTTGTGAGCACAATCGGAGAACCAGTCACAGAGATGGAAACCCCTCCCGCACCAGAGCAGTGATTTCCATAATATGAAAAACCCCAGGGCCTCAGCGGGACGGACAGGAGAACCGAGGGTGAGACCCCCGTTCAGGGCTGTCTGGGCCTGGGGGGTGGCGGAGGCTTGTGTGCTCACCTTGCCTTCTGCTGCGGGCTTCTGGGGTGTTGTCACATGGGGGGCCCACTTACGGGCACCGGGAAGCGCCCAGAGGTTGCCATCTTGGAACCGAGGATGTTAAATACATTTCCACTTGCCCTCTCCAAGGACCAGAACGCCACACAACTCCCCTATCTCACTGTCAAGACCCGCCCTGGGCAGAGCTGGCATCGCATTGCCTCTGGGTAATCCACCCCTTGCCAACCCTTCCCCACCAACATGGCCATCGTGTGCCCCACCACCCCAGAAACGCCGGGTCTCCTGGTTCCTGAGCCTGGGTCAGGAGACGCAGCCCTGCCCGGGCACCACCCTCATGCCCATCCCACCCAAACTGGAAGACACACTGCAGGGAAGCTCCATTAATTTTTCACGAGACTCCTCTAAGAGCAGCTGAGCCGAGCCGAGGCAGAGCCACAGTACTGATGCCGTGCCAGCGGCCCGCGAAGGGTTAACCCATTAGCCCGCATCCTGGTGAGCTCATCCCACCGGAGCCGGCTCAGCTCAGCGGTGGGACTAGCTGCACACCAGCTCCTGCGCGGGGCTGGGGAGGCTCTCGCTGGCTGAGATGAACTTGCACGGGAACTCATTGCTGGCTTCCTCCCCATGCAAGCTGGGGGGGCTTCCCAGGCCCCTCGTTCTCCCCGGAGACAGCAAGATGGTAAGTAAGGAGGGGACTCATCCTCTCTGCCCATCTTTCCGTTCCCCTGGAGGAGCAAGCAGGTTTCACCTGGCTTCTGAGAGCATCGAATCTTTGAACGGAAGTTGGAAGGCACAGTGCCTGCCAGGCGAAGGGGACGGGGCTACGGCTTGGGAGGGGGTGACGCGTGTGCGGGCAGAAGAGGACTGCCCCGGAGGGTCCTGGCAGAGAGGGGTGGTGGGCAGGGAGGGGCCCCTGCTGTGCACAGCATCCGGCTCTCATCCTTGGCACTCACTGGGGGCACAAGCTGGGCAGGGGACACATTCCCAAACCTGGGCAGAGGCAGGAGCAAAAAAAAAAAAAAAAGCCAGATATTGAAGTGAAAGGGCACCCTCAGGGCCCAGGGTGCACAGGTGGGACCCCAGGCCCAGAGGACAGCCTTCCCGGGTGTCCTGTGTCAGACCTCAACATCCGCGCATGGCTCCCTGCTGCAGGTGCGGCCGGCGCACAGGGAGGGACCAGGAGACCCCAGTGCAGCACCTGCCTGGGCACCCTCACCTCAGAAAGGGGGAGCCAGACAGGCGCAGGCAAACAGGCTCAGGTCCAGAGCGCGCTCATGCCTCGGGGGCCGTCTGTCCTGGTAGAGGCAGAGGTAACCCCCTGAGCTAGAGCGTGCTCATGCCTCGGGGCCGTCTGTCCTGGTAGAGGCAGAGGTAACCCCCTGAGCTAGAGCGCGCTCATGCCTCGGGGGCCGTCTGTCCTGGTAGAGGCAGAGGTAACCCCCTGAGCTAGAGCGTGCTCATGCCTCGGGGCCGTCTGTCCTGGTAGAGGCAGGAGTTATCAAATGAGCTATTTCCCACCTCGTCACCGGGCAGGGCGGGGGCGTCCGCCGCATGGGGACAGAGGTGAGTGGCCCTGTCGAGGCCGAGTATGACCTTGGGAGAACTGCTCTTCCAAGGTCTTTGAGCAAGTGACCGATCGTGGCTGTGCCCTGGCGACAGAGGCGGTGCATTCAGAAATGCTCTGGGGATGCCACGGGGAAAGAGCCAGACTCTCCACGGGGAAAGAGCGAGACTCTTCACTGGGAAAGAGCGAGACTCTCCACGTCTCGGGGACTAAGAAACAGAACAACACGAAGCACCCGGGTCTTTCTCGGGAATGAGAATCATGTTATTTCCCGGCCTCACGTTGTGTGGGTCCTGCTCTCTGGGGCCAGCCTCCCCCCTGGGAAGCGGCGTGCGCCCCACCCCCGCCCTCCGCTCTGGTCCTTGCAATAAGGGCCCAGCGCCTGTCCGGGAGAAGCCCGGGAAGGGGCAGGCAGAGCCGGGCCCAGCGCCTGTCGGGGAGAAGCCTGGGAAGGGGCAGGCAGAGCCGGGCCCAGCGCCTGTCCGGGAGAAGCCTGGGAAGGGGCAGGCAGAGCCGGGCCCAGCGCCTGTCCGGGAGAAGCCCGGGAAGGGGCAGACAGAGCTGGGCCCAAGCACAGCTGGGCCTCGTACAGTGGCCAGGCGCATTACAAGGATGCCACTTAGATCCAAATTCCTCATAGACAACAAATACACTCTTTTAAAGGGTTTTATTTATTGATTTTAAAGAGTATAAAAGGAGAGAAAGGGGCGTGTGGGGGAGAACAGGAAGCACCAGCTCATAGTAGTTGCTTCTCTTATGTGCGTTGACCAAGCAACCTAGGGTTTCAAACCAGCAACCTCGGCCTTCCAAGTTGATGCTTTATCCACTGCGCCAGCCCAGGCCAAGCTAAACAACAAACAAATTTTTAATAGAAGTATGTCCTGTGCAATACTTGGATCATTCTTACACACACACACACACATGCATTCACTGTTAATCCGAAACACAAATTTAACTGGGCATCTTGTCTTGCTATTGTCTAAATCTGGCAACCTATTAATATTGATGGGGTTTCATTAGATTCCAGGGAGGATGGCGCAGGGAAGGGCCGGAGGTGAGGGCTGAGGTCAGGAGGTGCGGGCACCGCGGGCGGGCGCTCGGAAGGGGGCAGTGAATAAAGAGAGGGGAAAGGCAGAGCTCCTCCCTGAGAAAGGGCTGATAGAGAGTGTAGACCGGACCTGGGGTCCCACAGCTCTGGGCCTCGGTCTCCTTGCCTGTGAAACAGGAGTGGTGGCCTGAGTTCCCACCCCACGCCCAGCCCCTCAGGGAATGCGGGAGGGAATGAAGGGCTTCCGGTGCTGTAAGTACGGACACCTGCAGGTGGCCTCCTGGGCACAATTCACTTACTTTGCTTTCCGTGGCCCTTCCCACTAAGTGGTGCATTTCAAACACCCCGGCATCTGCCAGAGGGGAAGGACTGGTGCTTTTTACCTGGGACATCACTGTGTCCTCAGCTTGCACACTCCACACACCACCAAACCCTCTGCTGGGGAGGAACAGATAGATGAGTGTGTGAGGCAAAGTTAAAACTTCCTGGCTGGTGTTCTCTGCTCTCATTTGAGACATCTCTGTACCTCCTTCCCTCAGAGACAGCCTTGAGTATGCACGGTGTGCACACCTCGAGCCCCTCTTTGGAGAAGGGCATGGTCTCAGTTGCCTGTATGTAACTCCATGTCTAGCAGAGGACGGTGCCCAGGAGTTGCTTGAAAAGTTGTTGGTTGCCATGTTGGCGAATGCTGTCGGCTTGGAGCTAATCAGCAAGTGGGGGGGGGGAGGTACAAGGTCAACATAGACACTGCAGCAATGTAAGATGGCAGCGTCTCCAAGCAAGCGGGCAATTACAAATACGCGGCAGACATGTAGCGCAGTGCTAACAGGATTAAGAGATGGTCCCACGGGTTCCTCCTTCCTTGGGATCCATTTTTCACTTACCAAACCCAGTCTTTGTTCTGCCCGGGGCCCCCTGTTTCTCTGAAAGTGTGTGTTTTCCTTCAAGGGATGGTGTCTTTTCAAAGGCGAGGTGGAAAAGGTAAAATTCTTATTATTCTTGTCCCTCCCTTCTTCCTCTCTGCCTCCCTCTCTCTAGCTCCATTTCCATCTCATCTTTATCCCATCCCCACCCTCATCCCCATCCCGGTCCCCTCTCTATCCCTACTTTCATCTCCGTCTCTCTATCTCTATCCCCATCCTCATCTCCATCCCGATCCTCATCTCCATCCCATCCTCATCTCCATCTCCATCTCTATCTTCATCTCCATCTTCATCTCCATCTCCATCTCCATCTGCATCCCATCCTCATCTCCATCCCCATCCTCATCTCCATCCCCATCTCCATCTCCATCCTCATCTCCATCCTCATCCCCATCCTCATCTCCATCCTCATCCCCATCCTCATCTCCATCCTCATCTCCATCCCCATCCTCATCTCCATCCTCATCCCCATCCTCATCTCCATCCTCATCTCCATCTCCATCCTCATCTCCATCCTCATCCCCATCCTCATCTCCATCCTCATCTCCATCTCCATCCTCATCTCCATCCTCATCCCCATCCTCATCCCCATCCTCATCCCCATCCTCATCTCCATCCTCATCCCCATCCTCATCCCCATCCTCATCTCCATCTCCATCCTCATCTCCATCTCCATCCTCATCTCCATCCTCATCTCCATCCTCATCTCCATCTCCATCCCCATCCTCATCCCCATCCTCATCTCCATCTCCATCCCCATCCTCATCTCATCTCCATCCTCATCTCCATCTCCATCCTCATCCTCATCTCCATCCTCATCCTCATCTCCATCCTCATCCTCATCTCCATCCCCATCCTCATCCCCATCCTCATCTCCATCTCCATCCTCATCCCCATCCTCATCCCCATCCTCATCTCCATCTCCATCCTCATCTCCATCTCCATCCTCATCTCCATCCTCATCTCCATCCTCATCTCCATCTCCATCCCCATCCTCATCTCCATCCTCATCTCATCTCCATCCTCATTCCCATCCTCATCTCCATCTCCATCTCCATCTCCATCCCCATCCTCATCCCCATCCTCATCCCCATCCTCATCTCCATCCCCATCCTCATCTCATTCCCATCTCCATCCTCATCTCCATCCTCCATCTCCATCTCCATCCTCATCTCCATCCTCATCCCATCTCCATCCTCATCTCCATCCTCATCTCCATCCTCATCCCATCCCCATCCTCATCTCCATCCTCATCCCCATCCTCATCTCCATCCTCATCTCCATCCTCATCCCATCCCCATCCTCATCTCCATCCTCATCTCCATCCTCATCCCCATCCTCATCTCCATCTCCATCCTCATCTCCATCCTCATCTCCATCTCCATCTCCATCCTCATCCTCATCTCCATCCCCATCCTCATCTCCATCCCCATCCTCATCTCCATTTCCATCCCCATCCTCATCTCCATCCCCATCCTCATCTCCATCCCCATCCTCATCTCATCTCCATCCTCATCTCCATCTCCATCCTCATCCTCATCTCCATCCTCATCCTCATCTCCATCCCCATCCTCATCTCCATCTCCATCCTCATCCCCATCCTCATCCCCATCCTCATCCCCATCCTCATCTCCATCCTCATCCCCATCCTCATCTCCATCCTCATCCCCATCCTCATCCCCATCCTCATCCCCATCCTCATCTCCATCTCCATCCCCATCCTCATCCCCATCCTCATCTCCATCTCCATCTCCATCTCCATCCCCATCCTCATCCCCATCCTCATCTCCATCCTCATCTCATCTCCATCCTCATCTCCATCCTCATCTCCATCTCCATCCTCATCTCCATCTCCATCTCCATCCTCATCTCCATCTCCATCCTCATCTCATTCCCATCTCCATCCTCATCTCCATCCTCATCTCCATCTCCATCTCCATCCTCATCTCCATCCTCATCCCATCTCCATCCTCATCCCCATCCTCATCTCCATCCTCATCTCCATCCTCATCCCCATCCTCATCCCCATCCTCATCCCCATCCTCATCTCCATCCTCATCCCCATCCTCATCCCCATCCTCATCTCCATCTCCATCCCCATCCTCATCCCCATCCTCATCTCCATCTCCATCTCCATCTCCATCCCCATCCTCATCCCCATCCTCATCTCCATCCTCATCTCATCTCCATCCTCATCTCCATCTCCATCCTCATCTCATTCCCATCTCCATCCTCATCTCCATCCTCCATCTCCATCTCCATCCTCATCTCCATCCTCATCCCATCTCCATCCTCATCCCCATCCTCATCCCCATCCTCATCCCCATCCTCATCTCCATCTCCATCCTCATCTCCATCCTCATCCCCATCCTCATCTCCATCCTCATCTCCATCTCCATCCTCATCTCCATCCTCATCCCCATCCTCATCCCCATCCTCATCTCCATCCTCATCCCCATCCTCATCCCCATCCTCATCCCCATCCTCATCTCCATCTCCATCTCCATCTCCATCCCCATCCTCATCTCCATCCCCATCCTCATCTCCATCCCCATCCTCATCTCATCTCCATCCTCATCTCCATCTCCATCCCCATCCTCATCTCCATCCCCATCCTCATCTCATCTCCATCCTCATCTCATCTCCATCCTCATCTCCATCTCCATCTCCATCCTCATCTCCATCCTCATCTCATCTCCATCCTCATCTCCATCTCCATCCTCATCTCCATCCCCATCCTCATCTCCATCTCCATCATCATCTCCATCTCCATCTCCATCTCCATCTCCATTCCCTCTTCATTTCACCTCCATCCTCATCCCATCCTCACATCTATCTCTATTTCCATCTTTATCCTCCGTCCCCACTTCCCAATTTCTCCAGCAAGCACCTTCTCTTCCTTCAGGACCCCCTCTTCCTCAGAATCAGTTACACACTCTTTCCCATCAGAGCCAGGTGACTACTCACCCTACAGATTTTCCTTTCCTGCCTCCACCCTATTCTGGAAACTACCACACCTTTTCCCACAGTGGCTGGGCCATGTTACATTCCCACCAGCCGTGGACGAGAGTTCTCGTACCACATCTGTTTGTCACTGTGAGCTTTTAACGTTTTAATTATTCCAGGGAATGTGTGGCTGTATCTCATTGTGGTTTTAATCTGAGATATTTTTCTGTTGAATATCAACTTCAAGCACTTTTTCATGGGTTTCTTGTTCATTTGTTGATCTTCCTTGGAAATGGGTTTGTCTAATCTTTTGTCCATTTTTTTAAAATCAGCATGTTTGTGTCTTTATTAATTAAATGTGGTTGTTCTTATCTAGTCCAGCTATAAATCCTTTCACAAGTACATATTTTGCAAAAATTTTCTCCTGGTCCATAGCTTGCCTATTCGTTTTCTTCTTCGTGGCTTTATGTTTATGTTCAAGTTATGGCCATGACTCGTCTTGAATTAATATTTGCTGATGGGTGGAGGTGGATTCCAGGCTGATCTTTTTCCCATGTGAACATGCAGTTGTTTTAACACCACTCGTTGGATGAGTTTTCTTTCCCCATTGAATTGCTTTGGTGCATTTGTAAAAAGTCGGTTGTTTTTGGTTATTGTTTGGCGTGCTGCGCTGGTTGCTAGGGACAGCAGTCTGACTTCCTACAAGTCTGACTTAGAGAAGGCAGGTGGGCTTCCTGCCCCAGGAACTGTAGGGTAGAGTTGGTTTCCTGGGCTGGTTGTGGGTCAAAGAACTATTTTTATATAAAGTCTGACCATTGTCTGTCTTCGTATTCAGCCTCTCATTTATTATAAAGATTTGCAAACATACAGAAAAGTAGAAATAGTAATATAATGAACTTTCATACAGTCATCATTTAGATGTAGTAATTTTTGGTTTGTCATATTTGATTTAAAGTTTGGTATTTTTATGTGGATTGTAGCATCACAATATTTCACCCTTCTATGTTGTCTCAAGATAAATTTTTTTTTTTTCATTTTTCCGAAGCTGGAAACGGGGAGGCAGTCAGACAGACTCCCACATGCGCCCGACCGGGATCCACCCGGCACGCCCACCAGGGGGCGATGCTCTGCCCCTCTGGGGCGTTACTCTGTTGCATCCAGAGCCATTCTAGTGCCTGAGGCAGAGGCCACAGAGCCATCCTCAGCACCCAGGCCATCTTGCTCCAATGGAGCCTCGGCTGTGGGAGGGGAAGAGAGAGACAGAGAGGAAGGAGAGAGGGAGGGGTGGAGAAGCAGATGGGCGCTTCTCCTGTGTGCCCTGGCTGGGAATCGAACCTGGGACTCCTGCACGCCAGGCCGACGCTCTACCACTGAGCCAACTGGCCAGGGCCTCAAGACGAATCTTAATATCTACAAAGGCATTTTCTTATGTGTCCACAATCTCATTGTCATACTGGACATAACTTCTAATTCCTTAATGTCATCAAATACCCAATCCATAGTCAAACTTACTCTAAAATATCCCAGGATGTCTTTGCACAGTTGGTTTGTTCTAGTCAGAACCTAAAGAAAGGAACGTATCGCATTTAGTAATATCTTTTAATTATCTCTGTTTAAACAGTTTATTAATGTTTAACATTCACACAGGAAAGTAGTCATATCAAAGGATACAGCTCAACTTGTCCACACCCACGTCAGCAGCTGGCGTGCTCAGGTCAGGAGTCAGAACAGGACCTGCGCCCCGAAGCGCTCTAGGTGCCCCTGCTCTCCGACACTGCCCCACCCTCTGGGGACGCCACGACCCCGATCGCCAGTAGCTCCGACCGCCTCGCTCTATGTGCCCCTGCTCTCCGACACTGCCCCACCCACCAGAGGTGACCACGACCCCGATCGCCAGTAGCTCCGACCGCCTCGCTCTAGGTGCCCCTGCTCTCCGACACTGCCCCACCCACCAGAGGTGACCACGACCCCGATCGCCAGTAGCTCCGACCGCCTCGCTCTAGGTGCCCCTGCTCTCCGACACTGCCCCACCCTCTGGGGACGCCACGACCCCGATCGCCAGTAGCTCCGACCGCCTCGCTCTAGGTGCCCCTGCTCTCCGACACTGCCCCACCCACCAGAGGTGACCACGACCCCGATCGCCAGTAGCTCCGACCGCCTCACAGGTTTTTGGATTTTATCTAAGTGAAATCTCACTTTATGTGAATGAAAATGTGTCCAGCTTGTCGTGCTCAGCCTCCTGTTTGGAGATTCGGGCCCGTTTTTATGTGTGGGGTTGTCATTCTTCTCTTTTCATGGCTGCAGGGTCCCGACCAGAGCGCCAGGTGCGGCTTGCCCAGCCCTAGTCGTGTGCTACAAATGAGGTCCGCGCACGAAAACTGCCTCCTGACACTGTAAAGTTGACCTCCAGGGACGAGGGACCTCTTTAATTTCCCTTCTGAAAGTGCTGCCCGGAGGGCGGAGCCAACAATCACACCTGTGGTTAGTCCAAGAGGCCCAGCATCTCGGGCCTTCCCCTGTCTCTCTCCTAGAGAGACTATCCCTAATTACATCTGCAAAGACCCTTATTCCAAATTCAGGTCACACGCTGAGGTCCTGGGTGGACACAACTCAACCCACCAAGGGGGGTTAGGAACATTCCGACACATTCAAACCAACCCTTCAGGAACTCATCCCAGCCTGAAAGCGTGCTTCTCCTCACGGGCCGGCTGCCCGGATGCGGCCAGCTCCCTCCCAGAGCCCCAGCGGCACGGCCAGTCCTCTGGGCACCTGCTAAGTGCCAGGTGTGCCCCAGGGGAATCGGTTGGGTGGAGGGTGAGTAACAGCATCCTTGGTCCTCAGGCCGTTTGCAAGAGAGGGACGGAAAGGCCACCGTGGAGCTCCAGGGGACATCTGGCAATGCCGGGAGACATTTTTTATTATCTTGACTGAAAAGGAGGGAAAATGCCCCTGGTATCTGGTGGGTAGAGGCCAGCTTATATCTTACTTTTACTAAATATTCTACAACGTACAAGACAGCCCCTTATAACGAAGAGTTATTGGGTCCAAAACATCAATACTGCCACTGTTGAGAAACTCTCATATCAGAAAAAGAATAGATTCTTTAGGATTTTTTAAAAATTATACAACTCATACTGCCCCCTCGTTGGTGATTTTTCAGGAAACTTGGGGTCTTGATTCACCACCTGTGGACCTATCTAAACTAGCTTTAGTATGAGAAATAATCAATGAACAACTAAGGTGCCATAACTATGAGTAGATGCTTCCCATCTCTCTCCCTTTCTGTCTGTCTGCCCGTCTGTCTCTCTCTCGCATGCACATGCTAAAAATAAATAAGTAAATAAATAATAACAATAAAACTAGCTTTAGAAGTCCCTTAATTTAACTTCTTTATTCCATAGAGGAGAAAACAAGGATAAAGCAGACAAATATTTATAATAGCAACAGGGGCCATGTCTTGAACACCTACATGTACCACTCAATGCAGTTGTGTTTTGTGAAATCTGATAGTCACTACACCGCTGTGAGACAGATACTGTACTCTCTGTATTTTATTCATGGTACTAGTAAGTCTTGGGAGGTTAAGTAATCTGCCCAAAGTCCAAGCTTAGTGGAGGCAAACTGGGCTGACACAGCAATCTCTCTGTTGCCAAAGACCCGAATCTTTCTATCCCACGTGGACACTGCAAGTAGGGTTAGTGACTTGTTGCCTGCACATTCACTATCCCAAAGACACATGTCTTCTTACGTATGTCAACGAAATTAAAGTTTCTCGTTCTCTGAGCTTTCATGAGCCACTACAATTTAGATGATAGATGATAGATAACTAAATGTAGATAGATAGATAGATAGATAATCGAAAGACATCTACACAGGACGGCCAACCTTTTATGTTGGCAAGCGCAGATACTAACAAAACTAATGATCATCTTCCACTATGATCATTGTGTAAAAAGAAAGGATGTCAAACAAGGAAGGAAGGACATCATCTCAGAGTAAAAACAGTCCTTTAAGTTAAACAAACGTAACACTATGAAGAGCTTACAACAGAGTCATTTCCCCATTGGCTGGTGAGCCGCTCAGCACCATTACTTAACTGCCTCATTCCAGATTCAGTACGAGGTTAGCTGACTGCAGAATGAGGCCCCAGTGTGAAAACGTCATACACTGTCATAGTGGAGGGACCCTCAGGGCTCCCCCAGACGAGTGCATTCTGTGCAAGGAGCTTTGAGTCCGGAGACCTTGGCCGAAGCCCAGCACAGCCGCAGAGGAGGTGGGAGTGTGCCTCCGGCCGCTCCTGAATCTCTCTGGGCCTCGGTCTCTGGCTGGCGTCCGTATACAAGGGGCATGAATGAATGACGTCCTCACAGGGCCAATGAGCGCCTGTGAGGTGCCACCAGCCAGCCCGGCCGGCCCCGCCCTCCTCCCTCGGATTCGGGGAATCCTTTCTCCCCTGCGGAGGCCCAGCTTCCAGGCGCACTCTTTCTGTTCTCGAAGCAGTGACCCCCGCGCACCCAGGGGCCAGCAGGTCCTTTCTCCTTTGCCCAGAGCTGCCCCGGTTCAGCTGAGAACCGCCAGGTTCTCCATGACAACATCCGCGGCCTCCGAAAGCAGAGAGCCCTCCTCCCCGGGGCCCTCACAGCAAGGTAGTGGAAAGGGCTGCCAGGAGGAAATCTTACTGACGATGTCACAAGGTCCACCTGAGACACCGGGTTGCAACAACCCACATAAAGGCTCCTGGCTGGGATTGCACAGCACAACTCCTGGTCCCGTCCCTGCCTCCGGCGCACAGGGGACAGGGAGCTTGGAAATAAATGACCACTGCGCTTATGCACACCCACCACAGGACCGAAAGGGTAATGAGCTCCTGGTGCCCATGCCCACCAAGCACCCCGTCCCATGGCCCAGCCTCTGGAAGCAGCAGGAGAACGTCCTTGCTCTGGATGAGTGTGTGTGAACGGAAATGTCTGCATCCTGAAGGCAGGGAAACGTTCTCATTCCTGTTTTCTCCCTGTCAAAGGGAAGGAGAGGAGGTAACGGTTGTTCTAGGAAGCAGGAGCATTGTGCTCGGAGAAAGGTGGGGACACTCTTCCAGGGGGCGGGGGTGGGGGGCTCAGACCTGAGTTCCCCGGCGGGTAGAAGGAGGCAGGTGTTGAGATTAGTCTGAAGGTAACATCGTAGGAAGTGTGCCAGACATTGTTGCAGTGCATTCCCTGTCTTAACTCGTTAAACCCTTTTGAAAACCCTGTAAGTAAATAGGAGTGTTATTCTATTTTATAGATAAGGAACTGGAGGCACAGAGACATTAAGTAACTCACTCAAGATAACAGAGCTAGAAAGTGATTGAGGCCCTGGCCGGTGGCTCAGTGGATAGAGCGTCGGCCGGGCGAGTGGATGTCCCGGGTTTAATTACCGATCAGGGCACACAGGGGAAGCGCCTAACTGCTTCTCTCTCCCTCCGTCTCCCCCTTCTTTCCCTCTTCTTTTGGTTCCAGCCTGTTCTGAGGGCTGAAGGTAGCTCTTGATACTGAGCATGGCCCCAGGCGGGAGTCTGCCTCACTATCTCCCCTCTTCTTACCCAAAACAAACCAACCAACAAACAAAAACGGTGATTGAAGCTGAAAATAAGGTGCCAGTCAGCAAACTGTTGATTTTGTATAATGGGCACCACTGTTCCATTTTAAATACTAAAAGCAGGTGATTAGAATGATACAATATTTATCTTTTACAAGAAAAAGAAAGAAAAAACACCACACCAGCTTGAGTGGTTTCTTTTTTTTTTTTTAATCAGGGTCTCATCTGATTTTCCTTTTGGCCTCAGCAGAAACCCTGTATCACCCGCCACTGAGAGCCGGGCTGAAGACAGACGCTGAGAACAGGCGCTGTGTGTGAGCAGCCCTGGGGCTTTGCCCTTCGTTCCGGCTGTTGCGGGTACCGGGTGTCGTCGTTGGGTCCTGAGCGGCTGTGACGATGGAGGCTCTCCCCCAAGCCCTGGAGGTCGATGAGAAATCTCCAGAATCCAGGGACCTCCTGCCCAGCCAGACGGCCAGCTCCCTCTGTACAAGCTCCAGAAGTGAGTCTGTCTGGACCACCACACCCCGGAACAACTGGGAGATCTACAACAAGCCCATTGTCATCATGTCCGTGGGCGGCGCCATCTTCCTCTTGGGCGTGGCCGTCACCTGCTTGGCCTACAAGTTGGATCTGGGTAAGAAAGGCAGCGAGGCCCTTAAGATGATGGGGCCCGCCTTCCTGTCCCTGGGACTCATGATGCTCGTGTGCGGGCTGGTGTGGGTGCCCATCATCAAGAAGAAACAGAAGCAGAGACAGAAGTCAGTCTTCTTCCAGAACCTCAAGTCCTTCTTCTTAAATCGCTGATGGCGGCCGCCCCATCCGTCCTCCCTGGCGTCCTGCCGCCTCCACTCAGAAAAGGAGATTTGATGACCAACATCCAACATCCCAACGCCTTGGTGGTGGGGGTGGGGTGGAGGGAAACACATCAAAATGATCCAGGCAATCCCTCTCCCTGGATCTGTGGGAAAGAGAGAGCTCAAGGCTCCGCCTTCCGTGTCGTCGGGGTGCACTGCTGATGTATCTCACTTAGCGCCTGCCGTTACTGATGCCTCCCGTAGGCCCTGTCCGCACCCCTCCCCTCTCATGGCTCTCGGTCCATCCTGCACCCAGGCGTCGCTCTTCAAACTCTCTCTGCCAAGTGCTATGCATACTGGGAAATTCCTTGGAGTGCCTGAGCTGGATCTCACAGTTGCATCCTTCTAGAACTAAAAACCGATCAACAGAGGACCTCGGCAGAGGGGAGGGTGGGCTGATGTCCCACCCACTGGTTTGCCAGCCCAGCCCCCTCTGTGGACTGTCTTGCATTGCAGAACAGACAAGTCACAAGTATCAAATATTCCAGAGAGTGAACAGGGAAGGGGGTGGGGAAGGCACCTTCCCCCAGGGCACGGCTCTGGGAGTCAGCCAGCAGGACGTCCAGTTCTCTCACAGGGCACTAGGGGATGCTAAAGGCTGTCAGATTCCCCTTGGCCTTCCAACTTCCTCTCCTTGACCACTCTCCCCTAACGAACTTGCCAGGTAGCCAAGGACAGGGGCACATTCCCTACCGTCCTCTGTGCCCCTCCGTCGGGCTCTAGGACAGCAGCATGGAGAGCTGCAGGAGAATCCTGTAAGGTTGCTCTCTCCTTCACCTCCATCGAGAACCCAAACCAAGAAGATGGAATTTTGCATTTAAATGGTCTGTAGATTTTCCAGAGATGGAATTCAGTTTTAAAAAATCTGTCTCCCTCTCCCCACCCACCACCAAGTGCCCTGCTCTGGGCCAGACCCTGGGCTGGGAGCAGGACAGACAGACAGGTTGCCTGCCCTCATCCTCTTTCCAGAGTATGGGATACAGCCGGGACCATAGCATTGGAGATCCCTGTGCTGCACACATGATCGGGCCATGTGGGTGGGCGACAGGAGCCCCTAACCCAGACTGCAGAGAGAACAGAATGCTGGGTGGAGGCGATTTAGGAAATTGCAGAGCAACTTTCCTGACCTCCCAAACGTTGTGACTCGCTCTTTCTTGTTGATCTACTGCTTGCTTGCTTCCTCGAGGGCCTCAGGCAGCTTCTCCTGGGACTGGGAAGCTGAGGGCCTCCTGGGTGTACGGGAGAGCCTGGAAGGTTTCCAGAGAGACCACCAAGCACACAGCACCCTTGTGGTAGGTGCTCTCAAAACCTGGGGCTTCCTGTGGTAGCCAGAGACCCAGAGGTGACAGACCCGGAGGGCTACCACCACACTGCCCCAGGCCAGGCCGGGCTCCATGGAGAAGATTTGATGCCGGGAGAGCGGCATCTTGCACTATAATCACCCTTGTCTTAAGCTAACCCCCCTTCACACCTTAGTGGTCGCCATGGCAACTCCCCTCTCTCTCTAACAGGCCCCTCAGGTATCTCCATCCTTCACTGGTGATTCCACATGTAGAGTCAAAACCTCACCTTGTTCCCTCTGCATCATGGGTAATTCTATGAAGACAAATACCTGGTGACTCGGGGACCGTCCTCACCCCTCCTACCCAAGGGCCGGTGGCCTTTGAGTTTCACCCAGAGTGACCATGTCTCATCCGCTCAGTGTGTCTGGGACCTTGAGCCCACCTGTCCCCTGCACACAGGTGGTCAGGATCAACCCTGGAGGTGTGGCAAGGGCTGCCTCACTGATGATAGCTCCAAGGACGAAAGTGGCCAGGCTTGCAGCTCAGTTCCTTTCTCTGACAGGAAGGCAGGCTCCACACCAGCCCTGCAATCGCTCCTCCACCACCTGACGCCTTCTCACCAGGGGGCAAACGGGTTGGTCTCCCCGGGGACGGCTGGAAAGCCACACTTCCTGCGTCTCCATTGGCCCGGCCAAAAGCTGGCGGTCTGGGCACAGCTGCCGGGAGGCTCCAGGCTGAGGTGACCACCACCCGCGTCTCTGTGGAAGGAAGTTTGGGAAGAGCCAGGACCCTAGAAAGTGTCCACACCCTGGACTCGCCTCGCAGTCCGCAGCAGGGGGACTTGCCCACATCCCCGGCTCCTCAAGCTAGTTCCTCGGCAAGGAAAGTCGGGAAAGCACTCTGAGGGGAGACTCCCCAAGCCTTACGCAGCCCCACGGCGACTCCCCCAGGGGAGCGGGCCCAGGAGCGTGCCAGCACCACACGAAGGGGCTTTTGCCAAAGACCGTCAGTCACCCCACGGGAGCCCGAGGAATGGGTGTGCCTGAGCTGGTCAGAGGCCACATTTCTGGACAGAAGCATCACCGCCGTGACTCCTGTGTGCCCACGGGCCAGAGGACGGGGCTGGCATCCACCTGTTGGGATAACTGGCTGGGATTATTCCCCCCTGCCCCGCCTACCCTGAAGCTGTCCTGTCTGGGAGAGTTCAATTTAATCCGCGGTCTAACGGAATTGATGTCTTGTTGAATTGTGTTCCATATTCTGCTCAACAGTGAGTTCTGCTTACCCTATTTAACCGTGTCTTCTGTGTTTTCCTTCTGTTCTCTCAGAAGCTCATTGGTTCCTCTAAACCGCCCCTCCCACCACCACGTCTCTCTTTCCCCCTCCCCCGGGGAGCCGTCCAGGAGAAAGGGGACAAGGTGGGTTTCACGCACGGCTGCTCAGGTGCAGCAGAGAGGCTGACAACCCTCCTCCCCTCCTCCCCACTCCCCCCACCCCCCCATCACCGTGAGTCCAGTAGTCAGGCCAAAAAGAGATATGGAAAAAGCACCTTCCGGAATGACTCAGCGGTCCAGGGTGAGGCAGACAGCTACCCCAGGGTCAGCCTGTCAGTATCCCCATGAACTCAGGAGAACAAGCGGATGAAGGGTGACCATCCAGCTCCCCAGCCCTCCGGGGGCTCCTGCGTCCTCCTAAGCCCTTCCTCCCTCCTGGCCTAGCCGCTCTGCCTCTCTGGGGCTGACATCCGACCCTCTTCTACGCCCCCCCCCCCCCAGATTGAACGAGTCCTTGACTTTCTGCTCCTCTTAGTCTGCTCTGTCTTCGGAGGAAGGGGAAGAAAGAAAGAGGATGGTATTAGGTCTGCACAGGCAAGCAGTGCTGTATCCCTGCTTCACTCCTGAAGCACTGTCAGCCTCACGGCCCCCCGCCCCTCCTGCTCTCCCTGTCCACCTCACTGTCACTCTCTCCAGCCCTCGGAGATCAGAGCGCCCTGGGAAACTCAAACCCAGAGCCTCAAAGGTGTCCGATGTTAACAGTGAGCAAGGGGCCTGCCTGAGCGTGGTAAGGCTTCCGGGCCTCACCCCCCGAGTGCCAAGGGGCTTGGGGGCCGGGGAAGGTGGGGGGACGTTGGAAGGGAGCAGGAAGAAGGGCTAACGGGCAGCCGGCAAAGACATTCTGGAATGCTATTTGAAGAGCAGAGCAAGGGCGGACACGAATAAACATCTCATGGGTGTCCACTGCAGGCTCGGGACTGGTCTCAGCCCTTCTTGCATCAACTCACTTCGACCTTTCTGAGCACCCTGTCCTGGGGGAGACTCTTGTTATCATCATCCAAGCGTGACAGGTGAGACAAGCGAGGCACAGGGTCACCAAATTAGAACGACACCCAACCTGGGACCGACATCCAGGCAGGCTGGCTGCAGAGGCCACGCCCAGGACCCCGCCCCATTCAGCTCTCTGAAGGCCCGTGAGGGGCGGGGGAAGGCACTGGGGTCATTGCAGGGTTGGGGGACAGGCAGGGAGGACAAAATAATTGGGGACTCAGGACACCACGCAGGGAAGTGGCCCAGAACCGGGAGGAGAGGACAAAGAGAGCCAGCCAGCAGCACAGAAACCAACGTTCGTAGCGGCTCCTAGGAGCCAGCACCAGCGAGCTAGGGGCATTCACCAAGGTCTGC
Organism: Saccopteryx leptura; assembly: GCF_036850995.1. Taxonomy (NCBI): domain Eukaryota; kingdom Metazoa; phylum Chordata; class Mammalia; order Chiroptera; family Emballonuridae; genus Saccopteryx; species Saccopteryx leptura. The sequence goes on along the minus strand of NC_089504.1, from coordinate 360,774,944 downwards.
TCCGCCCACGCGTCTCATCCCTCCTTGTCGGCACGCTTTACAGAGAAGCAGACACGGCTCAGAAAAGTGAACAACTCGTCCCAGGTCTCACGGAGGCCAGCAGATCAGAGAGGGGGGCCCCAAGCTGCCCCCGGGGCCTGAGCAGCCGCACCCCCCGGCTTCACGCCACATACACGGTCAGAAGCAGGATCCTGGACGTCTCCAACCACCAGTATGTGAGTGATACTGTCCAACAGAGTGGCCTTGGTCCACCCAGTCTTTGTTCCAGAGGCCAGACTCTCCGGCTGACCAGGAGGCTTTGAAACCGCCTGCTCCTAGACACCCTGAGCCCTATCACCGTAGTCACTGCTGCAAAGGACCCAGTGGGGTCATTTCTGTTCTCACACGTGTCCGGCAGTCCGAGAGGGACAGCAAACACCTCACGTAGTACAGAAACCGGCGTGCGGAGTCAGATCTCGACCCCGAAGTTTCTGATACTTTTCATGACCGAAACTTCTTTTAACCAAATACATGCTTACTTTTCAAGCTGGGTTGGACTGGGACAATTGTGGCGCGGGATCATAAGCCATTTAGTGGAAAGAGAAAGGACTATGGGGTGGGGGGGAGAGTGAGTGAGTGAGGGGGGAGCCAGGCCGACTGAGAGGCAGTGAGGGAAGGAGGTCTCAGGGGAAGTGAGCTGGGCGGGGGCAGAGATGGTGGGACCGGGCGGGATGAGCAGCCGACCAACAATGGGTCTGTCGGTGGAGACCAGCTGGCTTGCTGGCCGGGCGTGTGTGGCAGGAAATGAATCCTCATCAGGAAAGCAGGAGCTCAGAGTGCACAAAGGCAGGGGCCCCCAACCTTTTTTGGGCCACGGACCGGTTTAATGTCAGAAAATATTTTCACGGACCTGCCTTTAGGGTGGGACAAATAATAAATGTATCACGTGACCGAGACAAGCATCAAGAGTGAGTCTTAGACGGATGTAACACAGGGAATCTGGTCATTTTTGAAAAAATAAAACATCGTTCAGACATAAATATAAATAAAACGGAAATAATGTAAGTTATTTATTCTTTCTCTGCGGACTGGTACCAAATGGCCCACCGACCGGTACCGGTCCGCAGCCCGGGGTTTGGGGACCACTGCACACAGGGACAACGTGGAAGAGAGAAGCTGGTTAAGACCTGGCGTTTGGGAAAACGGTCGTCCTGGTGGCAGGGTGCAGAATGGGTCAGCAGAAGACAATCTGCACAACTGAAGTTAAGACGGTTAGGAGAAAAAAGAGCATTTGAAGGAGGGGTGTCACTATAGACTGTGCAGTCTGGTGACTAGGGACCTGACGCTCGCCGGTGACTGTATTCTGACAGGCTGGACCCTCCCTCCCCCTCTGCCTCTCAACCACCCTCAGTCGGTCACCAGAGCCTCTGGTTTCTCCCACCTCAGTATCTCTCAAAGGTGGTCATTCTTCCTGGGGCCAAGGCAACCCACTTCTCAGCCCAGTTCTTATCTCCCGTCCAAAGTGAAGAGTGACGTCACTCTCCTGCCAGATCCATGTGCCTCAGAAGTCCTGGATTCAGGGGTGGCCATGTGACAGGAATGAGGGGGCAGAAGTGACACGTGACTGCAGGGTTGGGCCCAGTAAAACATTCTTCTTCTCCACACTCTCTGCTCCTAGCTCTGTGCGGAGCCACAGGGTGCCAGGAGCCTGGGTCTGAGTCATCCGGGTAAGAGTTATGTGATGAATGTTTGTGTCGCTCCATGTGTTGAAGCCCTAACCCCTAATGCGATGGTACTCGGAGGCGGGGGTTTGCGTAGGTGATCAGGTTTAGATGAGGTCATGAGGGTGGAGCTCCCGTGATGGGATTAATATCCGTATAAGAAGAGGAAGAAACACCAGAACCTAAACTCCTACTTTGTTGCTTGTCACAGCAACTGTACAAGGGCCACAGACAAGGCTGCTGGTACGGGAGCCAGGGTAATCCCTCGCCCTGGTTACTCTACCAGCTCTCGAACGCGGCCCCTGCCTCCATCTGGTTCTCCGCTGACCCGTTCTGCACCCTGCCACCGGGACAACCGTTTTCCCAAATGCCAGGTCAGAGCGAGCTTTTCTCTTCCACGTCGTCCCTTTGTGCAGTCTGAGCTCCGCTTTCCTGATAAGGACTCCTTTCCAACCGCACCCGTCCCTGCCAGCAAGCCAGCGCGGTCCCCACCGACCATTGTTGGGGGGCTCACCCCCGCCCGGTCCCACCATCTCTGCCCCCACCCAGCTCGCTTCCCCTGAAACCTCCTTCCCTCACTGCCTCTCAGTTGGCCTGGCTCCCCCCTTATTCACCTCCCCCAGTTCTTTCTCCTCCCACTAAATGGCTTATGATCCCACATCACTATTGTCCCAGTCCAGCCCAGCTTGAAAAGTAAGCACGTATTTGGTTAAAAGCAGTTCTGGTCATGAAAAACAAAATATCAGAAACTTCGGCACTGAGCAGACCTAAGTTTGAGATCTGTCTGTGCACGCCGGTTTCTGTACTACGTGAGGTGTTTGCTGTCCCTCCCAGACTGCCAGGCACGTGTGAGAACAGAAGTGACCCCACTGGATCCTTTGCGGCAGTGACTACGGTGATAGGGCTCAGGGCGCGTCAGCTGTTCAGGGCATGGCTCACTAGTCGTTCATAGTTGGAACATAGTAGGTGGTCACTCAAAGGCAAGTCTAGCCTTGCCTTTGTCACCAGGAGACAGAGTCTTCAGCCACGAGTATTTTACAGGGATCCCGAGTCCTCAGTCAGAAAAGATTCACGCTCGCACATGTAAAGCCGTGGAAAGACTCTTGCAGGGAGGACCCAGAGATCTGACTTTGAAGGAAGAAAAGCAGCATTTTTGCAATGGAGTGCTGGTTCTCCCTGGAACGTTCCTGCCGTCTAACAACGAGCCTCCTCCCAGACTCGGTCACCTGTGTGCACAGTTTTACTTAGACTCCAGGTAAGAACCTCATAGCCTGGCCGTGGGGGCGCAGTGGATCAAGTGTCCACCTGGAACGCTGAGGTCCCCGGTTCAAAACCCTGGGCTTGCTCAGTCAGGGCACATATGGGAGTTGATGCTTCCTGCCCCCCCCCCTTCTCTCTCTCTCCTCTTTAAAATGAATAAATCAATTAAAAAAATAAAAAAAAAGAACCTCATAAAGTTCAGGTAAGAACACCAGGTGAATAATTCTGGGAACAGTCGCCGAACCGCAGAAACGGCCCCTGACCTGGGGTGGGGGAGGCTTGGGCTGCATTCAGGAGCCGTGCAGCAGCGTAGCCAGGCGAACCAGCGGCTCCACGTGCCTGTGCCGTAGTCCCGGGCAGGGTAGCCACCTGCAGCTTCACCCAAGGGAAGAATGAGGGAGCAGGGCTGGCTCCCGGGACAGGGACAGCGGGACAGGGACAGCGGGAGCTGGGCGCGGAGGCGGCTGGCCGGGTGGGCGGGGCCAGGCAGGCCGCTGCAGAACGGGGCGGGCCTGAGTGCGAGCCGGCGGGACACCCCGAGGCTGGGCCCCGCTGGGGAAGGCACGGGACGGCTTAGGCAGCCCAGCCTGCTCCCAGATGGACCGTGAAAGACACTCCTGTCCCGTTCAGTCATCCGACAAATAGCTAGTGAGAACCTCCCAAAGGGTGCACGGGGCGCTGGGGAGAAGGGAGTGACTAAAGAGACACAAATGGCTGCTTTCTGGAGTTCTCCTTCTGGGAGGGGCTGACAGGTCATAAACCAGGAGGACATCCGATGGGCGAGACGGTGTCAGAGTCACGAGTGGGGAGGGGACAGTGACACTTGAAGGTGAGCTGCAGGAGGGCCCTCTGGGGCAGTACCTCCCAGCGGAGGGGAGGGTCGGGAAAAGAGGGAAGAACCTGCTGTGTTGGAACTGCCCTCTTCCTTCTTGCCCCGCCCTCTCTCGTCCCCACTCCCGAGTGGCTTCCACACCACCCGGCCTGAAGGGGGCCGTGTGGGGACACACACCGCCCGGCCTGAAGGGGGCCCTGTGGGGACACACACCGCCCGGCCTGAAGGGGGCCGCGTGGGGACACACACCGCCCGGCCTGAAGGGGGCCCTGTGGGGACACACGCCGCCCGGCCTGAAGGGGGCCCTGTGGGGACACACGCCGCCCGGCCTGAAGGGGGCCCTGTGGGGACACACACCGCCCGGCCTGAAGGGGGCCGCGTGGGGACACACACCGCCCGGCCTGAAGGGGGCCGCGTGGGGACACACACCGCCCGGCCTGAAGGGGGCCGCGTGGGGACACACACCGCCCGGCCTGAAGGGGGCCGCGTGGGGACACACACCGCCCGGCCTGAAGGGGGCCCTGTGGGGACACACACCGCCCGGCCTGAAGGGGGCCGCGTGGGGACACACGCCGCCCGGCCTGAAGGGGGCCCTGTGGGGACACACGCCGCCCGGCCTGAAGGGGACCCTGTGGGGACACACGCCGCCCGGCCTGAAGGGGGCCCTGTGGGGACACACGCCGCCCGGCCTGAAGGGGGCCGCGTGGGGACACACGCCGCCCGGCCTGAAGGGGGCCCTGTGGGGACACACGCCGCCCGGCCTGAAGGGGGCCCTGTGGGGACACACGCCGCCCGGCCTGAAGGGGGCCCTGTGGGGACACACGCCGCCCGGCCTGAAGGGGGCCCTGTGGGGACACACGCCGCCCGGCCTGAAGGGGGCCGTGTGGGGACACACGCCGCCCGGCCTGAAGGGGGCCGTGTGGGGACACACGCCGCCCGGCCTGAAGGGGGCCCTGTGGGGACACACGCCGCCCGGCCTGAAGGGGGCCGCGTGGGGACACACGCCGCCCGGCCTGAAGGGGGCCCTGTGGGGACACACGCCGCCCGGCCTGAAGGGGGCCCTGTGGGGACACACACTGCCCGGCCTGGTTGGCGTCCCCTCTCTCCTGCTCGCCCTGCTTCTGTTCCGCCTGCCTCTCCATCGCACAGGCCTGTCTGGGGTCCTCTCTTCCTTCTGTGCCCATTCAGCCCTCCTGTCCTCTGCGCTCTCTCCACAGTCACCCCCTTCGTTTCAGTTAATGTCCCCCAAGTCGGCTGCAGCTGCCGAAAGCTGTGCGGAGCTGTGGACCCCGCATCCCGAGCTGGCTGGTCCTGGTGCCTCCGTCTGGATGATCCTCAATTTACATAAAACCTCTGTCAGAAGAACTCATTGTGTTTTCCCCGCCAAATTTACTTGGGTGTCCCCAGTGTTCGTGGAGGGAAACACCATCAGTCACTCTCAAACTCTGGGCTAACCTCCCTCTTCCACCCCCTGTGTCCAGTCTGTCTCCCAAACACCTGGCAGAATCCTCTCTATCCCCAGGGCCCCTCGGTGAGGTCAGCATCCCAAACACCTGGCAGAATCCTTCTCTCTATCCCCAGGGCCCCTCGGTGAGGTCAGCATCCCAAACACCTGGCAGAATCCTCTCTATCCCCAGGGCCCCTCGGTGAGGTCGGCAGCTTCCTCAGGGGTCTCCCTGCCTTCAGACTTGTCCTGCTCCAGCCCAGCCTCCGTCGTCCGGCCAGGTCACCCCCTGCCCCCACCCCGGCCCTGGCCCCGGCCCTGACGCGGTACCTGCTCCCATCCCACAGCAAGACGAAACTCGCAGTCCGCTGCCGGCATGTGCCCCCTGGCAAGTCCAACCCCTCTCCCAGCCTCACCCACACCCTGGACTCTCAGCCTCCACCCCAGACCCAGCTCAGTATGTCTTACGATGTCACGTTTCTGTCTCTTTCCTGTGCTCCTTCTTCAGCCTGGGCTGTTCTGATCCTCTTCTTCACCTGGCTGGCTCCTGGCTGAAGCATCACCTCTTCCGGGAAGTCTCCCTGGAAGCAGCTTGTAACGACCTCCTTGGCACAGGCGCTGTGGACTCCTTCTGCTTTCCGTTTGGTGCTTCCTCCATGGAAGAGCTCTGTGGTAGTCAGTGCCTGTCAAATGAGTGGGTGGTGGCACTTTGTCCTTGCAACGACTCTGCTCCCGTCTTACAGGTGAAGAAATTGAGACTCGGAAGTGCTTAGCGACTTGGCCAAGGTTCGGGGCCGTCGTGCACAGAGGGAAAGTGAAGCCAGGGCGACGTCTGCTTCGACCCCCACCTTCCTCCTGCTCCCAGGCCTCATGCTCCTTCCTCCTTCAGAAAACAGAAGCAGCATTGGCCTCGCTGAGCCATGCTGAGGACAAAGTGGGAAGAGCTATCCCACGATTCCTTGTGGGTTCAGGAGAGTGGGTCCCAAAGAACCCAATGCCAGAGCAAGTGTCCTGAGCCCGAGGCCTCCTCCTGCCCATGGGCTGGCACAAGTGCCCAGAGATGCTGAGGACCAACCTCCAGCTGGGTGATCAGCAGCCCGCTCTGTAGACGCCGTGAGAGACGGTTCTGAGCAGAGAGCTTGGTCCCCTTGGACTCCCCACTGTCCTCCCTCTCACTTCCCCAACTTCCTCCTCAAGTAATGGCCTGTCTACCCTCGGACATCACTACTGCGAGAGAGCCGACGGCCTCTCCAGGCCCACAGGCACCCGTGCAGTGTGTCAGCCACGGGGCTGGCTGCTGGTCCCTGGGCGGAGAGGGGGCAGGACTGGGCTCGAACCTGTATCTGTTAACCCTGATGTCAAAGCCCCTCTATGGAAGAGGGAGCAGGACTGGGCTTGAACCTGTATTAACCCTGATGTCAAAGCCCCTTCTATGGAAGAGGGGGCAGGACTGGGCTCGAACCTGTATCTGTTAACCCTGATGTCAAAGCCCCTTCTATGGAAGAGGGGGCAGGGCTGGGCTTGAACCTGTATCTGTTAACCCTGATGTCAAAGCCCCTCTCTGGAGGCCCGGGGTGCTCCAGAAAGCTAGTTTGCACGTGGCCATAAAGGGAAAGCCCAGTCTTTCCACGTGATAGATGATGCTGTCCAATGTGGTAGCCACATCTGACTGCTTCTATTCAAATTAAATGAACAAACTAAATATTCAACTAGTCAGTGACAGCAGCCACATTCCACAGTCATGTGTGCCCAGCTCCTGCCATATTGGCCAGCGCAGATGATAGAGCATTTCTGTCACCAGAACCAATTCTACTGGACCGTGCTGGTCATCCTGACACAGCTGAGAACCCACACAGGCATGGGGCTCTGTAGACCGATTCCACTCCTATGCGGTACATATCCTATACATAGCTTCCACACTGTACTGCCACTGCCTTCCTGCCTTTGGAACAATGTCAATAAGCAATAGCATCCAGTTCAGGAATTACCAAGTCTGGCCCGCTGTTTGATTTTGTCAGTAAAGTTTTATTGGAACAAAGCCATTTATTTATGTATTGTCTTGGGCTCTGCGGCTATCATGGCAGAAATGAATGGTTGTCACAGGATGACCCCACAAAGTCTAATGTGTTTATTATCTGGCCCATTACAGAACGAATTTGAGGGTCTCTAGTCTAGTTTACATTGTTTTGTTTTCAGCGTATATAGTCTTAAATACTTGCTGTCTGTTATGTGATACCAACCTTCCACTGATAGTGACAATAATTAATTGAAGTAAAGAAAAAAAAACCCATTTAGAGAAAAAAAAAGTTAACAAAATATTAATATTATCATATTAACAAGTTAATAGCATCTATAATAGCAGGGCAGCTGTGGCATTCTGGGGGTAGTGCACACAGGACGAGGTTTGCTGGACGCCGGATTATGAGACTAGGGAAAGTCCAGAGGTTCGAGAAGGAGACACGAGAGAGAGAGCAGCTTCTCTGAGATGAGAGCCCGGGACCGTCTGCGGCCCTGAGGAAAGCTGCTGCATCTCCCTCTGCGCTGAGCACCTGGCGTGGCCGCGGCGATAAGACCACCCCGTGATCCATCACCCCTCAGGGGCGCACACTGTGTCCCTGGGACGGAGGCAAACGTGAACCCAGTCCATCTAGGAGACACGGAGAACCGGGTAGACACTTCCTGACTTCGGCCTGGAGTTGCCTTCCGGTCCACGCCCAGTTCAGCACCGAGAGAGGCCCGAGGTCCCCTCTCTCCCGGTGGCACCCCCTCTGTCACCCCAGCCTTGTCATCTCTGGGACCAGCCTTATTGAAGGCAGGCAGCTCAGGTCCTCGGGTCTCCAGAGCAGAGCATCTACAAGACACAGCCAGCTTCTCTTGCTTAATGCTGACCAATTCTTAAGCACATTTCAAAATCTCTTTATGTCAGGGAAGACATGAAAAAAAAAAGTCTCTTTATGCCTTTCACATGAAACCTCCAGTCCCCCCCCCCCAGAAAGAGTAGGGCAGGAGTGGGAGGAGGATGAACACCATCCCCTCCCACACGAGCTGAACCCCTATGTCCCAGACACCAGGCAGGGCTGGCCCGGCATTTGAGAGTCAGAAAGTAAGGCCCCTGGGTCCAGTGTGTCTAGTCCCCGGACACTGCCAATCCACCGGATGGCACCCTGCCTGACTCGTCCTCTGCCTTGCCACTTGGCTGGCCCCAGCGATGCCCGGTCCCGTGAACGGTGATGTCAGGCTGTTTTGGTCAGGATGGTTGCTGAGCCATGAAACAGTTAAGAAACATCCTGCCCCACTGGTTGCCAGGCTCATAAAGGTACGTCCACGTGTTCTTCCTTGTGGCTCCAGACAGACGGCTGGGCTCGCTCATTCGCTCACACCCAGTGGAGAGAGAAGGCAGCCTGCCACCCGCCCTGCCCTCCGGACTCACCCTCCCATGCAAATCACCTCTGGGAGTGCAGCCAGGCTCCTCAGGCAGCCGACTCGGGGCCATGCTCCTGGGGAGGCCCTGGGGAGGCTGTGACCCCGGGCGGTGCGCCCTCTTCCTCGTCCTGTCCCTGCTGCTCGACGCCCTGGGCTTGGTGCTTCTGCTTTTGGGCATCTTTGCCTCGCTCAGTTATTGGGACTTCTTGGTCTACTCGGGGTCCCTGATCCTGGCTTTCAGCCTCCTGTTCTGGATCATCTGGTACTCCCTCAATATCCAGCTGCCGCTGGAAAGACTGGACTTGTAGTTCGGCCATGGGCAGAGGAGGAGGGGCGCGGGCTTCCCGTGGGCCTGGGGCCGTGGGCCGTCGGGGGACCAGGGACATGCTGCCAGTCCCACCCGGAGCGCCCTGCCAGGACCAGGTGAGTGCACGCAGGAGACCTGGGAGGAGTGGGCGGGAGGCTCAGGACCAGGTGAGTGCACGCAGGAGACCTGGGAGGAGTGGGCGGGAGGCTCAGGTGAGCCGGCAGCTGGGACAGGTGCAGGAAGGGGGGTCTTCCGAGGCTAAATGGGCAAGCAGCCGGGAGACCACGCCTGGCAGGGGTCTGGCAACCTGGGTCCCAGCTGAGCAGAGGAACAGGGGGCAGGTGTTTTCTCCCCCGAGGACCCTTCATGGAACCCAGACGGGGGGTCTTCACAGCCCTCTCCACTCGTGATACGCTGTAAAGGCTCTGCCCTGCAGGGCAGGGAGGGAGATGCAGAGAGCCCGTCTCGGCGGGTCTGTCGGGGAGCATCCCTGCTGCGGAGAAAAGCCTTTAGCTCTGGGAGAGGCGGGGAAGTTCCCCCACAGAGGCCTGTGCCCCTGCGTGGACGTGGGCAGGGCTGCAGCGGGAGGAAGCAGGGCAGAAACGCCCAGAGGGTCTGGACCTGCCCGCACGTCCACTCTTGGTGCTCTTGCCGGAGCCAGCCTGGAAGAGCCCAGAATCCGGAGCCCAGGGCTGACCGCTTCTCACCGATCGAGCCACACACTTCAGCCAGACCAGTGGCCGGTTGACTGCGTGTAACCCCGACGGTGGCAGATCACTGTAAGATTTTTTTTTTTTTCACGTGGACGCAGAACCTAAAAAACAGAGCTGGTCTGTCTCAAAACCACGCGTGAGAGAAAGGGCAGCTACTCCCAGGGCCCGAAACCAAAGTCCTGGTTGGTCTGAGGTCGTTATCCGCCCCACCCCAGGTGGGCAAGGACCTGCCCTCGGGCGGGCGCAGCTGGGCACTCCCTCCTGAGCTGTGGATAGAAGAGCAAAGGTCACTGCTGGGTTGGAAGGAGTGAACAATCGCCGCCATGTCTTTTCCGGGGAATTTCATCTGACCCTCAGAACTGAGAGGCGGGAGCCACTGTTGGAAGAGGTTTCGGAAGCGTGGGGTGCAGCCGCCCCTGGCAGATGAGACACCACGGGGCCTGGGCCCTGCTCTGAGCAGCCCAGACGACCCCAAACAGGCTGTGTGATGCCCTGAGCCTCGGCACTCTTATCTGTGAAATGAGCACAACATTATCTGCTCTCGCTGTTTGCAAGGATCCAAAATAGGTAAGACAGGACCAGGCTCTGCAAAGCAATGCAGCTTTTAACCCACGTCAAATCTTAGCAAACCTATGGGGTGAATAAACTCACCCAGAGTCCCAACTGAGGAGTAGCTGGGCGTACCTCAGAGTGGTGGTGGTGAGGGTCACTCCGTGGCTAGCATGATGAAACATCAAAACAAGAAGGGACCCTTAATTTGTTCATCATTCCAAGGAGGTGCCAGGCACTGCGCAAGGCACGAGGGGTGTTGTGACGAATCAGACACACACAGATCTCTGCCCGAGGGGAGCCTCCCATCAGGTGAGACACGGACATCAACCAAGTACTCTCACCAACGACACAGTCACAGTCAGGGGAGGTCTAGGCAGGCAAGGAACACCTGTCTATTGGGAATGTTCAGTAGAAAAACGGAGCCAGAAGGTGGAGTCTCCCAGGGAGAGTTGATGGCTTGAGCAAAGGTCCTGGGTTAGCAAGAAAGAAAGACAGCAAGAAGCTTGAAGGGCAGAGGGCAAGTTCAAGAGAGGGTCCGGGCCCTGCTGCAGGCCGATGCTGGGTCAGGCGGAGCCTTGAAGGGCCTCTTCAGCATCCTGGCCAGTGTTCTAAGAACAACAAGAAGCTATTAGAGATGTTCGCAGGATGATGGCAAGCATGATGATTACCAGTTCAAGCTCACGTGGGGAGCTAAGTCACCCGTTGCAACAAAAAGGGGTCCGAGTGTGGGGCTCCTTGTTCTGCACAACCTTCTCTCTTTGAGAAGACGAGAAAGTTCAACAGCCCAGTGGTGAAGAGCATGAGCCAGAACCCAAAGTGTCTGGTTCCAATCCAGTTTGGTTCCTGACTCGTCAGGTGACCTGAGGCGAGTTACGTCACCTCTCCACGCCCTAGTGTCCAATTCTGCGAGGCGGAGATGGTGCTAATAATAGCTCCCGTTTCAGAGAGGGTGTTAATTAATATTAATAATAGCATGTAACTCGTGAGCACGTTGCCCGCAGCACTACGCCCGTGATTCAATAAACCCTGGTCACCATGCAGGGAGCTGGCGCGTTATCACAGAGGGGTGAGACCTTCTTCCGAGACTGACACCCCTGCAGCATTCAGATCGCTCTCAGGACAGGGCGGCGTGAACATTTTTCAGCAGATACCAGAATGAGGGCAGCCCCAGGACGCCGGGCTCTTGTCTAAGCTCAAAGGGGCTTCCGGAGTTGTGGGACCCGCGGTGTCCTGCATGGAAGACAGTCACGCAAATATCACTTACACCTGTTCTGTCCCCAAACTCCGTGTTCCACGGTACCCTTAAAGCCAGCTGGCCCACATTCATCTATCTCGCTTCCCTCCGCCCTCCATTCCTTGCCATGTCTGGGGCTGGCTAAGAGTGACAGGTTAATGTGAGCTGGGACCTGCTCTTCCCACCCAAGAGCCTGCCCGCTTATGGGAATCGCCCACCATCCCTTGCAGGACGCTGGACAAGTCATTTTACTTCCTTTTAAAATAGGAGATTTGGTCCTCAGAAGAGGTTTCTTTTTCTTTTTCTTTTTTATTTATTTGTTTATTTTTTTGTATTTTTCTGAAGTTGGAAATGGGGAGGCAGTCAGGCAGACTCCCGCATGCGCCCAACCGGGATCCACCCAGCATGCCCACCAGGGGGCGATGCTCTGCCCATCTGGGGCGTTGCTCTGCCACAACCAGAACCATTCTAGCGCCTGAGGCAGAGGCCACAGAGCCATCCTCAGCGCCTGGGCAAACTTTGCTCCAGTGGAGCCTCGGCTGCAGGAGGGGTAGAGAGAGACAGAGAGGAAGGAGAAGGGGAGAGGTGGAGAAGCAGATGGGCGCCTCTCCTGTGTGCCCTGGCCGGGAATCGAACCCGGGACTCCTGCATGCCAGGCCGATGCTCTACCGCTGAGCCAACCGGCCAGGGCCTTCTTTTTTTATTATTTTATTTAGAAAATTAAATTAAAAGGGGTGACATAGATCAATAAGAGTACATAGGTTTCAGGTAAGCATCTCTGTAGCATTTGAACTGTTGATTGTGTTGGGTGCCCATCACCCAGAGTCAAATCATCTTCGGTCACCATATGTTTGTCTCTCTTTACTCCCCTCCTCCCACCCCTTCCCCTTGGTAACCAGCCACTTCCCTTTTCTCTACGTCCAGAGGGTGCAGACTGTGCTCTGCGCAGGCCGGTCAGAGAGCTGCACTGGAGAGTGGGCGGGCAGGAAACCCAGCACCCCGCCCACCCCGCACACCCCACGGCTCAGACAGGCACCCCACATGCACGCGCTGTGTTTGTCCCGGTTCTTATCTATGTAACTTTTGGATAAGGCTTCATGCGGACCCAGGTTCTGACGCTGAAAGATGTTTCTGATAACGGCTCGTCTCCATCTCTTGCACTGTGACCTGCGGCCTGAGCATAATCTCTGACCGACCGTGTCCCTGGTTTACGGGCTGTTGGTACCTGGCTCCGCAGGCTCTCGGGTCTGGGGAGGAGGAGAAGGAAGGAGGGCTGGCTCCTGGGATTCAGAGCCTCGTGCTGCCATTCCGAGCTCACCGCCCAGAGTCTCAGAGTCGGGTTCATGAGGGCAGCCCTACCTACCCGCCCGACCCCAGAGATACGCAGGTCTCATCCCTGGCATGAGGTCTGGGACAGGCACACACGTGAGGACAGGGCAGGGCCTGGTCCCCGTGTCCCTCAGCCTGCAGCTTGCAGGGTTCCCTGGAGTCTGCCTGACTACTCAACCCTGGAGGAACCCCTCAGGCGTTTCAGGGATGAGTGGCTTGTTTTCACAGCCCGACTGTATGCCAAGCAAGATACGGTGCCATCTGATTGTATCGCTGGGGCACTGTACTTTCCGAAGCTTTGTTTGGTCTGCGTTCCCTTGTTGGGCATGTCTTGTACAGTCAGGCGGGGACTCGTGTTCTTTCGTAAGAGGGTACAAAGTTACACTCCCCCCACAACTGCGTGCATGCTCACCATACACATATGTCAACACTCCCTCCACACACACACCTCCCCTCGTGTGCACATACTCTCCCTCATATATGCCTCATCAACACACACACTCCCACAAACACACACACCCCGCACGCACACTTACCTGTCCCATTGCCCACACACATCCACTCCCTGTGCACAGATCCACCGTGCCTGCCCACCCACGTCCTCCTCACCCCCACCTTACATACACACCAGCACCCCACCCACGCAGCACACCCCCCCGCCCACACAGACACGCCCACATACCCCCCACAAACACCACTCCCCAGCAACCCAAGCCAAGAGGCAGGAGGGCTCACAGCCCCGAGCCCTGGAACGCGGGGCTCATTCCTCGGCACCGGCTCTCTCCCACGCAGACACTCCCACGCAGACACTCCCACGCAGACACTCCCACGCAGAGACTCCCCGCTCCGCCCACATGACAACCGGGAGGCTGCCAAGTCAGTTCGGAGCAGAGCCAGGTGGAAAGACCTGCACTTTGGGGGGGGGGGCACAGAAGGCCAAACATTTCTCCCCAGAGGAACTTACAATCTAGAAGGAGAGAAAAAAAAAAAAGGTATGCAATGCCTCCTAAAAGTACCCGGAACGTGGAGCGTGTGTGCGGTGAGACAAGCACAGTCTTGCCCGGGCTCCGAGAGAGCCGGGGAAGGCAGAGACCTCTCTCGCTGGGGGCGGGGAAGGGCAGCGAGCTGTGGCACCAGCTAGGCGGCTCAGGGTCTTGAGCAGGGGTCCCCAAACTACGGCCCGCGGGCCGCATGCGGCCCCCTGAGGCCATTTATCCGGCCCCCATCGCACTTCTGGAAGGGGCACCTCTTTCATTGGTGGTCAGTGAGAGGAGCATAGTTCCCATTGAAATACTGGTCAGTTTGTTGATTTAAATTTACTTGTTCTTTATTTTAAATATTGTATTTGTTCCCTTTTTGTTTTTTTACTTTAATATAAGATATGTGCAGCGTGCATAGGGATTTGTTCATAGTTTTTTTTTATAGTCCGGCCCTCCAACGGTCTGAGGGACAGTGAACTGGCCCCCTGTGTAAAAAGTTTGGGGACCCCTGGTCTTGAGAGACAGAGGAGAAGGTGGGAGGCGGAGATGGCATTGGAAGAGCCAGAAGGAAGGGCTGCAGAACAGAAAGAATTCTAGTGTGCTGGAAAGAGTGAGCGGGGATCCCCTCGTTGAGTAGCTGGGGTTAGAGGGGTCTGCTGGAGGACTTTGCTGGGTATCCTGGCACTTGGAGAGCGAGGAGGAGGCTTCAGAACCCGTGGGGAGTAGACAGCACCACGGCGAGACTTGAGGAAGAGGAACCAGGCATCCCATGCAGATGGGGTTGAGAGGAGAGGCGGAGAAAGGGGACCTTTCAGAAAGCTCGGGCGGCGGGACATGAGAGCAGGGACGGGAATGATGACCACAGGAAGGAGAGGAGAGGGACGGAGACAGCGTGAGGAGAGACAGACAGGCCCAGCCGCGGGCCCGCAGACTAGGGAGGGCCAGGGAAGGCACAGCATTGGTTCAGATGACGCGTCTTCCTTGGCTCAGGCGGAGCTGGAGGCGGAAATGGTATTTTTGAACAGAACTACCCAATTGGCAATGAATGTACAGATTTTTAAACCCAGAGGGAGATCAGGCGCGGAGGTGGACGCAGGGGCCGCTGGCCTGAACGTGGGCGAGATTGCGGAGGGTAGGAAGGCCGAGAGAAACGGGAAGAAAGCGGGGTGTGCGGGCGTGGGGAACGGAAGGAAGGAAGGTAGACGGAGGAACCCCGAGATTCACTCAGAGAGGCGCACTATCCCAGCGCACACTATCAACAACACTGCGAAGAAAGCAGCTGCTATCATTCCCCTTCTACAGGCAAGCGTATCAATGAGCGTAGAGGCTAAATAAGTTGTCCAGCGTAATGGGACTTCTGAATGATAGAGCCAGACAGGAGGATGGGTGTGTCTGACCTGCTGTTCACACGTCTTCCGCTAGGCTCAGAGGCCCGCGGGCCCACGCTGGCTCCTCTGTTCTGGTAAGCGGGGTGTTTATTGGAACGCCGTCAGGATCTTTGCTCGTGAACGGATGCTTTCTGCTATGATGATGGAGTTGAAGAAATGCAGTGCAGACCCTTTGGCCAGCAATGCCTAAAATACTGACTGTCTGGCCTTTTACAGAAACCGCTGGCTGCCCGGAACTAGCCCTGGTTACTTTCCACAGGAGCTGAGGTCAGAACCCCGAGCCATGTTTGCTCCTGGAAAATGGGAGCAGGGAGGTAGACTGGGGAGCCCAAAGACGAGCTCCCAGAAATAATAAGGGAGCGACACCAGGCAGGTGGCAAAGAGGATGAAGAAAGACGTGATATCAACAGTTTTAGGACTGACCATCCAACGCCTCAGAGCTCTCAAGAGGGTTGTGTCCTGGGGAGAGGTGATTGGCCTTCACAATGAGTCTTTATCAGCAAGTGGTGGGGACAGAAATGAAACCAGTGGCCCTGGCCAGTTGGTTCAGTGTAGGGTGTCGGCCTGGCATGTGGATGTCCTGGGTTCGATTCCCAGTCAGAGCATACAAGAGAAACAACCATCTGCTTCTCTACCCTTCCTGTTTACCCTTCTCTTTCTCTCTCTCTCTCTCCTCCTCCCACAGCCATGGTTCAATTGATTCAAGCACATCAGCCCTGGGTGTTAAGGATGGCTCCATGGAGTCTCCATCTCAGGTGCTAAAAATAGCTCAGTTGTAAGCATGGCCCCAGATGGGCAGAGCATCAGCCCCAGACTCTGTCTCTGTAGCTCCCCTCCTCTCACTTAAAAAGAAGAAAAAGAAAAAAGAAAAAAAAAAAGAAATGAAACCAGTACCACTTGCAGAGCAGCAGCTAGGATGTGGAAAGACTGAGTACAAACTAGTCTTCGCTGTATTTGGAGATAAAGCGGCAGGGGTCAGGCTGCGACGGCAGGGGTCAGGCTGCGACGGCAGGGGTCAGGCTGCGACGGCAGAGCCGGTGGGCAGTATGATTTTTCCAGAGGAGCAGATACGGGGAAGTGAGCGGGATGGTGGGTGGAGGGGAGGAGCCAGTAGAGGGGGAGAGAGGACAATGGAGGTACAAACAAAAGCAGGCGGAGGTCTGGCCGTGTCCCGGGTAGAGGTGGGGGGTGGAGTCCGGAGCCCAGAGAGAGAGATGAGCTTTGCCTGAAAGGACAGGGGGACAGAGGGAACTCGGTTTGATGACTACCTCCATAATTTATTGGGCCAAACGTTTACTTCATTTTCATGGTCTCATTTGACACTCACAACCCTTGAGGCAGGAACTCAAACCTCCATTACCCAGGTGGGAAACTGAGTCTTGAGGCGGTCTCGTGACCAGCCCATGGCCACGGCGCTGCGCAGGGCAGCTCCAGAGTTGACACCTTTGTCCAGCTGACTCCACGGACCACGCTTAGTTCACCGCATGCGGGCCTGAAATGGTGTATCCAAGTCAGTTCAGCTTCACTTTATTCAACACAGGTCCCTTCCAATGGAGAAGCAGCAAAGCAAGAAGATGCCCCTCTTGGCAGCCCATCACACAGCGGCGCCCAGGAGGGACCAGCGGCTGTGAGGTGGACACTTTCAGAGCAGCCACCGGGACGCCCACGAACGGCCGTGAACGCCAGGCTTCTGCACGACTCCTGCCTCCGTCCAGACTCCAGCGCCCCGGGGCCACACGACTGACTGACGTCACTGCTTTTGCCCCGCTGTGGGGGGGGGGGGTTGCTGAGAAGCCTCACCATTCCCACACTGGGGCTTCTATAGCAGCGACCCTGCTGTGGGCTTGGACACCAGCAGAGACGCCCCGCCCCCTGCTGCTCCTCTTGCCGATGACGCCTGTTCAGAACTAACAGCTGGAATGGGGCGCAGGAGTCCGTCTGGAGCCTCCTGCGAGCATGCGCTGCTCTGGGTAATCGCCGCTGTCCTCTTCGGCTCTTTGAGCAGACGGTGTGAGCTCCGGGAAGGCTGCACCTCGTCCGTCTCTTGGGACCAGCCGGCTGGCACATGGTAGCAGGTTGCACGACACGTTGGTTTCGAAAGCAAGTGGACGGCCAGTGCTGTGAGCGGGAGGCCACCCTCCTCCGTGCTGGACGCTCACAGGGCCCTGCCCGCTGGCACAGGCTGGCCCCGCGGCTGGCTCATATGGAGCTTTTAGTCAACTGGACATTTTTCTGATAAGCAAGTGAGGCCTCTATACCGTGCTGCCCACGTATCATTTATTTATTGAACCTAAGAGCAGGACTTTATTTTTATCTTAGTCCGGTGTTGTCTGGTCAGGTGCGGCCAGACTGCACTGCACAGCGACTGGAGGGTCGACCTCCGGAGGCTCATCAGGGGTGTTTCTGCCCGTCGCCTGTGCGTGGCCCACCCCACTTATTTATGGTCCCCTGGCTTCATGCTGTGATTTTTATTTATAGTTCACCCTTGAAAGTGGATGTGTTTCTTATAAGCTGCCTTGGGTCTTTGATGGTATGAGGTGGTTACCCAAATAAAGGAGTGGATATGGCCTTTTGCTAAAACACGCCATTTTCACGTGGTTTCCGAGCCGGCATGGTCCTCATGACAGTTCTCAGACTCCCAGTGTTACCTCCCTCTTTCCAATAGTTTCACCTGCCCCTGTGCGAATCTCGGAATTCTGCACTCGGTCCAGCACCTACTGGGAAGAAGGCGTGGAGCCAGGTGTGATGGCGACGGCACACAGGTTATCCTGACACCAGGGAATCTTCTGGAAGTGCTTGGCTCAGCCACCCAGAATTAGGCTGGTCTCGAAACCTGAAGAGTTATCATGTAAGAACATTCTAGGCCCTGCCTGGTTGGCCCAGTGGTAGAGCATTCACCCAGGGTATGGATGTCCCGGGTTTAATTCCCAGTCAAGGCACATAGGAGAAGTGACCATCTGCTTCTCCACCCCTTGCCCTCCCCCTTCTCTCTCTCTCTCTTCCCCTTCTGCAGCCATGGCTCGATTAGTTTGAGCATATCAGCCCCAGGTGCTGAGGATAGCTCCATGGAGCCTCCATCTCAGGCACTAATAATAGCTTGGTTGTGAGCATGGCCGGAGATGGGCAGAGCATTGGCCCCATTTGGGGGTTACTGGGTGGATCCTGGTCAGGGTGCATGCGGGAGTCTATCTCTCTATCTCCCCTCCTCTCACTTGGAAAAGAAGAAAAGAAAAAGAAAAAGAAAGAATATTCTAGATAAGACATTAAGAAGAAGAAAGATTCTCTTCCTCCTCAGAACCTTTCTTGACCAGCGTTACTTATTAGTATCCCCAGGTAAACACTTCTTTGTGTTTCTGACCTGACTGTACGCAGTGAGGACAGTGTTTCCTCTTATTGTCAGTCCTAACATTCGCACAGAAGGAAAAGTTCCATGCAACCCCACTCGTTCTGAACAATCCCTCAGGAAGACAGTGTTGGAGGACACATGCCTTCCTTTTACGAGACCAACCCAGTTGTCTTTTTTTTTTAATTCTGGAAATGAAACAGGTTTCCATTCCTTTGCCCAGGGACCACATGCAATAGCTGACTTTCATTTTACAGCCATCTCATTGTTCCAAAATAGGCAAACCCTGGAAAACTAGGCTTGCACTCCGGGTGCTTACGCTCCCCTCCGGGAGGCTGCGGGACTGAGACGCACTGAGCAACAGCTGCAGGCTCTGAGCTCACACTTCAGACCCACCCCAGGGGACTTCTCACGTTACTCGCATCTCCCGCTCTCCTTCCTTCACCTGACCGTTGACGTGTGGTTTAAGAGCAGGTCAGGTGGTTCTCCATCGAGCGCCCGTGTTCAGCTCCTGCTGTCTCCTGAATCCCAGGGCACGCTTCTGCAGAACGGCCTCTGCTGGCTGCTGTGGAGGGTGGGTGGAGGGTAACGCTGGGATAATGGAGGCAGGAGGTGAACTCAGTGCAAGTCCAGCTGATTACTTCCTGGCCCTGCCTTTAGTCCCCTGGAAGGAAAGAGAGGCCCACACAAGAGGGCTTCCTGGGACTGACCTTCCACCGTCTGGAAACCCCGATGAAGGGCTAGCGCTGGGAGGACGTACCTACCTCGGTGACGCAGGTGGGGAGTGGGGCCATCCTTCCGGGACGAGGCTGGGTCTGCCACTGGGGAGCTGTCAGAACAATGCCCGGGGACCCCTGGTGGCACAGAACGAGGGGCCAAAAGCACTGAACTCCACCTCAGAGGTCATGAGAGCAGCGCTACTCAAGCTGTACACAGATCAACCAGGAATCTCGTTCAATGCCGATACTAATGCGGTGAGTGTGGGGAGGGGCCTGAGACCCGGCATTTCTAATGAGCTCCTAGGCCAGCAGTTGTCAACCTGTGGGTCGCGACCCCGGCGGGGGTCGAACGATCAAAACAAAATATTTCCGATGGCTTTAGGCGCCCCCTGTGTTTTGGTCGTTCGACCCCCCCCCCCCCGGGGTCACGACCCACAGGTTGACAACCGCTGTCCTAGGCCATGGCACTGCTCCGAGTCTCTGGGACACCCAAGGATCTTGAGCAACCCTGCGACTTTGGAGACTGGGAAACCGAAGCCAGCAGATGCAGTGAGCTTTTCAAGTTCAACCAACTGAAAAGCAGCAGGTCCGGGACTGCGGCCCAGGTCTCCCGGCTCCGGGTCTGCAGGCTGCCAGTCAAGTCCTCTGCCCCGCCCCTAAACTGCAGGCTGGCTTCTCCAGAGCCCTGCTGGGCCTCAGGCAGGGCAAGCCGGGTAGGGGTGGACGGAGGTGATGCGTGCTGGGTCATCAGGTGAGTCACGGACCACTGTGCCTCAGGCCTCAGCCTGGCTGTGCCCCGTGCCCTGCACGCTGTATGCGTCACAGCAGATACCAGAGCCCTGAGTGCAGGAGCCCCATCACGGGGCCACGGCAGGGTGGAGAGGGAGGAGGGAACGGGACGCGCCCATTTCCACTGAGCAGGGCCACATGGAGCTGGGCTAGAGCTGATTTGGACTGGTCTTCCCAGCAGGTTCTCCCAAGGGGCTGGGCCTGGGGAACCCCCTACCACTCTCCAAGGCCCTCTCTACAACCCTCTCATCCCATCGGCTTCCTTGGAGGGCATTTGGGCTTTGTCAGTGCCCAGAACACAGTCAGCTCTGCCACTTATAGGTTAAGTGACCTTCTAGGTGATCCTTGCCAATCAGAGATTAATGATAAGGACATCACAATCACAAGGATCAATTATGATTTGTGATGACCCCCCCCCCCCACACACACACACACTGCCTCCTAACAGGGCAGGTTTCTTAGAGCATACTGTTTCTCCTTTGTAGAAATCAAAATATAGAGATATACACATTAGGTGACCTCTTCAGACTTTTAATGATTCCAGGACCATAAGGACTTATGTCATATAAAGCCATTGGAAGTCAATCAAGCCTGCCACTATTAAATCTCCATTCCACACCACCTCATTCCCACCGTCTACCTCCGAGATGACCCGCAAACCCAGAGGAAAATGGGCACGTGAGGGGAAGGCTGGGTCCACCCAGGCTCCGCAGCCCCCTCCCAATCAGTATCTAAACCCCCTAGGATTCAGCTTGTTCCTCGGTGAAGTTCCAGTGTTGCAGGGAAAGAGGAGCCTCTCCCAGCTGGATCACAAGCTGGGTCTGCCACTGCTGAGGCTGGCTCAGAAACTCATTTGCATGAAGGACCCAAGAGCCTGCTGGGTAAAGAAATCTAACAATAAGGGAAAAAGGAGTCAGATAATTTGGGCCTGGTAACGGAGAAATAAACAATAAGCTCAGCTTCCTTCATTTTATAGCTATTTCTTCTTGTTCTCAAGGAAGAAAGACCATAAGAAAAATTAGACAGTTTTTTTGGGAAATAACTTGATGTGGTATTTGGGGTCCATGTCTCATCTCAGCACTTGGAAGCACCTAGCATGATCTTGATTATGTTCATTCCTAGTAGACAAAATGATATCTGGAGATAATATCAGAGTAATGGCAGTGTGAGAGATACCCTTAATCTCTCCCTGGGCTCCAAGGAAGAGAGAAAACCAGGCCTCTGGGGTTTTGTCAGCTGGGGTTTTGGAGAAGGGAGAAACCAGAAATGACTGGGTCTCCTTCTGCCAGGAGGAGTGGAGAGATTGGGGGTGGGAGGACAGAAGGAGAGGTAGTTGCAGCAGAACAAGAGGTCACTCCCAGGGATAGACCTATCTTGGGCCAGAAAACTAATCTCAACAAATCCAAGAAGATTGAAATTATACTAAGCATATTCTTGGACCATAAGTCTTTGAAATTAAAATTCAACTACAAAGAGGAAGTAAAGAAACCAAAAAAAATGAGAAAATTAAACAACATACTTTTAAAAACCAACTGGGTCAAAGAAGAAATAACAGCAGAGATCGAAAGATACATACAGAGAAATGAGAATGACAACACAACTTATCAAAACTTCTGGAATGCAGCAAAAACAGCAGTAAGAAGGGAATTTATATCATTTCAGGTTTATATCAAGAAACAAGAGAGGTCCCAAGTAAACAACCTAACATCACATCTGAAAGAACTAGAAAAAGAAGAACAAAGTCAGCAAAAGAAAGGAAATAGTAAAAAATTAGAGCAGCACTAAATGAAATAGAAAACAAAAACACTATAGAAAAAGTTAATAGAACAAAGAGCTGATTCTTTAAAAAGATCAGTAAAATAGACAAACCCATGGCTACACTCACTAAGAAAAAAAGAGAAAGGACTCATATAAAGAGAATCCTACATGAAAAAGGAGAAATTACCACAGACATCATAGATATACAAAGGGTCATACTAGAATACTATGAAAGGTTATATGCCACCAAATTCAATAATCTAGAAGAAATGGATAACTTCCTAGAACTGTACAATCTTCCTAGACTGAGTCACAAAGAAGAGGAAAACAGAAACAGACCCATGAGCAGGGAGGAAGGGAGGAAATAGAAACAACTATCAAAAATCTCCCCCAAAACAAAAGTCCAGGACCATATGGCTACATTAGTGAATTCTACCAAACATCCAAAGAAGATTTGGTACTTACCCTTCTCAACGTATTCTAAAAAATTGAAGAAGAGGCAATATTCAATACTCCCTAACACATTTTATGAAGCCAACATAACAATGCAGCATTATTCGCAGTGGTCAAGATGTGGAAACAACCAAAGTGTCCCCTAATAGAGGATTGGATAAAGAAGAGGTGGTACATATATACAATGGAATACTACTCAGCCATAAGAAATGATGACATATTGCCATTTATGACACCATGGATGGACCTTGAGACCATTATGCTGAGTGAAATAAGTAAATCAGAAAAAGCTAAGAGCTATATGATTTCACACATAGGTGGGACATACAACTGAGACTCATGGACACAGATAAAGTGAAGTGGTTTCCAGGGGTGGAGGCTAGCGGAGAAGGCAGTCAAGAGGGACCAATCAATATCTGGTGACGGGAAATGACCTGACTTTGGGTGATGGGCACACAACACAACCAACCATGCAAATGCTATAGGAATGTATTCCTGAAAACCTGTGTACTCTTATTGATCAATGTCACCCCATTAGATATAATCTTATAAATAAAAAATAATAATATCTGGCAGAAAAGGGGCTGGAATGGTAAGTGACTCCTTGCCAGGGATATTTGTGTGAAAGGTTCAGATGGTTAGAAACCAAGCACAGTTCTATCTGCTTTTATCGAGGGAAAGAGGGGAGCAGAAGTGTCACTCAGAGTGTGGCAGTGACTGGCAGAAAGGACACCCCGAGCAGCGAGAGTGGCCCCTCAAGCTCTTTCCACACTCAGTGACGCAGCCGCCAGCCGCCACGGCCCTGAGCCGTCTGTGAGCATCTGGGCTTTACCGGCTTCATTGCATGTGTTCATTCGCAAGACGTGTCCTAAAGGACCAGAAAAGCCATCCGAGCTCAGAAGGGCCTCACGTTGAGCATAAAAGCCAATGCCGTTAGGTGTTGCCATTGTTCGAGCATTGCATTTTGGGTCTGGGAACACTAAAACATTTTTTCCATATAAATTAGTGGTAATTGCTTCTTGACTCTGTGACATTTGGGGTTCTGAAGGGTTGGACAGGAACACTGTACATTCAGAGAGCGGGGGAAGCCTGTATCAGCCTGGGAACCCACGGTTTCAGTGGACGAGAGAGAGACGAGAGGGCTGTACATAGCCAAGGACTAAACATGGGTGGTCAGGTGGCAGCTGCCTCCGACCTCACGGCAGCGACACATCCTCATTCTTTCCTCGATTCCTTTATTCAACAAATATTCATCTCTGGCCGCAGTCCCCCCTGGATCTGCCCCTCCGGAGAGATCCTTTAGTATTTGAGGTTGGAAATTTTTAGGGCAGGGCCACGGGTCTGTAACTAGGCCCACACAATGAGAGGCTGTGAGGGCGGGGCCCAGCAGTGGAATTCAGCAAGCCCTCCAGGGCACCCTGATGCGGGCACATCTGAGTCTTAGAACCACTGGGAAGGATCTTTGAAGCCGAACTTGTGCTCGGAGGCCGCCCTCGGGGTGTCCCCATCTCTCCCCCTCTCTCCCAGGGCACGGGAGAGCAAACCTTGCCCACCATGGCATGGAGTCCTGGCCAGCTGCCCTTGCCCCGGGCGGCTCTGTCAGCTGTGGGGAACTCTGAGTCCTGGCCAGCCTGTCCTGTCCCGAACGGCCTGCAGTTAGTGTCCCTTGCCAGCCAGGGGCTACGTTGGTTTTCCCACCTGTCTCACCTGCATTTCAGTTTTCAAGAAGATCAGACTTGCCATTGCTTGGGAAGGAAGTCCAGTCGGGAGTGGGGGGCTGTTGGAACTGGTGCAGGACAAGGGAGGGAGGGGCCCGGGGAACATGGGGCAGAAGGCTGAGGGAGGGACGTAGAGGGGGAGACACGGTGAGGGGGACAGAAACACCACAGAACAGAGAAACCGAGGCGGGAGCCCATGGGGGAAGAATGTACTTGTCAGCGTGTGGTCCCTGGACCAGCAATAGCAGCGGCAGCGCTTGAGACCGTGCTAAACGCGAAAATCTGTGGTCTCATCCCAGAGCTTCTGAACCAGGAACTCTGGGAGTTGGGCCCATTCGTCCGTGTTTTTAAAAAGTTCCCACAAGTGATTCTGATGTACACTACAGTTTCGGAACCGCTGGGCTGAAAAGTTCTATTATTTTAAGCAGGCAGGCTGACCCTTGATCCTGGGTTTTTTCCGATGCTTTTGAATTTCTGCCTTGGGCACGGGACCTGGAAAGGAGAGACTGGGGTCTTCCTAATGTGACTCTCACACAGACCCCCGCGTGCTCTAGAATGAATGAATGTCTTCCTGAATCCGCAGGGACGGGACGGAGGAAGAAGTGGCTGTAATGTCTGCTTTCTCCTCCATCGCTCCCCGTGAACCGCTGCCCCCCCAACCCCCCGCTGCTGGCCGTGCCCGATGGTGCAGCCTTCCGAGGGGAGCGTTGTGGGGCTTGGAAGAGCCCCAAGGAGCCGCCGCCATGCGTCACTTCCTGAGTCAGCACCAAGATGCTCCTTTGTCACCTCTCTACCAAATACCCTTTCTCTGGGAACACGTCTCTGCCAAAGAGACGAATCATTAAGGAATAATTAATTCATTTCCCCATGACTTATTCATCAAACGTCCATAACTGGGGATGCAAAAAGCAGAAAACAGATGTATTCTGATCTCCATTAGAGTTTCTGAAACATTTAAAACCAGCCATTACGACCGCGATACACCCCAGAGGACGTGGGGGGGGGGGGCAAGGAACCGAGACTCTGGGCCTCGGCCGCCCGTGTGAACAGAGGTCATGGGAGAAAACAGAAAAACCAAGAACCAAATGCTTGAAGGCTCTTGCCACCCTCTCCTGATGCTCAGCCCGCTCAGGGCTTGGCCCCTTCCACAAACTCCACCCTCCGTCTGCCCCCGGGACTCCCAAAGGCATCACACAGCGTCCCCAACTAAAGCAGGTGAGGCGCGAGGGCCAGCCTCTGTGACTTCTGCTCCTCCGAGCTCCTGCATCCGGAGCGTCTGTTCCTCTCCGACACCGCCTCACCCACACACACTCCATCTCTTGCTAGAGACCTACATTTCAGACTCAGCTGAGGTCCAGAGACCCCTGGACTAGAAGTCAAACATGAGTTCCTGTTTTAACTGTGCAACTTCTCGACCAAATGACTTGGTCAGTCCATCTCCCTGAAGACTCCAAGGTCATCTGTAAAATGGGCTCTGATGCCCATCGAGTGAGACAGCGCACGCCATCACAGCCAGCACGGACCGAGTGCTAGGCGCTACGTGGTTTATCCTCTTCGGTGTTTCTTCTAACCCTGCGAGGTGGTTACGCTATCTGACCCAGAGAGGTTGACACCAAGATTCCAGTTAGTGACAAGCAGATGTCAGGCTGGAACCAAGCCATCCGAGAGCAGAGCACTTTGAACTTTGAGATCGATAGAGCTCACTGCAGGTGCCGTCGGAAGGTGGAAGGCAGTTGAAAGGCAGTGCTTGGAAACTCGTGGTTAGTGTACCGCGCTAACAGAGATATTTTTTTTCCTCTCTCTCTCTCTAGATCCCAGTATTCCTGGTAGGATCATCCGCATTTTAACGTGAGCTCTGCCAAGTGAGTCTTACACAGTCCAAAGTTTGAGACCCTCTGAATGAAAAGTAAATCATAACATTCCACTCTGGCCAAGATGGGGGAACAGACACTGGAGGTACCCGCCCCTCTGAAACAACCACAAACAAAGAAAACATAGGAAATGACCATGTATAGGACAGTCGGCATCAGTGATGAAAGGCAGTAACGTCTCATCTATAGTCCACGACTCTGTATGTGGGCCATGGTGCAGAGAGAGAGGAATGCAAGGGAAGGCTGTCAGACTCCTGGAGTGGAGGCGCTGAAGGCAAGAATCCAAGGAGAACAAAACAGCTCGAGTGCAAAGAACAAGACCTCAGAGAGGAGAGAGTTGCACAGAGAGATCTGCAGAGGGTTCCAATCGGTTTTTCAGCAGAACACTAAATGGCCTGTGAGTGTGTGAAAAATCTACCCAAGGCTGGGGACGGCGGCGGGGGTGGGGAGTGTTGGGATGATCAAAGGAAATGAAGAGGGTATCATGCAAGGTCTTCAGCAAGGTCTTCAGCAGGGTTATCGTATACAGAAATCGAGGGCTAGAGGAGAGCTACCGTATTTCCCCATGTATAAGACGCACCTTAATTTGGGGGCCCAAAATTTGGGGGGGAAAATGTATTGCATAAAATTATTGAGCTCAACTTTTATTCATCATAAAATTCATACAACTCTTCATCACTGTCAAATGCAAGTAAAGAGACTACGACCACTGTATAAGATGCACCCAGTTTTCACACCAAAAAAATTTTTTTAAAAGGTGTGTCTTATACATGGGGATATACGGTAATTCTCACAGGGTCAAAACCTTCTAAGGGGCTAAGATGAGATTCAAACCCTGTCATCCAAAAGTCTTTTTGCGTCTGCTTCTCTGGGTGTCAAAGCAGAAGAATTAAGAGGTCCGTGGCTCCTAAACACTCTCCTCGCCTTCGGCCAATCCACAGCTTATTCGTCCTCTTCCCCAAAGAATTTACCTTATGTCCTCGTTCTTCTAACCTACATTTCTGCTGACACGACGCTGTGTTCTCTGCTTCTCTGATTTCCCCCCATTTCCCCTTAGAAATGTTCAAAGCCAGTTACAAAATGGTCACGTTATGTTGCCGACAGCCATGCTGGGTGTATTTATAGAATTCCATCCTAGGAATGTTTTCCTTTTATTTAAAAAAACAAACAAACAAACAAAAACATGTTCATGACATCCATGTCATGTGAGCAGCCATATATTTGGTCAGGTCTCAGAAAAGTGGGAAAACACACAGAGAAACTACAACCTGGAAAGGGGGTTGGGGACCCAAATGACAAATGCAACATATTATAGTATTTGAATCCAGAACATATAAAGAATTCTCATAATTCAACAATAAGAAAATAAAAACAATTTAAAAACGGCCAAAAGAGCTTAATCAACATTTCACTGAGAGTATGTTCAACATCCTTAACCATTAGGGAAGTACTTTAAGCACTCTGAGAGACTACTACACACTGACTAGAATGTGGCCAAAATAATAAAATACCGACAATATCAAGTGTTGGAAAAGATGTTGAGCAACTGGAACGCTCACTCCTTGCTGGTGGAAATGGAAAATAGAACAGCTGCTCTTTAAAAAACGGTTTGACAACTTCTTATGAAGTTCAACATACACGTACCGGGGGCCCCAGGAATCCCACTCCCGCATGTGTACTTTAGGAAAATGAAAAACTTATCTTCACACAGAAGCACAAATGTTTGTAGCAGCTCTATTCGTAATTGCCAAAAATGGGAACAACCCAACAGCCCTTCCGCGGTGAGTCACTAGGCCAGTGGCGGTGTACTCACGCAAGGCAACATGACTCAGCGATGAAAAGAAACATGCCATGGATACAACATGACTCAGCAATGAAAAGAAACGTGCCGTGGACACAGCTTAGCTGAACCTGCAAGGCACTAAGAGGAGTGAAAGAGGTCGGTGCCAAAGGTTACGCAGTGTAGGACAATAGAGCGTGCTTGGAAAGACAACGTGACGGTGATGGAGAGAGATCCATGCTTACCAGGGGTCAGGATTGGGGCGAGGGTGTGATTACAAAGGGATAGCACAGGGAGGTGTTTGAGGTGGTGAAACTGCTCTGTATCTGGATTGTGGCATTGGCTCAACCAATCTTTATGTGGGTTAAAATTTTGGAACTGCACATCCCCCCCTCCAAAAAAACGTCAACTTTATGTATGTTAATTTATAAAATTAAATTAAATTAAAATTTCAAGTTCTTTAAAATTTCTCTTTCCAAATTCTGCAAAAGGGTCTATACAGGTGGGTCAACTTCTCTGAAATCTCTCCCATCTATTCACACAACCCGGGTGTTTCTACACCCCTCCCACCTTTCACGCCCAATTTCCCTATCCAACCCTGGGGGGGGGGGGAGGGAGTGTGGGCCCCCTAGTCCTCCTCCTGTTCCTCATTCTTTCATATGAGCAGAAGACGTGCTCAATATCAAATGCGAGGGTGAGCAAAGGTGGGTTTACCGTTGTTCGTATGGAAAAAGAAACGCAGGTTATGAATATAATAATAACACGAGAACAAACTCCATGTTTCACTGACTCACAGCTGTAACCCTACTTTTGCCCACCCCCTTATCTGTTCAAGTTCCCAGTTTCCAGTCACTTCGGCATCCCGAAGCTTTCCCCAGGTGGACATCCTGGAACAGGTTACTGCCCGCGGACTCCCTTCTTTCCCTTTGCCTCCCAGTCTGCATTGCAAAGCTCAGAAAAAAAGATAGCCTTTTAGAAAGGCAGGACCTGCCACGACAGTGGTCCCCACTGGGCTCAGCCCGCACCCCCTTCAAATGACAGGATGAAGGCAGAGTCTGGGAATCGCCCTTCACGTTGCCAACACGCATGCATTCAAACGAGTCCTTCAAAATAGCCAGGCCGGGAGGATGCAAGCTGGATAAAGCCATGCAGCTGCGTGGCCCGGGGCATTTCCAGAATTGGTTAATAGCCTCAGAGGCAGGAGGTGCTGCACGTGCATGCCAATAATAACAAGGAAGATTCAAACCCTTCACAAGGTGGTCCTCGGGTTACGACACAGTTCCGTTCCTACGACAGTGATGTAACCCCAATTTCGGTGTCAGTCGAAACACACCCTCTAGCCTAAGTCACTTACCTATCCTAACACAGCTGTAACATCATCATTCTAGAACGTAAAAACACAACCGAGCCACAGGAAAAGAATATGGCGTATTCTTTCGCCAGGCGCAACCAGACTAGTTTGCCCGCGTAGTCTGTAAGTAGGACGCTAATGGCATAAGCTGAAACACTCACATCTCAATTTTTTTTTAAAGTTTTTATGAAAGTGGGCATCATAAATTTGAAACGTCGTCTGTCAAGACTGTCGTAACCCAAGGATCCCCTGTATGTGTACAAATGCATTTAATCCTCACAACAACTCTGGCAAGTAACTGAATGAGCCCATTATGCAGATAGGAAAATAAGGCACAGAGTGGAAGTCACTTGACTGAGTTTGTAAGGGTAGCAAGTAAGTGATCAAGGCTGGCTTTGAACCCAGGTGATCTGTCTCCAGAGTCCACGCTCTTAATCACTAAGCTGCGTCACCTGTCTATACATTGAATTTCTTTATTTTGCACCAAGTAATTAGATTTTCCCCAAGTTGTAGCAATCTATTTGAATTTTAGTTATTTCTAAAGAAGCAACCCATTATCCAAGGGAAATTACTGACACAGACTAAATGCAAAAAGAGTTGGCTGCTGGCTCTGGGAGAGGCTCCTCACCTGAGAAGTTCCACCCCTGCTCAGGTGAAGGCAGCCTTCCAGGGCTAGGGAGTCCGCCCACGTCATCAGAGCCGTGTTATGGGGTCTGGCATGTTGGCTAACCCACCCACCGCATTCTGTGACAGTCACCCCTCAAAGCAAGCAGCCGCCCTACGGCAGGTGAGGGGTGCATCTCCCAAGATCCTGGACCCCTTCCGTCTCCAGGGTACTCAGTAAGATGGCAGAAAAAGATTTTAAATATTCTTTCTGCCTCTGCCATGGGTGATAAATAACTTCTATCCCAGCCAGTTTACCCACAACTAGGAATAACCTCTCTGCCCAATGTCTTTGGTGGGCTCCAGGCTTTGGGTGGGAGTGAGTGGCCAAACCAAACATAGCTCAGCTCTGGGCACCCCTCCCACGACCCCTCCCAGACTAAAACGAGGCCCACCTGAGGCCCTGCCCACTCCCCTCGGTTTCCAGGTAAAAGTAGGCTTTTCAGAGAGAAGGCCACCCCAGAGAGACCCTCATGCTGGGGACTCAGAGCGCTCAGAATGGCAGGGACCACTTTGGAAGTGGGGGTAACAGTGAGCTGGGGGAGCTGTGAAGGAGGCTGGGGGCCAGGAGACCTGGTACCCCAGACAGACAGAAAAGGGTGATTCCCCTGGTGGGGTGGCTTTTAAATCTGTAAACCCTTCCCCTCAGGTTTCATGGGTCCAAGCCCTTGAATGTATTCAGAGTTTTCCAGGGTGAGTTCAATGTAAGATCAGGGCTAAGAAGCGCCCCTAGATCAGAGGTCAGCAAACTTATCTGTAAAAGAACAGATAGTAAACATTTTAAGTCCAGGCACGTGTGATGTCTGACATTTTTCCTCCCCCTCCACCATCTTCCTCTCTCTCTCCTTCTCCTTTCCTCCTCTTACCCTTTTCCTCCTCTTCCTCCTCCTCCTTCTTCTTCTGCAACTTTTCAAAACTGTCAATACTATTCCTAGTCCTATGGACAGTAGGTCGCAGCTTGGGTTAAGTCCACAGGTTACTGTGGTTTGCTGATCCCATCTCTGGCCAGCAATTCTCAAACACGAGTTCTTGGGCCCGAAATGAATAGACTCAAGGGTGTGGGATAAGCTGTCTCTCATAAACCCCAACCCTCTATTTGTAGCACTTGTTTATTTCCAAGGTGTAATCACCCCATTTTAAACTGCCCAGGTGATGTCATTGAGCCAGAGCTGGGTCCTGCACACCCCTCTTTGGGACTCACCCTGGGAAACTGCTTAGCATAGTAGCCCCGGAAGTTCTGGGGCTGCCCCAGGTACGGAGAACACTGCCTTTGTTTCCGTGAGGGAACAGTTTGTGGACCCATTCATTCAACCAATGTTTACGGAAGGCCCCGTGCTAAACTTCAGGAGCCCAAAGGTGAGTAACACATGTCCCTACCCTCTGGGAGGCCATCGTCTAGAGGAGGAGACTTCACAAACGGGCGTGCGCACTATAAAAATAGACTGCGATAAGGGGGTTCGGTTTCTATGACGGCACCAAGGAGGGGGACCTACACCACCTGGTCTCACGGGTCACGGAAAAGTCTGTTTGGAAAAAGATCTGTGACTTGGAAAGAAGACAAGAAAAGATGATTGATTGCGTGACCGTTGGATGCCGTGTGGAGCATTTTCTAAAAAGCTCACCCGATGATTATCTGACCCTCCTGGGAAACAGATCTTTGTCTGACAAATTCTTGATTACAGCCTGGACATAGAATTAGAAGTTAACTAGTATAAAACTGATAGAGATGACTTTTTTTTTTTCTCAGCCAGTAAGTAAATATAGAAATAAAACCAGACAGATACTTTTTGATCCCAGTGTGACTGAGTTCTTTATCTACTACAACTAGGAATAAAATAAAGCAAAAACAATAGGTTTGCCTTGTCCAGCTCTGATCCCTTGCATCATACAACTTTGACTATCTACCATAACCATGAACTCCCTAACAAAACCTCATGCAGCATTGATTTTGCTACGCTGCTATCTGAGGCTATCCCATGACCTTCGGGAGCGCGCCTATGGTCTGAGAGAGCCGATGTTTTATCCATCGTGGAAAGGCTAGTATAGACGTGCTAACTTCGGTGATTTTGCAGTATTTTCCTTTGAAATGCTCATCGTGCTTTGTATTTGTCAAGCCAGCCCTTCTGAAACCTACTCCTTGACATTCCTGGAAGGGAAACTTGTACTTTCATTTCCTGAACATCGCAGTCTCTGAGTCTTGGACAGAAGATAACCCAAAGGGTTACTTTTCATTGCCCTGTGGGACACTGACCAGTCTGATACTGAATTCCCGGTTTTGTTTCAGCATTCTTTTTTTATACTTACTGTATAAACTCCAGTTTCTCATATCTATAGTGAATCAGCTATTTTCTTTCTGCTGATTCCTTTATTGTAGGGTCAACGCTCGGCATGGCCCTCCCTCGCCCCTCCCCACCAGTCAGATGGTGCCCCAGGATCCTGACCTCGGGCCAGGAGATAAAGGGAAGTAAAACTGTAACTAAGGTTTTACTAAGAACAATGGAACTGACTCACCAGATACATATCAAGGAGGGATAATACAGTGTGTTGCATACCCTTGCCCTGCTTACCTGATTGCTGGCACATAGATAAAACGTTTCACTTGAGTTAACCGCACTGGGCTTAACTATTTAAACCCCAAACCCAGCCAGTGGACTGTGGAATTTTCACAGACTGGCCGCCACTGGTGCTGCCCCTGTATATAAGTAATAAATGCTATGTCCACTCCATCTGGTCCTCCTTCTGGTTTCTTTGGGATCTCGCAACAACACCAGGCTCATTTTCCAGGTCTGGACTTCCCGCATTATACCTTATATATCAGTTAACTTCAGCTGTGTGACAAAACTGAGTGGCTTAAAACAAGAATCTGAGAAGCTCATGATTCTTTGTTTTGGCTGGGAAGTGCTTCTGGTCTGGATGGCACGACTAACCTCTCCTGGGTTCCCTTACGCATCTGTAGTCAGTTGGCAGAACACTTGGTACCTGAACAATCTAAAGTGGCCAGCTGGCAATCAGAGCAAGAGGGATAACTGGACCAGGGGTGTCTCCTCCTGAGAGACCAGCCCACACTTTCTATACGGCAGATGCTGGTTCCAAGAGCAGGAAGTGAAGGCAAGCGCCAACGTGAAAAGACTGTCGGAATCTCTACTTTTATATCTTATTTGTTATTGTCCAGTTGGCCAAAGCATGCCATGGCTAACCCAGGGGGGAAGGTGTAGCTACAGCAAAGTGTGGATGAGTGGAGATGGTTACGGCAACAATGTACCACACTTCATTCGTGAGTTGAATAAAAGTTTGGCACATGCTGACAGATAACTGGGCCTGAGAATTATGCTTTTACAGGATGAAGAGAGGCCTGAAGGGAACCCTGTAAAAAAAATGGGGGTCATAGTGAAGGGAAGGGTGCTACAGGCAGAGGGAACAGCATGTGCAAAGTGCCAGAAATAGAACGGAAGAGCCTATTCCGGAAAGTCACTCACTGTGGCTGGAACAAAAGGCAAGGCTAGAATACCTTGACTTGAAACTTCTGTTTTATTGAGAAGTGCTTTTTACTTACTGAAAGGTCAGGACCTGCCTGCCCTGGAAAAAGAGAGAGACCCGGTCTTTGGTTGATTGAGGACAAGGTCTAATGGGACGTTGTGGACTATAATGAAAGGACGGTGAAGGAGGGAGAAGAAAGGACTTGCCTCTGGGAAAGGAAGGTTTTCTCAGAGATTAAAAGGGAGGGCCTAGGAAGAAGGGAAGAGGGGACAGTGTTATAAAAGGGGCGTGGCCTAGAGTTGGGTGATGATCTCAGGGGAATGCCAGGAAGGGGAAGGGCAGGTAGTTGGGAAAAGCTGGGATGGGGACAACCTCACAAAAGACCTCAAAGACGATCTTTGCTCTAGAGCCCAGAACCAAGTTCTACAACAGAGAGACACGAATGGAGTCCCAGTCACCACTCAAACCAAGCACCTGTCCCTGCCCCAAGCTATACCCTGTCCCCACACTAGCTACTCCTCCCGCTGGGACCAGTGAAGACTTCACTTGGTCATCATCCAACATGTTTTCCAGAGCCCTCTCTCCTTGGTCCCCATCTGAGTGCCGCCTCTGGAAAACCCACATTCTAGGCCCCCAAGCGCCCACACTGGGGGCCTGGACGGTTAGTAAGATGGGGAAGAGGCAGGGTGAGGGGCACCCCCTTCCCTCTATACCTATTCTTTAGGGTCTGATGGAGTGAAATCAGACTGCACAGAACCAGCTAAGGAATCCCTGAGCCCGCCCCGCCATAGGAGACTCTGCATGAGAGCAGGGACCAGCCCAAACACCTCATGCCCTCCTCGGAGTTACTCACTGTGGGTTCCTGTGTGGTGTTCTAAAAATTTTATGTGTATCTACACACATTGAGCCAGCACATCCACAACTGTGGTTTTCAGATGTGTTTTCAAACAGAGGAAGAGCGAGGGTGTGGGGAGGGGGAGAATAAAACCAGAGAACCTCGGCTCTTACAGGAAACCTTGATAAAAAAAAATTGCTGGGTTGGTTCTCTGGGGGCGCTGAGTGATTTCACGCAAAGTAATCCATATACCCGGCTGAGTGTCAGAGACAGCAGGAATGAACGGTTTCGTTTCATTACCAAAGCCACTCTCTTCCTGAACGGTGGGAGGAAAAAGCATCAGTCAGCTTTTCCCCATGACCGCCCTGACATCTCCATCTCACTCTCTTGATCAGAGAGGAAAGAAAAAATGGGCCCCTGGGATTGGAAAATGTGGTTCTGCCCCCCCCCCCAAACGCGGGGGAGGGGGGAAAGGACGGCACAGAGGAGGCCAGATTGATGGGAGGGCGGCTCAGGAGCTAATTAAGTCTGCAGGGGAGGTCCGCTGGGCGAGCAGGAAGCCTTTTGATGTCTCTCTGCAAGCTGAGCAGAAAGAACCAACGTCAGGCCCCAGAGTGCGGGTTCAGGTTCGTATCACAGCCGCCGAAAGTGCCAGGAGAGGAGGGATGTCAGAAGGGGGCCTGTGGGCCCAATGGAAACCACCACCTGAGGGTGCAAAGATTGCGCCACAGGGCATTTCACCTCTCTTCTTGATTTATAATGATTATGTCCATAAATAAGACCACTGTAATCAAGCGGGGCAAAACACGTCCTCAAACGATTCCTGAGATAAGTCATTTTTCAATCTTTTCATCTCATGGCACCCATAAACTACCAAAAAATATATTTTTTGTCAATCCAACAAACAAACAAAAAATAGGTATAATTTTGATGCATTCACCCCGGATGGCTACTGTTGTGTGGGCTGTTGTCGTTTTTTAACTTGACAGTCCAAGGGAAAAGAGGTCAGGGTCCCTGACCCTATTATAGAGTCAGGTATTGTGTATCGCATGTTTGAAAAAATTCTTGCAGCCCACGGGGTTGAAAATCGCTGCCTTAGCCAACCCTGTCATCATCGGTCAGACACCACCTAGTGTCAGCCCCTGGAATTACAAGCACAGGCGTTACCAGATTTGGCTACTTTTGCAAAACTAAATAATAAAATAAGTACTGTCACACTGCGGACATCACTCATTCACAGAGTCACCAGCAGCTTGTTTTTTGTCTGTTTTGTTTGTTTGTTTATTTTTTGCTACTACCTTGCTGTAATTATACACCCACCTCTGGCCTTAGTTTTTGGTCTCACAGGGCTAACACAATTAATGCAAATGCCTTGCATGCGTGTAGTCTTTCGAAATTGACAAAGCCATTTCACATAAATGACCTCAAGCCAGGGACAGGAGGAGGCAGACAGGTGTATGATCCTCATCTTACTGAGAAAGGAAATCAAGGACCGCCTGACCTGTGGTGACACAGCGGATAAAGCATTGACGGAAATGCTGAGGTTGCCGGTTCGAAACCCTGGGCTTCCCTGGTCAAGGCACATATAGGAGTTGATGCTTCCAGTTCTTCTCCTCTTCTCTCTCTCTGTCTCTCCCTCTCCTCTCTAAAATGAATAAATAAGAAATAAAAAAAATTAAAAAGAAATCGAGGACCAGAAAGACAAAAATAACCTACTCAAGGTCAAAGGTGATGATGTAACAACGGAGCAGTCCCGACACCTCCCGGCTCCGAGTTCAGCGCAGTGTCCTTCCGTCCCCACTCGCTCCTCCCGGGGCACACCTCAGACTAAAGTGCTCAGGCGCACGTACGGCTGCAGCCAGAGTCACCCGCGGGGCTTCAAGCACACACCAGTGCCCGGGTCCTGCATTCAGAAACCCTGATTGAGCCTGTGAGGGGTAATCCCTGGGCATTGGTGTTTTATAAAGCTCTCCAGAGGAGTCTAATGTGCAGACAGGGCTGAAAACCATGGTATTAAAGAAACAAAACAGAAGAAGATAAAGTCATTATGCTCAAGTCTCCGAGAGCTGTATTACCAGTAAAATGCCATACACACCAGAGACTGTCTTGACTGTCACAGAATCCAGAACCATCCTTCTGATGTTCATGTCACAATTATACAGGTACATCCAGACACACTCACAAAGACACCATAGACACATCCAGACATAATAATACATCCAAACGCATGTAGACACACGCAAGGATGTGCACACAAAGATACACAGAGGCACACACACATATGGGACAACTTCCCAATATCTAAGGGACACGTGTTTCTTGTATTAGGACTTGCCCTCTTTTCTAAATAGTTAAGGGAACTATTAATATTAAATGGGGTCCTGAAGTCCCCTCCCGGTTTACAAGACCCCTTTTGTGTTTATTAGATGCTATTCGTCCCTCGTGTCAGATGTAAGAACCCAGGAGAATCTCCCAACCCCCAACCCATTCCCTGCTCCTCCTGATCAGGGGACCGGGGCATCCAGAGAGGCCTCAGATCAACCGGTGCTTGCCGCTCAGGGGGAGGTTGTCCCCAGAGCTGTCCACCCAGAACACGGGAGGAACTGCATGTCCTGAACTTCAAGTTTCATTCGGTCAGGCCACGCAGTATTTTCTGTACTTGGCAAAGACTGGGTCAAAGTCAAGTCTACAGTCAGACGCCTGCAAGTCATGCTAAGAGAAAAGAAGGTAAGAAAAAGGACAGGATGCAGAATGGGAATTTAAGATAACAACAGAAGACAAGGTAACATCCGGGTAACGACATGAAGGCAGGGAGAGGGTCAGTGTGCAGATATCTGGGAGAAGACTAGAACAGCAGGTACAAAGGTCCTGAGGTGGCAGTGGGTCCAGGGAGTCCAAGGGGCTGTAAAGAGATGAGTTCAAAGGAAAGAGGAAGCAGGTCATTAGGGACTCGTTGGCCTTGCAAGAACTTTGGCTTTTGCTCTGAGTGAGATGGGAGACCTACAGAGGACATTAGAAAAGTGAAAAAGAAAGAAAATATTTTAAAAAAGAAAAGTATAAAGAGGCCTATCTCTGAGAGGAAAACAAAGGGGAGAGAGCTTTGCATCCCCCAATCCCAATGGCATTTGGTCTCCTCTGCAGGGCTTCCCCATCCATTTCTCTCTGCTGCTGCTTCTGGTCTACCAGATGCCTCAGAATGTCTGCGCAAGCTTTGCCTATCTTATTGGGCCATGCTTATCACTGCCTAGGAGACATCTGTCTGCGTCCAGAGCTGGGTGTGTCCTCTGGGCTCCGACATTTCTTCCAATGGGCCGATCCTGTTGGAGGTTGGAAGGCAAAGATCCCAAGACGGAAGGGGCCAAAGCGGTCTTTTATGACCTAGCTGGAGCTCCAAAGGTGAGGGTCCACCTTGTCTGGGAAGCTGTGTGGGGAGCTCAGGGAGGGATTCACCCTAAACAGCCTCTGACCAGGGCCTCACCCAAGCCCCAACTGGCAGTGGCCGAGACCGCCACTGGCCCCTCGCAGAGGCAAGAGAGAGTCTGAGACCATAAACGTTGCTGTCCATCCATCTTTCCCATCCAGAATGGAAGCATGTATTTGGCACCTGGCCCTCCTGACCGTATTCCAGGTTTGCTGGCCCAAACATCCAGACCAACACAGTTCTAAATTCCCCAGGGCAGGCAAAGAGTCAGGACCAACCACCGACCAGGGCGAGTACCTCTGACTGGACCAAGGGTAGAAATACATGCTACAATATGGATGAACTTCAAAGCATGTATGCTAAGGGAAAGAAGCCAGACACACACACACACACACACACACACACACACACAAATGTGTTTTGTCATTGTATCTATATGGAATATTCAGAATAGGCAAATCCATACAGACAGACAGCAGCCTTTGGTTGCCCAGGAGCTGGGGAATGAAGAAAGCTGCTCAGGGGCACCAGGTTTCCTTCGGGGGCAACGGAAACCTTCTGAAACTAGACCTGAGGGTTGCAGAGCTGTGACCAAGCGCACAGTGGCAGAGTCTGGCTTGTTAGGCAAATTCAGCCCTGGCTTCCTGGGCATGGGAAGAGAGTAAGTGTCCTTTGGGCCACAAGAAGTCCCCACCCACAGGCCTGGAGCCAGTGCCCAAACCCTGCTTAGAGTGACTTTTCAGCAAACTAGGAAAATAACACAACAGAGCCCGCGGGGGGCTCGTTTCAGTGTGGGTCAGATCCTATCTGGGGAAAGATGCCCAGCTCGGGGCCAGACTTGGCCAGAGATCTCTTGAAGGAAGAAGACAGGCAGGATGGTGATGAATCCGAGAACTTTTCTTTCTAGGAGGAAAGGCGAGAAGAACTGTGAGGTTTGGCCGGACAAGCAGAGGGGAGGCACCGAGGGACGTCTTCAACCAGCTGTTGGGCACATGAGTTTGTAAAATTTGTATTAGCACTCGGTCTTGAGCAGCGTCTTCTGTCCTCTATAGAAAAGGGTGTCAAGTCTCTAGGAAACCCCTGACACCCGTGACAGGGGACCAACGGACGCTTCGCAGGAACCTGTTACAGGTGCACCGGACACCTCCGAAGCTATTCCGAAAGTGCGGGCTTTGGAGTTAGCCCAGACTGGGCTCTGACCCAGTCCCGCCGCTGCGTTTATCCTGGAAAGCCGTCTGTCTGATTGCCCCCAGCCTCAGGCTCCCTAGCTCTGTAAGATGGAGAAGATACAGAAGGGTTGTAAGGACATATGTTCGGTACAGTGCCAGTTCCTAGCTGCAGAGCCCTGATGCGACCGAGCCCAGGAGGACGCCGGGAACAGGGGACAGGGAGGCTGGCTCGCCTGGGCACGCCGCTGTCCCACAAGCCCTCCCGAGATCGGTCGGGAGACCGCCCCGCCTCTGCCGTGGCCAGGCCACGCCTACACCTCGGACAGGGCACGGCGCCCCGGGAGGCAGCATCCCCGGGACAAGAGGCCTCGGTCCCAGAAAGCCGGCCTTCCCAGCAGGCCTGCGGCTGAGCCAGGGGCGCGGAGGCGTCTAACAGGATTAGGTTAATGAGGCCGCGGCTGGGCAGCCGCCTGCTTCCTTAGCCGGTTGCGTTTTCCAGCTGGTGATTAAGAGGCAGAGTCTGCAGGATGCAGGCTCATTACCATGTAATTGAATCTCCTCCCGGACGCCCGCGGAGGCATGCGGAGGTTAAGTACATTGCCCAAGATCACGAAGCCAGCCAGGCAGCCATCGGGGGTCCTTGGGGACGGCTCCGGGGTGCTGGAAACTGTCAGGCCCTGGGGGGGGGGGGATGGACGGGAGCGCAGAGTTCTTTCTGCCAACTGAGAGCCGCCCCAGCGGCGGCTTTGAGCGAGAGCTGCAGATGAAACGCCACCCCACCCCGCCCCCAGCCTCACCCCGCCCCCACCCCGCCCCCACCCCGCCCCAGCCTCACCCCCACCCCGCCCCCAGCCTCACCCCACCCCCACCCCGCCCCCAGCCTCACCCCACCCCCACCCCGCCCCCAGCCTCACCCCGCCCCCACCCCGCCCCCAGCCTCACCCCACCCCCGCCCCCAGCCTCACCCCACCCCCACCCCGCCCCCAGCCTCACCCCGCCCCCACCCCGCCCCCAGCCTCACCCCGCCCCCAGCCTCACCCCACCCCCACCCCGCCCCCAGCCTCACCCCGCCCCCAGCCTCACCCCCACCCCGCCCCCAGCCTCACCCCACCCCCACCC
This sequence comes from Saccopteryx leptura, assembly GCF_036850995.1. Classification (NCBI taxonomy): domain Eukaryota; kingdom Metazoa; phylum Chordata; class Mammalia; order Chiroptera; family Emballonuridae; genus Saccopteryx; species Saccopteryx leptura. Next base: position 360,735,316 of record NC_089504.1, on the reverse strand, counting down.
CGCCCCCAGCCTCACCCCACCCCCGCCCCCAGCCTCACCCCCACCCCGCCCCCAGCCTCACCCCGCCCCCAGCCTCACCCCCACCCCATCGCCTCAGCAAGCGCCCGAGCTTCCTGTAGGGCTCAAGCTGGAAGCCTGGGGGCTTGCTGCCCTGCCCGAGAAGAGAGCTACAGAGAGAAAGCTGAGGGTGCGGGTGGCCGGACTGGGGTCCTTCAGCTGAGCGGCTGTGTGGTTGAGGCTGAGGGGCTTGGGGTGGGGGGTGGGGGCAGCATGGTTCAGGGCAGGGCTCTGAAACTCCCATCTACCATGACCTTGGATGCGGTATTAACCTCTCTGTGTTTTAGTCCCTTTATCTATAAAATGATGAAAGTAAAATTCTATACCCCGTAGCCTCGCCGTTAACATTTGAAAAGTCCCCAGCATGCAGCCCTGGCCAAGGACTTGTGCCTGGCCTCCTCTCTTGGCTTCCAGCTGCCGGGGGCTGGCTGCTCAGGAGCAGTGGTGACTAGTCCATCCTTCGCGCACCGAGCAGGCCGTCACCTGCAGCATCCCTCGCATGTGCCTGGGGCTCCCTGGGGCTGTGTCCTGAGCACTCACTGAGCTCTAGACACTGAACTGGGCACTGGCTCAGGGACGTCCAAGGTAAGTCTATGTTATGTGGGAACAGGCTCGGAGACCCGGGGAGGAAGGGACCTCCCAAGGAGATCTCACACCCACAAGCAACAAGAGACGGGGCTGGAATTTGCACGCCTGTGTGTGACTCCAATGTTCATGTCCTTGCAGGGTGGGTACACCTGTGACTGATGACAGTCTTCGCGTTGGGGAGAGAATCAATAGGAGGGCAGCTGAGGGAGCTCTTACACCTCCTTGTCAAGGGGGCCTGGTTGCCTTGGGACAGGGAAAACGACACTCCACACTGTTGATGTTATTTGTTGTCTGCTTGTCTTTTTCCTCTTTATTCGTTATTCAGTGTTGACCCGGGGGTATCTGTGTTTTTATAGCACCGTCTGCATCACCCTGTCTGTGGCCCACGGTAAATCTGCAGAGACCTCCCGGAAGGACCATCACGGACACAGGAAGCCAGCCGTCGTCAGTGAAGGAAGCTCTTGCCTGCAAGGGTAAAAGGACAAGAAGCAGAGGGGGCTTGCTCATTCCACTCTTACGGAACACTAGGGTCCTCCCCCTCGGCGCTGTTGACATCCGGGCCCAGAAAATTCTTTGCTGTGGGGGAATGCCTTGTGCATTGTGGGGTGCCTAAGAGCACCCTAGGCTTTAGCTACCAGAGGCCAGTGGTACACAGCTGCCCGCGACCACAAGTCGTGACAACAGGAATGTCTCCACACGTTGCTGCATGTTCCATAAGTGGTTCTCAGATTGTCCAGCTGAGAACCACTGTGCTAAAGGTTCACACCATCCTGGAAGTTCTAGCTGTTACAGTCAGACAAGAACATGAAACGAAGGGCGTTAGGGAAATAAGGGCGCTGGTTCACTTCCTCACATGTATACCAAGTCAAACGTCAGGTGGATTAAAGAGCTGAGGTGTCAAAAGAATCAGAAGACCTAGGAAGGTGTTTGTCTGATCCCACGGTCTAAAAATGCAAACGTGTACACCAAAAGCACCACGAATAAAAACAAAATTCAGTGTGACACAGTCACAGATAACGTATGTGACCATAGGAAGTCTACAATCCATATCACACGCAAAAGCTTAATAAATCGACATTATGAATAAATTCTACAAATAGGTAATAAAGGAGCACTGCGCTGGTAGGAAAAAATAAACAAAAAACAGAGAGTATGAGCTGCAAAGCTCGACAAAGGGTATACTATGCACAAGTGAAGAAAGGCGAGGAGTCAATAAAATTGTAAATGTCTATCTTGTACTAACCAAAAAAAAAAAAAAAAGGAAGTTAAAACGATTGCAATGTACCTTTGCATTGGCAAAAAAAAAAAAAAAAGTAAAAATTGATTTTCAATCCTGTTACTGTCCAGCTGTAAGCAGCCGCGCCAGAGGCTGGCTCTGCAGATGGGCACTCACGTGGCACTCTCTTTCCAGTGGACAGGCTGGTGTCCGCAAGGGCACCCCTTTGACCCAGACATCTCACTTCTAGAATTTATTCGGGAAAAAAATCATGAATGTGTACAAAACGTGCTAGCACAGCGGAGGCTGCTGATTGCACGCATGATGCTGTACCCATTGGAACGCCAGGCTGTTTGTTCAGAGGATGTGTCGGCAGTTTCCCACACGGGCCTTTCCCGGGTACCGGAGTTCTCTGAGCTGTCTCGGTGGCTGCCCGTGGTGGGGGTGGGAGCTGTAGGAGAGGGAGTGGGCCAGGGAGCAAGACCAGGCGAGCCTGCGGGCTTCCACCCCTGCTGCGACCAGCTCAGCTCCGCTTCTATCTGTTCTGCGTTTCAGGCTTATGGGAAAAACCCGCTTCAAGAATGCATTCCAGAGCGGAAACGGTTTGCAGAACCTTCTGGTCCCACAGTGTCATCACAGAAAGGACAGGGGTTTGGGGGTCAGACAGATGTGCTATTCTCCTAGTTCTACCACTAAACCAGCTGTGTGACCACAGACGAGAGACCCGGTTGCTCTGTGCCTTGGTTTCCTCAGCTGTTAATTAAGAGTGATAAGGGTTCCTATCTATAGTTACTGGTGTGAGAACTGAGACTACACAGGTGACGTGCACAGAGCTCAGGATGTCACAAGCAACAAGGACAGCTAGCTATGATTGCTGTTGAGTGAGAGGCAAAAATGTTCACTGGATGCACTGAGCAGAGATCATACACCATGTAGCCACAGGCAGGTCAGTGTGGGATGACTGCGTGTGAGCGAGTGTGTGTACAAATGCCAGCTCTGGTGATGGCTCGGAGGTAAAGGGAGACAGTTACAGGTGGTGTAGAGTTATAATATTTTGCTTCCTCCCGTGCTGTTACAGATTTCTCAGATCCTGCAAGTCCTTATGCATAGGGGAGGTCATCTGATACCGACTCACTTTTCCTTTTTACAATGTTGCGACTGTCTAGACAGAGCTAGACCTTTAGCCTATTTGATAGGTAGGATTTATATCGTCTTCAACATTCGTCTCGTCTACTAATGCTGGATGGACATTTAGGGGATGACCTATCGGTGTCGGTGTCAGGATTTGGGACGCGTTAAATCCAACCGAGGACGTTCTCGCGGGAGCTGAAGCAAAGATGCTGTATATCACAGGACGCCGGCATCTAGTAAGCCCTGAGGACAACTTCCTCCAAAATGGCAGGGGCTGAATGTTGATGTGCTGGCCATTCCTCCTGTCTCTTTTGCTATAAATGCTGCTTATTATGGGATGTCTTTGATATTGCAATGGGAGACAGGACAGGAAAGGGATGTTAGAATGTGACAGAGGGCACGGCCCGTATAAAACTATCTCAGGTTCGCCTCTTTGAGTCATGCCGGAGGCCACACTATCTGGCAGCCACCAAGAAGGCAATGAAATGTCCTAAAATCTTTAAATCAGCCTGACCTCCGTCCTCCCCACCCCAAGAACACCACAGCTCCTAATGGGAGCGTGAGTACGGGTGTCTTATGAGGGAGTGGGGGTTGAAAGGGATCAGACCGAAGGGCCCAGGTCCACTACAGAGCTGTCCAGGAGAAGCTCTGGTAGGAGGACATGTTCTGTAACTATGCTGTCCAGAATGGTAGCCACTAACCACATGTGGATAGTGAGCATTTGAAATGTGGCTCAAGGGACTTTACGGATTTTTTTTCTCCTTTTCCAAATGAGAGGAGAAGAGATAGAGAGACAGACTCCTGCATGTGCCCTGACCAGGATCCACCCGGCCTTCTCTGTCTGGGGCCGATGCTCTGACCATCTGGGGCCATGCTCGCAACTGAGCTATTTTTAGCACCTGAGGCAGAGGCTCCACGGAGCCATCCTCAATGCCTGGGGTCAATGCGCTCAAACCAATTGAGCCATGGCTGCCAGAGGGGAAGAGAGAGAGAGAGAGAGAGAGAGGGAGGGAGAGAGAGAGAGAATGGGAGGGGGAGGTTGGAGAAGCAGATGGTCACTTCTCCTGTGTGCCCTAACCAGGAATTGAACCCAGGACATCCACATGCCAGGCTGATGCTCTACCACTGAGCCACCTGTCCAGGGCCTTAATGAATTTTAATATTACTTAACTTCTACTAATTTATATTTAAATGGGCACGTGTAGCTAGTGGCTACCTTACTGTGTAGCTAGCTCAACATAGTGGTTAAGAACACCAAGTCTGGATGCAGACTGCCTGGGTTTGAGTCACGGCTACTCTCACACAGCCTTTGGACACTCTTTAACCTCCCTTTCCTTATCTGTAGAATAGTGTGATGACAGTCCTTAAGCTCCTCCCAAGAATGACGTGAGTTGCATATACACACCGTGAGATGCTCTCTACGTTATGGGCTCACACAGCGCACAGGAAGTGTTACACAGGCCACCGTGCTGGCCTTTCCCTATCCGCCTGCTCTTTTCTGCCCGACGCTGTCCTCCAGGAGGGTGGCCTTATGGACCACATCAATTCTCCCCTGGCCTTCTAGCTTCCAATTGGCTTCAGTCGATGAGAAAGGCTGATGGAAAACCAGAGGGCTGGAGAAAGAGGCCTGGGTGTTTCCGCCCTGCCCACTCGCGGCCTACCTGCCGTGTGGTGTCCCTCTGCTGAGGGCCACAGCACCTGTCAGCAGTCCTCCCCGACGACTGTCCTCTCCTGTTTCTAACTTCAGCTCCGTCTCCCAGTCCCCGGGGCCAGAGGTGGGAGGGATTTGCCCTGGGCTGTTGTCAGTACTGGTACCTCATCACCTCTCCTAACTGGCATGTCTTGCTGCCCCCCACAGAGCAGACAGCCCCTTGACTAAGCAATGCCCATTGCCCCATTTGAGGGCACTGCCCTTCCGCTGCCGGACTGTGCAGGTGCCGTTGCTGTCGTTCCCATGGTTACCATCTCCCCTTCCCCCATCGTTGCCACGGGAGCTGGCAGGTGCCTTCTAGGCCTCACCCACCCATTGGCTCTCTCCTCATTTTGATGAACCCATCAGTCTTATTCACTGGTCTCAGATGGCTGGCTTGGGATCTGTAGAAGTGGGGAGAGGCCCATCAATAAAGAGAAAACGTGTTTTCTCCGCAAGAATCCCTGTCCTCAGAGGACAACCGGATGCACTTCGTTAGCAAGCCGAAGCCAGGAGACATTCTAATGGCTGCTCTTCTGTGCTTTGCGTAGGACTCCTGAAAGCCAAATCCATTATTCCCATCCCAGTGGGAGCAGTAACCCTCCCCAACCCCCACCACCCTGCCCACTGCTCACACCCTTAACTACAGCCATCGTCACGGAGGACAGACCCAGACTGACTGTGTCATAACTCGCAGAAGAAACACGAGTTATGTCTCAGACCACCTCAGGCCGCACGAGCTGGGGAGAGGGCCAGGGTCAAGGGTGGTCTGCTGGTGCTCTGAGCAAAGACGGAGCGTGAACTTGAAAGAGATGAAGATAAAAGTTGCATGGCAGCTGTGAGTCTCAGAGTGACCCATCCATTGTGTCAGCAAACATTTATTATTTGCAAGGGCCTGGATGTCTGGATGGTTGGTACATGCAAGTGGCAAAAGACGTCAACTCTGGTTGATTTAAGGAGCAAAGTAATTAAGTGAGAAGAGATCGAGAATGGTCACAAACACAGAATGGGCGGCTAGAAGAGAGGCCACGCCCAAGTCGTGCCGAAGAGCCAGGCGTGTGGGTCCTGCTGCCTGTGTATGGGGTGCCCCAGCTCATTCTGCCACACTGCTGCCTCTGGGGACAGAACTCTGCAGGTGCCACCACCCAGATCCATCCTCCCCTGCCCTGCCCCTGCTTCCTGCTCCTGCTTCCAAGTCCCATGGGGGCGAGACAGCGTGGCCGAGACTTAACCACATGCCTATGGACCCTGTGTCGGGGGGCTGGGAGGGAGAACTGGACCTTTCCGCTTTGGGGAGGAAGTGGGTTTTGTCTCCTGCCAGGACAATATGGCAGGAAATCCCCAGACACAGAAGTGGGCGAGATGCTGGGAGGACATATCCACACGATGTCGATGGATAAATAAAGAGCACAGCCTGTAGCTTGGAGGAACAGACAGTTTCCAGACCAGCAAGGACCTCATACTAATGTGAACATGCCTAAGCATGAACGGGGTGGTTCGGTAAGCACGGACAGGGTGGTTCGGTGAGCATCGACGGGGTGGTTCGGTAAGCATCGACGGGGTGGTTCGGTAAGCACCGACGGGGTGGTTCGGTGAGCATCGACGGAGTGGTTCGGTGAGCACCGACGGGGTGGTTCGGTGAGCATCGACGGGGTGGTTCGGTGAGCACGGACGGGGTGGTTCGGTGAGCACCGACGGGGTGGTTCGGTGAGCATCGACGGGGTGGTTCGGTGAGCATCGACGGGGTGGTTCGGTGAGCATCGACGGGGTGGTTCGGTAAGCACGGACGGGGTGGTTCGGTGAGCATCGACGGGGTGGTTCGGTGAGCATCGACGGGGTGGTTCGGTGAGCATCGATGGGGTGGTTCGGTGAGCACGGACGGGGTGGTTCGGTGAGCACGGACGGGGTGGTTCGGTAAGCACGGACGGGGTGGTTCGGTAAGCACGGACGGGGTGGTTCGGTGAGCATCGACGGGGTGGTTCGGTGAGCATCGACGGGGTGGTTCGGTAAGCACGGACGGGGTGGTTCGGTGAGCATCGACGGGGTGGTTCGGTAAGATTTGCCGCACCACCTTTAAGGGCTCCGATTCAGTCGACCTGTGCTGGAGTCTGGAGCTACACACGGCGCTGGGCGGGCGGTCCCCACACCCGTGTACATACCTCAGCAGACGCCGGTGCCGTGCCCAAGTGCTTGGAGGGCACAGAGGAGACTCTGACCCAACCCGAGAAGATGAGCCGAGTCTGGACGATGCGGTGGGGAGGTGAAGAAGGTAAGGAGGGCATTTGGGGCAAAGGGGCTGGGGTGAGCAAACGCCCCAACGGGAGACCCAACGTGGGACGTAGGAGCAACTCCGAGACACAAAGACTGACGAGAACCTGGACCAGAGGGAAGTGGGCGGGGCGAGGCCTGGGAAGCAGGCGGCTGGCGACAGAGGAGCCGGAGCCGGAGCCGGAGGAGGAGCGGGAGCCGGAGCAGGAGCCGGAGGAGGAGCGGGAGCCGGAGCCGGATCCTTCTGCTCCAACCTCTCCGCCAGCGCTTCCAAACCGCTCTCCGCTCCCTAGCACAGCGGGAAATCCATTGAGTGGGTCCTGGCCACAAGTTTTAAAAAGTGACATGGAATACTCAAGTAAGTGTTGAATCTGGGATAAAAAATTGCTTCGGTTACAGAAATAAGCTCATTGTAAAGTCAGTTGTAAAACTGTACATTTCCTACGGTGGGCCCAGGTCACGGAGGCTCGGAAGCCAGGGCTGTGGGCGGGAAGGCAGTGTTCGCGGCTTTCTCTTTATGACCGAGCGGGGTGGTGCGACCGGATCTTCACTGCGCCCAGCTCCCCGTGGCGCCGGTGGCAGGTGGGCACAGCGGGAGGACGGACCCTTCAGGAGAGAGGGCCCGGACTTCGCAGTGCTCGGAGGAACGGAGAGGACAGCGACAGGCCGAGCAGGGGGAGGCTTGGAGGAGACGAGGCCGGGCTCCCCTGGCCTCAGAGTGAGTGACCAGGGGGAGGGTGTCGGCGCCACCCCCTGACCTGGCGCCCAGCGGGAGGTGCGGGGAGGGCTCTGGGCGGAAGCACGAAGCACAGGCAGCGAAGGGAATGGGTGCGGCTGGACACTGTGAGCCTGTGGAACCTCACGGGACCTTGGTCCAGAGCTAGCCTGAGACGTGGGTGGGGCGCCTACACTGACCACACGACGCTGTCCCTGGGATCGGAGCCTTGAGCAGAGGGACACAGGACCACTCACTCTGAGGGGCTGCCTGGCGGGATGCCCCTGCTCGGGTGGGTCCCTTCAGAGACCCGGTCCTCCCGCTCCCACTAAACCCGCCGGCTCCCCTCTGTGCCCCTCCTAGATGCGTCCTTTTGGCTTAACTAGCCAAAGCCATTTTCTGTGGCTTAGTACTCAAGAACCCCGACTGATAAATAACACCTACAGCGCTGTCCCCACCGCTTCTGCCAGGACTAGCCAGGTGAACTTCCAAAGCGCACTGTACACTGTCACGTGCCGGACGGGGGGTAAGAACTGGAACTGACCACCACCCGCTCTCCCAGGCCCTTCGTCTCCATCGGCCAGTGTTCGGATGCTGTTCACTCCTGCGCTTCTGAAACTCAGGCAGGACCCCAGGAGCGGCCCCGGGCTGGCTCGGGCTGGGGAGAACACGCAGGTGGATGCCCCGTGCCCCTGAGGCCGGCCACCGCGGACTGGTCAGCCCGCACAATCCCCAGACCGCACTGCCCCGCCCACCCTGCACAGACCAAGAAGCATCTTGATGCCTCGTGAAATCCGGGGCGGGATTTGCAGCTGAACTCTGCCAGCTCGCTGGGGCGGTGCCGGCAGCCTGGCACTCCCTGGGTCTGGACAAGGGACGCGGGAGAAGGCCCAGGCCCTCCTGCAGCAGAGGGCCGGCTCAAGGGCATGCGAGATCGGGGCGTGGACTTGAACTGAGTGATCACAGCTGCAGCCCTTAGGAGCGAATCTGGGGGTTAAAGCTGTCCTGTTAGAGGCGCTCAGACAGCGTCTGTCTCAGAGCACCCCCCCCCCCAGGAGGACCTTAGCATCCTCTTTGTGTTCCCATCTCCCCCCTGCTTCTCCAGAACAATGACTCCCTCCTTGGTTACCTCCCCCAACCTGTGACAGGTAAAAGGGCCAGGACGCTGTCCTCACTGTGCCCCTATCTAGTCCCTAGCATGCAGCGGGCGCTCCACAAATACCAAGCCCGTGAGTGAATAAAGGAACGGATGAATGGTCCTTCTTTCTGCCAAGGGGCTCCAATGTCCCTCTTCCCACCGAAGGGCAGACCAGAAGGCTGCGTACACACAGTAACGTGTGGCCTGTCCACCTCAGAATGGGCCATCTCGGCTCATCCCTCGGGGCTACCTGCCGAGCCCTTGTTTAAAGCAGAGGCCAGGTCTGACCAGAGTGAGCTGAGCCCAGCCCGGTCATGAACCAGGCAGCAATGGAAAATCCCCAGCCTGGCCCCCAGCTGGTGGAGCCTCCACTCTCTGCTGGCAGATGTCCTAACTCGGGGGGGGGGGGTGCAGGGGGGGTGTCAGAGCAGGAACCCCCGCTGATCCAGCTGCAGCCTGGTGGGCCTGCATCATAGGCAGTCTGCCCTGAAGACCCCCACGGCTCCCACCCTTTCTCTTTGACATTTGGTGTTTGGGGGAAGGCACAGGCCTGGGTCCTTCTGCCTTACTGCAGCCTGCCAGACCCCGTCAGGGTGTGAACAGGGGCAGCAGATGTTTTCTGCAAAGGAGCAGAGAGAGTCAATACTTTAGACTTTGCAAACCAGACAGACTGTCACAACTCTGCCACTGTAGCAGAAAGCAGCACATTCAACATGTCAGTGAGGGGGCAGGGCTGTGTGCCAATTAGCCTTTATTTATGATGGGCCCAGCCTTCACAGTTGATGGGCCCAGATGCGGGGAAGCAGACCCGCCAGGCTCCCCCGCCCCCCAGAATTCACCTGACCCCCTCCTTCGGGACGGAGTTGCAGAGCAGAGCTTCTGCGCCAGGGTGGTGGTGCCCCCGGGGCACATTGGCGATGTCTGCCCAACATTGTCTGCAGACAGGTTTGCTCGTCACGGTGTCCGGAGGCATTTGGCGAGTAGAGACCCCTCACAAAGTCTGGAGATCCAATGTGCAATCATGTGACTATAGTTAACCGTGCTGTGTTGTATACTTGAAATTTGCTAAGAGGTAGGCAGATCTTAAATGTTCTCATCATAAAAAAAAGTGAAGAAAGAAAGAAAATGGTGACTATTAGGTGATGAACATATAATTCACAATATATACCTATATCATATCATCAAGTCGTATACTTTAAACCTGTGCAGTTTTTAATTGTATGCCTCAAATCAAGCTGAAGTAAAAATAAAAAGAACAATGAAAGGCCCTGGCCAGGTGGCTCAGTGGATCCAGCGTCGTCCCGGAGCACCGAGGTGCTGGGTTCAATCCCCGGTCAGGACACACACAAGGAACAATCATCGAATGCACAGCTAAATGGAGCAACTAAGTGGAACCACCAGGTTGATGCTGCTCTCTCTCTCTATCCCTTGCTCTCTCTTTCTCTCTCTCTGCCAAGTCAGAAGGTGGTGGGGGAGATGGCACAGTGTCCCTAGACTGGTCACGCTCTCGGGTGGGCCTAATGGGCAGCGCTGTCTTATTCACCATGTGTCCCCCCCATACTCAGCACGAACAAACGAATGAGTACGTCTGGAAGTGTGCTTGCCTTCAATTCTTTCATTTCTTAGCACAGTTGCCCTGCTTTTTTAGACAAATGCCTCAAGGGCACCTAATGGGACTTTATAAGCACCCGTCCCCCCTCCCCCAACCCCACCTCTTGGGATCAAGGTCAATGTCAGGCACAAGCGTGAACCATAAACCACAGTTTGCTGACTGGCTGATGCCGGCTTGCGGCCTGGGCATCCAGAACACCCTTGTCAGGAACATGTGTGATGGATTCTTGTGCTTCTTTGGTGGAGACCGGAGGGCAGGGAAGCTAGGACAGCCTTGGACTGGGCCCCAGACAGCAGGGAGGAAATGAGCTCAAATCACATTAAAATGGTTCTCTGGCGGGGAGGGGGGGGGGACTGCCGAATGAGAGGTTCCGGCAGCAGCAGCTGCGGCCTTCTAATAGGACGTTAATGCGTATTCTGAGCAGTCACGCTATTCGCAATGGTTTCTGAATGTTCAGCTTCTGCAGCCCTGAGAGGACAGGGCTGGTGGTTCCAGTCACCAGCTCTCCACTGGGCCAGGCAGAAGAGTGACGTCCTGGGGACACACCCTTCCCCACCGGAGCAGGGGACCCGCTGCCCGGACGACTCGGAGCAGGGGCGGGGCTGGCTTCCCTGACCGGCTCACACTCCCGGAGCCGGGCGGAGGGTGCGCCCCTGCCGGCGGAGGCGGGAAGGTCTCCGCACCAGAGGGCTGCCCCCAGCCTCAGCGGCTCCCTCCCGGGACAATCACGCAGCTGCCTAGAGCAGCAGGTCCCTGCTAAGTGCTCCTAACAGCTTCCAGGGCCTCTCAGCACTTAGGCTTATCCTTGTGATTTGAATAGCACTTCCTCCCTTGATTAGTAGAATAATGAAGGTTCCTTGCAAAAATAAAGCCACATGTCAACGAAGGAAACCGACTGTAAGGCCACAGCGCCCAGAGAGCACACCTTGCTCGCACAATTTCTCTTGTGCATAGATCTGAAAATACCAGTTTTTAAAAAATGGGGTCGGCACCCCCCACACCCCCCCCCCCCCGCCAACCCTGGCGCATTTTCTCTGCCTCTCTGTTTCTCCTCAGCTCTAAGGGACCCCATGAGACTTACAACCAGGAAAGCAATGGGCAGCGGCAGCTTGTCCCAGGGGGTCCCCCTGAAACTGTCTCCAAGGCCCCCTTCCCTCCACTTTCTAGAGCCAAAGCAGCCCCTCCTAGGCGTGGCGCATACTTTGACCTCTCTTTCAAGGGATGTGGAGAAAGAAATGGCTGCCAAGGGCTTGCCCATCCCCTCAACGTTTGGGGGCCTAGTTGTTCATGGAATTAGCTTGTGCAGTTTTATTTACTTTGGGATCTAATAACCCCGTTTGTTTGCTCACTTCACTCTTTTGCATGCTATCTAAACTGAGGCATTCAGTAGAAAGTACCGATAGTAAAAGTTTTAGCTGGTACAGAAAATTGGAATGTCTGATCCCTCCAGGAATTGTCTTGGATAACGGGTGTCCTTCTCTGCCATTAGATGTCTGGGTCTGCAAAACTCACACTGAGCTTTCTATTTTCTCCAGAGCACCCGGCAGGAAATGAGGTGATGAGGCTGATGGGTGAGAGGAGTGCCCTGGCTGCAGCACGAGAGTCAAACAGAAATGATGAGCCCACCCTACACCCTAGACAGAGCCCACAGGCCTTCCTGCTTGTCCTCAGCACCCGGGGCTGACGCTCTAACCAATCGAGCCACTGGCTGCGGGAGGGGAAGAGGCAGAGAAGGGGGAGAGGGAGGGGTAAAGAAGTAGATGGTCGCTTCTCCTGTGTGCCCTGAGCAGAAATCGAACCCGGGACATCCACACATCAGGCCGATGCTCTATCCACTGAGCCACCAGCCAGGGCCACCGCTGCCTTTTCTGAATGCTTCCCACACGACCTGTCAGTGAGTACTCTCGACACTGAGGGTAATGCCGTTCTCACAGAGCCATTTTACAGACACAGAGATAAAAACAGTATGTGGTGTAGCTGGGATTTGAACGAGTGTAGTCCAGCTCCAAAATCTGTCTTCTTAGGCACCGTATTTCTCAGTGTCTCAGCGTGGACTACCTTTTCTGGTAAACCCTACATCTATAGTCGTTTGAAACGTCTTCTTCGGTTCACTGATTACACAGAAAGCAGACCGGAGTGGAGGTGCTCTGACTGCAGATGGGGTGAGGCCCCCCAGTCTTGGCCACCTCAGCTATCTGGTTTCCTTCTGTGCCCCGCACCCCTTAGCAGCAATCCCTGCAGACCCGCCACCTTCCCTCTTTCCCCACGGAGGGGGAGGTTTGAAAAATCTCGCGTTTGTGTGGGGTGGGGCGGGGCTGGGCAGCTGGCAGCTGAGCTTCCTGGTCGTAGGCTTCCCGGGACGGCGGGGGCTCTGCCCCCAATGGCCTGTGTCATCTGGCAAGTCACGCCACCCCTCAGATTTCAGGGTGACCGCCTGTAACTCACAAGGAGACTGACTGTCTCTGCCCATCCCAGGACACTGCTTGGGAGCTGGGCCAGGCTGCTTGCGAAGTCTGGCACGTTTTCTTCTGCCCCATAAGCTGGAGCCCAAGGAAAGGAGGAAGAAAGGGAGGAATGCGTTGTGCTCCGCCCCGAGCTCCCGGCTCACCACCGGGCGCAGAAGCAACAGTGAAATCCCCCAGCGGCCCCCAGCATGGCCCCTGGGGACTGCCCTCCCTCAGTGAGAAGGGTCATTTTGTCTCTCCACCCCCCTCTGTGTGCACGTGTGTCTCTGCCTTCTCCCCTCTTTGTCTTGGTATTCGGACTTTATCACAGTTTACTACATTATCAACCAAGTAAGAACTCAGTACTGGTTATATGACTGTAGAACTTCAAACCTCTTTTCTGATAAGCGAATCTGCTTATCATTCCCTAGGATATGATGTCTTAAAAACATACTTAGAATGTAATGCAATTTTTTAAGGAGCTCTAAAGCGAGCATCCCCACAGAGATCAAAGGCCCCCTCCTGCAGGTGGTGCAGAGGGAGATAGCTACGTCTCTGCAGAGACAAGAAGGGCCAGCACCCTAAGTGAGCCCGTTTCGGAGCACAGCCTAGCAGACTTCTGACGCACGTCTTTTACCCGGCCCTGCAGTGGCCCGGCCTTGCAGTCACCAGAAAGCTCTGTGCTCCAGGTTGCGATCACTGGGCCGAATCATGTTCGGGTCCAATCAAAGAAATGCTCCCCAGGCAGGAACCCGGAATCAGTAGCCGAGTGGGGAGAGGTGCTTAGGCGAGGAGGAGACAGAATGATTGACCAGGAAGTGAGGGCCATAATTTCTACGTCAGGGGACACAGTCTAGCTTCCAGGTCAGCAAAGCGACTTCTGACTTACATCCAAGATCAAACTGCCCAAGGGATTTAGGTTTTTTCCACTCTGGTTCCAGCTTTGGGACTGAATCAGATCTCTCCCCACCCCCAGAAATTCTGTCCTTTTTCTCTTTAGAGGACCATCATTATGGCAATGAAAATCACTTCGTGGGTATATTTTCTGGGCCAGCACTGAGCTAGGTGCTTGTTCACATCTTTAAGGTACAAATATCAATGGCACGCGCCTGTGCCAGGCTGTGTTCGGTGTTGGGGATGCGGTGATGGGTAGACGGTATGCAGTCTGTATGCTCACGAGGCTCACACTCACGCGGAGGAGACACGATTTTAAAGTGAGCAAAGAAGTACATACCATCAAGCAGGGAGAAGTGCTCAGAAGAAAAACCAAGCAGGGTCCAGGGAGAGCCAGGGAAGAGGGGTGCTATTTCGGATCGAGTAGCACAGTCTTGACGATAGGGTCCAGTCAGAGGGAATCCTAGGGGGAGGGGGAGACCAAGCTCTCTGTGCACACAGAGAAGAAGGGTACAGCTAGCGGAGAGATCTGGAAAGGGGAGAGCACCCTTTTTTGGCTTATAATATTTTATTCTTCAACATTTTTAATGCAAATTTTCAAGCAGAGCAAAGTTGAACGCACTATGCATTGAAAACCTGCATAGCATCGCCCGGCGTCTGCCTTTAGTGTCTTTGTGCTGTTTGCTCTATCCGTGTCTGTTCACCTCTCCATCCCTCTGTCTGCCACCGATCCATCTTATTTCTGACGCACTCTGAAGCAAGGCGCAGATATTATTAGTACACTTCATCCCTAAACACCTCGGTCGGTGTGCGTATCATTAACTAGAGTTCAATATTTGCTGAAGGGTTTCTTTTCTGAGATAAAGTTTGCAAACAGAGAAATTGAACTGATCTCATGCATACGTATGCCGAGTTTGGACACCTGCAAACACACCTGGGTAACTGAAACTGAACCTCTATCAGAATAAGAACGTCGTCATCACCCCGGAAAACCTCCTCCTGCCTTTTCCTAGTCAGTTCCCACCGGCCCCAGGGGCAGCGGCTGACGTGATGCTTTCGCCTTCTCTAGAATTTCACAGAAATGAAATCCCCCGGCATGTTCTCTTCTGTATCTGGCTTCTTGGGCTCAGTATCATGTTTTCTGTAATCCGCCAATGGAATAATGTGTGATTAGTAATTCATGTTCCCTTTGTACTAGCGCTACTGCGTCCTAAGACAATGTCACAGATTGTTTATCCATTCTCCCACTGGCGGCAATAATTATTTTTGTAAAGACAATTACTCTTTAATGAATGTACAGTCAGATGCCTCTTCCTTTCTGATGAGAATTCTGTCATCTAACACAAACCAGATCTGTCTGAGTCACAGCTGTTAAGAGTCTTGTCTTTGAAATCAGAAAGTTCTAGATTTCTCTCTCAATTCCAACTGTTGCCTACTAGGTGACCTTGGGCCAGTTGCCCAGCCTCACTGTGCCTCCCCTTTCACATCTGAACACTGGGAACACAAACGTCTAAAAGACGTGATGTGAGGGCCCTGGCCGGTTGGCTCAGTGGTAGAGCATCGGCCCAGCGTCTGGAGGTCCCAGGTTCGATTCCCGGCCAGGACACACAGAAAAAGCACCCATATGCTTCTCCCCCTCTCCTTTCTCTCTGTCTCTCTCTTCCCCTCCCACAGCCAAGTCTCCATTGGAGCAAAGTTGGCCCGGGCACTGAGGATGGCTCCATGGCCTCTGCCTCAGGTGCTAGAATGGCTCTGGTTGCAATGGAGCAATGCCCCAGATGGGCAGAGCATCGCCCCCTGGTGGGCATGCTGGGTGGATCCAGGTCAGGCACATGCGGGAGTCTGTCTCTCTGCCTCCCTGCTTCTAACTTCAGAAAAATACAAAAATAAATAAGGAAAAAATAAATAAATAAATAAAGGGAAGACGCGAGTTACCTGTGCGGATTAGGGCCGCTCCTCCGTGCCTTCGCTTGTTCCTGGAACAATAGTTAACAAGCACCTGCTACGTTCACGAAGCGCTGAGGAAACAGGAAACAAAAGCAGGCACAGACCTCGTGGGGCTTTGCAGGCTGGTGGGCTCCACAGACACCAGACAGCTCACTGCACAATTACTTATTGAATTGCCATTGTTACCAGTGCTGCGAGGGGACATGTGACAGCTGCAAAGAGCGTGAGACAGGGTTGTTCAAGGAGTCTGAGCTGAGTCCAGCAGGCGACGGTGAGGCTCCCAGCCGGGAGGGGCCGCAGTGCCCTGAAGCTCTCCGGAGGGCAGGAGAGCTGCATGTCGGAGAGCTGGAGAAGGCTGAGCCCCGGAGATGTCGGGTTTGGGGAGGGGTGGGGAAGGTAGACGGGCAGGGACTAAGAGGCGGCTGACCCGGCTGGGCTTCAAAGACCGTGTTCACAGTGGAGGTCTTTGACCTCGGGACCTCAGAGCCACAGGGAGCCCGGCAGCGGCTGGCCTGTAAGCTTCATTGCAACGTCCCCTGGGAGGCGTCTTGTCTTGTTCATGGTTGTATCCAGGAGCGCTCAGAACAGTGGCTGGAGCCATTTGAGAAAGAGAGCGGAGGAAGGTTGATTAAGCACAGGTTCGAGATTTGTGTCTTACTGGCCACAGTGTGTAGACTGGGTGGGAAGAAAGTGCAGAGTGTGTATTAGTTTGTTTGGGCTGCTATAACAAAACACCACAGGCCGGGAGGCTGAAATGACAACAATGTATTTTCTCGCAGTTCTAGAGATGGGAAATCCAAGACCCAGGAGCTGTCAGGGCGAGATCTCTTCCTGGCTTGCAGTTGGCCCACTTTTACTGTTGTGTCCTCACATGGCCTGTCCATTGTGTGTGCATGCAGATCTCTCTGATACCCTTTCCAATTTTTAGAAGGACAACAGTCCTATCACGTTAGTGCCCAGCCCCTATGACATCATTTAACTTCCCTACCCTCCAATCCAGTCACTTTGGGAGTTAAGGTCGCAATATAAGACCAGACGATGGGGGAAGGACACAGGCTAGTCCACAGCATGGTAGATGCTGGGACACCAATGAGGAGGTCAGGAAAGAAATGCTAATGGCTTGGCCTAGGTGTTGGCAATGACAATGGAAGGACATTGAGCAGCCAAGCCTCCCAGGATCAGTGGAAGAATCAACGAGGAGGGAGGAGGAAGGGGTGCCCGGGTACCTTTTATGAAGGTAGAATTGAAAAGATACAGTTCACGTCCTGACCTCAGAAACCTGGGAACATGACCTTTTTTTAGAAAGAGGGTCTTTGCAGACATAATTAAGTTAAACATCACTAGATGAGATCATCCTGGGTCATCCGGGTGGGCCCTGAATCCAACTACAAGTCTTATCAGGGGCTGAGGGTAGGAGGCACACAGACACAAGGAGGTGATGGGTAGGGGCAGAAGGAGGCTGGGGTGGGGTGGCCACGAGGAGCCACAGAAGCTGAAGCGGCAAGACAGGAACTTCCCCCAGAGCCTTCCGGGCTAAGCCCGTCCCTGCGGACCCCTGTGAGAGAATAAATTTCTATTGTTTTAAATCTGCAGCTTAGTGGTAATTTACTAAGACAGCCCTAGGCCACCAATCCAGGAGTCACCGAATACGTGGCCTTGGGGGCCATTCACAGAGGGAGGGAATGGTGGGCAGGCCCGGGAGGCGGGCGGGTGCTGTGGGGCCAGAAGGAGAGGGTTCGTGCTTAGATGTGGAGTGCAGGACTGGTGTGACTTGCAGATGCCCAGGAGACGGCAGGGCAGCAGCCGGGCTCACAGGACATACTCAGTAATGGATGGCCATTATCGTTCTTATTTACTGTGGGAACGCTCCGGCATTAGCAGACGTGATGGCTCCTCTCCGGGGCATCTGATTTTGCTGCAATCTCCGGAGGACGAGCCCTTTGAGGTCCCGCCAGCAGCACCAAGCTCAGCGCTTTCCCAGCAACTCCCCTGTTGGGACACAAGTATTTCCTGGTACAAAGTTCTGTTTGCACCTCTTCACCTCGGGGCTGATACCAGCCTGGTCCCCACTCAGAAAGCCTACATCGCAACCTTCCGGAAGGACCCAAAGGGGAAGCCCAGTCTGCTGAGCCCCCGACCCTTCCACCCACAGAGCCCCTGGGCCGGCTGACTCCATTGGTAGCAGCAGTGCGCCACCTTGCGGACAAAGACGATTCTAACAGCCCAGTGGTGGATTAGAGGTTTCCTATCTCCAAATAGGGCCTCAATGAGTCAGGCTCTAAAGGTCAAGGGGACAGGTGTGACATCGTCGTGGTCTTTAACATAGCTCCAGAGTCTCTTCATTGCCCTCGGGATAAAACCGAACGTCTTAACTTGCACCACCTGTCCCGCCCTAGCTCTCCCCACTCACGCCCAGCAGGGTGAGCTCCGGGACCCTGACCCGGCTCCTCTGTCTGCGCTGAGCATCGGTCCATGCCTTCTGTCCCGGCGTCAGCCCTTCATCCCTGAAAGTCGCCTCTCCAGGAAGTTCCTCACAACCCCTGGGAGAGGTCCGATTCCCCTCAAGGCGTAGCCGCCTTAGTTCCCTCTGAGGCCGCCTCACAGATGGGTATCTTCCTGCTGCGCCTCACCTGGTCTTTCCTCTGTCCATTGGTGTGTCCACTTCTCCCCTTCCTCTGAGGACACTAGGCCTATTGGGTTAAGGCCCACCCTAGTGACCTCATTTTAATACAGTTACCTCTTTTCAGACCCTATCACCAATCACAGCACCACTCTATGGTCCTGGGGCTTAGGGCTGCAACACCTGAACTGACAGGGGTCCACATTTACTGTATAACATTCTACCCTCTCCTTTTGTTTATTGTTTGTTTGTTTTTCAGATAACGAGCAGGACCCTGAGGGTGGTCCCACGCCATCCCCATTCCCAGGGCTGACTTCAGTGGAACTCATTAAGGAGCCTGACCCAGCTCCAAGCAGCAGCAGCCCTTGCTGAGCCTGCCCAGCCTCTGCCCAGACTTAACCCCCTGCGTGGCCACTGTTAATAGACACGTGCCCGCCTGCTGCCTTGAGAACACCCAGACAGCCACGTTCACGGGTCCTTGCGCTCACACAGGACCAGGCAGGCACTCAGCAGGAGATGTCAGAAGAAGCATTCCTTGAAAGGAATGAACCCGAGAAAAGAAAAAATTCCCCAAGAGCTTTAGGAGGAGATCAGTTCAAGGAGGGAAGGACAAGGGTCCTGCTTGTGACCTGAAGGGGCGACGCCTCCAACACCGCAGACGTGATGGGGCCGCGGGTGTGTCACTGAGCCCGGGCCGGGACCCATCGGAGGGATAAATCACAGAGCAGGAAAGGCTCATACAGGCGAGGGAAGAACGGTGACTTTATTTCAGCGTCTTTAACTTCATAAGAAATTCATGAGCAACGCATGGGAACATTTTGTTGGTTTTGGTGGTGGGGAAGAACTGTAAATATGTATAATATGTAAATACTCTTTTATAATAATAATAATAAAAAGCCCATGGAGATAAAGAGCCTGCCGCAGGAAAGCTGTGAACTGTGCAGGATGCTAATAGAGCTGTCGTCACTCTAGGAAATTACCATAATGCTCACGGGGCTCTGCGAGTCCCAAGCTTTGGAGAGACGTGCATAAATAAATACAAACCAGGAAACACACCAAACGCCCACGCGTCTCTCTGGTTTCGCTTTCTTTTTTTCTTTCTTTATGTGGGAAAAGTAGCTTTAGTAATAACAAGCATTGGAGGTAGACCTTTCTGGGGTCAAAGGCGCCTCCTCACCACCGCCGGGCCGTGCGGCCTTGGGCTAGTCGCCCAGCCCTCCGAGCTCGCTTCCCGCATCTGCACCAGGGACAGCGGGACAGTGGCCGCGGTCTGCGGAGGGGAAGCCGGACAGCACACCGGGATCGGGCGGCACGCCCTCCTCGCCGGTGCGCCCTTCCCGCCTGAGCGCGGATGGATCCCGGGGCAGGGCCAGGCCAGGCCAGGGCGGGCGTGCCTGTCCGGGCGGAAGGACCGTGGTGGCTCGCCCGGCACCGCGCCTGAGCCCATGGCGCCGGCCGCGGGGCGCTGGGCACCGGCCGTCTGGAGGGCCTGCAACGCACTGATGGCCGCCTTCTTCGCTCTGGCGGCCCTGGTACAGGTCAGCGGCGTGGCCCGGGAGGCAGGCGGAAGGCGGTGGGGGAGCAGCTCGCGGACACCCCGAGGCGCCCGGCTCCAAGCCCCTGTCCCCAGGCCCGTGCAGGGCAAGCCAAGCGAGCAAGCCCGCAGTGTCGCGGGGGCGTGCAGTGCAGGTGGAGGGTGGAATTGATCTGCATTGGATGATAGGTTTCTTACCCACCTGACTTGGTTGTGTCCCTCTGACCACAGCGCCCCCCTCCCCTTCACGTGCTGGTAGGAGCTGGTTCCAAATGGGTCACTTTGAAAGCTGCCTGAGCAGAAGCAGCCAGTGGGTGAGACTGAACACCGTTCAGGGCCTACGTCATGAATCTGAATCAAACCCCTTATAGCAGTGGTCCCCAACCTTTTTTGGGCCACAGGCCGGTTTAATGTCAGAAAATATTTTCACAGGCCGGCCTTTAGGGTGGGACGGATAAATGCACCAAATAAAATTATGCGACCGACCAACGTAAAAACTGTGGTATTTTTAAATATAGTTGTCGAATTTACGAGACAACCGTCGAGAGTGAGTCTTAGACGGATATAACAGAGGGAATCTGGTCATTTTTAGTATATGTGCTGCCGAAGCGAGCACGGAATCTGGTCATTTTTAAAAAATAAAACATCGTTCAGACTTAAATATAAATAAAACAGAAATAATGTAAGTTATTTATTCTTTCTCTGCGGCCCGGCCCGGGGGTTGGGGACCACTGCCTTATAGCACAGTTAGCGCTCCAAGTCCATGTTTGGCTTTCTTCATTCCTGCAGATGGAAGGGCCCCTAACAACACTCGTTCTAGGTTTGGCTTGCTTTGTTTGGAGTTCCCGTACAGTTCTTTACAAAAACGTGTGGGCCTGATGTGCCAGCCATCTGCCGTGTTCAGCCAGAAGCCCTTTCTGCCACGAGCCGCTCCGGTGGTAGTCAACCTGGTCCCTACTGCCCACTAGTGGGTGTTCCAGCTTTCATGGTGGGCGGTAGCAGAGCAACCAAAGTATAAATAAAAAGATAGATTTAACTATAGTAAGTTGTTTTATAAAGATTTTTTCTGCCAAACTTAGTGAAAATCCAACATAAAGTACTTGGTAAGTAATTATTATTATATGCTTTAACTTGCTGTAACTCTGCTTTATAAATTTTATAAAGTAAAGTGACTTCCCTACTTTATAAATTACCGTTACTGTGGAACCGGTGGGCGGTTAGAAAATGTTACTACTAACAGAGATACAGAAGTGGGCGGTAGGTATAAAAAGGTTGACTGCCCCTGCACTATGTCTTATTCCTATTCTGTACCCCCGGTGCCTGCTGGGAGCCGACTGCAGCATCTGGCACGTACCCAATGGCTGGGATGAATCGGAGGGCAGACCAGAGACAGTTGGAACCTGACGCCCTGTCTGCTAATACCCAATGTTTTTGGCTTTCCAGGTGAACGATCCAGATGCAGAACTCTGGGTGGTGAGTATGAGCCGCGTTCCCAGGTCTGAAGGAATTGTGGAACTGCACCAAGCACACTCTGTTTGCTGCCACCCCTGCTCTGTGTGTGCTGAAAAACCTAGACATCAGATCCTTTGTAAGCTCTTTCCCCTGAAGTATTCAGGGGAAATGGGTCAGAGTGACAAGGCACTGTGTGTGCGTGCGCGTGTTAATTCAGAATCTTCCAGAGACATGGGGGTCTTTTAGCAGTATTCCTTTTGAATAAAGGGTCCAACTGAGGGTACATCTTTGAAGACACAAAGTAGAACTCTCAAGGTCAACTGTTGTGCTTCTGCTACCGACAGTCCACACTGAACTGGTGCTCTGATAAAACCATTTGGGGAGGGGGGGAGAGAAGTCATTCCACACATTTTCTGAAATATCTGGATTTTGCCCAGTTTCTTCCACTACAGATACAGAAGATTGTACAATATCACCAATGAGATTATTTTAGGCTTTGCAACAACATCAACCGTGTACAGATTAGCAATAAGTAAACGCATTTGGAATTATAATGCAAAATTCTAGGCAGTCTTTTTAGTGCAGTAGAATAGTAGAACTGTGTTCTCATACTGTCCAGACTCACACGTCCCCGAATCAAAAACGGCCTTTTCCTTGGCAGCCTAGTCTGTATCCTTAGCTCCGAATACTTTTTCCCTGCAGACAAGTCTCAGATATACCGCTTCATGTTGAATTTACAAAAGGCTGCTAGATAGCCTCACCTAGGTGTCTCATTGGCTCCTCAAATACACCCATGGGTCCAACCAGCATCTTCCCCTCAAAACCCACGCGTCCCCTGCTCACCGATTTGTTTTCAGCAGAATCACTCTGAATCATCCTTGCTCAAAACCTGTCACTTCTAACATCTCTCTGCCCCTTACTGTCTTTGAGATCCCCTCAAAACAACAACAAAAACAAATAAAAAACAAAGCAAACAAAAAGCCCAAGGTAGGCCTAATTGTTTACCTGTACAGAACCTGTCCATTTTACTGCTCACTTCAAGCTTAACTGACGTGATGTGAAGAATAAACCCCACGTCCCAAGACATCCTCCCTGTCCCCAGACATCTTCCCTTGCCTCTCACATGGACCCTGGCGGTAGCTTCCTAACTCTCCTAGCTGCTTCGAAATGTCTTCCACGGAGAACACTTCTGGCATTTTTCTTCCTACTTTAAAAACTTTTGTCATTCCTCAAGGTATCTTAAGTTGAAACTCTCCAACTGGGCATTCAAGGCCCACCACTGTATGGCTAACCCGCCTTCTCAGCTTGGTCTTGGCAGCCTAGGCCATCTGTAATAGTTACTGTGCCTTTGCCCTGGAATTCCAGTATGTCACAGTCTACTCAAGCTTCAAGGTCTAACTCAAAGGCTATCTCATAAATCTCTATCCACTGCGCCACCACCAGCCAGGCAAAGCCGCATGCTTCCTGTAAAGCGACCATCTCCTTACCTGCCCTCTTCCTGCAACACCCATGCACTAGCAGGTTTGGCCAGCGTCAGCTCGCTGTGAATGAGGCTTGAAAACAGGTCCTGCTCACAGGCCAGTCTCCAAACTCCAAACCAACTTACCAGCAGTTTCCAAGACGGAGAGCCCGGGCTTCTTCGGCACATCTGACCCATCGTTAGTACATTTCCTGCGGCCCCACTTGCAGGGACCAGCATTGGGCTGGAGGGTCCATGGTGCCAGACCCCGCAGGGCCACCTGGCTGGTTATGGCTACTCCAGCTCTATTTGCAAAGAGCATTTTCTTTTATTCAAGTGGGGAAGCCCGTTTGGGCATGGATGTAACTTGGCAGAGGTTAGGTGTGTCTCGAGACCCAAATGAGGAATAATGCGCCCTTCCCGGACTAGCCTGCAGTCTAGGAAGGCTTGCCGTGGTGCGTACCATCAAAACACTGGTTACCACCTCCTCGGTCGTTCCCGAAGCCTAAGGTAAATCGAGTGTGGTGGCCACTGATGTCAGCATCTTCCTTTATTTCCTCAACACTTCTGAACACCTCCTACGTTGGACATACGTCTTCACCCACATGACTGCCTCTCTTTCTGCTAACAGGTTGTGTATACAATCCCTGCAGTGCTGACCCTGCTTGTCGGACTCAACCCTCTTGTCACAGGTATGAACCTTAGATTCCGAATGGAGATACTTAATAAAGAATGCTCCTGAATGAATGAATGGCTCTAGAGCAGAGGCGTTATCATGTATTTATTTATTTTGTAACCTGCTTCCTGGATTCCTTACATATATATATCTATCCCAGGTTTTAAAAACAAACCACTCAAAATAGCTGGCTTGTATTGCCCATAGGATACCCTGCCTCAAGTATGGACAAAACATACCTGCTTTGCCTTTTATGGCCCTAAAAACTCTCAACAAGCCTGAAGTTAGACAAGTTATACTATAAAGCAATGCCTTAGAAAAAAAAATACATTTTACATTTTTTACAAACGTTTTCTTATTAATGAAGAATAGTCCTGCAAGTTATTCTTTACTTTCTTGAAAACAGCTTCTCCTGGTAGGGCTTGAAGTTCTCAGCATCGGAGTGGGGGAAACTCGTCCCGAGGTGCAGGGGTTCCTTGCACAGGCCCCTGGAACTGCCCACATCTTTCAAGTGTGTTAATTAAGTCAGGGCTCCACTGATTGCAAGCAAGGAAAAAAAAAAACCTAAAATGGGCTCTAAGCTAACAGGTCGCCGTCCTGGGAGACTTGACCGCGAAGGCGCAGGCGGGCCAGAATTTCAGCTTCTCTCCTCTCCGCTCCACCACCTGTCGCACTGACTTCAGTCCTGGGCCCCACACGGTAGCCTTGCGGCTCCAAGTCCACCAGAACACAGTCCACTCCCCTGATACAGCCACAAGCCTCAAGAACTGAGTCGCCGGCCCCGATTTGTCCTCGGTTCATCCTGGGCTAACACAATGTCACCAACTGATGAAACGCTTTGACTGACCTAGCTTATGTAGGACTTCGGGGACCGGAGCGTGGGAGGGGTGGGCTCCCCAGTAAGAGTCGTCACAGGAAAAGGGGATGCTGGACAACCAAATTAGTCAATGTCCACTTAAAGTTATCATTGCTTCAACTTCTATAATGTCCCTCAACACAAAACCGAACCCCGCCTACTCTGCTCTGTCTGACAGCAGACTGCAGCAAAGCACACAGCGTCCAGTTCTCCCTGGGACGTGTGTGACTCCACGATTTCTGTTTGCAGGGAACTTGATTTGGAAGAGTGTCTCTGCAATACACATATCCTTTTGCACGGTGTGGGCTGTCAGCCTGGCGTACCACCTCGCGCTCCACACCTTGCGGGACATCTTACATGAGGAGGAAGGCAGGTAAGCACGAACTTTGGCCCTCAGAAGGGGCGCGGGCTGAAATCTCCCGCTCCCTCATAACACGTCACCTGTCACCGTGACGTAGTCACGTAGTCTCTCCCCCTACACCACGAAAAATCAGGCTAAGTATTATCTCCTTTCCAAGTTGACGAACCTGAAGAAATGATGGGACCAGAACTCGAACCCAGCACTGTCTACCACACTCCATGGCCACTTCCCCGGGCAGCCATTACGGAGTACATGTTACCCTCAGGGCGTTGGGCCTTGACCCCTTTATAATGGAGCATGAATACGCTACAGTAGTAGTCCAGTCTAATAAGGTGAAAATTCCACCAGCATAGACTCAGTTTCTGGTTCAAGCCAAACTCTTACCAACTAGGTACTGCTCAGCGACCTCTGAGGTCAACCTCACTCAAGCCTTGTCCCGGTACTGTATCTCTCTCATGTCTTCTCGCTTGGTCATGGCCACTCAATTCTTATCCACTTCTCCTTTGCTTCCTCCCACCCTTGACTTCCTGGCCTCACTAACAGCCTCATTCCTTCACTTTTTATCCCACTGCTAACATCTGCCAACAACTGTCAGTTACGCATCTCTGGTAAGGCACTGCTACATTGTAGGACCGCATCCTTGGGAAACTGCATCTGGTTGGGTTCAATCAATGAGAACGGAAACCAAATGGGTTGAATCACCTCCAACTTAAGAGCCTACATGGTATGGTGAACTCCCTCCCAGTGGGGCTCCCAGTGGTACTATGGCCAAATATAATTGTTTCTTAGTCTATGTAAAAGAAGATAAGTGTTTAACATTTCTAGCATGCAGCCACCCCCAAATCACTTGCCTGGCCCCCAATACAAATCATCTCTCCACAAAGCTGACAGTCTCCACAATATGTGCTCAAATGACTCATTTGTGCTCAACCTGCCGAACTCCGAACACTCTAAAACAATGTAAAATACACGATCCAGGTGAAATGCTTTTCTTGGTTGTAGTCTTCTGGAGACCCAGCGACATGAAGTGATCTGGCTGTGCTTTTGTTCCATTGGGTTTTTGTTCCCTGCCAACTTGGGGAACAGTCATGGAGCTTATATCTGCTTCATGATTTTTTTTTTATGTATTCACTTTAGAGAGAGAAATATAGATTTGTTGTTCCACTTGTTTACGCACTCATTGGTTGATTCTTATACGTGCCTTGACTGGGGACTGGACCTGCAGCCCTTGCACCTCAAGACAGTGCTCTAACCGAGTGACCTGGCCAGGGCTGAAATTTACTTTTATTTAGGGATTTAAACATCAGAGAAAAGCAATTTATGAGTCATGCCAGGCTTGAAAGCACTCTGTAGATGCTCTAACTCTTGGGGGAAGTCACCCAACAATCAGCAGAATCAAGTGTTGTGGAAATAGCGGGACAATACGTATCTCACTGGTAACCACTTCAGAAATGTGAAATGTGTGCTATTTTTACAGGGAGCTGTTCGGGCTGGTGATTATCACAGCATGGATGGGTCTGTGCCACAGTTCATCGAAGTAAGTTTTCAATTCAAAGGTGTATTCAAGGTTGATCAGATCAAGTAGGAAAGTGAGACTAGTGAAACACAAATATACACAGGAATCTTTTGAAAGAAGTTATTTCCTTCCCTAAGGAAAGCTAATGATGAAACCAGTCTTCTGCGTGGCCCAGTGGAATCATAGGGAATTGCCAACTTAAAGGATGTTCTTTGGGGAGATGGAAAATGATCTCAGAAGGAAGCTCGGAGATTTAGGGAATGAAGAGCAAATTAAAAAAAAAAAAAAGCGTGAGTACATATAAACGAATACTAACCTTATAGCACAATGATGTTTTATGATACTCAAACATAAAAAGAATAAGTGCATGACAAGAGTAGCATTAGTTGGAAAGGGATAAATGCAGGCAGTGTTCTAAGATCCTTAAATTGGGAAGCAGTAAAAATATCAATTTATATTAGACTTTAATAAGGATTCATGTGGTACTCCTTAGGGTAACCCCTAAAAGAAAAGAAGGAGAGTACAAGGCAGGGAAAGAGAAGGGAAAAAGAACAGAGAGGAGAAATAGGAAGTATATGTTTAGAGTTTATTTACCCAAATATATGAGAAATTACATTAAATGTAAAGGTTCCAAATATTCCAATTCAGAATCAAAGAATTTCAAAGTGGATAAAAAGATTAAAAACTCACTAAACACTGCTTACAAAAGACACCCCTTATAGATACAAAAAGATTGAAAGGTAAAAGATGGAAAAACACACTATACAATCCATAACCAAATGAAAGCTAGTATAGCAATTTTAATTTAAAAAAGTAGACTTTAAGGCCAGCATTATAGAAAAAGGATTTTTTAATTATTTTTAAAAAATATTCAAACATATAAAAAAGCAGAGACTAATGAGTCAGGTGTACCTATCACCTAGCTTAAACAATCATCAGTATATGTCCAATCCTGTTTCATCTAATCAGTCTTCTCCATACTTAAGATTTTAAAATAAATCCCAGAAACCATAGTTATATCTGAAAATATTTCAGTATGCATCCTTACAAGATAAGCACTTAAAAAAATAACCAGTCTACCGTCATCACACTCAAAATATATCATTCAGAACTGAGTTTTCCAGTCGATGTTTACATTTCCCGAATTGTCTTGAAAATGCTTGTTCCTCTGTGCTGTGCTCTGTATTTCCAATAAATTGGTAGCTCTAGAGGCCTGGCTAGATTCTGGTATTATCACTACTAAGCAAAACTATTTCAGGGTGATATGTACTTCCATCATAATATACATAATGCCTAGCTGTTTCTTTGTAATGTTAATAGTTTTTAATGATCATTGCCTAAGTCCATTAACTCATTTGAGCTGCGAAATGGTGCTATTCTAATTATACCATTCGTTGATTAATAGCTGGTAAAGATCTACAAAGAGAAACTTCCACTTATCAATTCTTTGAGATACAAATCATAAGATGAAAAGGGCAAAGAAAGTGTTGATCCCTAATTTACCAGTTTTCAGAATAAATCGTTCATGCCTGGGCATCTTCCAAAAGTGACCAATCTGTTTCCGTTGCGTTACTATCATTATAGTCAGGGATCTCAACACAGTTGATGTTTTTCAGTCCACAGATGGTATCTTTATTGATGCTTCAACTGTCCAACTTCAACCAGTGGCACTTACTCAGGTTTGGATCCTGAGTTCTTTTTGACACGACCCTAGTAACCTTTGATTTCTTCCTTGCTTTCCAATATGACACAATGTTCCAAGATAATGTTGTACATTTTATGCCTCATACCTGAAATCAACCATTTTTCCAAAAAGCCCTGATTACTTTTTAGTAGGTAATGGGATTTAGAGGTCATGATCCAGGCGTGAGCAGTGCTTGTCACTAGTGGATTGGTTATGGGTTCTTCTCCGTGGAACAAGCTAGAACATTCACATACATGTGCAATTTGTACATAATTGTACATATAAAGATAATATGATTACATATATACTTAAAAATAAAATACCTTGTGAGTTCATACTGATCCTAGCAATTCAAATTCAAAAACACAGATTTTCATTTAACTTTATCAGCTTACATCTACCTTTCCTTTTAATCATGTCAAAGTCTCTGGTCTCAGTGTCTTCAACGTTGGCTCCTTGGACTTACCTCACAATACAAACAATCGCAGAATAACAATGATTACTGAAGACAAGAGTTTTCGGTTTGTCCTTGTTGTTGTTAGGGAACATCCCTCTAAGGCAGTGGTCCTCAACCTTTTTTGGGCCACGGACCTGTTTAATGTCAGAAAATATTTTCATGGACTGGCCTTTAGGGTGGGACGGATAAATGTATCACGTGACCGAGACAAGCATCAAGAGTGAGTCTTAGACAGATGTAACAGAGGGAATCTGGTCATTTTTTAAAAATAAAACATCGTTCAGACTTAAATATAAATAAAACGGAAATAATGTAAGTTATTTATTCTTTCTCTGTGGACTGGTACCAAATGGCCCACGGACCCGTACCGGTCCGCAGCCCGGGGGTTGGGGACCACTGCTCTAAGGAATATATATTCAAATTATTTGGGATAGTTACTCTGTATGCTAATGCTACCAAGTGAATCCAGTTAAGTTTTTTACTTCCATTTCCAGGGATACCTTTATTAAAAATAGGTTTTGTTTTATAAGTATGTAAATAGCTACGTAGTCCCAAAGTCAAATCTACAAGACAACGTCTATTCAAAGAGCTCTAGATTCTTGATCTGCCAACCCAACACCCTGCCTTTGTCTACAAGTGCAGCTTCCTCTGGTTTTCGGGTTCATCCTTCCCTGGTTATTTCAGGGAGCAAACACGTTCATTTATTTGTATTTCTGCATGCCTTGGATAAGTGGGGGCAGGTCACACACAGCTGTCCTCGCTCTGATTTTCCCTTACTAAGTCACAGAGATCTTTCTGTAGGACAGAGTTCCCTATTCTGCTGAGAGGTCCACAGCCTATCCAGTCCTCTGCTGCTTAGACTGTACCTTTTGCTATGAAACAGAATGCCAACAGAGGATACTGTCAAAATTTTGAATTTGGGAAATTTTGACAGTTGGGAAATGGGCAGGAAATTTGCATTTTTATTAGAAGCAAAGGTGAGCACATTTTCACATGATTACAAACCAGTTGTATTTCTTTTTTATATAAAATATTGGTTCATCTCTGAGAGATGTAAGTTTAGCCTGTTTCTTCCTTAAAGCTGTTAGTTTCCTCTGCTTTTAGAAGCTTTCTATATAGATTATGGCTCCTAACCTTTTGTACAACAAGGAAAAATGTTTTTACAGTTTTTTACTGTCCTTTTACTTCGCTTAGGCAAAGTATACATTACTTTGCCATGAAAATGTCTTGTTTTTACTGTAACCAAATATATTAATCCTTTCCCTTCCTGCTCCTGGATGTGGGGTCAAAGGAAATCTTTCCTCTCAGGTTTCGAAGTCATGTATGTTTTCTTCTAATATACGTACAGTTTCATTTTCACATTTAAACCCTTTAGAATTTATCCTCGTGTGATGGTATAAAAAAACCCATCCAGTATTATCTCATTTCCTTTTGGCTATCTGGTAAAATAAACCATTATGTCAGATGCATAATAACAATTCTAAATTTGTATATAACTAAGAACAGAGCCTCAAAATAGATTAAAAAAAAACAAAAAAAAAAACCAACAGAAGCCTGACCAGGCGGTGACGCAGTGGATAGAGCGTTGGACTGGGATGCCGAGGACCCAGGTTCGAGACCCTGAGGTCGCCAGCTTGAGCGCAGGCTCATCTATCTGGCTTGAGAAAAATAAAAAAAAATATGCTCATCAGCTTAGACCCAAGGTCACTGGCTCAAGCAAGGGGTTACTCGGTCTGCTGAAGGCCCGTGGTCAAGGCATGTATGAGAAAGCAATCAATGAACAACTAAGGTGTCCCAACGAAAAACTGATGATTGATGCTTCTCATCTCTCTCTGTTCCTGTCTGTCCCTATCTATCCCTCTCTGACTCACTCTCTCTGTCCCTGTAAAGAAAAAAAAAAACCCAACAGAACTAAAAAAGGTGGCCCTTACCAAAGCTGTAGCTGCTTCCACATGGCTGCTGCGGTCAAAAAGGAGCCCAGAGTGACCGTTTTCCATGACAGTCCCCGTTCTGTTTGCGTAACTGATCTGCACCATTTTAGGAAAAGATAGCGGGGGGGGGGGGGGGGGGGACGACTAAAAAAAGAAAACTAAAAAATCTATTGTCATTTTGAAAGATGTTATAAGACTTCTTTCAGTCACTAATAGTAGCAGAAAACAAACAAAAATATTGAGATATAGATGATCTGACCTATGCAATAAGAAACTTGAGCTAATGGTCACATACAGAATACCAGCACCAAGAATAGCAGAATTCATTCTTCTCAAGTTCACATTGAATACTTACACAAAGACGGTATGTTGGGCCATAAAATAAGCCCCCAAAATTTCAGGGAATATTCTTTGACCACAGCACAACTAAACTAGACATAATAAACAAAAATGATTATTAGACAATCACTGTGTGTTTGGAAATTAGGAAATACACTTCCAAACAATATTTGGGTAAAAGAAATCACATGGATTTTAGAAAAGATTTCTAAGGCAGTGATGAGATTACTGTGTACTGAAGTTTGTGAGAAGCAGCAAAAATCATGCTTAGGGGAGAAATTATAGCCTTAAATAAATACATTTAAAGAGCAAGAGAGGGTGAATGAGCTAAGCTTCCAAAAACTTAGGAATTCTCCAATTCAAGAAGTTAAGAAAAGAACATCAAATTAAACCCAAAGAAAAAAGAAGTAAATGTAAAAGCAGAAACCAATGAAATGAAAGTTGACACAAAAAAACAGAGGATGAAGTTGGTCAAACATTCATTCTCTGAAATGACTTGTAACAGTGACAGGCCTGACAGGCCTAAGAAGGGCAGAGAGGGGGAGGCACAGACAACCAACATTGGGAATGTCCCAGCATGTCCAAGAGATCCTGCAAAACCATAAAAGGACAGTGAGTGACTTTTTTGCCAATAAACTTGAAAATGTAGATAAAAACGGACAGATTCGTTAAAAATTACAATGTATCAAAACTCACACCAGAAATACTCTGAACAGTCCCATAAATATTAAAGAATTGAATCAGTAATTTAAATTTTTTCCTAAAAGAAAACTCTAGACCAAATGGCATAACGGGAGAAGCCTACCTAACATTTTAGGAAGAAATAATGCCAACTTTCAACAAACTCTTCCAGAGAACTGAAAATGAAGAAATACTTTGCAATTCATTTTATCAGAAGAAAAATGTTCTTGATACCAAACGTGACAAGAACATGACAAAAAAATAAAAATAAAACAATTAAAAAAAATACATGGAAATCTTACTTATGACCACAGATGGAAAAATGGTAAACAAACATTAGCAAATTAAGTGCAATATATAATCCAACCACCTGGTTGCATTTATTCTAGGAATACAGCTAGTTTCAATGTTCGAAAAGCAATCAATGTTTTCTACCACGGTAAGAGAATAAAAGGAAACTATCTTCTCAATCTATATAAAAAAAGCATTTGATCCAATTCAGCTTCCAGTCGTGATAAAAGGTCTTAGGAGACAGGCACACACGGGCACTTAGCCTGACAAAGGGTATCTCTGCCAAAGCGTGATGCTTCACAGGGCGCAGGCAAACCGTTCCTCCCTCGGAGAGCAGCAATGAGATGCGGCTACTCACTACTGACACTTCTCCTCAACACTGCTCTAGCACTTGTCCTAGCCTGTACAATAAGGCAAGAATAAGAAATAAAAGGCCCAAAGATTAAAAAGGAAAAACTAAATTTTCATTATTCATGGTAACAATGCATGCATAGAAAAATCAAAAAGTACTAAAAAGTTATTTGAATAAGTGAGTTTAGCATGATTGCTGGATACTAGGTCAATATAATAGAATAAACTGCCCTTTTATCAGCAAATAACAAAATAATAACAAAAGTTTATTTAAAACAAGATAAAACAATTCCTGTGGCTCTGTGGTAGAACATCCGCCCAGCGTGCAGAAGTCCCGGGTTTGAGTCCTAGTCAGGGCACACGAGAAATACCCATCTGCTTCTCCACACCCTATCCTTCTCTCCTCCCGCAGCCATAGCTAGAATGAGCCAGTTGGCCCTAGGTGTTGAGGATGGCTCCATGGCCTCGCCTCGGGTGTTAAAAATAGCTCGGGTGCCAAGCAACAGAGCAGCGGCCCCAGATGGGCAGAACATCAGCCCCAGACAGGGGTTGCTGGATGGATCCCAGTCGGGGCGCATGCAGGTGTCTGTGTCTCTGCCTCCCTGCCTCATACTTGATTAAAGGGGAAAAAAATCAACTCCCTAGGAATAAATGTAACAGAGACATGTAAAATATGTACACACAAAACTATAAAATATTAAGGGAGAAATTAAAGAAGACCTAAATATCCTGTGGCAGTACAGGCTAAACCTATTATTGGCAAAAGCATAAATCAATGAAACAAAATAGAATCTAGACACACAACCTACCATACACAGACACTTGACCTATGACACAGTGGCACTGAGAGTGACATGGTACCCAAAGGCAGTCTTTTCAATAAACAGTGCTAGAGCATCTATGTATCCATTCGAGAGAAAAGCAACAGGACCCTACCTTACAACTTCCATGAAAATCAATTCCAGGACTACAGACCCAACATGAACGCTACACACTAACACCTCTGGAGAAGACAACTCAGTCTTCTCAAGACCCCGGGGAGGAAGCATCTTCTTAAGCAGGACACAGAATCATTATGACAAGACTAATTCTAACATTGCTTAATTCATCAATGACTTCAGTTCCTCAAATCATACACATAAATGACAAGAATTTGCATAAAGAATTCCTAAGATCAATGTTCTTTTTCATTAAAAAATTTTTAAAGAGATCTTACAAAAAAGAGGATGTATTTTACTGAATTCTATCTTTATACTTGTTTTCAAAGCCATCTGTAACTTCACTGGATTTTTACTTATAATTTTCGTGTCCTTATAGGAAGCCAGTTGGTGGGAGACTTCAGCTGGCTGTGGCCACTGTAATCGCTCTGTCCCCGCTGACCGCATGGGTATACGTCTATGTCCACGCAGAGATGCGCTCCTCCTGGCCCACTCACTGCAAGACGGTCATTTAAATGAGGAATCTTGTTCTGCAAATGAAGTCTCGATTTTTCATAACCATGAATTTTATTTTGTTAATCCTCACTACTTTTCAAGGCGGAGTACAGCACAACACAGGGTGGGATGGGACCAGAGAGGTGGGGCCAGACCACCTACCGTGTCAGAGTCGCAGGAAAGGCAGCCCGGAAAAAAGTTAAGGCATCTAACTGGGCTTCCTATCTGTGACTCGGGCAAACATATATAAAAACCTCCTGGCGGATAGTCCCTCACCTATCAGAGGGTTAATGGCGGATCTCCCACTTACACCGCTGCGAAGATTGAACTAGATATTATGAAAGCTCTGAAAATACCAAGTGCTCACAAAGGGCTACACGTGGTTAAAATGGGGGAAGCAGGGTTTGGTTAATGACAGGAACAGAGGTTCAAGAGAGGGCTGTACCCCTGAACGAATCTCACCACCTCTACCGGGACAGGGCTATGAACTGAACGAGGATCCAGGTGAACAAAATGGGCGGGTCTTGGGAAGAAAGGAAAATAAAGGAATCTGGAACCAAAAATGAAACGGAGTATTAATTACATTGTAAATAGAAAACAGGACCAACATCTATACAGTTTTAGGAAAATATCAAAAGCAAGTGAGGGGGCCATTTTAGAGCCCCGCCCCCCAATACTGCACCACTGCCACCCTGCGTCCGGCACTAGAAATGTGTCTAGACTGAGGGCAGAACGTTTTTCTTCTTTTTTATTTTAATTTAAAAGCATTCATTAACCTATTAGAAAACTATTAATGTTTGGGACACCTGTTTTAAGTATGTTTGGAATAACCTGGGTATGTCAATCTAGTCCTTCAACTGCAAACTTGACATCGAAATACAGATCAAATATTTCCAATGAAGTCAACGACCCAATGGATGCTGTAAGTATAAAATATACACTAGATTTTAAAGATATAGTATTAAAAAATGTAAAAGTCTTTGGACTGTAGTATTTTTCTGGATTGAAATATTTTAGCTATATTAAGGTAAAATACATTAAAATTCATTTTATCTGTTTCTGTTTACTTTTTATAATGTGACTGCTGGAATATTTTAGGTTACTTATGTGGCTCACGGTGTATTTCCGTTGGTCAGAGCTGTTTCAGAGCAGGTGGATGGCAACTTTTCTACCCAGGCTGGCATCAAACTCCATAGTGAAGACACTGGTTCGTGAGGCGCAGGAACTATTTCACTCAGGAAGTATCAGCACCAGCCACGTGTCAGGAGTGAAAGTGAGCCTGGAGTTGACCACATATTTACAGCCTTTCCTGCAATGCTGAGTCTTGTATAGATGTTTGTTAAAGGTACACACGTGTTTTGTTTCACACCACGGCCACGGGAGCTGGACCGAAACACAGATCTAACCCTACAAGGCCCAGCTCAGGACCCGAGTCCCCGCACTGTGCAGCAAGTTCAAGTCCCACTCCGACTGTCACTCGGTCTTCTCCACACGGCCCAGCTCAGGACCCGAGTCCCCGCACTGTGCAGCAAGTTCAAGTCCCTCTCCGGCTGTCACTCGGTCTCCACACGGCCCAGCTCAGGACCCGAGTCCCCGCACTGTGCAGCAAGTTCAAGTCCCACTCCGACTGTCACTCGGTCTTCTCCACACGGCCCAGCTCAGGACCCGAGTCCCCGCACTGTGCAGCCAGTTCAAGTCCCTCTCCAACTGTCACTCGGTCTTCTCCACACGGCCCAGCTCAGCCCCGAGTCCCCGCACTGTGCAGCAAGTTCAAGTCCCTCTCCGGCTGTCACTCGGTCTCCACACGGCCCAGCTCAGGACCCGAGTCCCCGCACTGTGCAGCCAGTTCAAGTCCCTCTCCGGCTGTCACTCGGTCTTCTCCACACGGCCCAGCTCAGCCCCGAGTCCCCGCACTGTGCAGCAAGTTCAAGTCCCACTCCGACTGTCACTCGGTCTTCTCCACACGGCCCAGCTCAGCCCCGAGTCCCCGCACTGTGCAGCAAGTTCAAGTCCCTCTCCGACTGTCACTCGGTCTCCACACGGCCCAGCTCAGGACCCGAGTCCCCGCACTGTGCAGCAAGTTCAAGTCCCTCTCCGACTGTCACTCGGTCTTCTCCACACGGCCCAGCTCAGGAACCCGAGTCCCCACACTGTGCAGCAAGTTCAAGTCCCTCTCCGGCTGTCACCCGGTCTCCACACGGCCCAGCTCAGGAACCCGAGTCCCCGCACTGCGCTTCTCCACACGGCCCAGCTCAGGACCCGAGTCCCCGCACTGTGCAGCAAGTTCAAGTCCCACTCCGACTGTCACTTGGTCTTCTCCACACGGCCCGAACCAGCCGTTTCCTGCTTCATTTCCTGCCCTTTGGGGAATCGTCATAGCACTTCTTGCCTCTCCTAAGCTTAGTATATCCTTCAGTGTCTCGTCTTCTGCTCTTCTGTCACTTGAGATGCACTCCCACACCCACTTAAACCATCTTTCTTCCTTCAAGTCACCTGTAACCCCTGCACACAGTGAGATCATGCCCTGCATCCTCGGCCTTCCCTCGCCGCTGTGACCTGACCTGCCCCCACCAGCACACAGTGTGAGTGCAGGGACTGTGTCCGGTCCCCTCTGCAGGCTGGAGAACGGCCTCGAGGACGTCGGGTCAACCCCCGGGACCTACGCATGTGAACCGGGCAGAGCAGAACAGGCTTTGCAGGTGAGCGAGTTCCGGGCCTCGAATGAGGTGACCCTGGCTTATCTGGGTGGGCCCTCACTGCCATCACAATTGTGAGAGAGACAGCGAGAGACAGTGGGCTACACGAACAGAAGAGGAAAAGGTGAGGGGACAACAGAGCAGAGAGAGACTTGAAAATGCTACCTGCTGGTTCTGAAGGTGGAGGAAGGGGCCACAAGCCAAGGAACGCAAGAAAGGCAGCTCCAGAAACTGAGAGGGGCGAGGAAGGAGTCCCCCCGAGGCCCCCGAGGGAGTGGGGCCCTAACAACGCCTCGATCTTAGCCGAGATAACCGTTTCAGACTTCTGACTCCAGAACTGTAAAGAGCAAATATGTGTTATTCAAGCCACCAAGTCTGTGGTCACGTCACAGTAGCCACAGAAAACAAACGCTCCTGTATACCTGCATAATGCCAGGAGCTCAGCAAGCACACGTACTGACTAGTTCTGTTTCTAAGCCCCGAATCAGACTTTCTCTACACTTCACATAGTCCTTACCTGTCACCTAGTAAGTAAGTGTATCTGCAAATGAGCCTTACTGCGTGTGACAACTGCGTTAAACATGTGCTATGTATCTACAGAGAGAGTCACAGGTAAGCTCATTTATCCGCTAGCCTCACGCAGCACTGGCAGGTGGCCTGGAGACCACGTGGGCAGGCATGCAGATGCTCGAAACAAGGTCCCCCACTCTGGCTGCAATCTCAAGAGGCCCACCCAGCTCCTCTGTGGCCCTCCAGCTTCACAGGGGACGGCACACCCGTGTCCATGGGAGCACCGTTCACTTACCTACGAAGTAACCTGACAGTTTTGGTTTTGTACAGAACAAGAACTCAAGCCCATGAAAGCATAACCTGATGGATATTCTGAGCGCAGAACTGTCCAGAGCTCATATGCATAGCGGGTTCCACGGAGAAACGTGACCTGAGCTTACTCCTCCTCTTTTCCCACGAAGTGTAAGTTATACAGCTAATACGTGAGCATATCGTCCTTGTAAAAATGTAAAAAAAAAAAAAACTCCGGTAAGGTTGAAATAAAATCTGTCTTGGAGCGAGTAACCCCCACCCCACCCCCCAGCTCATTTCTGCCAGTTCCATTCACTTCCTTTCTGCTTTTCAGCTGGGGATACACAGTCCGGAAACACTTCGGAACGTCTGAGCCCACACACATCGAAGCATTAATAAACACACGTTGTAATGCCCACAGGAAACTAAACAGGAGACGGAGGACTCGGGTGGGGCAGAGGAACAGGAAGACAGAGCTGGCGTCCCTCTTCCTACAGACCAAGTCAAGCAGACTGAGGCTGGAGGGGCTTTTCCCTCCTGTAGCTGATGACTCGGTCCGTCACCCTGCCTTTCCCCTTCAGCAGCATCCGGTCAGGGTAGACGTACACCGTGCCGAAGGCCTGGCTGTCGGGGCCCGTCTCGATGACCCCCTCCACGTTGACGTGGTGCACGCCGAAGGGGTCCTCCGCGTAGCCGCCGTCGTGGGTGTGGCCGGCGAAGAAGCACACCACGCACTCGTGCGCCCAGATGACTGCGAGGGCGTCCCTGTAGTTCCAGGCCAGGCACACGCTGTCAGAGGCCTCCGGGTAAATGGGAAGATGGCCTGTCCCAGAGAAGAGAAGGAGCGAGTCCATCAGCATACGCTCTTTCACCAAACCAAACGGCTAAACACCAGCACTCAGGAAAACGGTGTGCAGGGCCACCTTGTTACGGGCGGAGGGACTGAGACGGCGAAAGAACACACACACACACCCACAGGGGCTGGGAAACCATCAGCCACACCCCTGGAGCGGGAAGGCTGAGACCGTGCACATACAAGGGCAGCAAGGCCTCGTGACAACAGGAGCCCTGGTATCTCTAGGGCCTAGAGCAGGCGTGGCCAACAGTTTTTGCCCCGGGGCCAGATTAGAAAGAAAACTTTTATCATGGGCCAGTCGAAATATTAAAATTAAAAAATGTTAAATACAGCCCTGGCCGGTTGGCTCAGCAGTAGAGCGTCGGCCTGGCGTGCGGGGGACCCGGGTTCGATTCCCGGCCAGGGCACATAAGAGATGCGCCCATTTGCTTCTCCACCACCCCCCTCCTTCCTCTCTGTCTCTCTCTTCCCCTCCCGCAGCCAGGGCTCCATTGGAGCAAAGATGGCCCGGGCGCTGGGGATGGCTCCTTGGCCTCTGCCCCAGGCGCTAGAGTGGCTCTGGTCGCGGCAGAGCGACGCCCCCTGGTGGGC
Organism: Saccopteryx leptura; assembly: GCF_036850995.1. NCBI lineage: Eukaryota > Metazoa > Chordata > Mammalia > Chiroptera > Emballonuridae > Saccopteryx > Saccopteryx leptura. The sequence continues at coordinate 360,697,031 of NC_089504.1, read as the reverse complement.
AGAGCGTTGCCCCTGGTGGGCGTGCCGGGTGGATCCCGGTCGGGCGCATGCGGGAGTCTGTCTGACTGTCTCTCCCCGTTTCCAGCTTCAGAAAAGAAAAAAAAAAAAAAATGTTAAATACAAAAATTCATTTAAGTAAACAAAATTTTATTATGTAATTTGATTATGAATAAATATGAGTGAAAAGCAATTTTAATATACAATATTATTTTAATAAAAATATTTTTAATGAAAATATAATTACATACCGTATAAATATCCAAACTGTATCACAATCAATCAAAACAATATTTAATTAATAGAATGAGTTTGAAGGGGTTATATCGCAAATAAAACAATTATTTCATTTTACAAACAGCCCAGACACGTTTTCAGTTATCAACTGCAGCTATTGTCTATGCTACAATGCCACTTGATTCAGGACACTTGACCACAAAAATAACGAATTGTTTGACCTTGGGTGCACACTGGCAAACTCCGCCTTTTAAAAGAATGTGGGTTTCACATCACCACTAAATGTCAAACAATTCATATCGAGTACAGACGAGTACAGAAGTTGTAAATCTTTATAATGGAATTTTAAAAAAAATAAAGAAGTATCACGAATCCATTCAACCAATTATTGGAAGTTAACACTAGATTAGTCACATGCAGAATTCTTTTCTGCATATCACTATCTTCTTAAATATCTCGACTTCCAATAATCAAAGACGCTTCCGCTTCTGAGTAGCTGAGATTTTAAAGTAGCGGAGAATATTAAAATTTAATCGCAGGCCGCATAAACTCATTATGTGGGCCGGATCCGGCCCGCGGGCCGGATGTTGGACATGCCTGGCCTAGAGTCTCAAGACGTACAATTAGCACAGGAGACTGACGGCGCCCAGAACCAGGCACATGTATGGACTCCAGTCCCACCCATTTCCTCAAGTGTATGAGTGGTATGTACACATGAGGTGCTACTCTTAAATAAAAGAACAGGTTAGGGAAGGACCAGTGAATTATAGGTCATTTTTATAAACACTCGATGTTTTACAAACAACTGATTTATGCCACGATAAACACCTCTGAGAACTAGGTACCCCAGCCATCTCGCAGATGAGGAAACTGAGATAAAGTGGGGAATATTCATACTGGGTCCCACAGGAGAGAGGGAAGCAGAGCTGGGGGTGGGGGTCTTCCAGTCCCTGACGCCCAGACACATGAGGCCACATCACACATCAGGCCACATCCACACCGACATACAGATCCAGCAGCTCACTGGTCTTGGCTTCTTCCCATTAAGTCACTTTTCTCTCGATTACTGTTTATTTTTATTCTGCTTCATCTCTGCTGGGTTGTATTACAGGTAAAAAAAGAAGAGGGGCTAACGGTGCATCCCTGCGGGCACACGCACGCTCAGCCACCCGTCCAGTGGCGACAGGGCGGAGCGTCTACAGAGGTTGCCACAAGGGACTCATCTCCAGAAGCCCTGGACAATGTCACCGTCAGCTGCCCCCTTCTGTTTCAAACACTAGACTTCCAGGGCAGTGCCCGTCCTCCCGGCTTTCCTCTACGCTCGGCGGCTGCTAATTCTCACTCTCCCGGCCAGCTCCCCATGACTGCCTGCTTCCTGGGCGTCCTCACTCCGTCCACTCCCAAAGACCTGGGGGTCTCTGAGCACTGCACACAGCTCTAAGTATCGCCTGTTCTTTCACCTTCCACATGCATACATCTAGCCCCAACTGCTACTTTGAATTGCAGAGTCACTGTCCAAACTGCGTCCTCAGCACCTCCACGGATGTCTAACAGGCGCCTGGAAGTGGTCATCTGAAGCCTGAACTCTTGAACTCTGCACCCAAAGCCCCTGCTGCTGTGGAGTTCCTGTCCCAGCGAACAGCACCCCTGTGCTCCCAACTTCCTGGCCAGAACCTGAGAACTAGGCAAAATGACCTCGCAGCAGCCAAAAGCAACGTTTTGAAAAAGCAAACGAACAAACTAAAACCTATTTCTATTAGTCATTTTCACTTTGCTAAAGAGAACCCGGGGCACTCCCATGTTGAGGGTTTCCATCCACTTTCTAAGCTCACAGAAAAACAAGAGATTGAAGAGGCTGATAAAGTAGATAAGCACAGAGACACAGCGACACAGGACAGCATGGGAACGGGACCGGGACACCAAGCACAGACTCTAGTCAGCAGCCACACGATTTATATAGTGTAATCTCTAGTTCAGTGTCCCTACTTTTTTCAAATTTATTTTTTAATTTATAGGTTCACCAAACTACACAGGTTTCAAGTGTACAACTCAATACAACACCATCTACACCAGGGGTCCCCAAACTTTTTTCACAGGGGGCCAGTTCACTGTGCCTCAGACCGTTGGAGGGCCGGACTATAAAAAAAACAACTATGAACAAATCCCTATGCACACTGCACATATCTTATTTTAAAGTAAAAAGACAAAACTGAAATAAATACAATATTTAAAATAAAGAACAAGTAAATTTAAATCAACAAACTGACCAGTATTTCAATGGGAACTATGCTCCTCTCACTGACCACCTATGAAAGAGGTGCCCCTTCCAGAAGTGTGGTGGGGGCCAGATAAATGGCCTCAGGGGGCCGCATGCAGCCCACCGGCCGTAGTTTGGGGACCCCTGATCTACACAGTGCATCAGTTTCCCTATTTTTAAAATTAGAAGATTTGACTATATGGTTTGTAGGTCTCCTTTAGCTCCAGTGTTCTCTAAAGAAACAAGTTCCACTCCGCAGTGACACACCAGAAGCAGACAGGTCAAGAAGCATTCCCCTTTCTGAGACCACTCTGACTCAACTTTCAATGTTAATCTCATAGATTAGTTTTCTGGTAAAAAATTTAAACTAAGCATTTACTTTATAGAAAGATGGTGTCACAATATAAGACATTAATATGCATTAAACTCTAACTTTTCCCATCCTTTAAAATACTAGTATCAACAAATCATTTACTTACTCACAATCACCACCTTCTCTTGGTTTGTGTCCGAGAACGTAAGGACTTCATTCAACCAGTTCAGCTGTTCTTGGCTGAATCCTCCATTGAACTGGACAAACTGAGGCTCAGAAAGTCCTAAAATGAATTCCATATGTTAGATCCACGGAGTACCATTCTCTCCTCACCAGGGCATTCGAACGTAGCTAGTATGCGCACACCTCTTACCTCTCTTTAGGAACCCTGGGCAGCAACTGACCTAAAACAGGGAACTACACGGATTTAGAGCAATACACAAACACTGTAAATCATGCTGTACCTTACTCCTAGCCTCGCTACTCCTCTGCTCACTTCACCAGCTTCCTGTCACATTGAACATACAGTACAGGCTCTTGACGGTGCCCACTGAGCCGCTGCAGCATCACCCTGCACACGGGGCGCTTTTCAAGAACGCCCGTCCTCCTACGCTTAGTGCCTCTGCCTTTGTTTCCTCTGCCGCAAATCCTCTTCCCAAGACTGACTCCCCTTGGTCACGGAGGCTGCAGCGTCCTGCCTGTCTGACCACCTGACCTAAAACAGGCCCCTCAGTCCTACTTATTCTTGGTAGTCTCCGTCACTGTGTGAACAACCCTGGTACTGCCTCACTTATTACCTCTCCTGCACCTGCTTTCCTGTTTCCGCGACTCCCCCCATTGGAACGGTGATCCCGTCGAGCTGCTGACAGTTCTAAATAGCTAAGCTCTAGAAAAAGTGCTCAGTCTAGAACAGGCATTCAGATCCCAGTTTAAATAAATCTTGAACCGACCGCAGCCAAGCCATGTGCCACGAGGCTTGTGGGAGAAGTCCGGACCCTCAACAACAGTGACGATATACTTTTACCTTAGTCATCCATCTTCCTGCCGAATAAAAGGTAGCTGAAGAATTTAAAGACAATGCATTAGACTCTCAGCTCAAAGGAATAATTCACCTTGCGGACTATTCAATTCCATATTTGGGTTGTGCTCCTTCAGCATCTTCAGACACTGCTGATATTTGGGAGAAGACTGATCCACGCCCAGGACACTCAAGTCATAAGCATCGAGTAAAATGAACCGGAACTTAGGAAATGGTACAAAATGGTAAGCATAGTAACTCCCTATAGGCACAGTTTCCAGACCATGCACAGTCCTGTCTTCCAGAAACTTTGTGTTCAGTTTCGAGTTTGTCAAATAGTCTCTGCTGAAGTTATAGAATTCATGATTCCCCCAGGTATGATGAACTGGGACTTTCAGCATTTGAAATACGTTCATAACAAGTTCCAGTGACCTTTCTGAGGCTTTATACTGTGCGTTGTAGCCATCAATGATGTCCCCAAGCTGAAGAACGCAAGAGGGCGGGCTGCTTTGTTTATTCCAGTGTTCGATAGCACCCTGTAAGTGCAGAAGACTATGTCTGTAGTATCGCCGTCTGTTTCCTTGGTAATTATAGCCATCTTCTAAGTTAGCATATTGAATGTCTGCTATAACTCCAAAGGAGAAAAGTTCTGAACTCTCACGGACGGTTCTGGAACTGGGCTTATCATCCATCACTTCCGAACAGATTTCTGAAGGAAGTAAAAAAAAAGATAACTAAGTTACAAACATCTTAATTTTCTAACTGGTAAAATGGATATTATTACACTTAAGAGTTAACCCAGCAGTAGCCTGTTATAGAGGAAAATGCATGGGCTTTAGGATCTGACGATCTCAGGTCCAAATTACCAAGTTCTTGAAATGCTTCCGTTCTTATCTGTGAGACAGATGATAACCTGTATCCTTTAGAAGAGTAATAACTTACAGAGTATTATCCCAGGAATGAGTAGGCATTCTCATTCTAGTCAAGTCAAGTTCCAATCTGGAGTAATTGTGATTTTTAAGAAACACACGCTAGTTTTAAACATGTATGCACACACGTACACACACACAGGCACCTTCTTCCATAAACACCAATACCTCTATGACCATTTTAGGATTTTTTATTTGAAAGTCATACGTTATATTCATTGTACTTTATACATTAGGTTATGGCTGTGGGTGATTTTGTGTCAGAATGGATCTTTTCTCTTTGTTCTTGGGTAGGTCACCAGAAATAAGGTTCTCATATTCTATATCTGTGGTTTGACAGTAATAACAAAAGTGATAGGTTTACCCTAAATGTTTCAGGTATCTTTTAACACTAAAGTTTCATAGGTCCATGAAATCAGGCTGAGAGGGGTTACTAGCCATTCAGCCAATGTAGTTATAAAACACCTATTTTAAGTTAGGAACTATTTTAGAAGCTAATACTTTATGTAACATTACACATTTAATATGAAGAGGTTGCATGGAAATGCTGTGATAAGGAAATAAAGGTAAGGCTCTTAGCCTGACCAGGCAGTGATACAATGGATAGAGCATCGGACTGGGACTCGGAGGACCCAGGTTCAAAACCCCAAGGTTGCCAGCTTGAGAGTGGGCTCATCTGGTTTAAGCAAGGCTCACCAGCTTGAGTCCAAGGTCTCAGGCTTGAGCAAGGGGTCATTCGGTCTGCTGTAGCCCCCCCCCCCATCAAGGTACATAAGAGAAAGCAATTAATGAGCAACTAAAGTGCCCCAACGAAGAATTGATGCTTCTCATCTCTCTCCCTTCCTGTCTGTCCTTATCGGTGCCTCTCTCTGTCTCTGTCACAAAAAAAATAAATAAATAAAATAAAAATAAAAATGGTAAGGCTATTTAATGAATCACTCTGGTACAGAAACAAAATTTAACTGGTTTAAATTTTGACCAGTTAAAAAACACCACTATTCTATTTTAATTTACTGGATCTGTGTTTTATCAATTCACCTGTAACTGAAAAGGATGAACAATAATTTTATATACCCATTGCCTGAATCAGCAAGAAACTTTTGCAGCTTTTTGTCAATTTGAGAAAAAATTTCTCCCTGGGCAAACAAATATACAGAAATAAAAGAGTAAAGAAGTAAAACAAAATAAAATAAATCTTACTACCCACAGGAAACTCCAAAACAGAAAATTCACTTTGATGAAAATCGATTTGATGTGCTGAGCCAACCAGTTACTTTGAGCCGAAATTCCTGAAATTCCTGACAATCCCAGGGAAAGCTTTGGAATGAGGAAATACGGGTAACCCTGGACCACAACCTCAGGGCGCTGAAGAGCAGCCCAGACGCCCAGCCATGCCAGCTCCCAGAAGGTCCCAGGCTTCAGGGTACCCCGCCACCGGGGCACCCGCCGCTTCTGCTCAGAGGAAACCCGACACAGAAGTGGGAACTGAAACCAAGAAAGAGAACTCGAACGCTATTTTCCCACCATTTTTTTCCTGTACTTTGCAAATCCACCACGGAAGGGGGTGGGGGGGGAGGTCCAGACCCCAGATGCTGAGACATAAACAAAGGCAGACAACGGGCGAGTTAAACTTCCAAAGGAATGCAAAATACACTTCTACGCGCTCAGCCTGGTGAATATGCGGCTGTACTGCCCCCACCCCAAATAAGCGGATCCACACGAGGAACTCATCAACAACCCGGTAACCGAGACCCTGGCGGGGGCAGGGAACGTACGAGTGCATGTCAGACCCTGGGGCCCGGGGCGGGGGGGCCGAACTGTGACACAGCACACACGACCTCGTGCTGTGCGGTTCATAATCGGGTCACCTTCCACCCCGGGGCAGGAAGCGCCAGGCACCTGGGTCACACTCGCCTCGCCCTTGCTGCCCTAACGACTCAAGGTATCATTAATAGCAACCCACACACAAACTCAAACTACTTCCAAGTGCAAGACATCGGCCTGAAGGTGCAAAGGGTCAGCCGCGGGGTGTTCTCGTCTCCGAGGTCGGCGTCGCCCAGCGGGGAGGGGTCGCCCCAGCTTCCCCGGACCGCCCGGCCTAGGCCCCGCCGCGCATCCGGACCCCCAGGCCGGGCTCTAGGCCGCCCCTCTCCTCCGGGTCCTGCTGCCCACCCTCGCCCAGCGCCCGGGGCCGAGCCGCCGCCCACAGGTGCCACCGCGAGCAAATACCTACCACGCGCCAAATCCTCCTGGGCGATGGTTGCTAGCCTCCCCGCTAGGCGACCGCGTCACCATCGAGCCGGACGGAGCGAGCGGCGCGCCTGACTTCCGGCGGAAAACGTCACCCCGGAAGTTAAGGGGCGGGCCGAAGGAGGCGCGGCGTCCTCAACTGACGGTGGGGCTGTGGCTGGGCTCCGGCCGGAGCATGCGGCTTCCGGGTGGTCAGCTTGGGCTGCTGCTGCGGCGGCGGTTCGCTGTGTGGAGTCCCGCCCAGAGGACCGGCGGGGTCTTGCTCAGGCCGCTCTGCGCGCAGCTAGAGAAGGGGCGGCGCGCCCCGGAGCTCGCCGGCCGCGGTCTGCGTGGCCGGCCGCTGGGCACCGCGGCGCCTCCGCCCCCGACAGGCCGCAGGGACCCCGCGGGGCCCTCGCAGCCCGGGGTGAGTGGACGGCGGGAGCACCGCCGAACGAGCTCTCAGCCTGCAGTGTGCCATCACTGAGGCGTCAGGGCGTTCGTACGGTGTCTGGCACGTGGGTTCCCCCTTCTGAAGTTCGGGAGTCCGTGGAAATGGAGCGGAATGTATGGATCGTAGTTGCGTGCTGGGTCTGCTTGTTTGCTTGCTTGTTTGTTCCTCTCAGGTTCTGGTGCTGACCCAGCACTTCCCCCCTCGAGCACAGTGGTAGTCAACCTGGTCCCTACCGCCCACTAGTGGTGGTCAACCTGGTCCCTACCGCCCACTAGTGGTGGTCAACCTGGTCCCTCCCGCCCACTAGTGGTGGTCAACCTGGTCCCTCCCGCCCACTAGTGGTGGTCAACCTGGTCCCTCCCGCCCACTAGTGGGCGTTCCAGCTTTCATGGTGGGCCGTAGCGGAGCAACCAAAGTATAAATAAAAAGATAGATTTAACTATAGTAAGTTGTTTTATAAAGATTTATTCTGCCAAACTTAGCGAAAATCCGACATAAAGTACTTGGTAAGTAATTATTATATTTTTTAACTTTGCTTTATAAATTTTATAAAGTAAAGCTATTACCCTACTTTATAAATCACCATTACTGTGGAACCGGTGGGTGATTAGAAAATGTTACTACTAACAGAGATAAAAAAGTGGGCAGTAGGTATAAAAAGGTTGACTACCCCTGCTCTAGTAGATAAGTACGTGAAGTGGTTTTCAGAGCTCGGGGAAGAATGAGTTAGGCCTAGGTCAGGGGTCGGGAACCTATGGCTCGTGAGCCAGGTGTGGCTCTTTTGATGGCTGCATCTGGCTCGCAGACAAATCTTTAATAAAAAAAATAAATAACGTTAAAAATATAAAACATTCTCATGTATTACAATCCATTCATTTCCTACCGCTCATGTTCATGGTTGTGGGTGGCAGGAGCCGATCACAGCTGTCCTCCAGGGCAACGCCAAATTTTTATTGGATAATGCATAACGTACACGGGTCATTGTATGGCTCCCATGGAATTACATTTTAAAATATGTGGCATTCATGGCTCTCTCAGCCAGAAAGGTTCCCAACCCCTGGCCTAGGTGCTCAACAACTCACTATGGGAGGTGGAAAGGGTGTCAATAAATAATGCAATTTGCAGTAAGCTCCACTTTTTGATCTCTACATTGCCTTTGTTATTTCAGAAGCCAGAGTTAGGTTAACCTTCCAATTTTTTTTTCTTTATTTATACTAACAGTTATTAGTACAAGCAGGTAATTAACAGGTTTTTAAATCAGCAGTCAGAATCAGGGTCACACATAGAAACAGTCAAGGTTACTTGGCTTAGGGTTGTTCTTTGTTTTGGGGTTTTTTTCACATGAAAAGAAATTGACTTGGCCCTGGCGGGTTGCTCAGCACATAGAGCTTCCCCCAGTTTTGGACATATGGATGTCCCCCTTGGATTCTTGGTCAGGGCACACAGGAGAAGCGACCATCTGCTTCTCTCCCCCAGTTGGTGGCTCCATTGATTCCAGCATGGCCGCAGGCACTGAGGATAGCTGGGTTGGTCCAAGCACCTCAGCCTAAAGCCTATTTTCCGGCACTAAAAATAGCCCAGTATTCCAGCATCTGCCCAAATGGGTTGCTGGGTGGCTCTCCATCAGGGTACATGCGGGAGTCTGTCTATCTCCCCTCCTCTCACCTAAAAAAAGAAAAGAAATTGACTTAGAGGACTACTCTACCCTTGGAAACAAATGCCTTTGTAATTATATTAGGAGCCCAGATGTCCCTGCATCCACAGAAACTGTATTTTCTCATCCCAAATGACATACACCATTTTGTACATCTAACAAGGTCAACAACTCTGTGCACATTATATTAAACATGATAATAAGTTTAATGTGGTTAAATGTCTGCATCTTACTTGTATTTTTATTTTTGAAATCTGACCTAGTAGCCTGTTTCCTGGAAGTCTTTAGCAATCACATTTGCTATTGGAGGGGCTTTATTGGCTGGAATGAAGTACTTCAAGAAAAAGAAGTCAGAGAGTAAGTAGAGATCATCTGGTCAGCTCTGAGTAAAATCCTCCCTGGCTGGGTCCTAGCATCTTTTGGTTGTTCTTAGAACTTGATTTGATTTATTTGATTTTGTTTTATTATTTTCACTAGTATAGGATGGATCATATGTCAGGCATTTGAGTCCCTGTGGTTAGGTTAACTTTTTGTGTGTGTGTGTGTATTTTTCTCTCTAAGAGCTGGAGAAAGACCGACAGCGAAGCATTGGGAAGCCTCTCCTTGGGGGGCCGTTCTCCCTCATAACTCATACCGGAGAGCCCAAAACCGATAAGGACTACGTGGGTCAGTGGGTGCTGATTTATTTCGGTTTCACTCACTGCCCTGATGTTTGCCCTGAAGAACTAGAAAAAATGATTGAAGTCGTGGAGGAAATAGGTAAGAAAGCCACCACTGATGACAAGACGTGTGTTTACTTACTGTCCTTAACGTTACCATGCTTTTCACATTCTGGTATTGTTAGGTGGAAGGTCATAATTATTTGGTTTGTCAGAACAAAATCTCAGCATTGGGCTTGTTTTTTTACTTTGATTCCCATGACCAGTAAATTCTCCACCAAAATAAGCCTGTTGTGATACAAAATGTTGGGCTTCTTAAAAGTGTCGGTGTGGTCTGGGTCCCCCTTAACTCTGCTTTGTGTCCCTTTATTGTGGCCTTCCATCATTGACACTGCCGTTGCCACCTCCCAGGTGACTTGGTTTGACTCTGAAATCTGTGGTGTGGTCTACAATGTGCAGTCCGGGGCACATAAAAGGAATTACTCCAGGATATTCAGTCCTCATGAATAGTTTACCCTGCTCTTGGGGTAGGGTGGGGGGAAAACAACCTACACATACTGCATTGGGTTAGGAGACAGGGTACCCACATGGTGAGATCAGATACCAGCATGTATACACTGGTACAGGGCATTGGTAGATCATTTATCTGAGTCCACTGGAAATATATACGGATCTGTCCCTCCTAAAGGCTATCCTAGCCCCCTCTGCATCAATGCATCTTTGTGTTTCCTTAATGCCGTGCTGTACTAGCTACTGCACTGGACTGTACCTTCTGGGTTTCTTTGTTTTTTCCCTTGGAGTGTGAATACTGACTACGGAGAACTTTGTTTCAGATAGCATTCCGACTCTGCCGAACTTAACTCCCCTTTTCATCACTATTGACCCAGAGAGGGACACCAAAGAAGCCATCGCCAGATACGTGAAAGGTATGTTTCGTGAAGGATACTTTGTATCTGGTTAGCTCCACAGTGTTTGAAAGATGCACCCACTTGAACTTTATAGCGCCCTGTGAAGTGAGGGGACAAAGGTTATTATCACTGATTTTACAGGCACATAAACAGGTAAGGGTCAGAGTTGTGACTGTGGCTAGTAAGTAAATAAACAAGAAGTAGGTTTCTAAGTCCTGGAGCAGGGCTCTTTTTATTTCGTGGCAGTGGAAGAACTGAACTTGGCCTTCATATAGCAGCAAAACTAGTAGAGCCTTGAGAGTAAAGACACGCCGCTGTTAATTCTCGCTCTGGGCCTCATTCTCTCCTTCATACAGTTAATGGGTGTGTTCTGATAGAATGTATATTGAGAGATCAAAAATGAGTTTTCTGGCCCTGGCTGGTTTGCTCAGTGGATAGAGCATCAGCCTGGTGTATGGACGTCCCAGGTTCAATTCTCAGTCCAGGCACACAGGAGAAATGACCATCTGCTTCTCTCCCCTCTCTCTTCCCCCCTCTCTTCCTCTTCCCCTCCCTCAGCCAGTGGCTCAGTTAGTTCGAGCATGGGCCTCAGGCACTAAGGATATAGCTCCTTGGAGTGTCAGCCTCAGGCACTAAAAATAGCTAGGTTGATTCGAACATCAGCCCAAGACGGGTTGCCAGGTAGATCTCGGTCACGGGGCATGAGGGAGTCTGTCACTTAAAAAGAAAAAAAAGTATGAATTATATGTCAACACATTTTGAACTTAGCACATACTATTTTATAAATCCAAAACATTCATTATGACAAACATAACTGTTAATGTTCAATTCAAACATCTCAACATGCAGGTTAAAACCTATTAGAAGGTACTTTTAAAGACTAAATGGTGGTAGAGTTAAAGGTGAATCCTTACGTTTTACAGGGCTGGGTGAGTTGCTTAATTCCTCTGGATTCAAGTTTTTTCGCACATTCCAATACACATACTCTCTAAAGCTTTGAGGTTCTTTTAAAAATACGTTTTGTGAAGGACCTGCTATATAGTTTATGATTTAACAGATTTAGGGAGATATACTTGGCATTAAATACACATATTTAAAGTGCAGAATTTGTTACCTTTTGACACACATATGCACTTGGGAAACCATTGCTGCAATAAGAAGTGAACACATCTGCTGCAATAAGGAAGCGGACACGTCCGCTGTAGTTGCGGAGGGGGACACATCTGCTGCTGCAGTGAGGAGGGGGACACATCCGCTGCAATAAGCTGCAATAAGGAAGCGGACACGTCCGCTGCTGCAATAAGGCAGTGGACACGTCCGCTGCTGCAGTAAGGAAGTCGACACATCCACTGCTGCAATAAGGAAGTGGACACATTCGCTGCTGCAGTGAGGAGGGAGACACATCCGCTGCTGCAATAAGGCAGTGGACACGTCCGCTGCTGCAGTAAGGAAGTCGACACATCCACTGCTGCAATAAGGAAGTGGACACATTCGCTGCTGCAGTGAGGAGGGAGACACATCCGCTGCAATAAGGAAGCGGACACGTCCGCTGCTGCAATAAGGAAGCGGACACGTCCGCTGCTGCAATAAGGAAGCGGACACGTCCGCTGCTGCAGTGAGGAGGGGCACACATCTGCTGCAATAAGGAAGCGGGCACGTCCGCTGCTGCAGTAAGGAAGTGGTCACATTCGCTGCTGCAGTGCGGAGGGGGACACATCCGCCACCCCAGCAGTGTCCTTGTGCCCTTGCTAACCTCCCCTCCTGCCCTCCACCACCTCCCAAGTAGGATTATAGGTTATGTACTGTTTTTGAGTGGCTTCTTTCAGTGGAGTTACTTTGAGATTCATCACTCATTTTTATTGCAGTGTAGTAGTTGATGGACACGGGAGTTTTTCCCAGTTTTTGACTTTCATTCTACGTGAATTTATTTTCTTTTGGAACAAGAGGAAGTGGGTAGGGACTCAGGAAGAAGGTGGCAGTAGGGACGCTTCATAACTGATGCTGCATTGTAACCTGATGGTGGCTGTTGTATGTGGTTCTCATTTTTCACTGTCTTTCTTGTTTTGCATTTAGAATTTTCTCCCAAACTTGTTGGCTTAACTGGCACAAAAGAGGCGATCGATCAGGTGGCCAGAGCGTACCGGGTGTACTACAGCCCCGGCCCCAAGGACGAGGACGAGGACTACATAGTGAGTACATGCTGCAGCCCCAGGCCAGCTCCAGGTCCCGGGGCTCACCCGGCTCCACGCGGTGCCAGGCTTCAGAGAGGAGAGGAAACCGAAGGGTATTGCAAATTCCTGAGGAATCGGGGATCTTTGAAAGTACAGAAGTACAGTTCCTTTTTAAAGGATGCTTATTTAATAGGCATTCACCGTTCCCATAGTTTAATCGCCTCGTTTCTTTTCTTGTAGCGCGTAAAATGAGAAGGCGATATAAAATCAGTGGTGCTTGGACTCAGTAGGCTGTACTACTGGGTATCACGTTGGAGCTAAACTTACTTTAGTTTCTATAAACAGTATATTGGTTCGCTCTGTGTCCCCTATGAAGAGGTCAGAGAAGTACACTGATTTTAGAAAGCACTGTAAGGCCGCGAAAGAACTGCATTTTGGGGTTGAACAGTAAGAATTCGGAAAAGCGGGAGACAAGGGGAAAGCCGCGGATAGGCAGACGCTCGTCGGGTGTGTTTCCATGTCAGAGCGCCCTCTTCACGTTCCCTGGCACCGCCCGCAGCCCTGGGCTGGGCCCCGGTGCCTGCGCCTTTTCTCGGTGGTTCCCGCAGTCCTCCTCTCGGCACGCGCTCTTCCGTTGCAGGCAGCGTGGCCCTGGTGCTTTAGCATTTCCACGTTCACCACGGTGCTCGGCCCGTGCAGCCCGCTGCGGCTCCGTTAACCGTGGACCAGGAGCGCCGTTTGCGCCCCTGCAGCCTACGGCCTAAATCAGACTTCTGGCCCCTTTGCCCCACACCTACATTGGAATCTTATTTTCTAGGTCTGGTGCCTCATAGATTTAGGGAAACTTGGATTCATGGGGCAAAAAGACAAAAATTAGCATTTTTTTGTAAGCCCTGAGTTAAGGAAACAGGAAGCTCTGCTGTGAAGTAGTGAGGGGAGCAGAAGGGGCGGGCACGGGAGGAGGAAGAGCGGAGGGGGCGTGGTCACGGGGGGAGGAGAGGGGGCGTGGTCGCGGAGCGGAGGAGAGCGGAGGGGTGTGGTCACGGGAGGAGGAAGAGCGGAGGGGGCGTGGTCACGGGGGGGGAGGAGAGGGGGCGTGGTCACGGGGGAGGAGAGTGAAGGAGCGTGGTCACGGGGGGAGGAGAGTGGAGGGGGTGTGGTCGCGGAGCTGAGGGGAGCAGAGGGGCCATGGGGTGGGGGACTCCCAGACCGGCTTCCTCTTTCCATAGAGGAGAGCTGTGCTAATTGGACTTGAGGTTGTACAGCGAGATTTGTTCTGTGCGTAAATTCAGAATTGGGGTGTTAATTTTTTCATCTTAAAAATTGAAATGCAAATATTTAAGTCTTACGGAACTTCTTAGACACTCAAGAAGCCACCCTAGACCCCATTTTGAGAAATACTGGTCTCCTGCCATAAAGATTGAACATTCTTCCTGCCCGGTGGTGGTGTAGTAGAGAGAGCATCGACCTGGGGTGCTGAGGGCCCTGGTGTGAAACCCCGAGGACACGGGCTTGAGTGTAAGCTTGCCAGCTTGAGCACGGGATCATCAGCATGATCTTAAAGTCGCTGGCATAAAGCCCAAGGTCACTGACTTGAGCAAGAGGTCACCGGCTGGGCTGGAGACCCCTGCTACCCTCACCTCCCCTGGTCAAGGCACTATGAGAAGCAGTCGGTGAACAACTAAAATAATGCAGTTACGAGTTGATGCTTATCTTTCTCCCTTTCTGTCTCTTTCCCTTCCTTGTCTGTCTGTCTGTCTCTCAAAATAAATAATTTTTAAAAATTGATATTTGATAAGAATCTGTGTGGAGTTCATTGCTCTACATTTGCTAAATCAATCAGTAGGGGGAGACACTGCCCAGCTTCTCAGTTTATCATGGTATGACTTCCGCCCCTAGAGGTGACAGGTTGTCATCCGTAGGATGATGTGGGAAACTGCTCTTAAGATTTAAGGACCTGACCTGACCAGGCGGTGGCGCAGTGGATAGAGCATCAGACTGGGATGCAGAGGACCCAGGTTCGAGACTCCAAGGTCGCCAGCTTGAGCACGGGCTCATCTGGTTAGAGCAAAAGCTCACCAGCTTGGACCAAGGTCGCTGGCTCAAGCAAGGGGTTACTCAGTCTGCTCAAGCCCTCAGTCAAGGCATATATGAGAAAGCAATCAATGAACAACTAAGGTGTCGCAATGCACAATGAAAAACTAGTGATTGATGCTTCTCATCTCTTCGTTCCTGTCTGTCTGTCCCTGTCTATCCCTCTCTCTGTCTCTGTAAAAAAAAATAAATAAAAAATAAAGATAATGTCAGTGTACATTTTAAAAAAATAAAAAAGATTTAAGGATCTGCAATGAGTAAGGGACTACCTTAAAGGCTGAGATGTAACAGAATGAGGTTTTCTTCATCTCAAATAACAACAGAAGGTAAGCTTCAGTTAGTTAGAGCGTCGTCCTGATCCACCAAGGTTGTGGGTTCAGTCCCGGGTCAGGGCACATGCAAGAATCAACTAGTGAATGCATAAGTGAGTGGAACCACAACCTGATCTCTCTCTCCCTCTTTCTCTCCCACCTCCATACTTTTTGGAGTTTGTCCTACATATATAACCTGCACTGTTGTCTGTAAGAAGACTGAAAACCACACAATCATTTTTAAAGAGGTTACTATGTCTGTGCTGATCTAGAACAATTATAGTGTATTGTTACTTCTGTGTAAAGAGGAAAAGGTGGTAGGTGGTAACAGGAACAAGTGGATGTGAACTCACACTAATAAACGCAGAGAATTCCTCTCAGAGAATGCAGAGAAGCTGGGACAGTGGTTCCCTCCAAGGAGCAGAGCTGAGGACTCTGGGGGTCTGCAATGGGCGGAGGACATGCATTCTGTAAGTTTATTGCATGTTCCTTCTTTTTATTTAACGTACTTATTGATTTTAGAGAGAGGGAGGGAGAAAGAGGAACACCGGTTGGTTGTTCCACTTATGTGAGCCCTCACTGGTTGACTGTCCTCTGTGACCTGACTGGGGATCAAACCGACAGCATTGGCATGTCAGGACAATACTCCAGTCAACTGGCCACCTCCCCGGGGCACTTACTGTATATCCTCTCATCCTTTTTTTATGAGCTATATCACCTTTCAAAAAGTACAAGGTGTGTGTGTGTGTGCGTGTGTGTGATCAGGGCGCAAGTGTGTGTGTGTAGATGCAGAGTAGAAGAACTGAGTTGTTGGCCTCAGTAGAATCCCAGCAGAGAGAGTGGCAACGTGGTGATATAAAAAGCGGGGGCTCTGCGGTGGGGCACATCTGGGTTCTAAGCCTTGGCCTGGATTTCCCAGCTTCAGCTCAGCCCTTGAGACTGCCCTGCTGTTGGTAGAGGTGTGTGTGTAACCTGTCTGCTGGGCTGACCTGCCTCGTGGAGGAGCTGGGGAAACTAGAACTTCATCTACTCTGTACTAGAAACTGACTGCTCTTTGCCCTGCCCAACCCCAGTGCATGCTGAGACCAGACCGCTGACAAGTTTCACATCTATGAATGAAACAGCACTCTATTGTATATCAGAAGTAATGTATACTAAGCACACTCGTAAGTCCAATACATTAAACTTCTATTTCTAAAGGAGAGGGAGAGCAGAAGGAAGAAGAGGGGAGAAAGAGGTGTGAGCTGCAGGGGAGGTTTGAAGAGGGGCCTGGAGACCGGGTGGAGCCTGGGCTATGTCAGCCGTGTACAGAAACCTGCCCCCCGCAGCGCGGAGCCAGGACGTGCGCTCAGCAGCTGCCGGCGCTCCCTCGCTCTGCATTCTTTCCTTATGTGACTTGGCAAGTGGCTCTTTCCATTTGCTGTGTCTTTATGCATGTGTGTATATAACAGCCTCATTACCTCACAGGCATACAATGTGTGCTCGGGTATATTTGCAGGGTGTCTCCAGTTCGGTCAGTAGGATCGCATTCCTGTGCTCTCTCCTTGCCAAAGGGCAGTCAAGCCTGCAGGAAGTTCCGAGAACTCTGCATTCCAAGTCATCTGCTCTTTGAAACTGCGATTTTCTGGAAGCATAGAACTGAAAAGATTGATGACTTTCAGATAGGAGTGAGTTCTCAGTGTGGTATAAAAATTCCCTAAGGGAGAAAAACACCAATATTCACGTTTCCATTTGAATCACGAACATGAGTGCTAAATACTGTGTTAGAATTTATAAAGTGTATGTTTAGTAGGTGGTTTCTGGTGTCTTCTCACAACGCATGGTAAGCAGAATTTAGGTGGCAATGAAGGCAGACAACCAGATCGTCCTAAAACAGGAATGCACACCCAAGAGCTTACTGAAGAAAGTCGTTTCTCCCCAGCCCTTTGATTCCACGTGATGTGTCTTTCTAATGTGGTGAAGGGGTCAGGGAGCACTGTACTCGTAGTGTAAGCTCTTCCCAAGCACGCACGGTTGTTCCACAGCACGGGCTGCTTTACGGGGTTCAGCAGCTGCTGTGTTTCCAAAGGGGGCTCTTCAGAGATTGTGTGGATGAGTGTGTTAAGGATGGAACCAAAAGAAATCCAAATTCTAGTTGCTCTTTCAGCAGTGATCAGTGCAGATTTCTAGAACACAGAGGATTTTGGGTAATTTGTTGCTGTGAATTTGCTGTAACAGGCGTCGGTCTGTTCCATGAGTAATAGGGGCCACAGAAGTCAGCGAAGCGTTCATGTGACATCTCTTACCCCAGCGTTGTGTTCAGTGAAATAAGCAGCTCACTGTGGTAATCTTTTGCCATCCCCACCCTCCTTTCTGCAGGTGGATCATACCATAATCATGTACCTGATTGGACCAGATGGTGAGTTCCTAGATTATTTCGGACAGAACAAGAGGAACGCAGAAATAGCCGGGGCGATTGCGGCACACATGCGGCAGCACAGGAAGAAGAGCTAGCGTGCGGCGTGCCGGAGCGGGCTTCCCCCGCTGAGGACGAGGGGAGCTCCGCCTCCCATCGGACACGGCACACACGTGTATGTACACATGTGTGTACACAAGCATAGATGCGCCTGCAGAACGGCCTGCACACCGGGAGAGCAGCTCACTGCGGACCGGCACACTGCCCTCGGGACCAGCCAGCGTAGATTCTTGGAACTGGAAAGAGTACAACCAAGCCTCCCAGCAGCCGCTGCAGGACCGGAGGACCAGACTGTGTGAAGCCGGTGGAGGGGACCTCGGGGAAGGACACAGCCGACGAGGCACAGCCGGAGTGCTTCTGCACGTGGTCGGGCCCTTGGTCAGCGCGGCGCCTCTCCGGGGTGCTGGGCCCTTGCTCGTGCGGCTGGGACAGATCTGCAGGAAGGGCGACTCCGTGGTGCTCATGGTGGCTGGCCAGTTACTGGCCGTCCAAGGACTGTCCCTGTCGGGTTTGCAGTCTACTCTGCTGTCAGCAGGTGCCGATCTGACTGAGGAAGGGGGAATCCATCGGGGGACCCATTAGCTCAGTGTCCCCAGGATCTTCCATGTGATTTTCAGCCAAACGACGTGCGGGGTTCTCAGGGGCACCTCGTATGTATGGAGGCGAGAGGGGTTGATCTGAGTGTGAGGCAGAGACCCCTCTGCCTGTGCTGGTCCGCACTGTGTGCAATAAATGTGTGTTCAGTTCTGCAGCTTGGACGAGCGTGACCTTTCTCCTGGCTGACGAGTGAGGTCACAGAGGGTGCTGGTGGCCTGGGGCCGGGCCTTGAGAAAATTGTGAGGAGACAAGTTTTCATCTGACTGAGTGAAGACTTGAGCCATCATTTGGTGTGTCAGTAAAAGTGTTTGCACACACAGCCACGAAAACGATTGTCAAGTGATGGAATGAACCTTGGCTTTTGCTCTAAGTTTTACTTTTTCCACCCAAAACTGCTGCCTGGGGCCAAGTCCTCAAACTTTTCCGTAGTTCCTGCACAGCAGGTGCAGTGCCCAGCAGACCGCAGTCTGTCTGCACCTCCGTTATATTTACGTGCACATGGCACAGGCCTGCCTTTCGGGTTTCAAATGTCTTCCCAACACCTAGTTAGACCTAGCTGTAACCAGGTACCGCAGGCCAGGTGGCTTAGCAGAACATTTGTTTTCTTACTGTTCTGGAGGCCAGAAGTCTAAGACCACAGTGTCACTGAGGTTGGCTTCTCCCGGAGGTAGGAAGAGAGAAACATCAATTAGTGCTACTTATTTATGCATTCATTGGTTGATTCTTTTCCATCTTATTTTTTGTGTGCACAAGAGAGAAGAAGGGAGAGAGATGAGAAGCATCCACTCATAGTTGCAGCACTTTAGTTGTTCATTGATTGCTTCTCCTATGTGCCTTGACAAGGATGGGGGTGGGTGTGTCAGCAGTGGGTTTGGCTCTGAGGGTTCTCACTGTCCCTCCCTGGCTGTCCCGCTCCAGCCTGCCCTGAAGAGTGCTAATTTCTGGCTCAAGCCAGCAACCCTGAGCTCAAGCTGGATGAGCTCACACCCAAGCCAGTGACCTTGCAGTTTCAAACCCGGGACTTCAGCCTCCCAGGCCAACGCTCTATGCCCCGCGCCACCACCCGCTGGGCTCTAGGTTTGTCAGCTGAATTTGTATGTAAGTTGGAACAGGTAACTTAGACTGACTTTTGTCCGAACAGTACTTATTTTTACTTTTCTGTGCATATAAATACTGAAAACATTTTCAAACCTCCAGAACCAATCTCATTCGTATCCCAGGGACTGCCTGTCTCTGGTTTGGAATGACTTTCTTAGGAGCCCTGTCAGGAAGGCGAGGAACTTACTAAAAGTCTAGTCCTCTGTAACAGAAGTCTCTCAGATGCCAGACGTTTGAAAAAATGGTCCGTTTTAAGCCACGAAGCATCTGTGTGGATCACTTTGCAGCACGTGGCTCAGGGTGAAGCTTGGCCTTCATTCTCAGCTGTTGCAGGTTAGAGCCTGTGTAATGACCCAGAAAGGGAACAGCAGCTTTTGAAGAAACCTTTGATTTGCTCTCCGTTCCAGTGTCAGGTTTAAAGGCTTAGGGTCAGGAGGAAGGGCCTCCGCGGTGACGGCCAAGTCTCTGCACGTGAGGAGACCATCCCGGAAGTGAAGGCGTCACCCTGACTTCTGAACCCGGGTTAGAATTTGGGAGTGGTCCCACTTTCCACTCAAGCCCCCACTTGTCCCACTGCCGTGGGGTGTATATGGTGACCCCGTGAACCCAAATCAGGGGTGCTGTGTGCAGATGGGGCTCCTTTCAGTTGAGAATCTTGGAAGATTCACAAGGCCTCCTGCCTTGCAACAACATGATCACTTGCAGACCTTTCCCCGGTGGGTCAGAGTTGTTCCCTGGACTCTGCAGTGGAATTAACAGAAAATGCTGTTTATCTGAAAATGATAAGAACCCTGTCTGCAGTAGGCCCGGTAGCGCCTAGTGTGTCCTGCGGTCCCGAGGCAGCTGGTGTTTCGGGTGTAAGAGCGCAGGTCCACCGAGTACCAGTACACCACACACAGGAGTGGGGAGCTGATGGGACCCCAGAGAGCCCAGGTCCACCGAGTACCAGTACACCACAAACAGGAGTGGGGAGCTGATGGGACCCCAGGAGAGCCCAGATCCACCGAGTACCAGTACACCACACACAGTAGTGGGGAGCCGATGGGACCCCAGGAGAGCCCAGATCCACCGAGTACCAGTACACCACACACAGGAGTGGGGAGCTGATGGGACCCCAGAGAGCCCAGATCCACCGAGTACCAGTACACCACACACAGGAGTGGGGAGCTGATGGGACCCCAGAGAGCCCAGATCCACCAAGTACCAGTACACCACACACAGGAGTGGGGAGCTGATGGGACCCCAGAGAGCCCAGATCCACCGAGTACCAGTACACCACACACAGGAGTGGGGAGCTGATGGGACCCCAGAGAGCCCAGATCCACCGAGTACCAGTACACCACACACTGGAGTGAGGAGCTGATGGGACCCCAGAGAGCCCAGATCCACTGAGTACCAGTACATACACAGGAGTGGGGAGCTGATGGGACCCCAGAGAGCCCAGATCCACTGAGTACCAGTACACCACGCACAGGAGTGGGGAGCTGATGGGACCCCAGAGAGCCCAGATCCACCGAGTACCAGTACACCACACACAGGAGTGGGGAGCTGATGGGACCCCAGAGAGCCCAGATCCACCGAGTACCAGTACACCACACACAGGAGTGGGGAGCTGATGGGACCCCCAGAGAGCCCAGATCCACCGAGTACCAGTACACCACACACAGGAGTGGGGAGCTGATGGGACCCCAGGAGAGCCCAGATCCACCGAGTACCAGTACACCACACAGGAGTGGGGAGCTGATGGGACCCCAGACAGTCCAGATCCATCGAGTACCAGTACACCACACACAGGAGTGGGGAGCTGATGGGACCCCAGGAGAGCCCAGATCCACCGAGTACCAGTACACCACACACAGGAGTGGGGAGCTGATGGGACCCCAGGAGAGCCCAGATCCACCGAGTACCAGTACACCACACACAGGAGTGGGGAGCTGATGGGACCCCAGGAGAGCCCAGATCCACCGAGTACCAGTACACCACACACAGGAGTGGGGAGCTGATGGGACCCCAGGAGAGCCCAGATCCACCGAGTACCAGTACACCACACACAGGAGTGGGGAGCTGATGGGACCCCAGGAGAGCCCAGATCCACCGAGTACCAGTACAGCACACACAGGAGTGGGGAGCTGATGGGACCCCAGTAAAGTAATTCGTTGCCGATGTAGCTGCGTATTTTAAATTTTTACAATGAGGTTAAATTTTAGATCACTCATAATCCCCCAAATAACTTCTTTTTTTTACAGCCTCAGTAAAGAAAATTTGTAATATACATAAAATTCAAAAGAAATTCAAAATCACCATTGTTTCACTACCAGGAAACAATATTTGGGTGCATTTCCTTTCAATCTTTTAACATTTTCAAATATTTCATACTAGAAAATCATAAATGTATTCCTTAAAAAAAATTAAAGAGGGCAGACCGAGCCCAAGGCTCTTCTGCCCACCTCTCCCACCCTCCTCCGGGCAGCTGTGCAATGCTGGGTGGGCATCTCTCTGAGTAGCAAGGATCCCCTTAGACCAGGGGTCGGGAACCTGTGGCTCGCAAGCCAGACATGGCTCTTTTGATGGCTGCATCTGGTTCACAGACAAATCTTTAATAAAAAAAATAACGTTAAAAAGATTAAACATTTTCATATATTACAATCGATTCATTTCCTACCGCTCATGTTCATGGTTGTGGGTGGCTGGAGCCAATCACAGCTGTCCTCCAGGACAACACCAAGTTTTTACTGGATAATGCTTAACGTACACTGGTCGTTGTATGGCTCTCACGGAATTACATTTTAAAATATGTGGCGCTCATGGCTCTCTCAGCCAAAAAGGTTCCCGACCCCTGCCTTAGACTGTGTTTCTGGCCCAAGTTATGGATACTAAGTTAAGTTTTATTACCAGGACTAGAACAGCGATTGCTCAGTTTGTATGTGGCCTATTTTTGTTGTATTTTTGCATATTTATTATACTATTGAATCTGGTAAATACTGAAGGAAGCCCCAAATAGCCCTCCCTTCTCCCTTGCCAAGGTTAGGTCACAGAGTCATTAGATAAAAAAATTAATTTGCAAGGTGAACGTCAGCGGTCCCCTTGGCCCAGCAGGGACACACACCCAGTACCAGACGATGCTGTCACTGGGGTAGGTCACTGGACCAACATTCTCTGGGGACAGCCACCTGGAGCTGGGAGCCTGAGTCAGAGCCCTTAGACGAGGCAGCACACGGGCACGCCCCCACAGCGGTAAGCACGCCCCCTACAGCGGTAAGCACGCCCCCACAGCGGTAAGCACGCCCCCTACAGCGGTAAGCACGCCCCCCACAGCGGTAAGCACGCCCCCTACAGCGGTAAGCACGCCCCCACAGCGGTAAGCACGCCCCCACAGCGGTAAGCACGCCCCCTACAGCGGTAAGCACGCCCCCACAGCGGTAAGCACGCCCCCCACAGCGGTAAGCACGCCCCCTACAGCGGTAAGCACGCCCCCACAGCGGTAAGCACGCCCCCCACAGCGGTAAGCACGCCCCCCACAGCGGTAAGCACGCCCCCTACAGCGGTAAGCACGCCCCCTACAGCGGTAAGCACGCCCCCCACAGCGGTAAGCACGCCCCTACAGCGGTAAGCACGCCCCCCACAGCGGTAAGCACGCCCCCTACAGCGGTAAGCACGCCCCCCACAGCGGTAAGCACGCCCCCCACAGCGGTAAGCACGCCCCCCACAGCGGTAAGCACGCCCGTGTGCCGCCTGGCGCTGCTGCCTCTTGGGCTTCCTGATGCCAGCCTGGGCGAATCCCAGAGACGCCGGCTAAGGGGATTCTCGAAGCCTCCCTTTCCTTCCCTGGAACCTGAATCCTGATAGTGCTCTTGTCACGCGTGAAGGCTTTGCAGGCGTGGAGAACACTGGCCCGTGCTCCGTGTGCAACGGCTGCCTGGTTTTCGGCGAAGGTGGCGATTTGGAGCTGGTTTGACCAAGCTTGTGTCAGCAGTGGGTTTGGCTCTAAGGGTCCTCACTGTCCCTCCCTGGCTGTCCCGCTCCAGCCTGCCCTGAGGAGTGCTAATTTCTGACTGTTCCCGCGCTGCCTGCTCCCCTGCCCCATACACACCCGGAAGCCTGGAACTGTTGGGTCATCTTTCTTTAATGAACCATTCAAACCGGCTTTCTCTTATGTGGCATTAACTTTCCGGAAAATTGTATAGAGAAAACAGGGTTACACTTGGGCTTTGGGTCTTGGCACAAGAACATGCGGTCATGAGTATACGGTGGGAGGGGCATCCTGGTGGGGCTCTCGGGGGCCCAGGGGCCTCAGGACACTGGTTAATTTTCAAGCGGCTTACATCTATTGGGGAGGAGGGAAACCCTCAAGGTCCTTGGATGGGATGCTCAGGGCAGCAGGTGGCCGGGCAGGTCCCTGCTCTGTCAGATCATGATCCTGTCTCCCGGGGACTTCTGGGTCTGACGGTGGAGTGTATCACTCCCGCTCTGAGAAGGGGCCTGTCCCTGTCCGGTGGCTCAGGTGTCCGTAGGGCCTAGTGTCTGCCACTCTGGGCGTGGCTCGTTTAATTCTGTCCCCACCGTTGCCTGTGCTCCTTGGCTCACAAGGTGGTGCTTAGCTGATCTTCAGTGGGTTCAAGGAAAGGTTGTGAGCAAGCTCTTCCTTCTCTCGGCCCCGACAGCCAGCCCGGAGACTGCTGGGCTCCTCAGTGTCCCTGCTCCATCACCAGGTATCCACCACACACCCAGGCTGTGGCAGGCGCTGTCCTGGGTGCCGGGGACACGGGGTGAACTGAACCAAGCCCCTGCCCTTGTGGAGTTTATGTTTAGTGAGGTGGAGTATAAACATAAACGTATTAACTGGTGTCATGTAAATACACCGCTCACAAAGATTAGGGGGTCGGGGGACGTGCAGACGCTCCAGTACTTTCAGCCCTTTGGATAGTGCGTTTTCACCAATGAAATAAAAATTGGTTTTGCATCTCATTTGCATAATTGAACGTTCTTATTGTTTGCTTTTCTGATGTTCTTGTTTAATAAAAAAATCAAATGCTTTTTTTTTTACCACTTCATATTCATTTTGAAATATCCCCTAATTTTTGTGAGCAGTATATATTAAGTGGCATGAAGTAAAGTAAGAGAGGGGAAGGGTTGGACAGTTATGGGAAGGGTGGGTACTCAGTATGGTTGGTTAAGGAAGGACTCCTTCCAGAGGTGACCATGTGAAAATGGAGGGAGCCACGGGTGCATCTGGGGGTCCTTCCAGTGCGAGGGCCCCAGCCCCGAGTGTGCCCGGGGTGCTCGAGGGCAGCCCGGGCCTGAGCCCCTCCCGGCAGCAGCTTAGTGAGTCCCAGCAGGGCCCGAGGTGGGAGAGCAGGACGGGGCCACCTTCCTGCCCCAGCAGGCTCTACCTGAGTGACCGGGAGGCGCCTGACCAGACCCAGTGCCCAGGGTGTCCACAGTGATGGCCGTCCTGACTCACATAGGGGTCTGACGGTGCTGGTGTCGCCCCTCCTAGGGGGGCTTAAAAATCACTTGCCCTGTATCCTATTTCAGGACACGACGAAGCAAAACATTTATCAATGGCAGAAAATTTAGCAATGGGTGACTCAAACCTGTAACACACTCAGGTGTTTTGTAGGTTTGAAATGTTCAGATAAAGAGCTATGGGGAAAATGTAAACACAAACAAACAGGACCCTAGCCCAGGGCCCGTCTCAAACCATTGGACTCAGAACCTCCAGGCGTGGGGTTTGGGCGTCCCTTGTAAGCCCCCCTCGTGGTGTGCGTCTGGGACTCGAATGCCCAACCATGACTGAGAACCAGTTCCAGGGTAAAGGTGGGCGGGCGCCGTTGAGAGGAGGGGAAGGGAGACCTGGAACTTCGAGTGGTGCAAGTGTGAGGGGAAAGACAGATCTGAGAGCACACAGACACCCCCCAAGAAGGGACTAGAACGGGCAACCATTTACATCGCAACATTGTTGAAACCGTGTCCAAGATTTCAGTAGGAGAAAATCAACATTGTTACATCATCGAGCCTTCTTATGAGAAAATAAACGGTCTCTTTTTTTCACTAATATCTTAAATTTTTCCCCAGAATTTTATAATCTTCTCGTGCATTCTGAATCATGATGACGTTTATTCTATTTATCATGTTATATGATCATTGTGAAAGTAACGATCTCTTCGTTGTATTTCCCATGACTATTATGACACATAGTAAACATCTAGTTTTGCATATTTGTAGCTGGAAGCTGATTAGATACATGAAATGCTCAAAAGAGGGTATATAATATTGCTGCTGGCCTGTGGTGGCGCAGTGGATAAAGCATCCTGGAAGCTGAGGTCGCCGGTTTGAAACCCTGGGCTTCCCTGGTCAAGGCACATATGGGAGTTGATGCTTCCTGCTCCTCCCCCCGTTCTCTCTTTCTCTCCTCTCTCTTCTGTCTAAAATGAATAAATAAAATCTTACGAAAAAAGAAGTTAAAAAAAAGAGGGTATAGTTTTAGGTGCAGTGTTTGGCAAACTGTTTAAGGCAGGATGATGTGAAAACCATCTTATTCTTTCTCCATGTGTGGTCAGTGCGCCCCAGAGGCCCTCTCCCGTGACGGGGTCCGTGTCTGTGTCCCTAGCACGCAGCCTAACGTGGGCACTCACAAAGTGCTGAACAAACCCACGGCTCAGTGAGAGACTGCCCCGGAGCTGTGGCCCCTCCGTGTTCTGTAACTGCGGGGGCCTGGTCAGAAGCCGTGCTGGCCAGGACACAGCGGATACCTTCTCCCAGGGCCAGTTCATCGCCTCTGCCATGCTCATCGGCCTGACCGAACCCGGAATTATGACGGATAATAAACTTACTGGGGAGAGTTGCTCCGTGCCTTCGTAGCTCTTTCCATCCCTCTCGCTGGGAACCTGCAGAGCACTTCTCCAAACTGACAGGGTGAGTCCTTCCGAAGTGTGGTGATGTTACCAATGGGATGTCCTTTAGCTTTATTTGTTCCATCTGTATTCAAATTTTAGGAACTGTTCTTTCCCCCCTCATTTTTATTTAAATTTATTTTTGAATATGTAAATTGTTCACGTGGCTCAGAAGTCCAAAGGGACCCGTGTTTCCTCTGGCACGAAGCCCCGCCCACTCCCAGCACCATCCGGGTATTTAAGAAGGCACTGCCAGCACCCATTCCCCACCCACAGTCTGCCCCGCCCCCGTCACGGCCTGAGATAGAACCAGGGCCCTTTGCACTGTCCCTTGGCTCCGTTGGGCTTGTTAACACACCCGCTCCCACAGGTGACGTTTATCTGTCCTGTGGTTGTCCTGACCAGACCTTCCAAGGAGATGGCCAGACAATGGCACAAAGACTTGGACAGCAGTCACCTAGCAAGCTGGGGGTGGGGGGCCACACCAGTGGGTCAGCGGCCTTTTCCACCTTGCTCCCCTGGGGGCCACTCACCTTGACTGGCCCTCCGTAGAACAAGCACTTACAACACTGTATTGCTTTAAACTGAAATTGCCTAAATCTTAAAAATAATTAACTGATCATTTATAATATGAACGACGAAGCAGGAAAGGCTGCCTCTCCCTATTTTTTTGTTTTGTGTCTTCTTACAGTGCTCTGTATAGAGGCCAGCATACAGTGGACATTGAATTAATGCCTTCCATGCCTCTGGGAGCAGCCTCCTCATTTGGGCTCAGTATGGGTGGAGGGGGGCAGTCTTTACTCTCAAGTGAGAACAGTCGACACAGTTCTATTTAGGTGGAATTAACAACCATGACATGCCCACCGGCCACTCCCAAAGATGTGATCAGAACAAAAATGGATAAAAAAAAAATCCAAAAAACCCAAAGAGTCGAACAGGAATGGGCAGAAGCTTCAGCTATACTTTGCCTCTCCTTTCTGAGGCTTTGTTTTTCCAATCCTGATTTAGAAACAGGCACATTTGTTAGACACCCTCCCTCACACCCTCCCTTTCTCTGCAGGCCGCCCCTGTCCCCCAGCACCCCCCACTCAGACTAGCAGCTGGTCTTTCCTAATCGGTGATGTGTCTTCATGACCACAGGGTCTCGGGCAGCTGTGACTGCGAACACTGGCTGGTGGCATAGCTCCCTGTTCTTATTTTATCTGTTGGTCCTACTGGTGCTTAAGAAAGAATTAAGTTAATAATGATACTAATGAAACGGAAAGTTACACAGTAAAAGAAGAAGAAAGAGAGGGGGGCGGAGGTGGGGAGGGCGGGAGGGAGGGAGGAAGAGTTATGATCGTTGCTGCTATTGTTCCTGGCGTGTATTTTATAATCACATAGCCCTGTCACCACCCTGTGTTGCGACAAAGGTCTCCCTCAAAACTGCAGGAGGCTTTGAACTTTTTGATTGCATTCGATTTTCCTGTAGGACGAGATGTTGAAGGCAATCACTGTCCCTGTCCCCGAGGCAGGGGCTTGCACCCAGGTCAAAGCCGGATGGCTGCCCGCACGCGGTGGGGTCCGGCTGGGCCTCCGGAGGTAGCGAGGCTAGTTCGTCAGAGCCAGGACAGAGGTGCCCGCCCCAAGTTCAGAACAAGGCACCCCAAACTCCGCACTCTGTGGAGCTGGAGAAATGGTGGTGATCCCGCTCATTTCTATATATACCTTCCCCTGGCAACCACAGCAACAACAAAACGTCAGGAAGGAGCTGCTCCTCAGCCCGGGGTGTCCGTCATTCTCTTTCCAAATATAGAGAAGGAACGAGCGCCCCGGGGCGGGCAGGACTTATAAAAGCTCCGGCCAGCTCGGCCCCTGTGGCTGCTCTCTCGTGGGAGGAGGTAAGTCCCAGTCCCTCCTGCACGGCTCCTCTCCTGCGTGTGGCTGAGCGCCCTGTGTGTAGCGCTGCCCGATCTGGTAAGAAATAGTTAGATGTGGCCTGACCTGCGGTGGCGCGGTAGACAGAACATTGACCTGGAACGCTGAGGTCGCAGGTTCGAAGCCCCGGGCTCGCACGGGCAAGGCACATAGGACAAGCAAGTACTATGCGCCCACCACCACCACTCTGCACCTTCTCTCTCCCTAAAAGAAAAGACAAAGAAGAAAGTCAGATGTGGAGGTAGACCTGCTTAGGCCCTAATGCCCACTCACCCTTCGCTGCCACCGGAGCAGGAATCCTGCAGCCTTCTCTGCTCCTCCCCACGCCCCCTTCATGGTCCGGCTCCCCCGGACACTCCGTGCCCACTGGCCTGTGCCCCGTGATCGCCTTCTCCCTTTGCCTCTCTGAGCCACGCAGGGGACCCGGGGGGGGGGTGTGCTACCCTCCTGTGCCCTTACCGTCCCCCGCAGGGGACCCGGGGGGGGGTCACTACCCTCCTGTGCCCTTACCGTCCCCCGCAGGGGACCCCGAGGGGGGTTGCTACCCTCCTGTGCCCTTACTGTCCCCGCCTGGGCTGCACGTGCCCGTCTGCGTCCTGTCCTCTCACGGCCAACCACACAGGCGGGTGTCACTCGGCCTGTCCTAGAGGTTTCTCCCTGGCCCGGGCTTGGAGCCACACGCTATTCAAACAGAGATTCTATTTCTACCCCCCAATTCTAAACGGGAGGCGCTGCAAAAGGTCCCCGCTGGGCTGGAAGGAGCCGGGTTTGGGGGGCAGGTGGGCAGGGGCTGTTACTCCCTTAGTGGCTCCCCTGGGGGTGGCATCCCATCTGTTCCTCCAGCTTCCCTCTGGGGTAAGGCTCTTTCTATGTTACTGGTCCTTTAGCCTATTTAGTTAACTCATCAAGAGCTGATTCTAAGCTGGACCAGACGCTCGGAGAAACCCACCTGAGTTGTCTTTTTGCGTGCTCATGGCAGGTCTGACTTTCCCCGGCTGCTGTGGCCTTCTGCTGTCCTCCTGTGGGTGTGACTCTCAGGTGAGAATTCGGGCCACATCTGCAGCAGGTGGAGATCTCCGGGGGATCCGAGGTTACGGTTCCTCCTGCCTCCCAAAGGCCTGGAGGGCACAGAGAGCCCAGGAGAGCTCAGGCAGGTACAGGGAGGCCCCGGAGGAGCAGAGAGCCCAGGAAAGCTCAGGCAGGTAGGTACAGGGAGGCCGCGGACGAGCAGAGAGCCCGGGAGAGCTCAGGCAGGTACAGGGAGAGCTCAGGCAGGTACAGGGAGGCCGCGGAGGAGCAGAGAGCCCGGGAGAGCTCAGGCAGGTACAGGGAGAGCTCAGGCAGGTCCAGGGAGGCCCCGGAGGAGCAGAGAGCCCGGGAGAGCTCAGGCAGGTACAGGGAGAGCTCAGGCAGGTACAGGGAGGCCGCGGAGGAGCAGAGAGCCCGGGAGAGCTCAGGCAGGTCCAGGGAGAGCTCAGGCAGGTCCAGGGAGAGCTCAGGCAGGTACAGGGAGAGCTCAGGCAGGTCCAGGGAGAGCTCAGGCAGGTACAGGGAGAGCTCAGGCAGGTACAGGGAGAGCTCAGGCAGGTCCAGGGAGAGCTCAGGCAGGTACAGGGAGGCCGCG
This sequence comes from Saccopteryx leptura, assembly GCF_036850995.1. Taxonomy (NCBI): domain Eukaryota; kingdom Metazoa; phylum Chordata; class Mammalia; order Chiroptera; family Emballonuridae; genus Saccopteryx; species Saccopteryx leptura. The sequence goes on along the minus strand of NC_089504.1, from coordinate 360,667,216 downwards.
GAGGAGCAGAGAGCCCGGGAGAGCTCAGGCAGGTACAGGGAGAGCTCAGGTAGGTACAGGGAGAGCTCAGGCAGGTACAGGGAGGCCACGGAGGAGCAGAGAGGAGGCCTAACTCGAGGAGACTTTCCGAAGGGGCGCGGAGGTGGGATGTGGCTTCTAGTCTCGGCCACTGAGAAAGGCACCCTCCGGGTTCCTGGTGTGAGGAGGTGGCCACCTTGACTCAAAGTGGTTCTGAGATTCCTTAGCTCTTTGCCATTGAGCAGAGTCACTTTGAAGAATGGCCTTTATTTTTTAATAGTGCTTATTTTTAAAGCTTCCCCCCGTAACACCTGCCTGGATTTTAGAGAAAGTGGGATGCTGAGAGGCACCCACCCTGAGTCCGTCACCAGGCTGAGCCTCGGAGCATCGAGGAGACGGGGTTGCACGTGCCCTGTGCACTTGGCACAGAACAGCCACTCCGTAACCACGGGCCTGCTCGGTGCCCCCCCCCCTCCCCGCAGCTCCGTCTTATGGGTGGAGCTCCGAGGACCGAGGGTTCGGAGCAGGTGCGAGCCCGGCCTGGGAGCCGCGGGGCTCACCTGGGGGGTCTGCCTTCCAGCTGACACCATGAGCAGCGACACCGAAATGGAAGTGTTCGGCCCCGCCGCTCCCTTCCTCCGGAAGTCAGAGAAGGAGAGGATCGAGGCTCAGAACCAGCCCTTCGACGCCAGAACCTACTGCTTTGTGGTCGACTCCAAGGAGGAATACGCCAAGGGGAAGATGAAGAGCACCCAGGATGGGAAGGTCACCGTGGAGACTGAGGACAGCCGCGTAAGCCTCCTCCGTGCCCCCTGCTGCCCTGCTGGGCTGTGTCCCGGCCTCGGAGCTGCCGGGTCTGGCCTGTGCATCGGCCGCACCCCGGCCTTCCCCGAGCGGGTGCCAGCCTGCCAGCCAGCTGCTCTAAAGCCACCTCGCTCTCTCCTGTCCCTGCTCAGGGGCTGCCCACGTGCCGTTCTCTGAGTAGATGAGAGCAAGCCCACCAGCTACCAAGCAGGGTTTGGGTCCAGCTGGTGTTCCCCAGCGAGCGAGCGAACATCCCCCCGTCCCCTGTATCTGGACACTCTCGCTCCTCACTTCCGTTCTCCCTTCCCCACGCGTGCCCGTCACCCAGGGAAAACACAGAGGCCCCGCGTGGCTGCCACCAGTCCCGTCTGTCTTCTCAAGCGGCATCTATCCTGTCTCGCTCCCTGTCAGATGGGTGTCCTCTCTCTCTCTCTCGTGCCTGCCTGCCCCTCTCACTGGCTCACCAGCCCCCTCCTGGGTGTCTCTCTCTCTCTCTCTCTCTCTCTCTCTCTCGTGCCTGCCTGCCCCTCTCACTGGCTCACCAGCCCCCTCCTGGGTGTCTCTCTCTCTCTCTCTCTCTCTCTCTCTCTCGTGCCCGCCTGCCCCTCTCACTGGCTCACCAGCCCCCTCCTGGGTGTCTCTCTCTCTCTCTCTCTCTCTCTCTCTCTCGTGCCCGCCTGCCCCTCTCACTGGCTCACCAGCCCCCTCCTGGGTGTCTCTCTCTCTCTCTCTCTCTCGTGCCCGCCTGCCCCTCTCACTGGCTCACCAGCCCCCTCCTGGGTGGCAGGCGTCCGCAGCGGGCGGACGGCATGGAGAGCACTAGGTGAGCGCCACTCGCTGTCAGATGGGTGTCTCCCCCCCCCCCTCTCTCTCTCTCTCGTGCCCGCCTGCCCCTCTGACTGGCTCACCAGCCCCTTCCTGAGTGTCTCTCTCTCTCTCTCTCTCTCTCTCTCTCTCGTGCCTGCCTGCCCTCTCACTGGCTCACCAGCCCCCTCCTGGGTGTCTCTCTCTCTCTCTCTCTCTCTCTCTCTCTCTCGTGCCTGCCTGCCCCTCTCACTGGCTCACCAGCCCCCTCCTGGGTGTCTCTCTCTCTCTCTCTCTCTCGTGCCTGCCTGCCCCTCTCACTGGCTCACCAGCCCCCTCCTGGGTGGCAGGCGTCCGCAGCGGGCGGACGGCATGGAGAGCACTAGGTGAGCGCCACTCGCTGTCAGATGGGTGTCTCCCCCCTCTCTCTCTCTCTCTCTCTCTCTCTCTCTCTCTCTCGTGTCCGCCTGCCCCTCTGACTGGCTCACCAGCCCCTTCCTGAGTGTCTCTCTCTCTCTCTCTCTCTCTCTCTCTCGTGCCTGCCTGCCCTCTCACTGGCTCACCAGCCCCCTCCTGGGTGTCTCTCTCTCTCTCTCTCGTGCCCGCCTGCCCCTCTCACTGGCTCACCAGCCCCCTCCTGGGTGGCAGGCGTCCGCAGCGGGCGGATGGCATGGAGAGCACTAGGTGAGCGCCACTCGCTGTCAGATGGGTGTCTCCCCCCCCCCCCTCTCTCTCTCTCTCTCTCTCTCGTGCCCGCCTGCCCCTCTGACTGGCTCACCAGCCCCTTCCTGAGTGTCTCTCTCTCTCTCTCTCTCTCTCTCGTGCCTGCCTGCCCTCTCACTGGCTCACCAGCCCCCTCCTGGGTGTCTCTCTCTCTCTCTCTCTCTCGTGCCTGCCTGCCCTCTCACTGGCTCACCAGCCCCCTCCTGGGTGTCTCTCTCTCTCTCTCTCTCTCGTGTCCGCCTGCCCCTCTGACTGGCTCACCAGCCCCTTCCTGAGTGTCTCTCTCTCTCTCTCTCTCTCTCTCTCTCTCGTGCCTGCCTGCCCTCTCACTGGCTCACCAGCCCCCTCCTGGGTGTCTCTCTCTCTCTCTCTCTCGTGCCCGCCTGCCCCTCTCACTGGCTCACCAGCCCCCTCCTGGGTGGCAGGCGTCCGCAGCGGGCGGACGGCATGGAGAGCACTAGGTGAGCAGCGGGCGGACGGCATGGAGAGCACTAGGTGACACCACTCTGCTCCCCTTTCAGACCCTGGTGGTCAAACCCGAGGACGTGTTCGCCATGAACCCGCCCAAGTTCGACCGGATCGAGGACATGGCCATGCTGACGCACCTGAACGAGCCGGCCGTGCTCTACAACCTCAAGGACCGCTACACCTCCTGGATGATCTATGTGCGTGTCTGAGTGGGCGCCTCTCTCCCCGGGCGCGTGGCGGGGCCGGGGGCGGGACGCCTGTGTGGGGGGGCGGAGTGTCCGAACCAGCTGTTGAACAAAAGGAGGGAAATGGGGAAAAGAAGAATGGGGAAGAGGAAGAAGAGGAGACAGCGAGAGAAGGGTGGGGGGGGGGGGACAGGCAGAAGACAGGCTGGAGGAAGGAGGGCTGCGAGGGGGCAAGGAGAGCCATGGGTGGGGCAGGAGGACCGCAGAGGGTCTCAGCCTTGTCACTCACCCGCGGTGGGAGGTCCCGCCACGCCCCTCCTCACCTCTCGCTTGTCTCTCATCATTAGAAGTTATTTTTATATCTCCCTTATTTTACTAGTTTATTGTAAAGAAAAGTGCAAAACTAATAAAGGCAAAAGGTTGGATGTATACCTACGTATGCATTTTTTTTTTAACCTTCCCGCAGACCTACTCGGGCCTGTTCTGTGTCACCGTCAACCCCTACAAGTGGCTGCCGGTGTACAACCCCGAGGTGGTGGCCGCCTACCGAGGCAAAAAGCGCCAGGAGGCCCCGCCCCACATCTTCTCCATCTCCGACAACGCCTATCAGTTCATGCTGACCGGTAGGTGCCCAGGGAGGCAGCCTGGGGTGGTTAGAGCAGGCGCTGGGGGGGGGGGGGGCCCGGGAGAAGTGTCACGCGGTCCCAGGCCTGCTCTGTTTGGCCGGGGACCTCACACAGAGGAGAGGAGGGAAGATGCTGCAAGAGGCAGGAAGAGGACAGATCTGCGAACCCTTTGCCAGCCCCGCTGAGCAGGCTGCATTTAATGCAAGGATTGGTTAGACCCTATGAAACAACTATTTGTAGGGGCCAAACAAACAAACCAGCCTTGACGTTTTCATATGGTTCGATCTAATGTGATCAGAAGTCACTGACTGGTGACCCCCACTGGCTGGTATTAAGCAGGGGCTCAGCCTCCTGAGTCTCATTCTCAGGCCCCTACCCAGGACCGACACACTCCAGAGGGTGGAGGATTCGTGCCGGGCACTGGCCAGTGACTGCTTGAGAAACGGGGTAACGCAGGGAAGCTCTTGTCATATACTGCCATCAGCTCTCCTTTCTTCTTGCCTTCCACAGATCGTGAAAACCAGTCCATTCTGATCACGTAAGTTCCCGAGGCAGTTTCTTAGTGGGGGCTCCCTGTCTCCCGTGCTGAAGGCAGAGGTGCCACCTGCCATGTTCTGTCCATTAGAACGTGCTTAGAACAACGTCTCTCGGGAGAAGCTAGATCTGGGGACGGGCAAGAACCTTGTGGAAGGCCTCAGGCTGCTGGAGCCACCCACCCTCGGCTCAGCCCAGCTGGGGAGCCGTCCCTTGGGACGCTGCGCCTCTGTGTGGTCTCACGTGTGTTTGGTCGACGTGTGTGTGATGTGGCTTAGAGCATGTCCAGGCCTCCTTGTGACACCTTGGAGACACTCTTTATACTATCAGAACTTCTTTTCTGATCACTCCACATTCAGCGGAGAATCCGGGGCAGGGAAGACTGTGAACACCAAGAGGGTCATCCAGTACTTTGCAACAATTGCAGCTACTGGCGACCTGGCCAAGAAGAAGGACTCCAAAATGAAGGTACGGAGTGAGGGGGGCTGTCTGTGTCTTCACTTCCGGACGGGGGAGCACGGGGAGGCGGCACCCCCTCCTTCAGAGAGGGAGTGGGCCAGGGGCCAGAGTCTCCTGACGACCCAGTGTATGAGTGACGGCACAGGATCGGACCCTGTCTGCTTTTTGGAAAATAAGTCTCTAAAAGGGGTCAGTTTGGGAAAATCCCAGAGAGCGGCTTCTTTTGTGGCAGAATGACATACGCCCACTTGAGAGGACTCTAGTCACCTTTCTGAATGAAAATGTGACACCAGTCTGAAGTGAGTCAGACAGCCTCCCTGACTGGAGAAGCAGGGAGCCGAAGCCCCACAGGAATCTGCAGCTGAGACACTACCCCGTAGCCAAAGACAGCACCGCGGGCTTGGGTGCGCCGTGCTGATGCGGTTCCTCCCCGATTGGGAAGTCAGGGAGGCAGGGACTGGCTCTGCCAGGCAGCCGGACAGGCGGGAGTGACACAGCTAGGGACCGCTGCTTACGGCCGTTCCGTGGCTTTTTCTCCCCTTGATCCCTTGACTTTGTGCCTCAGGGGACTCTGGAAGACCAAATCATCAGCGCCAACCCACTGCTGGAGGCCTTCGGGAACGCCAAGACCGTGAGGAATGACAACTCCTCTCGCTTTGTGAGTCTGATTCAGTGACGCTGGGATGTTCCCTGTGGCCTACAAGATGAGCAGGGTCCTCGTCCTCACAGAGGTGACAGTCCAGAGGGGACAGACAGCGGAGGACCGAAACAAATCAATGGGGCAGTTTTGGATAACAATACATTCCGGCTAACGATATATGGGTGTGAAGTTCAATAAACAGGGACAGCGATGACAGAGTAATTGGGACCAGGCCTCCTGTAGACGGTGTCAGCGGGCAAGTTGTCTGCGGGGACAGGGGTGTCTGTGAGCCCTGAGACCGCAGAAGGAGCAGGAACAGAGGGCAAGTGTAGCTCTGCAGTGGGGGGGGGGGGTCTGGTCGAGGGGTCGGGGCAAGTGTAGCTCTGCAGTGGGGGGGTTTAGTCGAGGGGTCGGGGCAAGTGTAGCTCTGCAGTGGGGGGGGTCTGGTCGAGGGGTCGGGGCAAGTGTAGCTCTGCAGTGGGGGGGTTTAGTCGAGGGGTGGGGCAAGTGTAGCTCTGCAGTGGGGGGGGGTCTAGTCGAGGGGTCGGGGCAAGTGTAGCTCTGCAGTGGGGGGGTCTAGTCGAGGGGTCGGGGCAAGTGTAGCTCTGCAGTGGGGGGGTCTCGTCGAGGGGTCGGGGCAAGTGTAGCTCTGCAGTGGGGGGGTCTCGTCGAGGGGTCGGGGCAAGTGTAGCTCTGCAGTGGGGGGGTCTGGTCGAGGGGCTGGAGGAGGGTCTGAGTGGCAGCAGAGAGGTGGTGGGGGGGGCACACCCATGATGGGAGGGGAGAAGCAGAAAGAGACCTGTCACCAAGGTGTCTGTAGACCACGAGAAGGCGCCTGATGTCACTCAGGAAGCCACTAAAGGATTCTGTGGGCAGGGACGTGCTGGGGTTTGATCCACACCTGGAAAAAAGCAGTGGCTTATTCTGTTAATGGCGCGGGGTGGGGAGGCTGCGAGGCAGCGTAGCATTAAGGGGACGGGAAAAGGGAGTCACATCAAATGGGAGAGAGAAGAAGGGAGAAAGAGGAGGTCATATTTAACTTCAAACTGTAGGAAAATAAGCTCCTATTCATGGGACCCAGGAGACTAGCTGGGACCCTTGGAGCCGTGGTAAACGCTGGTCTCCCTTGCTCCACCCCTCACCCCCCACAGGGCAAGTTCATCCGAATCCATTTCGGCACCACTGGGAAGCTGGCCTCCGCAGACATTGAAACTTGTGAGTAGACCACTGGGCTCAGAAGATGTCTCCTGGTGTCAAGGAGCCACGTGGGGAACTCCCGTGTCTGTGACCCTAGATCTGCTGGAGAAGTCGAGGGTGACCTTCCAGCTGAAGGCTGAGAGAAGCTACCACATCTTCTACCAGATCCTGTCCAACAAGAAGCCCGAGCTCATCGGTGAGCCGGCCCCCAGTCCCCAGTTCCCAGTCCCCAGTTCCCAGCCCCCAGTCCCCAGCCCCCAGCCCCCAGTCCCCAGTCCCCAGTCCCCAGTGCCCAGTCCCCAGCCCCCAGCCCCCAGTCCCCAGCCCCCAGTCCCCAGCCCCCAGCCCCCAGCCCCCAGTCCCCAGTTCCCAGTCCCCAGCCCCCAGCCCCCAGTCCCCAGTCCCCAGTTCCCAGCCCCCAGTCCCCAGCCCCCAGCCCCCAGCCCCCAGCCCCCAGTCCCCAGCCCCCAGCCCCCAGCCCCCAGTCCCCAGCCCCCAGCCCCCAGCCCCCAGCCCCCAGTCCCCAGTCCCCAGTCCCCAGTCCCCAGTCCCCAGCCCCCAGCCCCCAGCCCCCAGTCCCCAGCCCCCAGCCCCCAGCCCCCAGCCCCCAGCCCCCAGTCCCCAGCCCCCAGCCCCCAGCCCCCAGCCCCCAGTCCCCAGCCCCCAGCCCCCAGTCCCCAGCCCCCAGTCCCCAGTCCCCAGTCCCCAGTCCCCAGCCCCCAGCCCCCAGTCCCCAGTCCCCGGTGGGGTAGGTCCTTCAGGCATTCGGGCTCTGATGCCCCTGGACCCGGCAGGGCTGAGCCTATCTATACCAAGGGGCCTTCTCGACGGGCAACAGAGACCGCTTCTGAAATGAGATGCAGCCGTACGGACATGCTGATTTGAAAGAAACAGAATCCAGTGCACAACAAAAGCAAACCACTCCTGAATTCAGCACAGGTTTATCGATATGCTGCTCCCAAAGAGTAGGGGATATTTAAAAATGAATATGAAGCTATAAAAAAAAAGAAGCATTTTATTATTTTTTTTATGAAGCAAGAACATCAGAAAAGCAAATGACAGTCAAAGAAAGTTGGTTGCTTATGCAAATGAGATACAAAACCAACTTTTTATTTCATTGGTGAAAATGCACTCTACCAAAGGCTGAAAGTACTGGAGTGTCTGTACGTTCCCTGATCCCCTAGTTTTTGTGAGCAGTGTGTATGTGTATATTATATATATATATATATAAAAACTGAACACTTAAGCATTTTGTTGTCCTTTGGCGCCCCCTTGTGTTTCAAAACGGAAACCAGCCTTGCACCAAACGCAGCAAGCGAGGCGGGTGCAAGCTTGGAGGAACAATCCAGCCTGTAGGGCCACCCTGCCCTTTGCTCTGCACTGAACAGGGGCCTTGCGCACACGGCCTTCTGCGCCCTTTGGCTGTGTCTGCTCAGCCTTCTGCTCCCAAGCCCGGACACCGGGTGCCGCTTTTCAGCCTGTGCCCCACCCCAGCCAGCGTGGGCTCCTCCCAGACCCACGCTCAGCCAGCCTCCCTTCGAGCTTTTCTGAACCCTCACAAAAAGCCGCATTCACATGCCAAGCAAGGGAATGTCCATTCTGCATTTTCTCCGGGGTCTTGAATGGACATTTGCACGGGGTGGGGCGGGGCAGCGGCACAGTCGTCCCCCCCCACCCCCCCCCACACACACCGGGCCTCCACGCACATTGTCATAGTCTGAGTGCGGTGAGGCTGTTGGAAAGAGATCGCCAACTCTAAAATTCAGTCTGGGCTCCGGAAGAAGAAGTTTCAACCAGAACGCAGAAGCTCAAGTCCGCTGGGTGTCTGCCTGCTTTGTCTCTTACGGGACCTTGTCGAACCCCGCCTCGTTTCAGAGCTGCTGCTGATTACGACCAACCCGTATGACTACCCGTTCATCAGCCAGGGCGAGATCCGGGTGGCCAGCATCGACGACGCGGAGGAGCTGCTGGCCACGGACGTGAGTGGGCGGCAGGGCGAGGCGGGGCACGCCCCTTCTCGGCCACCCAGGCGGCCGGCTGACATACGTGTCCTTCCAATGCCAGAGCGCCATCGACGTCCTGGGCTTCAGTCCGGAAGAGAAATCCGGCCTGTACAAGCTGACGGGCGCCGTGATGCACTACGGGAACATGAAGTTCAAGCAGAAGCAGCGGGAGGAGCAGGCCGAGCCCGACGGCACCGAAGGTGAGGGCACCCTGGGACCGGGCGTAAGCCAGGCTGGGTGGGTGTCCAGGTGCCGGGGTCGGGTGGGTGTCCTGCTGGGGCTTTCTGGCGCCTCCTGGGAGGGTGACCAATCCTCCTTGCACCTGTGTTCACTGAGTCGTTAGAATGTCCCTATTTCAGTAGCGGCGAGCGGTGACCAGGGCTTCCTGGAACCCAATCCAGCCTTTGCATAAAATCCGTCATATCCTCTGAGTGAATTCGCTCCCATGGCCGCACAGAAGCGGTTCAGAGATACAAAAACTCAAAACAAAACAAAACACTGACACAGAGTTAGGCAAGCTTGGCCACATCTGGATGAAAGAATTTCCAAGGGGTTCTTCCTCTTGGCCCTTGGCCATCGTCTTTCTTTTCTTGCTAGTGGCCGACAAGACAGCCTACCTGATGGGCCTGAACTCCTCAGACCTGCTGAAAGCCCTCTGCTACCCCAGGGTCAAGGTGGGCAATGAGTACGTCACCAAAGGGCAGACTGTGGATCAGGTAGGCAGCCACTTCCGGGCCGGGAAGGGACGCGGGCTGCCCCGTGGTCACTGCCTTCGGACTCAGCGCGGACCTCTCCCCACAGGTTCACCATGCTGTGAACGCCCTTTCCAAATCGGTGTACGAGAAGCTGTTCCTGTGGATGGTCACCCGCATCAACCAGCAGCTGGACACCAAGCTGCCGAGACAGCACTTCATCGGGGTCTTGGACATCGCGGGCTTTGAGATCTTCGAGGTTGGTGTTGCTTGCGTTCATGCTTCTATGTGGCTTTGCGTGACCGTGGGGAGGATGTCGAGGTGGCCAGCGTGCCGTAACATCACATCAATTAGGAAGACTAGAGGGAGGGTGGACCCGTCCATCCAGACGAAAGAGAATGTGGAGAGGGTTTGTATTTATTCTAAGAGAGGGGAAACTTTCTGTCAAATACAATTTTAAAGGATATAGTTTAATGACTTAAAAAACCCACAAAACTCAAATGCGGTGGCGGAGTTACAGAGAGCCAGGGCGATGGAGAATTTAGAAATAAGTCAATTGTGCAATATTTTACATAAATATCCCACTAGTTCTGGGTTAGAGGCATAGAGCCATTCATCAAAGTATCTATTTTGTGTCCCAGAGAGAAGACAGGTGGGTAAATCAAAGACGAGCTTGTATCTACAGAGGAGGATGAGGAGTCTGTATAAGGCAGGGGTCGGGAACCTATGGCTCGCGAGCCAGGTGTGGCTCTTTTGATGGCTGCATCTGGCTCGCAGACAAATCTTTAATAAAAACAATAATAATGATAAAAATAGAAAATATTCTTATGTATTACAATCCATTCATTTCCTACCGCTTATGTTCATGGTTGCGAGTGGCTGGAGCCAATCACAGCTGTCCTCCGGGGGGGCAACACCAAATTTTTATTGGATAATGCGTAATGTACACGGGTTGTTGTATGGCTCTCACAGAATTACATTTAAAAATATGTGGCATTCATGGCTCTCTCAGCCAAAAAGGTTCCCGACCCCTGGTATAAGGTCTACCAGAGAGTAACTACAAACTGAGGCCGTCTGTGGTCGGGCACAGGAGGGGTGCCGCTCACAAGCACTCAGGAGTGGGAGGAGCCCCTTCTGGCGGGGGTTACAGAGCAGCTACAGTTTCGGGGACGTCCTGAAGATCATGAGCTGTTTCTGAGAACACAGATGAGCTGGCCCGGGCCTGAGCCATCAGGAGGAGCTCGGCGGTCTTGGCCTTTGAAAGAAGTCTAACTTGTTACGTGCACACTCTCTTTCCACGTTAGTACAACAGCCTGGAGCAGCTGTGCATCAACTTCACCAACGAGAAGCTGCAGCAGTTTTTCAACCACCACATGTTCGTGCTGGAGCAGGAGGAGTACAAGAAGGAAGGCATCGAGTGGGAGTTCATCGACTTCGGGATGGACCTGGCCGCCTGCATCGAGCTCATCGAGAAGGTAGAGATACATGCTACTCCCAGGGGAAGCTCCTCTTGTGTTGGGACCGTTACTAGAAGTTGTCTTTGGCTCCTGCAGACAGTGGAGTCACTGGGATGTACTAGGATTAAGCACTGAGGGATAGCCTGTTATGTTTCTTATAGCCGATGGGCATCTTCTCCATCCTGGAGGAGGAGTGCATGTTCCCCAAGGCCACGGACACCTCCTTCAAGAACAAGCTGTATGACCAGCACCTGGGCAAGTCCAACAACTTCCAGAAGCCCAAGGTCGTCAAGGGCAAGGCGGAGGCCCACTTCTCCCTGGTGCACTACGCAGGCACCGTGGACTACAGCGTCTCGGGCTGGCTGGAGAAGAACAAGGACCCCCTGAACGAGACGGTGGTCGGGCTGTACCAGAAGTCCTCCAACAGGCTCCTGGCGCACCTCTACGCCACCTTCGCCACCACGGACGGTACCCGACTCCCCAGAGCGCCCTGCGGCCCTGCCGCCCCCGCCCGGGCCCGTCCGCAGGGCCGAACGTCCCTCCTGCCCCGCTAACAGGCACGTGTCTCTGTCATTCCTTCCAGCTGACAGCGGGAAGAAGAAAGTTGCCAAGAAGAAGGGCTCTTCCTTCCAAACCGTCTCTGCCCTTTTCAGGGTAAGAAAAATGCCGGTTTATCTGTTCGTAGCTGGTTGACATCATCACAGACCGAGAAATGTAGAGATTCTCTCCTTTTTATCCAAGAATAACAACGTGGCCTTCATCCTATCGCTGTCCCTTAGTGACGTTCAGGTCTGGTGTCACGATATTTAAATGAGGGCTAACGCATGCAAGACCGGCACTTGATGATCATCTCGTACTGGAACAGGCTGGGCTGGCCGGCCAGGGTGCTGAGTCCACTGCCCAAGCTTTCTGACCCGCTGGAAGGACGCGGGCGGCAGTGTCTCCTTTGTCCGGCGGGGAGCAAACATCTCTTGAGTTGATTTCAGAGGGCGTTTTCTACTTAGTCTCTGGTTCACTGTGAATCAAAAGACTATTGTATAAGATTTTTTTTTTTTTTGGTCCACTCCTCTAGCCATGTGACTAATAAAAGAAAGAGTTAAATAACCTTATTATTCTTTAGAAGTCATGATAAGTGTCAAAGCTGTATCTTACCTTTCACCACGATACTACAGTATTACAGAACACAGTGCTGTGTCTGTAAAAGCCTACCGCAGGCTCGCTGTCCACGGTCACCTTCTCCTTCCAGGAAAACCTGAACAAGCTCATGTCGAACTTAAGGACGACTCACCCTCACTTTGTGCGCTGCATCATTCCCAACGAAACCAAGACCCCCGGTGAGACGCGAGCCGGCTCCCGGCTGGTGGGTGGGTGGGTGGGGGGGCTCTGTGTCACACGGATGTGTCTTGTGTCCTTTGGCAGGGGCCATGGAGCACAGCCTCGTCCTGCACCAGCTGCGCTGCAACGGGGTGCTGGAGGGCATCCGCATCTGCAGGAAGGGCTTCCCCAACCGTATCCTCTACGGGGACTTCAAACAAAGGTGAGTCACAGGAAGTTCTGTATGCGTCTTCCCATGCTGTGCCAACGCCGGCCTTTGGGAGAGAGAGAGAAATACCAACGAGAAGACCCATTTTAACCGAACAGCGACAGATGGACTCCCGTGTAAAACGAATAACCTACCAGCTTGGCCAACAACTTTCTTCCGAAGAAGCTGTTGTACTTCTTCTTTCTTCCGCCTTGTCCCGGGAGCTCATCTGATGTGCACACGGCAGAAACACACCTGGACGGAGAACCAGGAGGCCTAGAGTCTAGGCTCTGATCTGTTCCGAGCAGGCTTCCCTCCCTCTCTGGCCCGTGGCTTACTTGCTTATTAGGAAGGGAGGCCTGCACCGGACAGTCTCCAGGGCTGCTGCTGTGTCTGCTAACAGCCTCTGGTCCTTTCTGTGCCCACAACGGCAGGTACCGCGTGCTGAACGCCAGCGCCATCCCCGAGGGGCAGTTCATCGACAGCAAGAAGGCCTGTGAGAAGCTGCTGGCGTCCATCGATATCGACCACACTCAGTACAAGTTTGGACACACCAAGGTGGCGATCAGTTCTGACCGATGCTGGCCGTTAGTCCCTCTTAGACGTCCGCGGACCACCGATTCACACCACCCTTCTCCCCTCTAAGGTGTTCTTCAAAGCTGGCTTGCTAGGAACCCTGGAAGAAATGCGTGACGACCGCCTGGCCACCCTGATCACTCGGACACAAGCCGTGTGCCGGGGATTTCTCATGCGCATGGAGTTCCAGAAGATGGTGCAGAGAAGGTTGAGTAGGGTCTTTTGTTCAAACACGAGCGCTTTTCAGGAAGCGTGTGGTGGTGGGGGGAGGGGGGCATCTTCCTTAGAAACAACCTGTATTTTGTTTCCAGGGAGTCCATCTTCTGCATCCAGTACAACGTCCGTGCCTTCATGAACGTCAAGCACTGGCCCTGGATGAAGCTCTTCTTCAAGATCAAGCCCCTGCTCAGGAGCGCGGAGACCGAGAAGGAGATGGCCACCATGAAGGAGGAGTTTCAGAAAACCAAAGATGAACTTGCCAAGTCGGAGGCGAAAAGGAAGGAGCTGGAGGAGAAGCTGGTGACCCTGGTGCAGGAGAAGAACGACCTGCAGCTCCAAGTGCAAGCCGTAGGTGTCGCGGAATCTTTTCTGTTTCCGTTCTCCATCTAGGTGTGATTATGTAAGAGGACTAGAATTTCGGTGGGATTTTTGCTTTTTAGTTCAGATCTTCCTCAAGAACTTCGGTCTAGAGCAAAATACTGGAATGTCGCAACCCTTATCTCGTTGAAGGAAATCACGATTTAAAAAAATTTTTTTTTTTTTTTTTTAAGGAAAGTGAAAACTTGCTGGATGCAGAGGAAAGGTGTGACCAGCTCATCAAAGGCAAATTCCAGCTGGAGGCCAAGATCAAGGAGGTGACCGAGAGAGCCGAGGACGAGGAAGAGCTCAACGCGGAGCTGACGGCCAAGAAGAGGAAGCTGGAGGACGAGTGTGCGGAGCTCAAAAAAGACATCGACGACCTGGAGCTGACTCTGGCCAAGGTCGAGAAGGAGAAGCACGCCACGGAGAACAAGGTACTCTCCCTGTGGGATGGCCAGCTCGCCAGCGTCGTTGCACACCGAACTGCGTCTCTTTCTCACGGGGACCCGGGGCTCCTCCCTAGGTTAAAAACCTGACCGAGGAGCTCGCCGGGCTGGATGAGACCATCGCGAAGCTGACCAGGGAGAAGAAGGCCCTCCAAGAGGCCCACCAGCAGACCCTGGACGACCTGCAGGCAGAAGAGGACAAAGTCACCTCGCTGAGTAAAGTGAGGGGCAAGCTGGAGCAGCAGGTCGAGGAGGTGAGTGCGCCCTGCTCACCGCCGGTCCTGGTCCTCGGGCTTCAGGCCCCGAGGGGCCCCCGGGACTCCTCCTCCGGGGCGGAGCACCGGTTCTCACGAGGAAACGCCGCCCCTTTGCAGCTGGAGAGCTCCCTAGAACAAGAAAAGAAGCTCCGCGTGGACCTGGAGAGGAACAAGAGGAAGCTGGAGGGGGACCTGAAGCTGGCTCAGGAGTCCGTCTCAGATCTGGAGAGTGATAAGCAACAGCTGGACGAGCGGCTCAAGAAGTGGGTGCTCAGCCCTCAGACGGCGGTTCCCGGCTGCCGGGCCGGGGCGGTTCCTGCCGGGGCCGGGGCGGTTCCTGTGCGGCCAGTGGCTGCGTGTTCGCGTTCCCACCTCCTCTGCTTCCTTTCCCAGGAAGGACTTTGAGTACAGTCAGCTGCAGAGCAAAGTGGAGGACGAGCAGACGCTGGGCCTCCACTTTCAGAAGAAGATCAAAGAGCTACAGGTAAGGGGAGCGTTTCCGATCTTCTCTTCTCTGTGTGGGTCCCTCCTAGCGGCTGGTGTTCCGTGCGCTCAACGCCCGGGAGCCGGTGGCAGCACCGGGGGACCGCCTGCCGTGGTGAGGCTGTCAGAGCAGCGACGGATAACTCCTTTTTCTCTATGATTTTAAATAAAGTACATAACTGAAGTATTTTGAGTCAACATTTAGTCGAATGGATAACATCCCGGGGTGATCACTGCAGGGTAATGACCTCGTTGGTGCGAGAAGTCATACTAGGCCCTGGCTCAGTGGTAGAGCGTCGCCCGGCATGTGGCAGTCCCGGGTTCGATTCCCAGCCAGGGCACACAGGAGAAGTGCCCATCTGCTTCTCCACTCTTCACCCTTCTTTTTTTTTTTTTTGTATTTTTCTGAAGCTGGAAACGGGGAGAGACAGTCAGACAGACTCCCGCATGCGCCCGACCGGGATCCACCCGGCACGCCCACCAGGGGCGATGCTCTGCCTACCAGGGGGCGATGCTCTGCCCCTCCCGGGGGTCGCTCTGCCGTGACCAGAGCCACTCTAGCGCCTGGGTCAGAGGCCAAGGAGCCATCCCCAGTGCCCGGGCCATCTTTGCTCCAATGGAGCCTTGGCTGCGGGAGGGAAAGAGAGAGACAGAGAGGAAGTAGGGGGTGGGGTGGAGAAGCAAATATTCGCTTCTCCTATGTGCCCTGGCTGGGAATCGAACCCAGGTCCCCCGCACGCCAGGCCGAAGCTCTACCGCTAAGCCAACCAGCCAGGGCCTCTTCACCCTTCTTTCTCTCTCCCTTTCCCTTCCCACAGCCATGACTTGATTAGAGCAAGCTGGCCCCAGGCACTGAAGGTGGCTCCATAGCCTCCACCTCAGGTGCTAAAAAAATGGCTCTGGTTGCAACGGGGCAAGGGCCCCAGATGGGCAGA
The DNA here is from genome assembly GCF_036850995.1 of Saccopteryx leptura. Lineage (NCBI taxonomy): Eukaryota > Metazoa > Chordata > Mammalia > Chiroptera > Emballonuridae > Saccopteryx > Saccopteryx leptura. Next base: position 360,651,808 of record NC_089504.1, on the reverse strand, counting down.
GCATCGCCCCCTAGTGGGCTTGCTTGGTGTGTATCCCGGTCAGGGTGTATGCAGGAGTGTCTCTGCCTCCCCTCCTTGTGATAAAATTAAAAAAAAAAGAAAAGAAAAAGAAGAGAAAAATGTCAGACTAAAGGAAACTAGTGATACTTCTCTAGTTCCAGAGCGGGTTTGTTTAGTGGGAAGGGAAGCTCGCCTGTCCTTGACGTTCAGAGCAAGTCACTCTGGGACCGACTGGCTCTACAGGCTCGGATCGAGGAGCTGGAGGAGGAGATCGAGGCGGAGAGGGCGACCCGGGCCAAGACGGAGAAGCAGCGCTCCGACCTGTCCCGGGAGCTGGAGGAGATCAGCGAGCGGCTGGAGGAAGCCGGCGGGGCGACCTCTTCCCAGATCGAGATGAACAAGAAGCGGGAGGCCGAGTTCCAGAAAATGCGCCGGGACCTGGAGGAGGCCACCCTGCAGCACGAGGCCACGGCGGCCACCCTCCGGAAGAAGCACGCGGACAGCGTGGCCGAGCTCGGGGAGCAGATCGACAACCTGCAGAGGGTCAAGCAGAAGCTGGAGAAGGAGAAGAGCGAGATGAAGATGGAGATCGACGACCTGGCCAGCAACGTGGAGACCGTCTCCAAGTCCAAGGTGCCTGGGCCGACGGGCGGGAGAGGGGGCCGGGGCTTCGGTTTAAAGAGACCTCTGGGGTCGTTCGCATCTCCATGCGGACTTAAGTTTTCTCCCCTTTCTCAATCTTTAAGGCCAATCTGGAAAAAATATGCCGATCTCTGGAGGACCAGCTGAGTGAGGCCAGAGGCAGGAACGAGGAAATTCAGAGGAGCATGAGTGAGCTGACCACCCAGAAGTCTCGTCTGCAGACGGAAGCCGGTGAGTGCCCGGGGCGGGGGGGCGGGGGACCAGAAGGGCAACACCTCACTCAGGGAGCCCTCAGAGCTGGCCACTCGTCAACACTGAAGCACCTCGTTGGGGAGAAACAGAGCCATTCCGTTACCCTGAAGGAGGAGGACACGGAGAGTTCAGTCAAAGCAAGAGAGAGTAGGCCAGATAGAGACGGGACTCAGAATTGTCACCTGGTTCAGACTCTTCCCAAGTCAACATAACCTTGCATCAAAAGACTCTAGAAGGCAGAAAGGGGACCAGAAACAGAGCCCCGTGGCCTTTCTGCTTCCTGTGGATGTCTTTTCAGATTGTCCGCAGTCAAGACAGTAAATAAAGAAACAGGGACAATTTGTATAGGGCTCTTGCTGCATAATACAAATGTCGGGACACGTTATTTGGGACTGTCACCCAGAAACGTGGCGTTACCCAGCACGGGGCCCCCCAGGGCATCAACATGGGTGGATCAATCCTTTGCTCACCACCACAACCAAGACAATGGAGAAGAGCAGCTTAGTTTCCATTTCAGAATGACCTTGATGTCACAGAGTCCTAAAGCCTCTCACCCCCTCTTTTTTCTCTTACCTCCTCCCTATGAGTGTATAAACCTGAACTGACCCTGTTCACCCAAGAGTCTACCTTGAAATGATCAGAGACCTCAAGTCCTTGGGGAAGCGCTATTTCCCTTAATGACAAATGGATGGACCGTTGGAAACGCCAGCCACCGGGAGGGCTGGTGGGAGTCTTTAGGTGTGGCCGGTCAGATTTAAATTTATAGTTGTCCTCAGGGGTTTCACTGACAAGAGCCACTCCACACTTCTAGCCGTTGAGGACAATTCTGATGGGGTGGTGCTCCCACTTTTCTCCTGGGCTCGTCACCCCTCAGAAGGGACCACACCATAGGATCTCCTCTCTTCCCAGGTCTTAGCACAGGCTCTTCCTCACAGGAGGAACCTGGTACGCGAGTGAATTAATGGAGGAACTGATGTCTTTCTGGGCACAGGTGAGCTGAGTCGGCAACTGGAAGAGAAGGAAAGTATAGTATCCCAGCTCTCCAGGAGCAAGCAGGCGTCCGCCCAGCAAATGGAGGAGCTGAAGAGGCAGCTGGAGGAGGAGAGCAAGGTATGGCATCCGAGGGAGTTGCTGCTGTGACTCAATGTGCAGGTAGTGGCCCTGGCCTGTTGGCTCAGCAGTAGAGTGCCAGCCTGGCATGTGGAAGTCCTGGGTTTGATTCCCGGGCAGGGCACACAGGAGAAGCGCCCATCTTCTTCTCCACCCTTCCCCCTCTCCTTCCTCTCGGTCTCTCTCTTCCCCTCCCGCAGCCTAGGCTCCATTGGAGCAAAGTTGGCCCGGGCGCTGGGGACAGCTCCATGGCCTCCACCTCAGGAGCTAGAATGGCTCCAGCCACAACGGAGCAATGCCCCAGATAGGCAGAGCATAGCCCTCTGGTGGGCATGCTGGTTGGATCCTGGTCAAGCGCATGCGGGAGTCTGTCTCTGCCTCTCCACTTCTCATTTCAGAAAAATACAAACAAAACAAAACAAAATAATTTTCAGGTAGCACCCGCAGACCACACAGCGGGGCAAGTGTATTCAGGAGGTGATGAGGGGAGGAGTGAACTGGGACTGTATCACGCATGCGGCCTCAGCATGTTACCCCCCCCCATGCTCTCCACTATCGTGACTTTTTTTCAGGCCAAGAACGCGCTGGCCCACGCCCTGCAGTCCTCCCGCCACGACTGTGACCTGCTGCGGGAACAGTACGAGGAGGAGCAGGAGTCCAAGGCCGAGCTGCAGAGGGCGCTGTCCAAGGCCAACAGTGAGGTTGCCCAGTGGAGGACCAAGTACGAGACGGACGCCATCCAGCGCACGGAGGAGCTGGAGGAGGCCAAGTGCGTGACTCGGTTTACCTCTAGAAGAACTTGGACCCTTAAACGATCACTGATAGAGGGCTCTCACTGTAGAAGTACTGCCCCTGGGGAGTGGACTTGTTCTGTGCCTGGATCTTTTCCCGTCCCGTGTTGCTCAATGCACTGTCGGGCCACAGGAGGGATCTGGCCTTAGCCTGCGTCTCCTTAAGCCAGTGGTTCTCAAACTTTTTGAAGTCGGGGCACATTTAAAATCCTACAAATAATTGTAAGTGCACTATATACAAATTTCTGAGAAATACGTTATAATAATTAAGTCAAATATTAAAGAAAAAATATATAAAGTCCAAACATGCTTTTATGGTAATTAAATGAAATAAATATGACAAAATTAAATTTAGCTGACATTAAAAGACATTTTTATGTTACAGTTTTTGAGTTATGCTTTTTAGAATTCATAAAAAAGAGGGGTTAAAAAATAAAAAAAAAGACAAAAAAAGTGATCTTTTTATATATATAGATACATTCTTAGTAAGATTTAGTAAATTCGGCAGGTCCCGGCATGAATGTGTTCAGTTTTTTCATTCTTGTGTTTATGAGAAACAAGAGCCTGATGTGTCCTAGCAATTTCTTCAATGTTTGGGCATCTATTTGAAAGGCAAACTCTCATTTCCTGGTCAATACATTGAAGAATTCCTCTCTTTTTACTCTTAATTGTGTTGAGTGCAGAAAACCCCACTATACATATCATCTTAACTTGACATCAAACAAAGGATAGAAGAAACTTGCCTCCAGTCTTTTCGGGGAACATGGGGGGCAGTGTAAACAATCCAGCACCACAGCTTAACAGCCTTTTGCAACCTAATCAGACAAGTGAGGTGGGGGGTTGGGCAGACTGTCAGCTTACAGCCAATTCTCCACACCTCTGTCCCCCAAAAATCTAAACTCCAAAAACCCTGTTGGTTTTTTGGTCCCCAACAGGCACATATTTCTCTGGAATAGCATAGGGCGCACCTGGAAATCTAGGGCACATACTTTGAGAACCACTGGCTCTAAACAAGCAGCTTGATCTTGGGGAGAGATGCACAGGTTGTTGAGCACTGATTTTTTGCAGCCAGGAAGCTCTCCTGCGCTTGTGAACGCTAACAGGAGTTTGAGTCAGAGGGTTAGTGATTCCGACGTGATGAATAGGGACGTCCCAAGGGATTGAAACTTTAAGTCACCTCCGCTTCTCTTCTGCCCTCTTCAAGGAAGAAGCTGGCCCAGCGCCTGCAAGATTCCGAGGAACAGGTGGAGGCGGTGAATGCGAAGTGCGCTTCCCTGGAGAAGACCAAGCAGCGGCTGCAAGGAGAAGTGGAGGACCTGATGGTGGACGTGGAGAGGGCCAACTCCATGGCCGCGGCTCTGGACAAGAAGCAGCGGAACTTTGACAAGGTGTGGGCTCAGCTCTGGGCTGGCTGGACGCCGTGGCGTGCGGAGTGCCTTGGAGCCCTGGGAGGAGGGGACTGGGTCCCTGTCCTGACCCTGTCCCACATGGGCAGCGTGAGCTTGGGCAGGTCCCTGAACCTCACTGAGCTGCAGTTTCCTCATCTGTCAAATGAAATGGGAAAGGGATGGGGGGGGAGCTCCTCTCAAACACTGTCAGTGGAGACAAACCCATTTCTACGATGTTATTCAGACCCAGATGTTTTTCTCCCCCCACCCCCATTCTGCCTGTCCGTCGGTGTGGCCGGCATGCAGGAATCTAACCTGGGTGCCCCTGAGCAAGCTTCTTGCCGCCCCCCCTTTTGGTACGGCAAATAGGTTGACTTGAATCAAAGTTATAATGAAACATTTAAAAAGGCAGGGCCATTTTCATATCAGGAAAAGGACACTTCTGGCCGGCTAATGGCTTCTCAAAGGATCAGTTTGCTTTCTGGAGACAGTTGTGGCGGATTGATCATGAATTTTGAGTAATATTTACAGAGCAAAATCTTGGTTAGTCCACTGATCAAGACCAAGGAGGTAGGCGAGGGACACGCCACAGAGTGCAGCCCTGGGCTTGGAGGCTTCACCTCAGGGGCTGTGTCAGTGGTGCCTTCTGTCACACTGTCCCAGGTGCTAGCCGAGTGGAAGACGAAGTGTGAGGAGAGCCAGGCGGAGCTGGAGGCATCTCTGAAGGAGTCCCGCTCCCTGAGCACCGAGCTCTTCAAGCTGAAAAACGCCTATGAAGAGGCCTTGGATCAACTTGAAACTGCAAAACGAGAGAACAAGAATTTAGAGCGTAAGCAGTGTAAAACCGTCCGAAAGGCCTCCCGCCTCCATCCCCGCCCCACTATGGCCAGAGCGAGTGCAGGAGAGGGTGTGACTCCAGGCTCACAGCCCTGCACCCGTGTGTGTGTGTGTGTGTGTGTGTGTGTGTGTGTGTGTTACAGAGCACACACAGAAACTGTCCTCAGAGGGGTTCTCGAGTCTTTCTCTCTACAACACCTTATCTCCGCGCACCAGCACGCTTAGAACTATAATAAGGTGGTTAAAAGGGGGGCAGGTGGATGCCCATGCCCACCACGCTCAGATGCCCGCACAGAGGTGTTCAGATGCAATCCTAACTTTCTTCTCTACAGAGGAGATAGCCGATCTCACAGAACAAATCGCTGAAAATGGCAAAGCCATCCACGAGCTGGAGAAGTCGAGGAAGCAGGTCGAGCTGGAGAAGGCCGACACGCAGCTGGCGCTGGAGGAGGCGGAGGTGAGTGGAAGGCCAGGCAGGGGGCGGCAGGGGCAGGAGCGGAACCCCCAGTCAGGGCGGGGCTCCACCAGGGCGCGGCAGCCCCTCTGCCTTGACCTCGGCCTCGGTGGATCCCAGTACTAACGTCAGCTCCTTTTCTTTCGGAACGCCTACCCGCACGGCTGAACCAGTGAATCCCGTGAATTCTCTTAAATTCATTGGAAAATAAATTATTACACTGAAATAGGCCTAAAATGAGATTTTTACAAAATCTTAGATGAATTTCAAGTATCCCTAAGCTGTTCTACACTCCTAAGGAATAGAATAATTTAAATGTTATTATCTTTGGATCATATAAGCCAGGGGTCCCCAAACTTTTTACACAGGGGGCCAGTTCACTGTCCCTCAGACCTTTGGAGGGCCGGACTATAAAAAAAAACTATGAACAAATCCCTATGCACACTGCACATATCTTATTTTAAAGTAAAAAAACAAAACGGGAGCAAATACAATATTTAAAATAAAGAACAAGTAAATTTAAATCAACAAACTGACCAGTATTTCAATGGGAACTATGCTCCTCTCACTGGCCACCAATGAAAGAGGTGCCCCTTTCGGAAGAGCGGCGGGGCCGGATAAATGGCCTTAGCAGCCACATGCGGCGGCAGGCCGTAGTTTGGGGACCCCTGATATAAACAAATAGCAATGAAACACTATTTCTGCACTGAAGATAAATTAGACATTTATTTATTTATTTATTTATTATTTACTTATTTAGAGAGGAAAGAAGAGAAATGAGAAGCATCAATTCTTCGTTGTGGCTCCTTAGTTGTTCATTGATTACTTTCTCATATGTTCCTTGATTAGGGGGTTATAGCAGAGCCAGTGACCACTTGCTCAAGCCAGCAACCTTGGGCTCAAGCTGGCAAGCCTCGCTCAGGCTGAGGAGCCCGGCTCTAGCCAGAGACCTCAGGGTTTCCGACCAGGGACCTCACCATCCCTGGCTGATGCTCTATCCGCTGCGCCACCGCCGATCAGGCAGGGGATTTGTTCTTTAAAATGATAGCTGTGAATCAGGGAGCCAGAGCTATGACTGTGCCATTATAGCTTTATGCCCCGGAGGGCAGTGTGGAGCGCTCTTCGAGATCACTGCTCCTGTCTCTGTTTCTTGTTGGGTAAAGGCTGCCCTTGAACACGAAGAGGCCAAGATCCTCCGCATCCAGCTGGAACTGACACAGGTGAAGGCGGAGGTGGACAGGAAGCTGGCGGAGAAGGACGAGGAGCTGGAGCAGCTGAAGCGGAACTACCAGCGGACGGTGGAGGCCATGCAGGGCGCCCTGGACGCCGAGGTGCGCAGCAGGAACGAGGCCCTCCGCATCAAGAAGAAGATGGAGGGGGACCTGAATGAGATTGAGATACAGCTGAATCATGCCAACCGCCAGGCCGCTGAGACCCTCAGACACCTCAGGAGCGTCCAGGGGCAGCTGAAGGTGTGGGGTCGCTGCCCAGCGGGGAACCCCTCCTCCGGGGCGGGAAGCCCCTCCTCCCGGTTGGGGAACCCCTCCTCCCGGGCGGGGAACCCCTCCTCCGGGGCGGGAAGCCCCTCCTCCCAGTTGGGGAACCGCTCCTCCGGGGCGGGAAGCCCCTCCTCCCGGGCGGGAAGCCCCTCCTCCCAGTTGGGGAACCCCTCCTCCGGGGCGGGAAGCCCCTCCTCCCGGGCGGGAAGCCCCTCCTCCCAGTTGGGGAACCCCTCCTCCGGGGCGGGAAGCCCCTCCTCCCGGGCGGGAAGCCCCTCCTCCCAGTTGGGGAACCCCTCCTCCCGGGCGGGAAGCCCCTCCTCCCGGTTGGGGAACCCCTCCTGGCCTCAAACGCCCCCCTGGAGATGCCAGGGAGGCTGACGGCCCAAACACCTGGCCTTCCGCTAGACTTCTTCTTTTTCTTCTCCGGCTAGGACACCCAGCTGCACCTGGACGACGCGCTCCGGGGCCAGGAGGACCTGAAGGAGCAGCTGACGATGGTGGAGCGCAGAGCCAACCTGCTGCAGGCCGAGGTGGAGGAGCTGCGGGCCTCCCTGGAGCAGACGGAGAGGGCGCGGAAGCTGGCCGAGCAGGAGCTCCTGGACGCCAACGAGAGAGCACAGCTGCTGCACACCCAGGTGGGGGCGGGGAGGCCGGGGGCGGGGCCGTCGGGCTGGACCCGTCTGCCTGACGCCGGTTCCCCTTTCCCCAGAACACCAGCCTCATCCACACCAAGAAGAAGCTGGAGACAGACCTCCTGCAACTCCAGAGCGAGGTGGAGGATGCCAGCCGGGACGCGAGGAACGCCGAGGAGAAAGCAAAGAAGGCCATCACGGACGTAGGGCTCCTGAGGCTCCTTCCCGCTCCTGAGGCTGCCCAGACTTCAGGCCCCTGCCTCTCCCATCCCGAGATAGTTCCCGTTAGACGGCTGGGGCCGCCCCCGGCCCCACCTGGTGTACATCCTGCTCAGAGACCACTGCCCACCTCCCTCCGACTCAGCACGGCCCCTCCCGCACATTTAACAGGGGGAGATGAGAAATCAGGGTGCGCAGACAAAACAAGACCAGAAAGGGTTACCTTCTCTCTCTTACGCCCATGGGGAACTACGCTCTTCTTTCCTTCAACATGACTTATTCCAAATATAGAAACGAGGCTCTCAGATGTCACTATCCCACCAAAGTTCATTTTTTTCACGGAGCGATTGGGCTCTGCTTCTTCCAGCGGCGCTTAACCTTTCCGGGTCTCAGGTGCGGTCCCCCGGCGGCCACCGCTCCGACGGCGCCATCTGCTGCCCGAGGGAGGACACGACCTTGCCGCTGCTTTGCTTTCCTGCTGGCTCAAGCAGCACACCCGGATTCCCTAGAGGCCTTTCCTTAACCTCACTATCTCCAAACCTGCGACGCTGAGCATCACATCAGACTTCTCTTTTTTTTTTAATTTTATTTATTCATTTTTATTAGAGAGAGAGGGAGAGATAGAGAGAGAACAGGGGGAGGAGCAGGAAGTATCAACTCCCATATGTGCCTTGACCAGGCAAGCCAGGGTTTTGAACACATCAGACTTCTCTAAATCTCAGTTTCCTCTGAAAAAAAAAAAGTTTATTGGCGATCTTGGTGATAAAGAAAGAATTTCCTTGGGTGGGCTACGTTCCAAGGAGGGCCAGTTTAAGGAAAGAAAGGACCCATTTCCCATTTCAGTCCTTGAAAGTTTCGTTTCTTGGGTTAGTTTATAGTCCCCGGGTAGCCCATTTCATAGTCCCTTGAGGGAGGGAGGGCTCAATCGCCTTCCCTACTGCCTTTTCTCTTTAGCTTGTCCCCGGCCCTCTGGTGGCCCAGGTTTTGACAGCTCGGACGGAGGCCCTGGGTCCCTGCCTGCGTCTTAGTGCCGGTGGCTTGCTTTGCAGGCGGCCATGATGGCCGAGGAGCTGAAGAAGGAGCAGGACACCAGCGCCCACCTGGAGCGGATGAAGAAGAACCTGGAGCAGACGGTGAAGGACCTGCAGCACCGTCTGGACGAGGCGGAGCAGCTGGCCCTGAAGGGCGGGAGGAAGCAGATCCAGAAACTGGAGACGCGGGTACTTGCCAGGAAGAGCCCCAGCCAATCCCGAGCTCGCCAGCCTCTCCCGTGGGGGCCGCCGCCCTGGGCTGACTCCCCAACCCTGTCCCCCAGATCCGAGAGCTGGAGTTCGAGCTCGAGGGGGAGCAGAAGAAGAACGCGGAGTCTGTTAAGGGCCTGAGGAAGTATGAGCGCCGGGTCAAGGAGCTCACTTACCAGGTAAGGGGCGGGGCTCTCGCGGAGCGCACACCCGGCCGTGCGCGCTCTCCGGGACACAGACAGGGAGACACGCGCTAGCCCCGGGCAGCTCGACATCCCTGTGTTCTCATCCTCAGAGTGAAGAGGACAGGAAAAACGTGCTGAGGTTGCAGGACCTGGTGGATAAACTTCAAGTGAAGGTCAAGGCCTACAAGAGGCAGGCCGAGGAGGCTGTAAGTCGGACGGGCGCGCCGATGGTTTCGGGCAGCAGCCTGGTCCGTTTCTCACAGGGAGCGCTGAGCTTACCTGCCCGCGGCTCTCTCTGGTTCCAGGATGAACAAGCCAACGCCCATCTCACCAAGTTCCGGAAGGCCCAGCACGAGCTGGAGGAGGCCGAGGAGCGGGCCGACATCGCGGAGTCTCAGGTCAACAAGCTCCGAGCTAAGACCCGGGACTTCACCTCCAGCCGGGTACGTGGAGCCGGTGGGCAGGGGTGGGCTGGACCTGCAGCCCCACCCCGCACCCCCCGCCCCCACAGCCCCGGACGACCCAGCAAGAGTCCACTGTGATGGAGAAAGTGTTGAACTGGGAGGAACCTTAGAGGATCCTCACCTTGGGACTGGTCCATCCTGCGCTCAGGGAGGGAAGAAGGGGTTTGCTCCAGGTCACTTAACTGAGAACAGCCCGGTCAGAGCCCAGGCCTGTAAGTTGCAATCAAAGACTTAAATCACACCGTTCTGAAAAGGAATGAACGGTGCCCACTGACGTCTTCTCAGCGCCCCCTGCGGGCACTGTCTTCAGTCACTTTACCTGTGAGCAGGTAACTGTCCGCAGGAAGTCCCCATGCCCGGGGCCAGTCCTTTCTGAGGGCCCATTTCTCCTGCTGTGGAATGGAGTGAGTTCCTCCATGCAGGCAATTGTTTATTCTTCTCAGGTCTGAAAAAATACCCCCTGTCCTACTGAACTGTGTAAGCAAGCAACCCCTGTCCCTGCCAGGAGAGGGAGCAGCAGGAAATGTGTCTCTGCCCGTTGGCACAACGACCAACGCCCCCTGTCTTTGCAGATGGTGGTCCATGAGAGTGAGGAGTGAGCCGCCCTCTTCTGGGACAGGACAGAGAATATGCAAAATGCGTATTTTCACCGTTTCCTGACCTCTTTGCTTCATTTCCACAGGATGCTCCTCACAGGCAATAAACGTTGCTTCGTTCTCAGTTTCGGATCTGCTTCCTTGTCTCCAGGCCGGGAAGCAGTTCATTGCTTGGTGGTTTTCATACCTAATGTTGAAATCTCAGGAAGCAGGTGGCTTGATAGGTTCAACTGCTGTGCATCTGCAGGGACCGGAAGAGGCCGCTCTTGGTTGAAATTTGAGATTAGATCAGAAAGGGAGAGTACTCCAAGGTTCACCAGGGCTTCGGCGGGGGGTGGGGGGGTTGCATCAGGAGGCATCTCGCAGCAGGACAGGAGGGAAATGGATTGGGGCAAAGGTACCGCCCCCAGTTCTCTCAGGGGGCCTCTGGGACGGCTGCTGGGCAGACTCCACACGAACCCCGCGCTAACTCTTAGAATCACACAGATGAAGGATATCAACGAATAGTCTGCCGCTGAGTCCTCGGCTCGGTCTGCGTTATTACAAAGCCACACAACAGAAAGGCTTACCCTTCCCCAGAGCAACCCTGTCCTTTCCCTAACAGATAAAATGTGGCAGGAAGTCAGAATAACTCTTTGGCTGATCTGCTTCTTGAAATAGCATCTTCTAACCTAGCATCATTTGTCTGCTGCCGTCATTAAACTTATCAGGAATAGCTGTAAATTCCCTTCTTTGTCTAACTCTAGAAGATTACGGGGGGACCCGTTTGACTGTGTGAGAATTACAGACCCGGGGGGGGGGGCTCTCTGGCACCCAACACCGAGTTGAGCACCTCCTACATTGGTCATTTACAGAAAGGAAGCCATGAATAATGTTAGATTTGGCCTATCCATGGTTTCGTATAATTCTGTCTCACAGACCACATTTTGTTTTGTGTTTTTTGTTTGTTTGTTTGGTTTTTTTTTTTTTTTACTTGCCTTCAATACTCATGGTAACACTGCGACAAAACGTGGCTTGTCCTTCTGGGGGTGGCTGTCCCCACACAGACATCACAGCAGTGAGAACAAGTCTGACCCGGGCATGGGGCTGGGTGCCGTGAGCGGTAGTCCTTCAGAGCCTCTCGGGACTTCCTGGGGTTGCCTTCCGTGGAAAGTGGGTAACAGAGAAAGCAAGTGGAGTTTCTTGTTACAGAAGTATTCAAATTGGTATTCAAATTGGAATGAAAGAACTAGACCATCACTACTGTTATGTGAGTCGTGAGTCCACAGCAAATTGTGACTACTAGTCTCACAAAAAATACAGACAACCAGACACGACACGCCTCGTGGGAGAAGTGCTTCCCACTGCCACGGGAGGACTCCTGCCCAGCAACCTAACCTGGATCTGAGCAGGCCCCCACATGGGACCACCAGCTTATAGGAAATGCAGGACTAGGACACAACTAACAAACTCCACGATATGGAGAGCTCAACTGAACATACCACTTAGTTTTTCAGTAAATAAATTGCAAGAAAAGGATATCAAAGAAATAGAAGGGAGGTGACTATAGATTATAGATTAAAATAGATTTTTAAATGAAAACTACCCACCAATTGCACCGCATGGACTTTGTTAGGACACACACGCACGTGCACACATCCTCCTAACCCAGTTGGTGAAGTTTGAAAATCGACTGAATATTTCACAACGATATGGGGGAGGTGATATTGCAATTATGTTTTCTCAAATAGTCATTATTTTAAAAATACACACAGAAATACAGAGAAGAAAGGGAGAAAACAAAAGGAGAAAGGAAGGGAAGAAGGAAGGGTGGCATCTTTGACGTGAACTTGTGTAATAGAATTTCAGACAGAAAGGATCGATGAAAGAGGCCCCTGATGCGCTTTAGGCAACAAGGGGCCACCGGCGTGAGAACCGCTGAGGTTGCAGGAGCTGCTGGGCGCATGCGCCGGCGAGGCATGCCACCGCCCACAGAGGGGCGGGGAGGAGCTGGGTTTGGGAAGCTTATCCCTGTTCATCTCAGGCTCTGATTCTATGAAGGCTATCAAAGGAAAAACTCATTTTCGAAGCATTCATATTATGAGCACCTTTGCCAGTGTTCATTTATCCCACAAAGCGAAGGGTGCCTGTGACGGTGGAAAACATCAGCCGGGTCACCGAGGAGAGGAAGATGAAAGCAGGCGTCTCACTCCACACGAGGACCCGTGCGCCCGCCCAGCCCAGCCCAGCCCAGCCGCAGGGGTGGCCTGGTCCTGGCGTGGAGACCAGGAGGGTGACCTCAGCCACTATCTGCTGAGCTCTCGCCGCGGGTTCCCGGGACGCACGGCCCCAGGTCGCGCCATGACCGGAGGGGACGGGTCTGTCAGCCCTGCCTTGCGGAGGAAGGAGAAACCGAAGCCCAGAATAACTTGCTTCTCTCTAGACCCCTCGGCTCCTTCCCACCACAAAGCGCCGCCGCCCCGGGCAGCTGGCGAGACACGTGAGACATACCTTGAGCAGGTGGAGCGCGGGCAAGGCTGTTACAACCGGGCACCCACCCCCCCCCCCCCGCCCCTTTCTGCCTGGAGACTATTTTCCCTTCCTCCGGGCACCTCACTAGACCCTTTCTCTTGCCCACGGGCTCAGCCCGCCCCGTCCTCACAGGCTGTCCCCTCAGCGGGCCGTCTGGTCCTTCGGCAGGAACTTGGATGGTCTTCAGCTCATCTGTGATATCTACTGGTTCTTCGGCACATGAGCCCCCCCAGATAGGATGGCCGAAGGAGTGCAAGGTCCTCTCTCTTCCAGCTGACTTCTTTTCCCACTCTCTCCAAAGGAAGGGCCACTTTAAATCAGGGCCACTGATTTAAAGTGAATCTGTTTTCTAAATAGATTCACTTTTTGCCCTGGCCGGTTGGCTCAGCGGTAGAGCGTCGGCCTAGAGTGCGGAGGACTCGGGTTCGATTCCCGGCCAGGGCACACAGGAGAAGGTGCCCATTTGCTTCTCCACCCCACCCCCTCCTTCCTCTCTGTCTCTCTCTTCCCCTCCCGCAGCCAAGGCTCCATTGGAGCAAAGATGGCCCGGGCGCTGGGGATGGCTCTGTGGCCTCTGCCTCAGGCGCTAGAGTGGCTCTGGTCGCAACATGGCGACGCCCAGGATGGGCAGAGCATCCCCCCTGGTGGGCAGAGCGTGGCCCCATGGTGGGCGTGCCGGGTGGATCCCAGTCAGGCGCACGTGGGAGTCTGACTGTCTCTCCCTGTTTCCAGCTTCATAAAAATGCAAATAAATAAATAAATAAATAAATAGATTCACTTTTCTCCTTCATTATTATTTTAATTTTCCTACTGTAAGTTTTAAAATATCCAGAAACCTCTGACTTTCTGAATTCTGTCCTATGCCTCAAGTTTTTAAGCACCAGATTTCTATTTTTTATTATTTTTAATAAAATTTTAATTACACAGGAAAGAACACTCAAGCACAGGATTATATATATATTATATATATATTTTATGGCTGTCAGCCATAAAAGGGAGACCAGCTAGGATGGTAGGCTCCTTCCTTATTTGGAACAGATGAGATCTTGATTTACGATTGGCAGGTGGCCCCCTTCTTAAGGACATGTGAGGGACGCGGCTTCTAAGAAGAGTAACATGGCCTCATGGGGGGGCGCACTTGCGGTTTGCAGGCTGCCCCCCACCCCAGCTGGTGAGGGCAGCCTTTCCCTTCTCCACACCCACACAGCCGCGACAGCTGAGCACTTTAATAACGCAGAGCTCCGGGGAATGCGGGCTGAGGCAGCCGCCCGGAACAAGGAGGTCTGCCTCCACCCCTGCCAACCATCCCTCTGCTAAAAACAGCCCAGGGAGAGTTCTGAGGCTGCCGTCCAGGTCCCCGGGCAACGCTGAGAAGGTCCGGAGGCACCGTCCGTCGGGAGCTGGGGCCCAGGATGCACGGATTGTTTCTAGCTGAGATGCTTCAGGCTTCCCGTGCAGTGAGCAGGAAGCCCCCCGCGCCTGGCGTTGGGTGGGCCTGCTTCATGTTCTCTGATGAGATGCGCCCCCCATTCAGGAGCCTCGGGGAGGCGGGAGCAGGTGACAGACACCTTTGGCCACCTTTGTCAAGAATCCTGACAGCAGCATGCTGAGGGCAGGGGCAGCTTAGATAAAGAAAAGGTCTGTTGTCACCAGCGTAACCCTGTGACCCAGGAACACGAGAATCAATGAGACAGAACCTTGACACTCAAGGACGGTGAAGAAAATCTAGGAGCTCAAACAAGAAGGATGGGAAGCAAATCAGAGTTACTGGGAAGTTGAGGAAGGCAACAGGGCGACATGCTTTCATGGTCCGAGACCAAAGGAGTCAGTTCCGTTAGCAATGAGCCAGGTGCTGTCTGTGTACACAGCTGGTGTTCAGTGCACACCTGGAACTGAATTCTGAGTAGGAAAAGTAACACGAGGGATGGAAGTTTTTTCTGCCCTGACTTTCTGCCTCTGCGTGTCAGCAATAAAGAGACCCTAACAACACAGAGGCGGCTCTTTGCAAACTTGTGAGTGATTCTGACCACAAACTTGATCTTCTTGGCTTTCTGAAACAAGGGTGTGGGCATAGCTGTTTGCAGTCTGAGCAGGCTGATGAGCCTGGAGGGAGTTGGGTGTCAGAGAGAAGGGCCCTGGGGCCAGGTGCCGCTGTGGAGACAGGACAGGACTGGTCTGCTCGCGGCCCAGCTCCCCAGGCTCTGTACCCCGGGAGTCCTGAGCTGGGGTCCTTTTACACGTAACTCACTCACCTGCCACTTTCCAACTGCCTGCTACGCGCCCAGCAACGGGGAACAGGCGACTCAGAAGTCCCCAAGAAGCTAGACCAGGAGAAGGGACAGAGAACCAACACTTGTCTCGGGGCCCCAAGACTGGGGTGGGGGGACAGCAGGTGGGTGGCTGGAGGGACAGACATTCCCAGCGTGGTTCGTCCTCAGTCCTGGGCGAGATTAGCATCGAGGCATCTGTTCCATCTCTGGGCCTGGGGTCTGTGTCCTGTGGGCCACAGGTGCGGACCCCCGAGAACAGGCCTAAGACGTGGTGCTCAGTAGGCGGCCATCCAGGCAGAGGCAGACGTAAGGGCGGGCGCACCGGGCCACGCCCTGGGCCCTGACTTCCGAAGGGCCCCGCAAAACCCCAACGTGACACTTTTTTCTAATGACACCAAGTTTGGTTTCCTATGTGCAATTTTAATATGAATAGTACATCATATTTTTTATTTATTTAAAACTATGGTTAACATATATTTTTATTTTCTCTCTCTTTTTTAAAGGGCCCAATATTTTCTTCTGCGCCCAGGGCCTCACCGACCTTAATCTGCCTCTGGGTCCAGGCACCATTCTTAGGGGCAAAGCCAGCCTTCAAGTAACGGTCCTCAGCCAGAAACAAAACCTCCTCCTTCTCTGCAGCCACTGTGGTCACCTGGCCCGTCTCATCTCCACCTCACAGGCTGTGGGCTGGGGGAATGGGGTGGGTTTGGGTTTGAGCCCCTCCCTGGGTCCGAGAGGGGAGGGTGTATGTTCCACCCACCATTGGCATCCTGCTCTGCCTGCGAGCAGCTTGCTGAGCAGAGGAAGGCCTGGGAGGTGGAGACGCCGCCCTTCCCCCAGCCCCACCACGAGGCCTGGCACCCTGGGCCAGCAGCGCAGGGGCAGGGGCGCCCACAGCTGCCCCCTGGAGCCCGCCTGCTTGTGGTCACACTGCTTCGGCCCTCGTCTAATGCCCAGCATCCGGTTTCACCCCATGGCCATCCTGAGGCCACTACGGCCGGAGTCCCACACAGACGGTCTCTGCTGGAAAGTGAATTCAAAGGATGCAGGGTTTTACCTTTTGAAGTGACTTGCTTTCAGCCCCACAGTAGACCCAGGCCACAACAGGGCCTTCCCTGCAGTGTAAGCCGTGATCCGCACGCACACACACACACACTGATTAAACTGGATGTGACCACAGTCACCCTCCCACAGCGAGGGCACAACCCCAGGAGACTCCTTCCCACCTTTTCAGAAAGGCCCGAGAAGAGCCGCTCCCTTTGGGGAGATCCACACTTCAGCGGCGACCTCAGTGGGTCCTACTGCCATCAGAGGGCAGCTTAAACCAGTGTCTCCCACCCCCTGTCTCTGCCCCTTCCTTCTATCCCGTTAGGAAGGGTTCAGAGGGCAGTCCAGCTGGGCTGTCCCTTAGCCTGGAGTCAGTCCTTTCACCAATCAGCAGGGACCCCCAAACTTTGGAACCCCAGACGGCTCCCGAGGCTGAGCTTTGAGTCCCTGACTCCGCCCCCAGGGACATTTCTGCGAGGCTGGCTCACAGAGGCTGCTCGTTTGACCCGGGTTCTCACGCCTCCCCCTTCTGTTCAGCTCTGTCTTGCCTTTAACCCCGAATAAACTGCTGCTTTTGCTTCACTGTCTGGAATATGGGATTGAAGATGCATGCAGGCCCCTCCTTTTTTTTTCTTGTGGCCCAAACTATCTCTGTAAGGAAACATTTATAGCAGTTCTATATTTTAAATCAGGGGTCCCCAAACTACAGCCCGCGGGCCGCATGTGGCCCCCTGAGGCCATTTATCCGGCCCCCGCCACACTTCCAGAAGGGGCACCTCTTTCATTGGTGGTCAGTGAGAGGAGCATAGTTCCCATTGAAATACTGGCCAGTTTGTTGATTTAAATTTACTTGTTCTTTATTTTAAATATTGTATTTGTTCCCGTTTTGTGTTTTTACTTTAGAATAAGATATGTGCAGTGTGCATAGGGATTTGTTCATAGTTTTTTTTATAGTCCGGCCCTCCAACGATCTGAGGGACAGTGAACTGGCCCCCTGTGTAAAAAGTTTGGGGACCCCTGTTTTAAATCATCTTGAGCTCCTGAGATTAAAAAAAAAAAGA
The DNA here is from genome assembly GCF_036850995.1 of Saccopteryx leptura. Classification (NCBI taxonomy): domain Eukaryota; kingdom Metazoa; phylum Chordata; class Mammalia; order Chiroptera; family Emballonuridae; genus Saccopteryx; species Saccopteryx leptura. The sequence goes on along the minus strand of NC_089504.1, from coordinate 360,634,606 downwards.
TGGTGCGAACGGTAATCATCACTCTAAAGACAAAAGGAAGAAGCAGTTTTCAATGGTCCCTTCCCACCTTCTGTGGTCTCACTGAACCCCCTTTTGGACTTTAAGGCTGGGGACAGGAAGGTGTGGTGATCTACGTGGGTCACAGGCCATTCGGCAGGAAGAGGGTGTCAGGTTAAAGCAACTGAGGTCAGAGCCAAGCCCATCCAGATTAGTTGGTACAGCGTGGCCCTCGCCAGTCTTCCCGGTTAGAACTCCACACTGGCCCTCACTCTGCCCAGACACCACCATGGCCCCTCGCCCTCTCTGTTGAGCCCACATGCCTCTGACCGACACCCTATCCGACATCCACATGCCCACAAACACGGCTGTCCTTTGCTCCTCCCACTGGCCACCTCCTGCCGGGACCTAACACCCCTCAGACTCTCCTACCCCCCCCCCCCACCATCGGGCACTGAATCGGGTCTGTGCTCTCGTAGGTCCCCCGGGGACTAGTAGGCACCCTAGAGATTGAGAAGTGTAGCTCTCAATCAGCACATGCCCCCGAGTCCTCAGAAAGGTTCAATTAAAGCTCATATCAGCGGGTCCAAATCCCCCATTTTCTGATTTTCAGGTTTGGGGTAAAACCCGAGACTTAGCATTTTAAGCAAGTCCACACGTGACGCCGTCGCTCCTGGTCCGGGGAATCCACCTTGAGAATGACTGCCTTGGACGAGTCCTCAGAATCTTTCAAGCTAAGAGCCTTTAAAAAAGATTCTATGAATCTATGATTCTTCTTCGTCATCTCCTCGGGCACTCACAAACTCCTACTCACCAACCCGAGGGCCTGAGGGTCTATGAATTCATTACCAGGATAACTAGTTAGGCGCTGAGTAGTCTGACACAGATATCGGAAAGGTTTCCGGAGTGAGGCACATCCCTGCGGCTGGGTGCCGCCCCCGCCCCTCCCTACACACGTGGGTATGCCTTGGTGGTGGGGCGACACTGCTCCCCACTGCTGCCGGGGGAGCCCCCTGGAGCTCCTGCCGGGAGCACGCTGGTCCTCCCCAGAGCCGGTTTTCTCACTGGTCCCTGGAACGAGAGGCTTGGTCACAGAACGCTGAAGAAGAGGGGAGCCACGGAGATACCCCAACCCCGTATGTCCCGGAGGAGGACGTAGAGGACAAGTGACCGTTTCAAGGTCACCCCACCTGCTCACGGCAGGGCTAACACTGTAGTGGGCATCTCCTGCTGCTGGGGGTGCCCAGCTTTCAGGAACGATTGGTCACACGTCCCACCTCCGGGCCCATGTGCTCCCCAGCCCCTGGCTGCCCGACCTCAACCACGCCCCGGGGGCGTCTCCTGCGGCACGGACACCTCCTCTCTCCTGGACAACTCCTCTCTCCTGGGCAGCCTCTGGGCACCCGGCCACTCTGCTGGCATCACCTTCACTCCCTGGCGCCCGGAGTCCCCACTAGGTGGCACCACGGCTTTGCCAGCCGCTGCAGTCCCCAGACAGGACTCAAGTCATGAAGTTCTCCAGGGGCCACGGCTGAGGGTGGCTCTGGAGAAGGGGCGGTGTAAGCGGGCGAGGACGTCCCCTCTGCCCTCTGCCTACCCTTGGCAGAGAAGTCCAGACAGTGACATGCCATGCTGGAGCTCAAGCAGAGGGAATACCCACTGATACCCTCCCGTCTTAATAGAAAATGTTCACCATGGATTCTTTCACATTCATTTTGATTGAAAAAAAAAAATTACATTGAAATGTTATTAATCACCAGGTTTTTTGTTTTGTTTTGTTATGTCCCCTTAAACATTACGATCACTTGCCTGACCCCAGCCCCGGCCTGGGCCGGAGCAACGTGGGTTGTGGCCCCCTGTCTTGAAGTCTCGTGGAAATAGCTGTTTCTGCCCATTGGGGGCGGTGCCTTCTGTCTGTGAGATCCTGACCTGGGGCAGGGCTGAGCCCGGGGTGGCGGCTGTGGGCTGGGGCAGCTCACTGTCACCAGTGGGAGCCCCGTGCCTCCCAGGACAGCTCTGCCTCAGGAGGCACCTCACGTCCCCGCACACCCACTTCGACCAGCCCACATCCCCGGTCCCCAAAGACTCCTGAATCCCAGAACCGCCCCTGCCTGGCCACAAGCGATGCCCCTGCTACTGGAGAAGAACGGTCTCCTGCCCCAGCCCAGTATATCACCCTGCCTTCTGGAGAATTCCCTGGCCCTCTGCACCACTCCAGTCTTTGTCCCCAGGGAACCAGGGGCCTCTCACTCCGCCCTGTGCGCTGACTGGCTCCAAGTCCTCCCTCCCTCTGGCTTTGGGAGAACCCTTTCTCTTTTCTTTTCTTTGATGAGCTAGTATTCTTTACAGCTCCTGCTGGCATCTCCTTTGAGGCTCCTAGTTTTTTCCCTTGGGCCCGGGACCCCCTGCAGGCTACGGTGAGAGAGAAGAAAGAGAAACAAGCTGCCCGTTGAGCCAACAGATGCCGCAGGACAAAGCTCTGACTCAGACAGTCACCCCCTTAGGAACCGCCTGGAGCCCCTAAAGTTCCCAAGGCCCAGGCCTCACGCAGGACCCAGGAAAGCAGAATCTCTGCTGAGATGGTCCCACTGCCCCCCCATCGGAAGTTGGTAAACCCCTCAAGTGAAAGGATGCCCAGCCCCAAACGGGAACGCCAGGCAACCAAACAGGACTGGGCTCGCACCGAGCAAGACTGCCACCTGCCACCCGCTACGGCCAGGCTGGAGCAGGTGCCGCTGCCCGCAGGCAGGCTCAGGCTGGACGGGCACGTGGACCTAGGAAACCTCAAGGCTTTAGAACCTGTCTTCTCCCCACAAAGGATTCTCCTGTGTGAGCTGGGCAGGGACCTCCGTCCAGAGCCCTTCCGGAGATGCCCCACCTCCGCAGGCCACCCTTTTCACCCGAGGGGCAGCCGCTCCTGGCTGGCTAGTCTCATGCTTGGACAGGCAGCCCGCCGAGATCTGCCGTGAGGGCTCTGGTCCCTCGGCTCCGGGCCTGCGCGCTGCAGACGCACCGATGACCCTACTCCGCTGGCTCTCCCGCGGGCTTAGCGCGGCCACCACGGTCCCATGAACCCTTGCGCCTCCCGCGGATAAAGTTCCTCTCTTCTTCGGGACATACGTGACTGGTCATGTCCCTTCATCACGTGACACACTCAGAGTTTAGTCTACATTGTACAACATGGAGAAACGTAATCTATATTCATTACTAAACTGTTTGTCAAACATAAAACCGAGGTGCTCCTGCCCCTTCCTTGCCCTCTCGTTTCCACTCTCTGGGCTGAGGGGGTGGGGCGCGGTGGGCCCCCCCAGAACTGAACGCCATATTCTCGCAGCAAGAGCGACACTGCCTCTTTGATCCTGTTTCCTCATCTGTAAGACGTAGGACCAATCACAATGCGTGTTTACTAAGTGGTAGTTTTGTTTGTTTTGTGATAGGGAATGCGAGAGAAAGAGAGAGGAAAGGAGAAGAAAGGAAAAAAATGAGAAGCATCAACTCATAGTTGCGGCACCTTAGTTGTTCATTGATTGCTTTCTCATATGTGCCTTGACCTGGGGACTCCAGCAGAGCGAGTGAACCCCTTGCTCAAGCCAGCGACCTTGGGCTCAAGCCAGCGACTTTGGGTTGAAGCCAGTGACCATGGGGTCATGTTGATGATCCCACGCTCAAGCCCAAGACCCCATGCTCAAGCTGGTGAGCTTGCACTCAAACCAGAGACTTCAGGGTTTTGAACCTGGGACCTCAGCATCCCAGGTGTACACTAACCACTGCGCTACCACCAGTCAGGCCTAAGTGGTAGTTCTTAAATGCTAACAGAATTTGGCTCAGGCTATTGGTGGAACCAGACTGAAGCATACAGTACATAACTGTTCCTGATTATCATGCTCACACCACCCTGTATTGGGTTAATGTAGGTCAGAAAATTAGTCCCAAAGCTCAATGTGGAGGGCATCTGCTAAACTGTCAAAGATTCTCCGGAGAGAATCCATTTGATGGAACTCACCACCAGAGGGCAGCGCAGGGTCACTTATGGAGGAAGTGGTCCTGGTCCGTCAAATGAGTGCAGACCCACCAGGCATGGCGGCTGTGGAGGCTGCCCCAATTCCGGTCACCTTGGGGTTATCCTGCCTGCTGCTCTCCCCAGGTCTGAGCTCAGCGGAGTTCCCTGGCCTCCGCTCAGCTTCCCTGGTGCCCAGGTGCAATGCGGGGCCACGCCAATGCCTTCCAGCTGGGCTTCTGTTCCCGTTCCCATTCCCACCGCAGGACTTCCTCTCAGGCTCCTCGCCGGTCGCTCACCCGCGCCCATGACCGATCCACCCCAGGTCACAGCATTTCCCGCCCAGGGGAGCCTGAGGGTCTTCCCCAGCACCCCATGCCAGACAGTCGCTGTCGAGGGCTCACACCCAACAGCAGAGACTCAGGGGCCCCGCAGATCCTCACTGAGCATGTGCTGTGTGCCAGGCACTCCCCTGCTTGCCCTGGGTTCCCGGCCTGTGTCGGCCCGACGGCGCGTTGGCTTCCTGACACAGACCGCATTTCCCTGGGTCTCCAGATTCACAAGTCAGGGCTGCTTTCAGCAAGCGTGCCCCAAACCCCTGGGCTCGTCCTGACAGTGGGTATACGAGGAGAAGCCCTGAAATCTTAAATTCCCAAGACAGGCTCCTGGCCAGACCGTGCCCTGCTCCTCCAGCCAGATTCAGAATGGCGACAACACCCCCCCCCCCCCACACACACACACCCGCCAGACTGACCCAAACCTCCAACAAGCCCTGTAACAGTGTGACCCAGACCTGGGACGGTGCCCCAGGTGAGTCTGACTCCCCTTCACCCCATTCTCATCAAAAGGTAAAAAAAAATACAGGGACTGCTTTCCAAACCCTACAGTTCAGATGTCAAAGGCCCTGTCTCCCTGTCAAACAACCATGCTCTCAGGCACGGCAGACAGGTGCCCTGCTGGTGTGAGGGCTGCCCTGCCCGCCCGCCCGGAGCTTTGCACCCAATCGTATTTGGATTATGCATCAACTTCAAGGGAAATAAGGAAAATGTTCTTATATAATTATGTAATTTAAAGACAGAGAAGTCAATAAAGTCTTGGACACGAGAGCTACAGACTATTATTTTAAATTGAATCTGTAGGGATAACATTGGTTAACATAATGAAACAGGTTCCAGGCGCCCAATTCCGCCACACATCTCTGTACTCCATACTGTGTGTTCACCCCCCTTCAAGTCAAGTCTTCGTCCATCACCATGTATCCCCCTCCACCTTCCTCCCCACCCCCCCCCAGCAAATTCTACAGTTTTCCGTGTCCAGGAGGGTTTATTTACTTATTTATTTATTTTGTCCTGTTTTGTAAGATCCTCCACCTCCCTCACAACCCTCCCTCCTGACAGCCTGCTCTCTGTGTGTGAGTGTTTCTATTTCCCCTGTTAGTTCACTTTGTTCACTGGATTCCACAGATGAGTGAGATCACACGGTACTTGTCTTTCTCTGACTGGCTTCTTTCACTTAGCGCAATGCTCTCCAGGTCCATTCATGCTGTCACAAGAAGTAAGATTTCCTTCTTTTTTACGGCCATGTAGTATTCTATTAGTAAATGTACCACACATATTTTATCCACTCATCTCCTGATGAGCACTTGGGCTGTTGTCAGATCTTGGCTACTGTAAATAACACGGCAATGAACATGGCGGGGGTATGCTTCCAATTGGTGTTTCAGGATTCTTAGGATCTATTCCCAGAAGAAAATTCCATTTTTAGTTTTTTTTGGAATAATTCCATATTACTTCCCACAGTGGCTGCACCAAGCTGCATTCCCACCAACAGTGCAGGAGGGTTCCCTTTTCTGTGTATCCTCACCAGCACTTGTTTGTTGACTTGTTGATGATAGCCATTCTGACAAGTGTGAAGTCATATCTCATTGTGGTTTTAATTTGCATTTCTCTGATGATAAATGATGTTGATTATCTTTTCACATGTCTATTGGCTATCTGTATGTCCTCTTTAGAAAAGTGTTTATTCAAGTCCTTTGCCCATTTTTTAATTGTACTGTTTGTTTCTTTGGTATTGAGTTTTTAAAGTTCTCTATCAATTTTGGATATTAATCTCTTATCAGATGTATTGGTGAATATGTTCTCCCATTTCAGTGCATTGTTTTTTCATTTTGTTGGTTTTCCTCGTTGTGCAAAAACTTTTAGTTTTATGTAGTCTCATTTATTTATTTTTTCTCTCATTTTCCTGGCCTTAGGAAATATATCTAAAAAGATATTACTACAAGAAATGTCTGAGATTTTACTGCCTGTTTTCTTCTAGGATTCTTATAGTTTTGAGTCTCATATTTGAGTATTTGATCCATTTTAAGTTTATTTTTGTGTGTGGTATAAGAAGTGGTCTGGTTTCATATTTTTTGCATATGTCTTTCCAATTTTTCCTACGTCATTTTTTGAAGAGATGGTGTTTACCTCATTGTGTGTGCTTGCCTCCTCTGTCAAATATTAATTGACTAGGTAGGCATGAGTTGATATCTGAGCTCTCTATTCTGTTCCATTGATCTAAACGTCTGTTTTTATACTAGTACCATGCTGTTTTGATTACTATGGCCTTGTAGTATAGTTTGATATCAGGTAGTGTGATTCCTCTAAATTTGTTCTTTTTTTTTTCAAGATTGCTGTGGCTATTTGGTTTTTTTTTAATTCCACAGAAATTTTTGAAATTTTTGTTCCAGGTCTGTGATTTATACTATTGGTATCATGATAGAAATTTTGTTGAATCTATAGGTTCTTGGGATAATATGAACATTTTGATGATGTTAATTCTTTCTATCCATGAACACAGTATATGCTTCCACTTGTCTGTTTTTTTCAATTTCCCTTTTCAGTGTCTTATAATTTTCTGAGTACAGGTGTTTTACAGCTTTGGTTAAATTTATTATTCTTAGGCATTGTATTCTTTTTGAAGCAATTATGAATGGTATTGTTTTCTTGATTTCCCTTTCTGATAGATCAGTATTGGTGTATAAAAATTCAAATGAATTTTTTTTCTGTATCTTGCTACTTTACCGAATTTATTTATCAGTTCTAGTAACTTTTTGGTGAACTCGTTAGGGCCCTCTGTATACAGTGTCATGCCATCTGCTAATATTTTGTTGAGGATTTTAGCATCTATGTTTATCGGGAATATTGGCCTATAATTTTCTCTTTTTTGTAGTGTCTTTATCTGGTTTTTAAATTAGGATAATGCTGGACTCATAAAATGAGGGTAGGAGCCTTCCCTCCTCTTGACATATTTTTGAATAGTTTGAGATGTACAGATGTTAATGCTTCTCTGAAAGTTTGGGAAACATTCAGAAGATGGCTTCGTCGGTGAAGCCATCCAGTCTAGGACTTGCGTTGGTTGAGAGTTCTTCTTATTACTGCTTCAGTTTCACTGACTATATTCTGTCTTTTCAGATCCTCTGATTCAGTTTTGGAAGGTTATGTGTTTCAATTTCATCCCGATTGTCCAGTTTGTTGGCATGTAGCTGTTCATAACATACGATGCTATGAACACGTCCCAGCGTTCCCTTTCTGCAGCTGAGATGTCCCTCCAGAACTGCAGCCACGTGGGAGGGGGCCACTGCTTTTCGGCTTTCTGCCCTTTCTACCAATTTTGATGAGGCTTCTTCTGTGAATCCTTGGTTGTAAGACTCCTTTTCATTTAGTCTTGAGTTTTTTTGGGGGAGGGAGTTTAGGATGATTGTTCTTAAATTCAGTTATAACTCCAGTGTGGTCTTGGGAGGAGGTGAGTGTAGCCTCCACCTACTTTGCTGCCATCTTGGATCTCGAGCTACAGGCTACTTTAAGAAAGGGGGAGGATATACAGAATCTAAGGGTTCTTAGCGCCACGTAAACCGGAGAGCTCATAAAATATTAGCTGACTGAATCATACAAGATGCTCAAGGTAGCACTAAAAGAAGAAAAGATTTCAGTCTGTCTAATCACTTTAGGAGGAGGAGAGAAACCCACCAGAAATTCAGAGTTGAGTTCCATTATGAGCTTGGGCCAAGAGAAGACATGAGACCTCAGGCCTAACCTGAATGATGTACCAATGTCCAAATTTGTAAAAATGGGAGGACCAGAAAAGAATGATGAATAAAAGAAGAGTTAAAAGTTATAAGATAAGGTGTTCAAAATTTCCCCTTATGACCTGAGCAACAAAGCTCTGACAGAGTCTTGTGTGTTTTAATGGGCCATGGAATCTAGAGGCAAACAAACAGCCTTCCTGTCTCGGTATTTTTTGAGGTCACGATGAATAAACTGTTAATAATAATAAGCTTAAATTATTAAGAAAATGTAAGATACTTTTGATTCTGTTAAAGAGGATAGGAACAAAAGCTCACACGTTGTATATAATTCCACATCTGTGAAATGTCCAGAATAGTCCAATCCATAGAGACGGAAACAGATCAGTGGGGGTCACTGCTTATGGGATGGAGTTTCTTTTGGGCATGTTGAAATAGTCTAATATTAGATTGTGGTGATAATAATATCAAATAGTATTATATTCGCACATCTCTGTGAATATATTAAATACCACTAAACTTTTAACAGGTGAATGTTACAGTATGTGAAACATATTGACAAAGGTGCAAAAAAAAAAAAGGAAGATAGGAATGTATGTGATACAACCTATAAATAGTCTGTTATAAATGATTCCAAACTTCAACAATTTAAAGAGATTAGATTAATTTACTTGGACAATTCAAAGTGTAAAACTTTCATTCTCAGGCAACGCTGAGAAAATGAAGTGTTCTAAATAACCAACAGAGTTGAACTCCGTAGAGCTTAGAGAAAGAAAGTACCAAATGTACTCAATTCATGAGAATTATAGACTTTTAGTGAAGGGACTTAGAAGATTGCATGATCGTTTGGGTATAATCTCTTATTTAATAGATGGGAAGCAATCTAAAATAGCAAAAAGGTTTTTTTAAATTAAAAAAAAAAACTCTCTTTCCTACCTCAGTTCTTCAGTTCCCATCCCTAAAGTAATCACTGTTTCTAGTTTCTTGTATAGCCTTCCATAAATGTCCTATTCATGTACAAGTACCCCCCCCACCACCACACCCACACGCACATTCATTGGCCCGTGGTTCAGTTAGACCAACGAGTTTCAACAAGTGTGCTGCAAGAATGTTTAAAACATGTGATGCCTATTCAGCTAGGGGCGCTGACTTCTTTTCTCTTAGAGTGTCAAATAAATGTACACAACAGTAGCCGCCCAGTGTAAATGAATCAAAATTATACCTATTATTTTTGGCAGATTGGCAAAAAATATAGATTTTTCTGTGCTGCAGAATTTTAGTCATTACTCTATGTGTGTGTGCCGTGGGATGAAAAAGGTTGAAAATCACGTAGGAGGAAAACTGTAAATTAATCTTAAGGGAGAGAGCTTCCCTAGTATGAGAGCTGGGTGTTGTGGTCCTCGGAGTCGCCCCAACATTTTCAGACGGCGGGAGCAGCTCGTCTGGTTGAAGTGCACTAAAGCAAGGGGCGGAGCCCAGCACATTCCTGCCCGCGAGCCTGACGGCCAACTTGCTGGTACCCGAGTGACTCTTAGGGACTCAGGGTTCATTAAATCAGTGACACACGGAGATTTAGAAACCTACCGCAGTTCAGTTTGAACCTGTAGCAGCGTCATCCACATTCGGTGTTTAGACCGACACCAGCGCCTGTGCCCCACAAAGCCATCCCTGCTCTCGGAGGTGGGGTTCATGCGGAAGCTCACGAATCGTGCTCTCGGCGGGAGGGGGTGAAGGTGGCATGTAGGAGGACTGTGGCTGATACACGTGGCTGGAGGCTTACCTTTACTGCCGCTGTCGAGGAAAACGCAGTGTTGGCATCTGCACAGGGAAGGTAGCTAATTCTGGGTAGTGAGGTTTGATCAGGAAAATCGCAGGTGACATGGTTGCCGGGGCCATTTGCAAGGAAATGGTAATATAATCACAAGGTTCAGCATAAAAATTGGTTTATAAATAACTATAACACGAACTATTGATCAAGCAGGTAATAGGCAGCTTATTCTAAGGCTGTAGCCTTGAAATATTATCATGCCAGTCCAGTTGCGAAGTCCCCTTGAAGATTCTCTACCCTTCCAAGTATTCTTAGTGTGGTAATTGTAGATGGTAGACAAAAAGAACCATGGCCCTCAAAATAAGGCGTCTCCCAAAACGTAGGGTCAGCACCTCCGTAAGTCAAGTCTGCAAGAAGGAGGGGATTAGCTGTGTACAGGACCGCTGCCAGAACCAGCCCGTGTTGCACAGAGATGTGCAGTGGCCTTACTGAGGAGATGGAAGTGCCAAGTGTCATTAGCAAGCCGCCCATCTCAGTGAGCAACGAGCCGACACTTAGGGGGCTGGGTGTTGTGGTAACGAGGGTCAGCGGCAGGACGGTGGTCTGCATCCATATCTGAAGGGAAAAGCTGGAGAACGAGCACCCCTCAGTGTGTCACCAGGAGGTCCAACGGGCCCTCTGCGCCTGGATGACTGATCCTGGCCCTTTACGTGAAAAATAGAGTCACAGAACTGAACGCCAGGTGATAAGATAAGCAGAGCTTGATAGAAATAACATGTAAGAAGATTCAGTTTTTTTGTTTTTTTTTTTTATTAATTTTAATGGGGTGACATTGATAAATCAGGGTACATATGTTCAGAGAAAATTTCTCCAGATTATTTTGACATTTGATTATGTTGCATACCCCTCACCCAAATTGTCTTCTGTCACCTTCTATCTGGTTTTCTTTGTGCCCCTTCTCTCCTCCCTCCCTCTCCCTCTCTTTCCTCCCCCCCCTCAGTTACCACCACACTCTTGTCCATGTCTCTGAGTCTCATTTTTATGTCCCACCTATGTATGGAATCATATAGTTCTTAGTTTTTTCTGATTTACTTATTTCACTCAGTATAATGTTATCAAGGTCCATCCATGTTGTTGTAAATGATCCGATGTCATCATTTCTTATGGCTGAGTAGTATTCCATAGTATATATTTACCAAAGCTTTTTAATCCACTCGTCCACTGATGGACACTTGGGCTGTTTCCAGTTTTTATTCTGTGCTCACCAAGTAACACTCTGATCCCATTCACCAAAGAGACTGCATGGAGGCAAAGACAGTTTCCATTTCTTGGATCCAGAATGGTTCCTGTTAGAAACTAATAACCTGTGGCCCTGGCCAGTGGCTCAGTGGATAGAGCGTCAGCTTGGCATATGGACGTCTGGGTTCGATTCCCAGTCAGGGCACAAGAGAAGCCACCATCTGCTTCTCTTCTCTTTCCTCTCCCCCTTCTCTCTCTCTTCCTTTCCCACAGCCAGTGGATCAGTTGGTTTGAGCATCAGCCCCAGGTGCTGAGGATAGCTCCATTCATTTGAGCATTGGCCCCAGACCGGGGTTGCCAGCGGATCCTAGTTGGGGTATGTGCGGGATTCTATCTACTATCTACCTTCCTCTCACATGAAAGAAAGAAAGAAAGAAAGAGAGAGAGAGAGAGAGAGAGAGAGAGAGAGAGAGAGAGAGAAAGAAAGAAAGAAAGAAAAAGAGAGAGAAAGAGAGAGAGAAAGAAAGAAAGAAAGAAAGAAAGAAAGAAAGAAAGAAAGAAAGAAAGAAAGAAAGAATATTCTATTACAGGAGACTCATCAAGTCACTGCACACGGATATTCTTCAGTCTGGGTTCATAAAGATTCAGAATTTTTAATTTTTCATACTACTTATGCAGACATTTTTCTTTCATGAATACGCTCACTGATGTTCATATCTTGTTTAACATGTTTTCCCTTGCTGTGCAACATTCTGAGAAAAAGGAGGGGAAATGACATATTCATTAGTCTCATCATCAGTTTCACTTCAGGATGAGCTAGCTCTTTGAGTTTCAAGTAACAAATTCTTCACAATCAGGGCTCTGATGAACAGGTGTCTCAGTTTTCAAATTTGGGAGAAAAGTGGTAAAAGGAAGTGAAGGCATCATCCTCACATGAAACAAAATGGCCCGAATCCTTATTAAAACCAACCTTCCTGCAGAAGACCTAAGACTTGGTGCGTTTTTCTCCCCTCTCACTCTTAAATTGAAAAAGGTGTTTCAATGTCCAGCAGTTGTGCTGCTAAGACAATCTTGGGATGGGCTTTGAGTCAAGTGCACAAGAGGACACAGACAAGAGTGTTCATACAGCATTTTTAATAACAGAAAAAAATTAGAAATGTCTTAAATGTCCATCAATAAGAGAATAAATAGGTTACAGTAGAGTGATACAATGAAATGATATACAGCATTTAAAATGAATGAACCAGAGCCACATGCATCAACTTGAATAAATCTCAAAAAAGCATTGATTAATAAAAAAAAAAGAAAATCAGTAAAGTGCCATAACTATTTTAGTATAGGTTGAAAATATAAAATAATAATTTATATAGTTTAAGGATACACAGATAAAAAAGTATAAAACATTGGGGAAAAGACAGTATTTTATTATTATTTACTAAAATTATTATTAAGGGTCTAAACAAAAAGGAAAAATGACATTCATTAAATCTAGATAATGGGTTGTGAATATTTATTAAATTATTTTTCCTGAATTTTCTGTCACCCTGAAACTTCATAGTTGAAGAAAAGTTATTTAAGCTATTGAAGCTCTGAATTAAATGCAAATATATGAATGATTTGGTGGAAAATTCAAGTCAAGATGGTGGAGTCGGTAACTGTGGCACTCACCACTTCCCACTACCACAGCACAATTACAACTAAACTGCAGAACAAGTATCATTCAGAAACACCTGAAATCTACCTGCACGGAAGTCCTGCAACCAAGGAATTAAAGAAGATGCCACATCAAGACTGGTAGGAGGGGCCCTGGCTAGTTGGCTCAGCAGTAGAGCATTGGCCCAGCATGTGGAAGTCCCAGGTTCAATTCCCAGCCAGGACACAGGAGAAGTGCCCATCTGCTTTTCCACCCTTCCCCCTCTCCTTTCTCTCTCTATCTCTCTCTTATCCTCCCACAGCTAAGGTTCCATTGGAGCAAAGTTAGCCTGGGTGCTGAGGACGGCTCCATGGCCTCCGCCTCAGGTGCTAGAATGGTTATGGTTGCAACAGACCAATGCCCCAGATGGGCAGAGCACTGCCCCCTGGTGGGCATGCCAGATGGATCCTGGTCGGGTGCATGTGGGAGTCTGTCTCTCTGGCTCCCTGCTTCTCACTTCAGAAAATTACAAAAAAAGAGAAAAAAAAAAAAGACTGGTAGAGGGGTGGAGCTGTGGAATGGGCTGGTACCAAGTGCAGTGGTGTAAAATCTGGAGAAATATCTCAGTGGTGGAGGTCACCCCTGAAAAGTGAAAAATGAGGGGTCCCAGGCACATACCAGGTCCCCCAGCTCAGGGTTCCATTGCCAGGAAGAGACTCCTGATTGTGAAAACCAATGGGGACGGTGGCTGAGCAAGACAGAGGGCAGCTGGAGTCCCAGGTGTTCCTCTTAAACAGGCCATGCTCAGACTTACTTGGGCTCATTCTCTCCGAGCTCCAGCCCAGGGCCAGCAGCTCAAAAGGCACCCAGAACACACAAGGAGGAACTGAAGTGTCTGGCATCTGCTGAGAGCTGGAGGGGCAGCTTTCTCCCAGACCCAAGTGTTGGCAAAGGCCATTGTTCCACTGCTGAGCCTCCCCCACAGAGCCAGCAGGCGGGCACCACATTGGAGTCCCTTTCCACCTGGCTGTCACTGTTTCCCACTTTGGTGATTCCCTGCGACCCCACTGCACTTAACTTGTGGCCCCACTCGAGCTCTTGCCAGTGGCTTTCCCATATGAATGACCTCTCTTGTCTCATGCTTCAGACTTTCCTAAAATCTCTCAAACAAGCAATACCTTGCCCTGCATCTCTTGTTAAGTGGTCCCAGGCCTGGCACTAGTGGCAGCCAGCCTTGGTTCACAGCTTGGGCTCTACTGGGCACCTGTCAGCCCGGCACAAATACAGTTATTTGAAAATCACTTTGTAGCTCATGCCAGGTATAACACAGGTTTTAGCTGCTCTTGGCCTGCACTTTTGGGGAGGCCCCAGAGCCGGCACACTCAATAGACAGTTTCAGACAACATCAAAGCACCACACAACCACATGCACACGCAACACTCTCATGGCATGAACTCAGTAAGTACCGGAGCCCTGCTGATGCAAGCCTTGATTTATAGAGTGGACCCTTTCATAGCTAATCCTCCAAGATAGTTGGTGGTTGCAACCAGTTCTTGCAGCTGATTGGCCTGAAGGTAAATCCCTCCCATTGATATGCCAACAGCAATCAAGGCTCAACTACAACTGGAGGATACATACAGCTGACATGGGGCGGGGTATGCACTTGGAGTACACAGCTTGGGTGAATGAGGAGGCTTTCCCACTGGACCCTACAGGGCACCTACTACGTTAGGTCACCCTACGATGTCTAGGAGATGTAGCTTCTCTATATAATACATAGAAATACACACAGGGAGGTAGTCAAAATGAGAAAACAAGAAAGGTGTCCCAAATAAACATTAAAAAACCCTCCAGAAAAAGAACTAAGCAAAATGAAGCAAGCAATCTATTAGGTGAGAAGTTTAAAACACTGGTTGTAAAGATGCTCAATGAACTGAAAGGAAGAGTAGATGAACCTAGTGAGAACTTCAACAAAGAGATAGGAAACAAAGTTGAACTAGAAAATATAAAAAAGAACAAATTAGAAATAAAGGACACATTAACTGAAATGAAAAATAATACATTGAAGGGAATTAATAGTGGGAAGATGAAGCAGAAGATCAAATCAGAGATCTGAAAGAGAAGGAAGCAGAAAATACCCAATCATAACAGCAAAAAGAATAAAAGAATGCAAAAATATGTATATAAAGATAGTGTAAGGAGCCTCTGGGACAACTTCAAGCATACCAACATTTGCATCATGGGAGAGCCAAAAGGAGAAGAGAGAGAGCAAGGAATGGCAAACCTACGCGAAAAAATAATGACAGAAAATCTTCCTAACCTGGTGAAGGAAATAGACATAAAAGTCCAAGAAACACTGAGAATTCCAAACAAGATGAACCCAAAGAGACCCACACCACGACACATCAGAATTACAATGCGAAAGATTAAAGACCAAGAGAGAATTTTAAAAGCAGCAAGAGAAAAGCAGTTAGTTACCTACAAGGGAGTTCCCTTAAGACTGTCAGCGGCTTTCTCAACAGAAACTTTTCAAGCCAAAGAAAGGAGCGACATGAAATATTCAAAATGATGAAAAGAAAGGACCTACAACCAAGATTACTTTACCCAGAAAAGTTATCATTTGGAGTCAAAGGTCATAAAAAACTTCTCAGAGAAAAAAAAAAAAAAGCTAAAGGAAGGAATTCATCATCCTCAAACCAGTATTACATGAAATTTTATAGGGTTTTTTAAAAGAATAATAAGAATAAAATGACAATAAATAGATATCAACAATTGAATCTAAAATAACAAAATAAACAAACAAGCAGAAAAGAAACAGACTCATAGACACAGAGAACGTTTTGAAAACTGCCAATGGAAGGGGCGTGGGGGTGGGACCGGAAGCTGAAAACTGCCAATGGAAGGGGCGTGGGGGTGGGACCGGAAGCTGAAAACTGCCAGTGGAAGGGGCGTGGGGGTGGGACCGGAAGCTGAAAACTGCCAATGGAAGGGGCGTGGGGGTGGGACCGGAAGCTGAAAACTGCCAGTGGAAGGGGCGTGGGGGTGGGACCGGAAGCTGAAAACTGCCAATGGAAGGGGCGTGGGGGTGGGACCGGAAGCTGAAAACTGCCAGTGGAAGGGGCGTGGGGGTGGGACCGGAAGCTGGTGAAGGGAGTAAGAGGTGCAGGTTGGTAGTTACAGAACAGTCATGGGGGCCTGAAGTACAGCTGGGGAATAATGGGCACTGATGTGGTCATAACTATGCATGATGCCAGATGGGTGCTGGCTCATCAGGATGCTCGTTAGTACGTAGTGATACAGTGACTAGTCATTGATTTCTACACCCGACGCTAACATAATATTGTATATCAACTGTAACTGAAAAATAAAGAAATACATATTTTTAAAAGGCCTGTATGGTCCATACTGAGGGATAAATGCAAAACTCAGCTTTTGACTGTTGGCTGACATGTGTAAGATTGGCAGCAAAGATTTACTAAAAAGTTCAGAAAATAATGTTTAATTAAAATTTTACACAAGTTAGCGCTGGCCGGTTGGCTCAGTGGTAGAGCATTGGCCCAGCGTGTGGAAGTCCTGGGTTTGATACCCGGCCAGGACACACAGGGGAAACACCCATCTGCTTCTCCACCCCTCCCCCTCTCCTTCCTCTCTGTCTCTCTCTTCCCCTCCCACAGCCAAGGCTCCAGTGGATCAAAGTTGGCCCGGGCACTGAGGATGGCTCCATGGCCTCTGCCTCAGGCACTAGAATGGCTCTGGCTGCAACAGAGCAACGCCCCAGATGGGTAGAGCATCGCGCCCTGGTGGGCGTGCCAGGTGGATCCTTGTCAGGCGCATGCGGGAGTCTGTCAGGCTACCTCTTCACTACTAACTTCGGAAAAAAACACTTTTTTACACAATTTAAAAAATAGTGAATTAAAAGTGTTTCACTTAGTGAAACAGTTTTTTTTTAAAAAAAAACAAACAAACACACATTGCAAAATGTTTTTCTTAATTTCTTTTTTCCTTGAATTTATTTTAATAGTGACAACATTATTACACTATTTTAACAAGTCAATCAATAAGGAGACAGTTGAAAAAGCTAACAAACTCCACCTTTTGTCCCAATGCCACCTCCATCTCACGCATCAATCAAAATTAAAATTTTGATAGGAAACCCTTCACCACTTTTTCTATAAGTGTTTAAAAAATTGCTTTGTGAACTTTTTCCAAGCTGATTCAGTTTTTATAATTGAAAACAATTTATTTTTATTATTCCCAATGCAATCCCTATTCAGTTTAGAAAAATACAGGAAACGCAAAATGAGCAAAAACAAGGTGAAATAAAAACATTTAACTGGGTGTGCGCTTTCATTTGCTGTTTGAAAACACTTAGTGTATATATTTAAATCCTGAATCGAAGGGTTAGGACAGATGCCACTTCCCAGCTGCAGGTGGCTAGCTTCCTGTAGGACAGTTGTCTGCTGAGAGAGGGTCCTCAGGGTCCTGGGGACATCAGCCAGCATGGTTTCCATTCCAGCAAGGTGTCATTTGGGTTGGTAAATCACCAACCATATACTGAGGTCCAAGGTGGGGGCCACACTGGTCCCCCAAAGTGCAGCAGGGGTGTGGCCGGGGACCGGGGCTCCCACTCCATTCCTCCAGGCTGTTTGACGGCTGTGGCTCATCACATCCTCCTCACTCTGTCTTCACCCCCCACCCCCGCCCTCCTGTCACCGTCCTTTCTCCTCTGTCCTTCCCTCCATCACCTTCCTTGCCCCACTCCGTTCCTTTCTCCAACTGGCAAAGCGTCCCTGTCACTCACCTCTCGGGTAACTAGAGCCCTTCAGCTGTTGGCACCCCCGTTTGGGAGGACATGTCAGTGTTCCTTGGGGCTCCTGGGACAGCCAACTTCCCACAGGGCTTCGTCTGTCAACGCAGGAGGCTGGCTTAGATTTCTTTACAAGAACTCTGCAAGAGCAAGTAAAAATCTTAGGTGCTTAAGAAAACAAAATCTTTCTAAAACTGCCCAGCCCCTTTCTGAGAGCTGTATTTCCAAATCAAACGTTCCCCTGTCTCAGTTTGGGGGCTCCATCCTGTAGCCCTTGAGGACGTGTGGGGGAAGCCTGCAAAGGAAAGATACAAGTCAGTGTTATCTCTGCAGGGAGAGGGGGACCCGGAGATGGTTGCAGGGCGGAGGAAGCCGATTTAGGAAACAGGAGAAGAGTGTGGACGTTCTAGGCGAGAATTATCACTGACCCCTACCTGTGAAGAGCTTCAGAAACTGAGGGGGGGACTTGCCTTCGTGAGCCGATGGTCCTTTCTCTTCTCTTCTTTCTTCCTTCTTTATGCCTCTCTCTCTCTCTTTTTCTCTCTCTCTCCTTCCTTCCTTCCTTCCTTCCTTCCTTCCTTCCTTCCTTCCTTCCTTCCTTCCCTCTTTCCTTCCTTCCTTCCCTCTTTCCTTCCTTCCTTCCCTCCTTCCTTCTTTTTCCTCCCCACCCTGCTCTTGCTTTCCTAGTTCAACTCAATCTTAAATGCTCTTCTCCAAAATATATTATTTGGAAACAGACTAGCATCACCAGCCATGTCCCAAATTGTTTGGATAGACCTTCCCAGGACAACTGCCAGTGTAAAAAATCAACAACATCCCACAGGAGGTTCAATACCAAGAGTAAACGCTAATGTGAACTATGGGATCTGTGTGATGAGGAGAGTCAATGTAGGCTCAGTGACTGTAACAATGTATCGCTTCGGCGGGGGATGTTCATTGTGCGGAGGCAGTGCTTGTATGTGGGGTGGGTGTGTAGGTGAGAACTCTCTACTTTCTACTCAATTTTTCTGTGAACCTAAAAAGTCTTTCAATAAAGTCTATTAAAAATTTTTTAAGTCAACAATTACTGCCAGGAGGTGGAAACATAGCCTGTACCCACCTGTACAACTTAGCTATTAAATACACAAAGGCAGAAGGGGGAAGAAACAAGGACTTTGAAGATGGTCCCCACGGTCTAATATCTGCAGGCACCTGGTAATCCTGTGAGGACAAGGAGCCTTGGACAGGGGACACATTCCCTCGCTTGGTGCCAGGAATCTTTGACATTATCATCTTACACAGGCAGATGCAAGAATGTCTTCATAATCCGAGCCTTCAGTTCCCCCTTCTTAATCCCCGTGGGGAAAGAAATCTAAGGACAGAGTGAGCCTGCTGGGCATGTCCTCCTGACGTTACAAATCTGGCCGAGAGACGGGATCATAGCCGTAAACCCCTTCCAGACTGTCCTCAGTGACCGACTGATGGACTCATCTCCCCTCAGGTGACCTGCCTGACCCTGGGCTTCTCCACTGACCTTGACAAAGGAAACACTCTTATCGGTCACATTAGTTAGTCTTCCTCGTAGAGTGCTTGCTCGCCAGTCAACATTTGTTCCGTGTGTAGCTTACATTCTCTTACGTGTTTTTTTTTTTTTTTGTATTTTTCTGAAGTTGGAAACGGGGAGAGACAGTCAGACAGACTCCCGCATGCACCCGACCGGGATCCACCCGGCACGCCCACCAGGGGCAACGCTCTGCCCACCAGGGGGCGATGTTCTGCCCCTCCGGGGCGTCACTCTGCTGCGACCAGAGCCACTCTAGCGCCTGGGGCAGAGGCCAAGGAGCCATCCCCAGCACCCGGGCCATCTTTGCTCCAATGGAGCCTTGGCTGCGGGAGGGGAAGAGAGAGACAGAGAGGAAGGGGGGGGGGGTGGAGAAGCAAATGGGCGCTTCTCCTATGTGCCCTGGCCGGGAATCGAACCCGGGTCCCCCGCACACCAGGCCAACACTCTACCGCTGAGCCAACTAGCCAGGGCCTCTCTTACATGTTCTTACGTTCCTGGTTAAGGTGCTATTCTTCTCTGTGTTACAAGATACTAAAACTGAGGGTTGGGGAGAGCTAATCATTTTCTAAAAACACAATTACAGTAGGTTTTGGGTCCAAGGAAGAAAACCCAGTTCCATGACACACCAAAGCCCACCCTCTTACCACCTAAATCTTGACCTCTGGGTCTCAGTGACACAACAGGTGTACAGGTAGGCAGGAGAGCCCTTTGGTTTTGATTAATGGTCGCATCTGTTTCTTGATGTCCAGAACTGAACTAACCGAAGAGCCTTTGTCTTTCACCTCTACACAGCTCTCCAGATAATTCTGTCGTGCACTCTCTCTGCCAAACCTCAGGCAATAGCTACCCCGGACCATGGACTTCTCTCCAGACCTATCCCGCTTTCTTATCTCTCCCTGTGGTATATGTTGCCCACGTGGTCCCACATGCTAGGAATGTGCTTTCTCTGTTCTCTGTCTGGCAAAGGCCAACGCTGTCCCCTCGTCAGAGAAACCCATCCGAGTCTTGTAAGAATACCTTTTCCTGTCCTCACGGTGCCTTTACCACACTGTTTAGACTGTCACATCCAGCCTCTAGTGTAGTGCTTTTTATCATTTGTGTTCACGGCTGCCCTGCCCACTGGGGAGGCAAATCTGTTTGTGTCTCGCCTTCTTCTACTCATGTCTGTGGTAAGTACTGCTTCCCTAAATGTATGCTGGGTGCTCAAAGTATCAGTGGTATGAGTGAGTGCATGAAGTGAGTTTAAATGGAAGCTATCATATATTTAGGAGTTTAGACATCCTTGTTTTGCATTCGCATTTGCACCTCTAAGACTCATCATTGTTGTTTGTCTCAGAACCATATTGCCCAAATAACAAAAGAATTCAAGGCAAAAGCTAAATTAGACCCAGTGCTCGTCCACTGAGCAAACCCTGAGCTTGTATTCATCTAGCTGTGAATTTTGTTCTTATAAAAAGTAGTTCAGGATGGAACAGATGTTCTGAAAACTGGATTTATCTGATGACACACGAGGTGTAATGGGAAGATGTTTTATTTAGATGGATTCAAGGAGAGTTTCCTCATTTATTGACTTCTCACAGTCAAACCTTCCCTCCTGGGCCCTCTTGACAAAGAGGGGAAATTGCTTCTTTTGGAAATAAATAGAAACCATTTAGAAATAAGTCTACTATAACCATGTGGCGAGTGGTAGCCCGTCCTGATGTGCCCTTGTGCTGCTCTGTGGGCCTTCCCAGTTCATTCCACATGGCTCTCCATCGAAGAGGCCTGGGGCCTGCTCGCACGGGGCCCCCGGTGCCTGGCCTAGGAACATCTGGACTGTGGGCCCTGGGAGGGGAGAGGCCCTCGCAGGCGGAAGCTGGACAGTGTTTTGTGCTCGTGCAGCAGGGAATTCTTAGGGAATCCAGCTGCCACACTGACCCCTGATTCAACCAGCAAATACGCGTGTATCACATGACAAGGCCCCGGGTTAGCATGTGCCCGTGTCTGAGCTCACACTGTGTGCGAGGCATTGCCCTCTCAGAGAGTGATGGTCGGGGGGTAGAGAGGGGCTAAGCCTGGGGGTCTCAGCCCTGTCGTTTCACCCTCTGCCTCCCCTTCCCACCCTCGCCAGCCTCGACAGCACCAGCACGCACACCGTGTTCAACTCCGGCCACCCTGCCGGGCGCTGCTGGGCTTGATCGTTCAAGTTCAGTGGGGAGAGCGGCGACGCTGTGCGCTAAGAAACGCTCAGCCCGGCTGCCTGCTGCTCTTCGGACACTCGGCCGAGCCGTGGGTTCAGCTCCTCGGACACGCGGCCGAGCCGTGGGTTCAGCTCTTCGGACACGCGGCCGAGCCGTGGGTTCAGCTCTTCGGACACTCGGCCGAGCCGTGGGTTCAGCTTGGCTCGCGAATCACTCCGCGGTCGTCAGCGGACGTTCCCTGCACACCCACTCCAGGTCTGGTCTGCCGTCAGCCGTGGGAATAGCGGCACAGTGGGTGTGGAAACAGGCTGAGCGTTCTTTCTGGGAAACAGCACTCCTAGCGCACCCACTGTTTGCTGCTGAGAAAGAGGGACCCTTCGGGAAGGTGAACTACCACGTCTTGGCGTCACTGGAAGAAGAGCATTGGACTCCTTCATGCATTTCCCTATTTGAATGACTGGCCACTATCTCTACTGTTTTATAATCCTAAGTAGTGGTACTGGAAAGAAACAGAACACTTTCAAATACATTTCAGGGATGTTCAGAGTCAGTTTGGCCCAAAGAAACTCAACTCTCATAAAAAAAAACAAAAAATGAAGAAAAATGCTTAGAGTGGTTTATGTTTCTGAGAGTCCCCAGGAAAGCTGAGGTGGACCTGCAGCTCCAACGATTGCTGTTGTTTGAGATGGCGGTTTTAGAGCGGTTCATTACTTCAACGAAGCTCTTGGTTATATTCTTCGTTCTATACGGATCTTATAACATTACTGCTTCTGTGAATAAGTAGTCTTCTTGAAGGTACACTGAAAACACCATTCCACTGGGGATTAGTTTGTATGACTGTAGCACAACCTTCTCCGTGAGAGAATGCGAGAGAAAGGCCCGGTGGGGCCCTGGGTTCCCACAACGATACATTTAGCAGCAGGGCGGGGAAAACAGTGTCCTGCTGACTCGAGAGAATGCTTTATCCACACTCCCAAAACCTGAAAGAGGGGCCAGCTCTGGAACCCTGTGGTGGCGAGGACAGGATCTGGTCAGACAGCCTCCCAGTGTTGCTGGGGTAAAATTCAGTGTGCAGTGAGTTGGGTCTTCCCTACCGAGCCATGCAGTAATTCAGTGTGTAGTGAGTTGGGTTTTCCCTACTGAGCCATGCAGTAATTCAGTGTGTAGTGAGTTGGGTCTTCCCTACCGAGCCATGCAGTAATTCAGTGTGTAGCGAGTTGGGTTTTCCCTACCGAGCCATGCAGTAATTCAGTGTGTAGTGAGTTGGGTCTTCCCTACCGAGCCATGCAGTAATTCAGTGTGTAGCGAGTTGGGTTTTCCCTACCGAGCCATGCAGTAATTCAGTGTGTAGCGAGTTGGGTTTTCCCTACCGAGCCATGCAGTAATTCAGTGTGTAGTGAGTTGGGTCTTCCCTACCGAGCCATGCAGTAATTCAGTGTGTAGTGAGTTGGGTCTTCCCTACCGAGCCATGCAGTAATTCAGTGTGTAGTGAGTTGGGTCTTCCCTACCGAGCCATGCAGTAATTCAGTGTGTAGTGAGTTGGGTTTTCCCTACCGAGCCATGCAGTAATTCAGTGTGTAGTGAGTTGGGTTTCCCTACCGAGCCATGCAGTAATTCAGTGTGTAGTGAGTTGGGTTTTCCCCACCGAGCCATGCAGTAATTCAGTGTGTAGTGAGTTGGGTTTTCCCTACCGAGCCATGCAGTAATTCAGTGTGTAGTGAGTTGGGTTTTCCCTACCGAGCCATGCAGTAATTCAGTGTGTAGTGAGTTGGGTTTTCCCTACCGAGCCATGCAGTAATTCAGTGTGCAGTGAGTTGGGTTTTCCCTACCGAGCCATGCAGTAGGAATCACCTGCACTTACTGAGTGGCTTCCAAAAGGTCCAGACATTGCGCCTGTGAGAGCTCATGTCCAATGTTCCTCCAAAGAGGAGGTGAGGGCCCTGTGCCCACTTCTCTGAATGAAGGGCACAGAGGTTAGAGGGCATCGGCTCAGCACAGACTAACACGTAGAAGATGGGGTTCTTTTGTCCGTTCTGGCTCTGCTATCAGGCCAGAGACAAGCCACCCAGTTATTCAAAGAGCATCCACCGTCCAGTCATCAAGCTGATGGTTTATTGTGTGCCAATCAATATTCTAGTCACAGAAAACAAGTCAGACAGGAAATCCACCCTCGTGGAGATGTCGGTCTGTCAGCCTCACTATATGCTAGATGCTGGAGGAAATAGAGCCAGCTTTTAAAAGTGCTTTTTTTTTTTTAAGAGGAAACCTAGGATTACCCACATGCCAAGCTCTTTCCTGCCTCAGGGCCTTTGCATTTGCTGCTCCTTCTACCTGATATTCTCTTTCTAATTTTGCCTGTTGAGTACCTTGTATCTTCCAGATCTCGGTTCAAACGCTTTCTCCTCACAGAAACCCCCCCTGAGCATCTCAGAGAATGCTGTCCCTCTCTCCTCCTCAGTCCCTTTGCACATCACCTTGCTTCGTTCCCGTCCCTCGTTGACACCACCACATACGTCCATGGACTTGTTCGTCCTGTTTCGCGTGCTAGAATATGGGTCCCACGGGAATAGAACCTTGTTTGTATCCCCGGAACCTGAAGAACGCCTGGGATATAGTGAGTGCTCAGACACGTTTGCTGAGGGCAGCTACGGTTCAGCACTCCACGGAGAAGTACCTATGAGCAGAAGCGAACCGTGTAAACAAAGGAGAATGAGCACTGTTGGCTGGGTTGACGAGCACAGGCCACCTGAAATATTGCGAAGGGGACGTGGACCGTGTAAATAAAGGAAACACCATGTGGGCGGGCCGCAGGAGGGTGGGTCCGAAGGTCCTGAGCAAAGGGCTCAGCGCAGGAAGGGGTTTCTAGAGGGACTGGCTCCCAGAGTGCACGGACGCAGGCAGTCAGCCGACAGGACAGGCTGCCCTGGCCCAGGCAGCAGCTGCAGAAAACAGTCTTGAAGAGGAGAAAGACTCACAGAGCACTCAGTTGCATCCTTTTTGCACAGATCTCATAGTTGTTTGTAGTTGTTCTAAAGGGGTGACTATCCACAGTTCTTAGAAAATGCCATAGAGGGTTGCCATCTTGTCTCCTACTGACAATGTGACTGAATCAGTGGAGAACTAGAGAAGCGAAGAAGAGACGCATTCCCAGCCCACTTCCCCAGGCAGGGTGCTCTGGAACCTGCCCAGGTGGGAGGGACACGGGGGACCTGGGATGGCCCAGAGAGGTGGTCGGAAGTGCTTCCCGGGACCCCGTGCGCAGCCATTCGCGGTGAGCGGACTCGGTGCGCGAGGACCACCCTCCGACGGCAGCTCAGGGATTAATAAGATGGAGGGGAGCACAGGGCCTCACTTTCACGAGCGCTGACTGCCTGTGAGACAGCTCAGAGTAAACTAATAAAAACCTGCTTTGTGTACCCATTTGGGACTATCAGGAGGAAAACTGATAAAGATTTCTGGAGTGAAAAGATACCTTTTTCTTTTTTTTTTTTAAGAATTTTAAATTTTATTTATTCATTTTTTTAGAGAGGAGAGAGAGACAGAGAAGGGGGGAGGAGCTGGAAGCATCAACTCCCATATGTGCCTTGACCAGGCAAGCCCAGGGTTTCGAACCGGTGACCTTAGCATTTCCAGGTTGACGCTTTATCCACTGCGCCACCACAGGTCAGGCAAGATACCTTTTTCTTGCCTCTTGCTTCTTTACAAGCATAAAAGAAAAAAGAAAAGAAAAACCCACAAAAAACAAACGGCTCCTCTCAACAGCCACGTGGAAAAGGGTCCGTGGGCGCGTGAAGGGAGAATGACACGGCAGAACCTAAAAAAAGCTCGCGCTGATGCCCGAAAGCAAGTGTGGAGCGCTCGCCGCTCTCCTGACACGGCTCAGCTTCTGTTTGCGGCTCCGCGCACCACATGCTGCCTTCACTCACTCCTCAAGGATCACCGCTCCTTCCAAGTACTAAGATGTCAGCGAAAATCTGCCTTCTGGGGAAATTCGATCTGCCGGAGGAGAGCTGCTGACGCTCATAAAAATAGCGTTCAGACATGATGACTCCTCCGGGACACAGATGGAGCAGGGGTCACGGAGCCCGGGGCAAAAAAAGGAAAGCTATTTAGGGTCCTCAAATGTCAGGCCAGAAACTCTCTCCCCCTTCAGGGGTCCATGCAAGACTTCAAGGTATCCACAAGTTCCCAGAAATGGAACCAAATTTTTTATGCCATCATGGAATTTTTTTTTGGGGGGGGGGGGGTGGGGGGAGTGACTTTCATTAGATTCTCAGGGGTCATGACCAAAAAGTGATTTAAGAACCATTGATAAAAAAAATTAATATATTATTTCCATAGATACGTTTTTCACTCTGAAAAATTGTTTTTCATTGCTCAAGAAATCCATAAACCTTATAAGAAATGTAAAAATGACAGGTAAGCCTGAAGTCTCATACTTTTATTCCAGCTCTGTCCCCCTTAATTTTATCCCCCGAACAAATAATAACTGCTTGACTTTTCTATGCGTCTTCACGGTTATGCACCCTCAAAGGGACTTGGGTGAGGATCCTTGCGAGGATTTGGGTGTGTTTTTCTTAAACGGTACCGTATATATAATATATTTCTGCCACATGACTTTGCATTCTGCAGAGTCTGGGGGCGGGGTCCCCACGGGCACACGGGGAACCCCGGCTGCGCGGAGACCCACAGCAAGGCTGGGCCCAGTGTACTCGGACCTCCTCCTGTGTTGACCAAACAGGTGGGTGCTCTCCAGTGTCCCCCATCCCTGAAACCGCCCACTAAGTACCTGTGTGCGTGTCTGCTGATGCGCGGGCCCCAGGTCTTTCTCTAGGAGGCCGGCCGAGAGGGGAAATTTCATGGTCATGAGATATACCTATTTCAAATTTTAAATTCAACGGCCAAATTTCCCTCTAAGGATGTGTTGGTTCATCCTTCCGCTCGTCGTATACGAGAGTATCGGCTTCCTGTCTCCTACTGCCATCCTAGATATTATCAATCTTCTTAATTTTTAGCAACCTGTCAGATAAAAATGTATATCCTCTTGTTATTTTTATTTGTCGTTCCCTAACTGGGAGGTTGAATATCTTTTCGTATGTTGACTGACTGTTTGTACTTCCTTTTCGGTCAACCGCCTGTTCCAAGGACAGTGGTTCCCGTTCCTCGCCGCGCATCAGAATCGCGTGCGGGGACTACACTGCGGTTGCTGGGCCCCGCCCCGGAGTACCGGACTCAGGCACTGAACACGAATGGGAACTTCTAACACGCTCCCCGGCGCTGCCAGTGCCGCTGCTTTGGGGCCAGGACTCTAGAACCACCTAAGAAACCGGCTGGTCCTTGTTACTCTCTCTTTCAGTGGCCCCCAACCCCGAATGGACATGAGAATTATCCAGAGGGCTTTCTAACAGTGCAGTGCCGGTACCCGAGTTCCACCCCAGATCAATTCGGTCAGAATGTTCTTCCCATCTGTGTTTTGGGTTGTTTTTTAAATCCTCAGGTGAGCCTGGTGTTCAGCCAGACTGAGAACCATGGCTGGCCGAGATCAGTGCTTTGAAGGGGCACAAGGTCCTTCATAAACCCCCTCCCCCTCTCAGAGTATATATTCAAGTCAGCGACGCTTTGCCTGGGGCCATCTCAAAGTGCTCTTGCCTTGTGTTTTGTCCAGAGGCACGACCCTGTGAATTTACAGCAAAGAGAATACTTGCACTTGCGTGTGTTCACAATGTTTACTGTTCGCTCTGTGTGAGGGCAAGCCAATGTGGTGGACCTTCAGGCCTATGTTCTTACCCCAGTTCCGTGTTTACCGGGCACGTCATGCTTAGAATAGAAACGAAGCGTCTGTCCGTTCTATGGAACGGGCTTCACTGTAGCTACCAGACAGGCTCCAGTGAGTAAATGAGGCATGCTGGGTGCCACAGACAGTGCCCAGCACTGTGTGAACACAACAGAACTACGCTCAGCTCCCTTCCTGGTCTGTGACTCCCTGGACACAGAAGTCTGGGTCCTGGATTCCCTCTGCACAGACAAAATGACACTCCTTTCACCTATCGTGTGCAGCGCTTGCAACCTTTGCCAGGCCTCAAAACAAAATCTGCATGCTACTCTGGAAACATAATCACCCAGGTGGCCTCAAGCTTACACAACTGAATAGGAATTCCCTTAAGAATACAGGCTCTGATGAAAGTATACCTGGTACAGAATGATAAAGGACAGTCAATCAATCAATATTATGAGGTGTCTATTAAGTGCAAGGCGCTGAAGGAGTGCACAGATAAGACCGTGTCCCCGGTGCCATCCTAAGAACTGGTAATGGACTTAAGGAGACCTGAAACTTAAAAACAACCCACAGAATCAGGTGGGAAACAGCAGCTGAGAGGAAACCCACAAGAGCTTCAACAAGGGAAAGAGAAATATCTCTTTGAGGGGGATGGCCAGGACTTTGAAGGAAAAAGTCCTGACCTTCCATTCTGCCAGGTAGATGAGAAACGTGCAGTCAGCAATGACAAAGTCACTGAAGTGATTGGCAGGAGCCAGGAGTAGACCAGAGGGGCGACCTGAATTGTTCAGGAGGGCAGTGCTCACACAGCAGGGGAACAGCTTATGCAGAGCTTTCAAGACCCTGTAGGGAGCTGAGTGTCGTTTGCATTTTTTGTAGGAATGGCTTTGTCTCTCTAAAATTGAAGAGAAATATTATTAAACTGTATTTTAAAATTTTATTATTTGATTTTTTTAAAAACAACAAAGTTTTGATGGATTTAATGTATGGTACAAAACACAATAGGTAGGACATCAGAGTAAGGGCAGTGTGAGAGATACCTTTGATCTTGATCTCTCTCCTTGAAATTTCAACAAATTAAACAGCTATAATGTAGCAAAGGAACCCCAGCTGGGCTCAGAGGGGTTAATTTCCAAAATATGTAAAAAACTCACAAAACTCAGCAACAAACAGGCAAACAATCCAATTAAAAAATGAGGAGAGGACCTGAACAGACACTTATCTCAAGAAGACATACAAATGGACAAGAGATATATAAAAATGCTCATCTTCACTAGCTATTAGGGAATTGCAAATCAAAACTGGGATGAGATATGACCTCACACCTATGAGACTGGTTATTATCAACAAGTCAGTAATAAGGGTTGGAGGTGTTGTGGAGAAAAAGGAACCCTCATTCACTGCTGGTGGGAATGTAAATTAGTACAACCATTATGGAAGACAACATGGTGGTTCCTCAAAAAAATAAGAATAAAATTACCATGTGACCCAGCAATCCCTCTACTGGGTATCTATCCAAAAAACTCAAAAACACTGATACGCAGACACATGGCTGAGTAGTATTCCGTTGTATATATGTACCACCTCTTCTTTATCCAATCCTCTAACTAGCACTGTGGCCAAGACATGGAAACAACCAAAGTGTCCCCTGATAGAGGATTGGATAAAGAAGAGGTGGTACATATACACAGTGGAATCCTACTCAGCCATAAGAAATGATGACATAGTATCATTCACGACTACAAGATGGACCTTGAGAACATTATACTGAGTGAAATAAGTAAATCAGAAAAAGCTAAGAATGATAAGATTTCACACAGAGGTGGGATATAAAACAGACTCATAGAGATAGATAAAGGTGAAGTGATGGCTTGGGCAGGAGCATGTGGGGTGGGGACTAAAGAGGGACAAATACACGGTGATGGAAAATGATCTGACTCTGGGTGATGGGCACACACACAGTCAACTGTTCAAATGCCATCTACACGTACTCCTGAAACCCGTGCACTCTGATCAGTGTCACCTTATTGAATTAGATAGCTAAAATACACACACACACACACACACACACACACACACACACACACACACAAGCTATTATAGCAAAAGGCCACCTTCCACTCAGTCCCTCAGCTGCCTACCTCTGCTCTCTGGGAAATCGCAAGGAGGTGCCTGTATCTGTGGTGGATTCTGGTCGTTAATGGCGGGGGTGCCCTCTACAGTCGCTGCCGTGAACCCTGAGCGCATACTGAACGAGGGCTCCTGGGGGAATACAGGGTTCAGTGCTAGGAGCCTCTTCCCACAACAGATAGAGCCTCTTTGGTGAATACTACGTTGGCATAAGGCAGTGGTTCTCGACTGGGGGTAGTGTTGCCAGCCAGGAGGTATTTGGCGATGTCTGGGACGTTCTGGGTTGTTGCACCTTAGGGGAGGGGAGGTGCTCCCGGTGTCTCGCAGGAAAGAAAGGCCAGGGATGCTGCAGGACGTCCTGCAGAGCACAGGCCCGCGGCCACAGCAGAGAACTCCTCTGTCAGGGCCGAGGCTGAGAAGCCCCGGGACGGGGAGACGAAATATCTTTGCTTATCCCGCTGCAGCATCTTGTTCGAAATGTATTTAAAATATGTTGAAATGTAGTTCAATGATTACTTCAAGTCAATCGGCTGACGGGCCATTCTCCATCAAACTCGTGATTTACAGCTCAGGTTTTCACATATGATTGGCAATCAAAATTCCAGACATAGGAAGTGATTCTATTATTTTTTTTTATTTTTAATTTTTTATTGAATTTATTGGCATGGCATTGATAAATAAGCTTATATAGGTTTCGGGTATACAGTTCTATAATACAGGGGTCGGGAACCTATGGCTCATGAGCCAGATGTGGCTCTTTTGATGGCTGCATCTGGCTTGCAGACAAATCTTTAATAAAAAAAATAATAACGTTAAAAATATAAAACATTCTCATATATTACAATCCATTCATTTTCTACCGCTCATGTTCATGGTTGCGGGTGGCTGGAGCCAATCACAGCTGTCCTCTGGGACAACACCAAATTTTTATTGGATAATGCGTAACGTACATGGGTCGTTGTATGGCTCTCATGGAATTACATTTTAAAATATGTGGCGTTCATGGCTCTCTCAGCCAAAAAGGTTCCCGACCCCTGCTATAATACATCACCTGCATATTGTATTGTGTGAATTTTAGAGGGTCCTAGTTTCTGTTTCACTGTATTGCATTTCATTTCCAAGTCTTTTACTGCTGACTCAATATATTTATATTTACTTGTTTTATCATCGTGTCCTCAAAATTGTCATTTAACAGTGACACCAACTAGCATTGACTCGAGCTCATTTGCTATAATGAGGAGCTTCATAAGCTACTGATAACTCAGCTCCCAGTCCTGCCGAGCTGGGAGACGTGACTAATTCCTGCTGTTAGGCATTAATTATCTCAAGACAGCTTCAAGCCTCTTAGAGGGGTCATAGGATGTAGTCACTGACTACTCTCTTTAAGGGATACAGTCATTGTGTGTATATAACAAACAGTATGTTAGGAGATAAAAACCATTCTAGCAAACTCTGTTCTGATTTCCTAAAGAGACGCTTTAATTTGGAAAATGATTTTCTGTGCCCTGCGCATGCGCACACGCACACAGACTACCGGGAATACGCCAGAGAGACACAGGGGCCGGCTAAAAAGGCTCCCAATCAATGGTCAAAGTTGGAACAATTTCAGGCACAAAACAAAGCAGTGTTAGATTATAACCCAAAGTATAAGATAAATATTCATACTTGTATAATAATAAGTGGTTGACTAATAAATGGGAGAGGAGAGGCAAATGTCCCATGTGAAGAATTCGAAGTACTTTCTGCAGACACTCTGCCCTTGCGGAGGGGCACAAACTCCCTATTCCTTGAGTGTAAGCTGCCCAGAGTAACTCCCTTCCAAAGAATACAGGATGGAAAGGAGGTTAAAAAAGAAAAGCAACTTGAAAGTGAAGAAACTGACAATCCCACCTTTGATGATCAGTCACCATGAATAAGAAATGACATTTTTCCTTTGGGATGTTAATCCCCCCAAACCAGTAAGTCCAGTCTAATCATAAGAAAAGTATTAGACAATAGAGGGGCATCCTTATAAAATACCCAACCAATACTCAAAAATTTTAAGGTCATCAAAGCAAGAGGACCCTGACAAACTCCCAAGGGGAGCCTCAGGGGACAGGACAGCTCGGTGCAATGTGGCGCCCTGGGTGGGCTCCTGGAGCAGAAAATGAGCAGTGGGTAAAAACGCTCCACCTCTGTTAATAACAGTGCACTGTGTTAACTGTAACGAACGTACCACACTCAGAAGTCAATCAGAGGGAGAACTGAGCACATATATATGTAACCTCTCTGCCTTCTCACCTTTTCTGTAAATGCAAAGGTTTTACAAAGTGCAATACATTTAAGTAATAAAATGTGTTTGCTTGAAAGCCATAACACCAGGAACTGTCACCAGAGAATAAACTGACAAACGCGGTCTTTGGTGCCATGTATGTGGAGAAACCCAGTTTCCAATAGGTTTCTTCCCATTATTCCTTTAGTCTGTTAAGATGCTATTGAGAGAGAAGCAGGATCCAGCTAATGGTACGCGAGGTGGCTAATCGCTTTCAATGGTGTCCCCCAAACCAGAGAGCTGTACAGCATCCATACCATGTTCCTGAAAGCCCTATACTTGTCAGTCAGAAGCTATACTCTTTTACTAAGTTACTAAATCGGACTGTCTGAGCATCATATGAACTTGAGTGGCTATCGCAGGCTGCCAAGTCCACGACGCTGAGGGAGTGTGCACTTGTAAATCCAGCACCCAGCATCTCAGCAAGTTTTACGATGATGTCAAGTTTCGTATTTTCAGCACTTCTGAATCAAATCCTTAAATGCTCCCCTGGCCGTGCAAAGGAAACAAGTGGCGAATTTATTTTCTGTAACGTGTATCTTTAACCGACAGGTGTGGTTATATTTACTAGTCTTTGGGATTTCTTCTACAAAGGACTTGGGAGTGTGAGGCTATTCCAGATTCCTTTAAGAGTAGATCCCCAAGTATTTTATGGAAATAGGCAGAATGGAAAATAAAAATAAACAGGAGGCAAATGGATAAAATAGCCAAAGGGAATGTAATTACGCTTTTTAACCCCACAAAACACAGGATTTTGACTAAGAAGGATTAGATTCATGTTAAGATTTTTAAGTCTTTTACATTATTAATTCAGGAAAGGAATTTTTAAAAATTACTCTGTTTTTTGTCACTAGGAATAGATCTTCAAACGCCTTGAGATGAAAAAGTAAAACTCCATCAAGCTCACTGAAAACATGTCCTCTTTTGAAATATGTTTGTCTCATTGAAGGAGTGAATTGCTGAGCTACAGAATATGTGATAAAACTCACAAGGAATCAAGTCAAATGCTTTCAAATGGAACAGCTGGCCATTTCTCTCCTATTCGGTTTCCAGGCCTGGTCAGAGCTGCCCGCAGCCATGACCATCCCGTGGGCAGTGCTCTGCGCGGGAGGAGTGTTTGCAGTGACGGTGGGTCTTCCCCCGCCCCCACCTCCACAGCTCCCTGGAGCGTCATCCCGGTCTGGGATTAAATCTTATCCCTGCTGAACAAAACCATCTAGTCTTCAAGGGTTGGGTGCTATACAATATTCACATCTCCTGCAGTTGCAACTGGGAGAGACTAAGGTCCAAGTTTGAGGAGCCTTTGGAAATACGGAGTGCTCTTCAAGCCTATTTATTTATTCACTGCCCTTGCAATTTTATTTTATTTTTGACTTTCATTTCATTTATATTTTTGACATGAACAGGACTATTTCTGAAGAACAGGATTTTTCTGTTGAACTTGTTGGGGTGACGTGGGTTAATGAAATGATACAGGTTCCAGGTGTGCAGTCTACAGCACCTCATCTGTGGAGTGTAGGGTGTTCACCACCCCAGTTGAGTCTCCCTCCACCACCACCTGTCCCTCCCCATTCCCTGCAACAATCCTCACACTGCTGTCTGGGTCTGTAAGTTTATTTTTATTTAGCCCCTTCACCTTTTCCCCGCAGCCCCTCCCTAACTCCCACCCCCTTGGACAGCTGTCTAACAGGCATGTTGAGGCTCACTTTAAAAACTTGTTTTCATTCCTTTATTCACTTAAAAATGTTCCAGGGACTGTTTTAAGTGCTGAAAGGAAAAGAGACAGAAATAAATGTATGCCCTGGTGGAGTTAAGAGCACCCGCAGATGAGCACTTGTAGATTCATCTCATACTTTTTAAGTGGTGAGTAATTCACTGAATGGATATTCTGGGTAGATTCAGTCACTCTCCCATTGATGGATCTATAGGTTCTCTTCCCTACTTTTCTTTTCTTTTACCAACATTGTTACAATGAATCTTGTGTGTGTATACTAAGCATCTATGCTACTAAGTGTACAAGTTACACGCCTAGCAGTAGATCTGCTTGGCTGAAGGGTTTGTGCATTTACAGTGTCCATAGACACTCCCAAGTTACTCTCTTACAAACACTGACTCCATTTATACGACCGCCAAGAGGGGATGAGACTCCTTTGCCACAGGCATATTTAGAAGGCAGGCAAATGTGCCCCAGAGGAGTGGAGCTGTATAAGACCAGAAAGATCATCTAATCCAACCCCCTCAGCAAATGTAAATGCTATTTCTGGGGGAACAGCCACCCTGTTTACTTCAAGGTCGCTATGTGACAAATGTTTCCCCAGCTCAAATTTACAAGTTCCAGATTGAGGTGGTTTGTCTTTCAACACAAATCATTTTTCACCAAGTTGATCATGAGACTCCCAAGGGCAACTGTGTACTTAGCACTTCTGTGTTCAAGACGTGCCAGGGCGCCTTAAAGCCCCAGAAGAAATAGGAAATTTTCCTTCCATTATTACCAAATACATTTCATTTCTTAAACTGAGGTATTTCTCCTTCACATTGATCTATTTCATTCTTTTGGAAAGCTAAGAGTGGGAACATTTCAGCTGGGATATTTTAAAACTTTGACTAAAACTTTTGTATTTTGATGAATGGATTAATAAAGAAGAAATTTTTGCATAAGATATATTATTCTATGAAGGCAGTTGTCTAATATAATTATCACTAATTATTAGCAAAATCTACAATACCAGTATTCTTACAGACTACTTTTGGAACACTTAACAAATAAAGTATTCTTTTAAGCTGATCAAAAAAAAAAAAATGGGCTCACTTTGCTTTGGAGCAGGAATATGCCTTCAGTTCTCAGACTTAAGTGGATGAGACAGAGTCTCTTAATTTTCCTTAGAAAATATTTACTCACAAGTCAGGAAATCAAGTTCTTGCCTTTCCCAAGACTCAGTAAATCAACAGATGCTCTGTATATCCAGTTACTTCTCTAGACAGGCTAGCTTTCCATGGGAGCTATTTCAAGGCCCTCATTCTACAGGCAGGTGGGAGGCTGGTGGGTCTGCTGAAGACCCAGGTCACTGCCTCCTTCCTCCTGCCTCCCCTGGCCAGCCTCAGCTCCCTTGCCATCCCTGCATCGACGGCATCATAAGGTCTTCCCCTCTCCTATTCCAGGGACCCCCTTCTCGTCTTATTCCACCTTCTTATCTCCTCCTGTCCACCTGCTCGTCCTCCCTCTTGGCTCCCCCAAGCCCTACCCCGTCTCCTCTCTCCTAAAACCTGCTCTGGCCTTCTAGTCTCACGGTCCTCCTCCCTCCAACTTTCCCAGTCTGCTGCCTTAACTCCTCCCTCTGTGTTTGATTTAGTCTCCAGTGGCCTGTCATCCTCACACTTTCCATTAACGGAGGCACATTTGTACCTTTCTTGATCTTCACACGTCAGTAATCCCAGTTAGTGTGGGGCAGGCTTTCCCCTGTGAAATGTTGCATTTCTAAAAGTGCATGCTGACAGAAAGTGCAAGGTCAAGTTACCATTCATTACATTTCCACTGCCTTGAATGGAACTTAACGTGTGGGGGAGGCATCACAAGTTTATTTTTTAAATTGAATTCATCAGGGTGACACTGGCCAGCATAACTATACAGGGTTCAGGCGCCTAATTCCACAACACGTCTCTGTACACTGTATACTGTGTGCTCACCTCCCCACTCCAGTCTTCGTCCATCACCACGTACCCCCCCCCGTGCTTCCTTCCCCCCGAAAATCACCACACTGTGGTCACTGACCATGAGCTTTTTTCTTGTCCTTTTTTTTGCTCTATCCTTCCACTTCCCCCATCCACCTGACAGCTGTCAAACTGCTCTTTAGGTACGAGTCTGTCTCTGTTTTGCTTGCTAGTTCGTTTGGTTCATTAGAGTCCACAGATGAGTGAGATCACATGGTACTTGTCTTTCTCTGACTGGCCTGTATCACTCAGCACAATGCTCTCCAGGTCCATCCATGTCGTTGCAAAAAGAAAGACTTGTTTTTTATTGTTCTTTTTTTTTTATGACCATGCAGTATTAAATGGAACTTTCAATGAAGGTAAAAAGTAATAAATCTAAAGTGTTGAGTTTAAAACACAATGAGAAGGAAAAAAAGAGAAAGGTAGATTTAAACTATCTTTGATTTTAAAAAATCATTTTTTGAGAATCAAAAAGCAAAATCTTTCCAATATTCAAGTTCCTTTCTTATATTCAAATTCCCTTCTTATGAAAAGTTAAAATCTTAGAATGTCACTATTACTGGACAGGTGTTATCTTGAGAAGTGCAAATTGTCTCCATGGTGACCATATTGCAACAAGATAGTTACTTAAGTAACTTAAGTAAACATATCACATATTCCCAAATGGTGTAGCTGCACAAGAGTATGGAGTTTCCTCAAAAAATTAAAAATAGACCAACCATATGATCCAGGAGTAGAACTTCAGGTAATCTATCCAAAGAACAGAAATCAGGATCTCAGAGAGGTGAGAGGTGTCTGCCTGCCCACATTCGTGGCAGCATTATTCACAGTAGTCAAAACGTGGAAACAGCGTAACTGTCCACTGAGGAGTGAATGGATACAGAAAACGCGGTCCATGCACACAGTGGAGTGTCACTCAGCCTTAGGAAAGAAGGAAATTCTGTCGTAGGCAGCGACATAGCTAGTCCTTGAAGACATCATGCTAAGTGAACTCAGCCAGTCACAAGAGGACAAGCACTGCATGGTCCTGTATACATGAGGAATCTAACAAAGGCGGACTCCACAGAGGCAGGGAGTGGACAGGTGGTTGCCCGGAGCTGGGGCAAGGGGAAATGGCAAGTTGCTATTTAAATGGCATAAAGTTTCAGTTTGGGAAGATGAGTTCGTTCTAGAGAGCCACGGGGCGACATCATGCCTGTACATAGCAGTGCTGTGTTACACATTTAACACTGGGGTTAAGATGGTAGAGCTCATGATAAATGTTTTTACAACAATTAAAAAAAAAGTTAACATTCACCTGACTTCTTTGGCTACTGTTGACATTCAGCCAAACGAAAGTGTTTTCTCTTTTTCTAAAAACCAGTGTGTGGGAGGGATTAGGATGTGCACTGATGAATAAATGTACTATACGAACACATGGCCTGACCCCAGGAGCCTGTAAGTCAATGACAACCATTTTGCTGGTCCTCAGTCGCAGCAGAGCCCAGGGCGGTTAAGGGAGCCAGGGACACTGGAGGAGTGTCGGGCCCGCCACTTCAGTTCGGTCATCTGGTCCCCTGGTTTGATAAACAACTTCAGCAGGAAGTAACCCTCACGGCCTTTCAGCTTCCTGTCCCTTCCCTGCCAATCCTGTGCTTTCCCATGCTAACCCTCAACTACTTCACCCCAGAACAAAGCCTGTGAAACTGTAGCCATCCACTGATGTTTCCGAGCACGGGAACCATGTCCACACTCACATTCCCCGCTTTCTGTCTGCATGGCCTACTTGTGCTGATTGAATGAAGGTGGCAAAGAGATATCAGATTTGCACAGATGTACGAATAAAAAATAGAATAATTAAAATGAATATATTGATGCTCTATGAAAACATAAAACTACATATTATTGACTAGATACTACTGACATTATTACTAGTATAAAGTGAGGTAAAAAGAAAATCATTTTTTTCCACCAATAATCATCCTGTTTACAAACAGTTAAAAAGGCACTCACAGAGTCATGTTGTTCCCAGAGCGTGTGTATAAAGTAGTGCCCTGAATGCAACCACTAAGGTCCAGTCTCCACTTCCTCTCTGATATTATGATTGTCTGCTCACCTGTTCATGCTTAATAAAGACCCACATCCTCTACTCACCAGTTTACCATTGTCATTGGCTGGATGCTGCTTATGTACCGAAAAGTGAAAAATATTGCTAGGAGCAATTCACAGTTTTGCTTAAAGATGTGGTTCTTAGGAATAAAGTTTTCTGAAGTCAGTTTTTTAGTAGTGAAAACCCAACTTAACCAAGTTAACAGTTTACTCTAAAGCTGCCATCATATTATTTCTAAGGCACACTACTTTTTTTTAGTGGCCTCAGGTCTAAACTGGATTAAGTTTAAACACGACCAAATTAAGACGTGACGAGGGGCTGTTGAGTGCTGGTGCTGTTGTCGTGTTCTGTTATTATTTTTTTTAATTTTATTTATTCATTTTAGAGAGGAGAGAGAAAGGGAGAGAGAGAGACAGAGAGGGAGAGAGAGAGAGAGAGAGAGAGACAGAGAGAGAAGGTGGAGAGGAGCTGGAAGCATCAACTCCCATATGTGCCTTGACCAGGCAAGCCCAGGGTTTCGAACCGGCAACCTCAGCATTTCCGGGTTGACACCTTATCCACTGCGCCACCACAGGTCAGGCTCGTGTTCTGTTATTGACCTCATTGCGGACCACCTGTTTGGTTTGTAAACATGTATGCAGGTGGAATCTTATGACATGTTTACTTCTTTGTATTTATATTACACTTCAATAAATAGTTTTTTGTTATTGTTTTGACAGAGCCAGAGAGAGGGACAGATAGGGACAGACAGGAAGGGAGAGAGATGAGAAGCATCAATTCTTCGTTGCAGCATCTTAGTTGTTCATTGATTGCTTTCTCATGCACCTTGACCGGGGTGGGGGGGGGCAGCTACAGCAGAGCTAGTGACCCCTTGCTCAAGTCAGTGACTTTGGGCTTCAAGCCAGCGACCTCTGGGCTCAAGCCAGCGGCCATGGGGTCATGTCTATGATCTCACACTCAAGCCAGTGAACCCTCACTCAAGCTGGTGAGCCTGTGCTCAAGCTGGCGACCTCAGGGTTTTAAACCTGGGTCCTTCGTGTTCCAGTCCGATCCTCTATATACTGCGCCACTGCTTGGTCATGCTCAATAAATAGTTTTTAAAAACAAGCATGCTACCGTTATATAAAGATACAGGACACCTGGACATCTCCACAGGTATGATTTACTAATACTCCATCTGTTTATATAACTGCTGGTTCTGCTTGAAATCTAGAATGGGTAAAACGCAGGGACTCAATTTTATGTCCTGGAAGTACCTTTTCATTTGCGGGCACATGTGTGAGCACAATCAACAGCAATATCCTTTCTTTTGCTCTCAGCTTTATCGAGATAGAATTGGCATATAACATTGTATAAGTTTAAGGTGTACAATGTGTAGGTTTGATACATTTATACTCCACAAAATGAACACCACCCAGCATTACCTGACAGCTCCATCGTGTCACATAACTGCCATTTCTTTTGTGTGTGTGTGAGAACGTGTAAGATCTACTCTCTCAGCAACCTCCAGGTATATAATACATTATTATTAACTATAATCACCGTGCTGTGGATTAGATCCCCCAAATTTATTCATCTTGTAAATGGAAATCTGTACCCTTTGAAAAATATCCTTTTACTAATGATTAAAGAGATGGGTCTTGGTCGCAGGTAGCACGTGGTTAGGGCTGTGGCTAGGCCTTGCAGAAAAATCTCGAAGGGACTCCGTAAGCAGTAACCAGCTGTACCTGTCCATCCATCCGGAAGTTCAAGTTCGAGGATGTCAGAGCCCGTGGCCTCAACCTGTTTGTAAAGCCACACGCCCGTTTTCTCTTCGTCTAAATCTCTCCTCTGCCCTCCCTCCCTCAGGACATCTCCACGTGACCTCGAGACCCCTTTCACCCCGGGGTTTCTCTTCTGCCTTCAAACAAGCACATTTCCACCAGATTGAAGAAGGGGGAGGGGAAAGTCTATTCCCTCTATTGACCTTCGTTTTCATTGTTATTTTGTTAAAATATTGTTGACATACAGTATTCTATTCGTTTCAGGTGTACAACATAGTGATTCAACATTTATATACCTTATGATATGATGACCATGCTCAGCCTAGTGACCATCTGTCAGTGTACAAAGGGATCACTCTGTTGACTCTAGTCCCCTTCCTCTTCACCCTCACCCCAAAACCCTACCCTCTGGCAACGACCAGTTTGCTCTTTGTTTCTAAGAGTCTGTTTTGTTTGTTCATTTGTTTAGATTTTTTAGAATTCCTCACCTAAGTGAATTCACTTAGTTCACTGACTTTAGACAGAGAAATACAAGTACTGCCTAACTTCACTGGCATTGACCTTCGGCTGTTTTCTCACCTTCCACTTGGTGATCACTTCCTTCCCCATCAGCCTCCGTATCTGAGTCTTATCAGCCTGGTTATCACTGTTCACCCAGCCCTGGTTTTCCTGTCACTCTACCCCACCCACCTGGCAGGCCCACTCAGCTGTTTCCAGCGGATTTTCCACACAAATGGCCATCCTTGGCTTACCCGTCAGACTTCCCTAAAATCTCAAACAAGCAGCATCTGGCCTCGGCATGCCCCGTACCTCTTGCTAAGCGGCCCTAAGCCTGGTAGTAGTGGCAGCTTGACCTGGGCTCACAGCTGGGCCTACCTGGGCACTGCCAAGCCCAGCACAAGCTGCAGCCATCCTCAGATTGCTTTGTAGCCCATCCTGGGTAGAACACGGGTGGTAGCTGACCTTGGCCGGCACTTCCAGGGAAGCCCAGAGCCAACACACCCCAGGGGACAGCTTTACACCACATCAGAAAACTGCCCAAACACCTCCACAAGTGACACATGGAAGCGGTGGACTCAGCAGGCCCCAGAGCCCCAGGGCAGTAAGTCCTGCTCTATGGGGTGGGCCCTGCACAGTGGATCCTCCACAGTGGAGGCAGCCAGTCCTTCCACCCGATTGGCCTGGAGGTAAATCCTTCCCGCCAGTCCTTCCACCCAATTGGCCTGGGGTAAGTCCCTCCCACTGGCACGCCAACAGCCATCAAGGCTCAACTACAACTGGGGAGTGTATGCAGCCCCCACAGACTGGGGGGCACACCTGCAGCGCCCAGCTGGGGTGAACAAGGAGGCTGTGCCACAGGCTTCTTTAAGACACCCACGACATTAGGCCACTCTACCAGGCCCAGGAGACATAGCACCTTGACCTGAGACACAGAAACAAGCACAGGAAGGCTGCCAAATGAGACAATGAAGAAACAGGTCCCAAACGAGAGGATAGCGTCTGGGGTCAGTGCTCAGTCCGTTGTGCCACCGCGGGCCCAGGTCAGTGCTCGGTCCGCTGCGCCACCGCGGGCCGGGGTCAGTGCTCAGTCCGCTGCGCCACCGCGGGCCCGGGGTCAGTGCTCGGTCCGCTGTGCCACCGCAGGCCGGGGTCAGTGCTCGGTCCGCTGCGCCACCGCAGGCCGGGGTCAGTGCTCGGTCCGCTGTGCCACCGCAGGCCGGGGTCAGTGCCGGTCCGCTGTACCACCGCAGCCGGGGTCAGTGCTCGGTCCGCTGCGCCACTGCAGCCCGGGGTCAGTGCTCGGTCCGCTGCGTCACCGCGGGCCGGGGTCAGTGCTAGGAGCGCTGCGCCACTGCAGCCCGGGGTCAGTGC
Organism: Saccopteryx leptura; assembly: GCF_036850995.1. NCBI lineage: Eukaryota > Metazoa > Chordata > Mammalia > Chiroptera > Emballonuridae > Saccopteryx > Saccopteryx leptura. The sequence continues at coordinate 360,593,730 of NC_089504.1, read as the reverse complement.
TCGGTCCGCTGCGCCACCGCGGGCCGGGGTCAGTGCTAGGAGCGCTGCGCCACCGCGGGCCGGGGTCCGTGCTCGGTCCGCTGCGCCACCGCGGGCCGGGGTCAGTGCTCGGTCCGCTGCGCCACCGCAGGCCGGGGTCAGTGCTCGGTCCGCTGCGCCACCGCGGGCCGGGGTCAGTGCTAGGAGCGCTGCGCCACCGCAGCCGGGGTCAGTGCCGGTCCGCTGCGCCACCGCAGCTAGGCAAAACAGTCGTTTCTGTTTTATTTCCTCCGAGAACTTGATCTTCATTTAATATTCTTTCTGCGTTTGTTGTTGTTGTTGTTTTGTGTGTGTTTTTTCTTTTGAGTAAGCTATTATTCCTCTGTGTATACGACCGTTATTTGAATTTTCTTTTTTATTTCTTAGGACTGTCAGGTTCCAAATGTTAACTTTTTCTGCATTGAGTTATTATTACTGGTGTGCCCAGAGGATTTTATGCGCTAGGTCAATGCACCACAATTACTGCAAGTATAACTTTGGCTTGAAGAACGTGAAATATATAATGGGTCTTGGTGAATAATTACTAAACATAAATAGTAAAGTTATGCTGGAAAGGCCTTTTCTAATAAGATGGATGGGGCTGCCTTTAGATTTTAATTGGTTCACAAATCCACGGGTAAACATTACTAATTTTGAGAAGTAGTTTTCAGAATTAATTCCATTGTTATTTTCTTCTCTTTTTATAGATGCAGCTGTTGAGATGCCATTTATATGAGAGAGGATTTTATGGTTGAAATTAATATTTTGTTATGCACAAAAGTTACATGTCTACAAAAAAACTATTTTTAATGATCAGTTGGTAAATCAGTTAAAATTTTTTTTAATTTGTAGGAAACAAAGATTTGGAAATTACATGCCTTGCTAATGAACTTGTTTTTTAGTTACAGACATTCACTCTTTAAGGTTGGGGAATAATATTAAAAGGACTTTACCTACATAGCAAATAACTATTAATTAAATTTGTTATTCTTTCACTCAGAGACATTTTATTTAGTTTGATATATACCCAGGAAGGGTGTAGGAAATAGAAATATAACCATACCAATATATTTAAAAAATAAAATGCTTAGCATGTGCTTTAACTCTATTTTATAGAAACCTTAGAACAGCAGACTTCATTCACTGAATTGATAGAGTCATCTAATCATGTTGGCAAACCCAGAGCTCACTGGCAAGCCTGCTGACAAATACACTTGTGTTCTGTCAAAAAAGCCTCTTTTCATTGTTCAATCCAAAACGTGTCACCTCTGAATTCCAGACTGACAGAGGAGGCAACAGGCAATCTGTCACGGCCACTTTCAGTCTTTCCCACCCATGTCCCTCTGCTTTGCACCCGGGAAAGTCTCCCTCCAGAACGACGTTTTCTCTAAGCACCATCTGGGGCAAGACGACCCAAGGGTAGAAATGGAAACTGTTCCCCCTCCCCCACTCCACTCTGTATTAGATCTGAATCTGGAACATACCACGGTGGTCTGATACTAGCTTTCTAAGTCCCGCTTCACTCTTAACAGCCACATGTGTAACACAGGAAAAGGAACAATGTCTCGACAAAAGGAGCTGGTTCAACAGTAACATTTCAGAAGAGTCCTTTCTGGGTGTGCCCAGAGGATTTTATGCGCTAGGTCAATGCACCACAGTAACAGGGGATGGCTGAGACACGCCTCCTTTCTTGGTAGAGCAGAGGGACCACCGTGAAGGGGGAATGAAAAGAACTGACCCAATGCCTCTCAGGTTTTTTTTTTGATTTAGGCAACAATAAGTATGGAAAGTGAATAAATATAGGAAAATAGATTGCCTTAGAACCATGATGGCGAACCTTTTTGTAAAAACCACCCACTTTTGCAGTGCTGGTCAACCTGGTCCGTCCCACCCACTAGTGGGCGTTCCAGCTTTCATGATGGGCTTAGTGGAGCAACCAAACGCACCTCGATTGGCCCACCATGAAAGCTGGACCTCCCACTAGTTGGCGGGAGGGACCAGGTTGACCAGCACTGCAGAAGTGGGTAGTTTTTATAAAAAGGTTCGCCATCACGGTCTTAGAACTATCCAAGCTTGTATACCCTTTTGGATGGCTTTGTTTACCCTCAAGAATAGGCAAAGTTTGTTTAAAAACTATATTCTAAGCTAGGCTAAACGGATCCCTGCATTCCCATCCCCTGGCCACAAGATGAGCATGTGACAAACTTGTCCAAGATATAAGTGCTTTCTCTTACCTCTGGACTTGAGTAGGGAAGCATGCAGACCTGCAAGCCGCTGGCAGACCCCTTAGCACCATGAGGAGAACCAACCTTAGAGCAGACGGCTCCCAGGGGAAAACCAAGAGATGAAAAGAAGCTGAAGCCCAATCCTCGATGATATCACGGGGCATCTAGATCAAGCCTTGCCCTACACTAGTCCTCTGTGGTTTTTCCAAATGTATTAGCTGACACACTTATTATTATGGCTTCTTTGAGTTGGAATTTCTGTTATTTTTAACAAAAATATATTAAATCATTCATTACAAGAAATTTTTTTAATAAAAATAGTCACTACCCACTAGCTCCATGTCCTTATCCTTTCCTCCCTGAAACCGGCTCCAGCTAAGAGGGTACAGACACGAGCCAGTCACTCTCATGTGTGCTCACAGTCCTTTTATAATGGCATTTATTCCATTTGTTGGGTATTGTCTAGGGAGGTCCACCATTCCTTACTTGCAATTATGAAATCCAAAAAGATTTGAAAAGACAGAAACTTTTTTTTTAATAATTTTATTTTTAATGGGGCAACATCAATAAATCAGGATACATATATTCAAAGATAACAACTCCAGGTTATCTTGTCGTTCACTTATGTTGCATACCCATCACCCAAAGTCAGATTGTCCTCTGTCAACTTCTATCTAGTTTTCTTTGTGCCCCTCCCCCTCCCCTCCCCCCCCCCCTAACCACCACACTCTTATCAATGTCTCTTAGTTTCACTTTTATGTCCCACCTACATATGGAATAATGCAGTTCCTGGTTTTTTCTGATTTACTTATTTCACTTCGTATAATGTTATCAAGATCCCACTATTTTGCTGTAAATGATCCGATGTCATCATTTCTTATGGCTGAGTAGTATTCCATAGTGTATATGTGCCACATCTTCTTTATCCAGTCGTCTATTGACGGGCTTTTTGGTTGTTTCCATGTCCTGGCCACTGTGAACAATGCTGCAGTGAATATGGGGCTGCATGTGTCTTTACGTGTCAGTGTTTCTGAGTTTTTGGGATATATACCCAGTAGAGGGATTGCTGGGTCATAAGGTAGTTCTATTTTCAGTTTTTTGAGGAACCACCATACTTTCTTCCATAATGGTTGTACTACTTTACATTCCCACCAACAGTGTATGAGGGTTCCTTTTTCTCCACAGCCTCTCCAACATTTGCTGTTACCTGACTTGTTAATAATAGCTAATCTAACAAGTGTGAGGTGGTATCTCATTGCAGTTTTGATTTGCATTTCTCTAATAACGAAAGAAGATGAGCATCTTTTCATATATCTGTTGGCCATTTGTATTTCTTCCTGGGAGAAGTGTCTGTTCATGTCCTCTTCCCATTTTTTTATTGGATTGTTTGTTTGTTGTTGAGTTTTATGAGTTCTTTGTATATTTTGGATATTAGGCCCTTATCTGAGCTGTTGTTTGAAAATATCATTTCCTATTTAGTTGGCTGTCTGTTTATTTTGTTATCAGTTTCTCTTGCTGAGCAAAAACTTCTTAGTCTGATGTAGTCCCATTCATTAATTTTTGCCTTCACTTCTCTTGCCATTGGAGTCAAATTCATAAAATGCTCTTTAAAACCCAGGTCCATGAGTTTAGTACCTATGTCTTCTTCTATGCACTTAATTGTTTCAGGTCTTATGTTTAGATCTTTGATCCATTTTGAGTTAATTTTAGTACAGGGGGACAGACTGTAGTCCAGTTTCATTCTTTTGCATGTGGCTTTCCAGTTTTCCCAGCACCATTTATTGAAGAGGCTTTCTTTTCTCCATTGTGTGTTGTTGGCCCCTTTATCAAAAATTATTTGACTATATATATGTGGTTTTATTTCTGGGTTTTCTATTCTGTTCGATTGGTCTGAGTGTCTATTTTTCTGCCAATACCATGCTGTTTTGATTGTTGTGGCCCTATAATATAGTTTGAAGTCAGGTATTGTAATGCCCCCAGCTTCATTCTTTTTCTTTAGGATTGCTTTGGCTATTCGGGTTTTTTTATAGTTCCATATAAATCTGATGATTTTTTGCTCCATTTCTTTAAAAAATGTCATTGGAATTTTGATGGGAATTGCATTAAATTTGTATATTGCTTTGGGTAATATGGCCATCTTGATTATATGTATTCTTCCTAACTAAGAACAAGTTATATTCTTCCATCTCATTATATCTTTTTCGATTTCCCTTAACAATGGTTTATAGTTTTCATTATATAAGTCCTTTACATTCTTTGTTATGTTTATTCCTAAGTATTTTATTTTTTTTGTTGCAATCATGAAGGGGATTGTTCTTTTGAGTTCGTTCTCAAATGTTTCATTGTTGGCATATAGAAAGGCTATTGACTTCTGTATGTTAATTTTGTATCCTGCGACCTTACTGTATTGGTTTATTGTTTCTAGTAGTCTTTTTGTGGATTCTTTGGGATTTTCGATGTATAGGATCATATCATCTGCAAAAAGTGATACCTTTACTTCTTCTTTTCCGATATGGATGCCTTTTATTTCTTTGTCTTGTCTGATTGCTCTGGCTAGAACCTCTAGTACCACATTAAATAAGAGTGGAGAGAGTGGACAATCCTGTCTTGTTCCTGATTTAAGGGGGAAAGCCTTCAGTTTAGTGCCATTTAATATGATGTTAGATGATGGTTTATCATATATGGCCTTTATCATGTTGAGATATTTTCCTTCTATACCCATTTTGTTGAGAGTCTTAAACATAAAATTGTGTTGTATTTTATCAAAAGCCTTTTCTGCGTCTATTGATAAGATCATGTGGTTTTTGTTCTTTGTTTTGTTGATATAGTGTATTATGTTAACCATTTTACGTATGTTGAACCATCCTTGAGATTCTGGGATGAATCCCACTTGATCATGATGTATTATCTTTTTAATATGTTGTTGTATTCGATTTGCTAGTATTTTGTTTAGTATTTTAGCATCTGTATTCATTAGAGATATTGGTCTGTAGTTTTCTTTTTTTGTGCAGTCCTTGCCTGGTTTTGGTATGAGGGTTATGTTGGCCTCATAAAATGTGTTTGGAAGTATTGCTTCTTCTTCAATTTTTTGGAAGACTTTCAGTAGAATAGGAACCAAGTCTTCTTTGAATGTTTGATAAAATTCACTGGTATAGCCATCAGGGCCTGGACTTTTATTTTTGGGGAGGTTTTTAATGGTTTTTTCTATTTCTTCTCTACTAATAAGCCTGTTTAGGCTTTCTGCTTCTTCTTGACTCAGTCTAGGAAGGTTGTATTGTTCTAGGAATTTATCCATTTCTTCTAGGTTGTTGAATTTAGTGGCATAAAGTTTTTCATAGTATTCTACAATAATTCTTTGTATATCTACTGTGTTTGTGGTGATTTCTCCTCTTTCATTTTGGATTTTGTTTATATGAGTTCTTTCTCTTTTTTCCTTGGTAAGGCTTGCCAAGGGTTTGTCAATTTTGTTGATCTTTTCAAAGAACCAGCTCCTTGTTCTATTAACTTTTTCTATAGTTTTTCTGTTCTCTATTTCATTTATTTCTGCTCTGATTTTTATTATCTCCTTTCTTCGGCTGGTTTTGGGTTGTCTTTGTTCTTCTTTTTCTAGTTCCTTAAGGTGTGAAGTTAAGTGGTTCACTTGGGCTCTCTCTTGTTTGTTCATATATGCCTGAAGTGATATGAACTTCCCTCTTATCACTGCTTTTGCTGCATCCCATAGATTCTGATATGTTGTATTGTCATTTTCATTAGTCTGTATATATCTTTTGATCTCTGCACTTATTTCTTCTTTGACCCATTCATTTTTTAAAAGTATGTTGTTTAGTTTCCACATTTTTGTGGGATTTTTTTCCTCTTTTTTGCAGTTGAATTCTAGTTTTAAGGCTTTATGATCAGAAAATGTGCTTGGTACAACTTCGATTTTTCTGAATTTGCTGATGTTGTTTTTGTGGCTCAACATATGGTCAATTCTTGAGAATGATCCATGTACACTGGAGAAAAATGTATACTCAGTCACTTTGGGATGAAATGTCCTGTAGATGTCTATCATATCCAGGTGCTCTAGTGTTTTGTTTAAGGCCACTATATCTTTGTTGATTCTCTGTTTGGATGACCGATCTAGAGCCGTCAGCGGTGTATTGAGGTCTCCAAGTATGATTGTATTTTTGTCAGTTTTTGTTTTAAGGTCAATAAGTAGCTGTCTTATATATTTTGGTGCTCCTTGGTTTGGTGCATATATATTAAGAATTGTTATGTCTTCTTGATTCAGTGTCCCCTTAGCCATTATGAAATGGCCATTTTTGTCTCTGAGTACTTTTGCTGTCTTGTAGTCAGCATTATCAGATATGAGTATTGCTACGCCTGCTTTTTTTTGGATGTTATTTGCTTGGAGTATTGTTTTCCAGCCTTTCACTTTGAATTTGTTTTTTGTCCTTGTTACTTAGATGAGTTTCCTGTAGGCAGCATACAGTTGGATTTTCTTTTTTAATCCATTCTGCTACTCTGTGCCTTTTTATTGGTGAGTTTAATCTGTTTACATTTAGTGTAATTATTGACACTTGTGAGTTCCCTATTGCCATTTTATAGATTGCTTTCTGTTAGTTTTGTGTCTTGTTTGATCCTTCTCTTTCGTTTTTGTATCTTTTGTTTTTATTTGGTTGTATTCCATACATCTTTCCTCTGTTGCTATCTTTTTTATCTCATGTGCTTCTGTGGTGGTTTTTTCAATGGTGGTTACCTTTAAGTAATGAAAAGGGTTCCTACTCTGTTCATTGTAGCGCACTATTTTGTGAGTACTTTTGCACTCCTTCATCCTTTGCTACTGTTAATCTCCATCCTCTCCCCCCCTTTCTTTTTGTTGTTGTCACAGTTTAAATTTGTTTTTATTGTGTTCTTCTTGGAGCTTTTACTTGTGGCTTTGTTTTTTTTTTTGTTCTTTGTATCTGATTGGAGAACCCCCTTTAGTAATTCCTGGAGTGGGTGTTTTTTGATGATAAATTCCCTCATCTTTTCTGTATCTGTGAATGTTTTTATTTCTCCTTCATATTTAAAGGATAGCTTTGATGGGTATAGTATTCGTGGCTGGAAGTTCCTCTCTTTCAGGACTTTAAATATTGGGGTCCACTCTCTTCTAGCTTGTAGAGTTAAGACAGAAACTTTTATAGAGATGAATAGATAAATAGATTTGTACTTTGGCAAAAAATAAAAAAACTCTTCTTAAACTGATGCGAACATGTGTGTTTGAGTCTGAGCTGCTGTCACAGACCCTGCTGGGGACATTTCATAATACAGGGCCACAGCTCCAAGTCCAAAACCTTTGGGTCCGAGTGTGTTTAAAACACAGTGATTTTATGATTTTCAGAAATTTTTACAGTGCACCTAGCACATAATCACCCTGCTGGGAGTATTATGTAATATTCAGCAACTCTTTAGGGATTTCAGGAGAAACCACCTTGAAAGTAGGAAGAACATTCAAAAGCCCTCAACATAATAGTGGGAACCATACGGGTACAGATAGGTAACTTTGGCAGCCAGGGAAAACCCCTCAGCAACATGCTATTGATGTATACTGTCCCTGAAAGAGGAGGTCCTATCTATATGATGTTGTAATAGTAAATGCATGACATCATACATTTGTTAAAACCGATAGAAGTGTACAACACAAAAAGTGAACCATTGTAAACTAGGAACTTCATTAGTATCAATATTATGTCTTAAGATTGGTGCACAAATTCTAACCAACACGCCACACTGATGCAAACTGGGGAAACTGTGGGCTGGGGGAGGAGAAGTCTTTTATAAAGGGACTCTGAACTTTCTGTTCAACTTTCTTTTATAAACCTCAGGGCAGGAAAGTCACCGAAGGGAGTGGGGAGAAAGAGAAGGCCCCCTGGGAAGGTCTGTGTCTCAGTGTTCTTAGAGACTAGCACAGTGGAGTTTTAGACTCGGAAAGCCACACTCCCTGCGCAGAAATTTTAACCACTCCGTGCAAGTGTGACTTTGGGGGAGTTGCTAAATCTCTCTGGGTGTTGGTCCCCTCCTTTGTAAGATTGAGGTTCCTTACCACTTTGGACAGGGTTAATCTTTTGTAAAGATGACACAAATCATGCATGTAGAGTTCTCAGTACTGTAGTGAGCAGAGTAAACACTCAATGAAAGCTATAGCTCTTGTGAGCTTTTTACTCTCTTACATTATAATTTGCTTTTCCACCCATTCAACGGAGAGATGTCACAGATCACAGTCAGTATGTGGGTTCCGAGGAGAGTAGAGGAGCAGGGTGGCAAAGGGTTGAGGGAGTGAGGAGCCGTTTCCACCTCATGTCTCAAAGGAGAAGAAGTGCCAGCTTTTTAAGGTAGTTCTAGCACCAGGTTTTACGTGGAGATGGTGACCTGGGGCAGAGCTAGCAGGAAGACGCACAGTGCTACAGGAACATTCTGGAGCAGACATTAAAATACTGCACAGAGGCCATAAAATAAATCCGATCGTTTAGAATGCCCTTCTCCTAAAGCGGAGCTAGAGAGCCCAGTGAACCCCTGGATAGGGCAGCCTGAGGAAGCATTTCCAGACAGGCTTGTTAAACTGAAACGGATTGTGTTGAGCCGCAGGTTGAACCAGATAACCTCAGACACACCATCGAGCCTGTTTAAAGTTCCTCTTTGTGAGCTCTCCACTTTTTCCAGATGGTAAGAGATTCATCTCATCTCAGCCCCGTCTGCACACGCAATCAGCTGCTAAACCCAACTTCGGTGTTCATCCCAGCCTGCACTCCAGTTCCGGGTTTTCTTCTCCAGCACACTGGCTTCCTGGCCTGCCTTTCCCCTTCCAGACCTTCTGTTTATTGAGCCCAGGTCACGAGTCCCCGGGGCACCTAGAGTCAGAGTGGATTCAGCAGGCTCCCCTCTACCTGTGCGTGCTCTAGCTCACCCTTCTTCCACAAGGGCCCTCTGTTAGGACAAAAATACCTCCGCGATATTTGTAAAGGGGGCCCAGACCCTGGTCCTTCTCTACCCTCTCCACCACTTACTCCTGACTGGTTGGAAATGTGTACTTTCCTATTCTTTTTGCCACTGGCACAGCCACACAATTCTCCTGCATTCACCTGTCCTTAGTCCCTCTCAATTGTCCTACCCTCCTAGAAACCTTCTTAATAGTTTTTATCTAATATCCCGCCCATGATCATTGTACTCACCTAATTAGAGCTGTCTGAGATTTTCAACAGTGTTTTCCAAAGTGGTATCCTTGATGAATTACACTCCCTTCAAATAGCTGACCTTTATAAGAAGCTCTAAATTGGGGTTCTACACATAAGAGTCTGCACTATCAGATTAACCAGGAGGAAGAATCAATTGTCCCACTGTTTTGAATAGATGAGAGAGACAGACAGGATCATTTTCTTGACATATACAAGAACCATTCAGTCATAACAATTTAACTGAAGGAAAAAATTAACTTGGATTTACAATACGTCATTTTTCTATCATTCCTAGAACACAGACAAAGTATTAGTTCTCTGAGATAAAAATTCAGAAATGTTATTTATTTATTTTTAAGTTAGAGGAAGGGAGATAGAGAGACAGATTCCTGCATGTGCCCCAACCAGGGTCCACCCAGGGTCTGGAGCTGATGTTCTGCCCATCTAGGGTCATGCTCGCTACCAAGCTATTTTTAGCACCTGAAGTGGAGGCTCCACGGAGCATCCTCAGCACCCAGGGCCAACTTGCTCCACCTGAGTAGGAGAGGAAGAGAGAAGAGCAGCAAGAGGGAAGGGGGGAGAAGCAGATGGGCACTTCTCCTGTGTGCCCTGGCCAGGAATCAAACTTGGGACATCCACATGCCAAGCCAACACTAGACTACTCAGCCAGCCGGCTAGGGCATAACATAGATAGTTTTTTATAAAAACATTTGCAGCTTCATGGTTATAAGTCAACAGTCCTTGGAACTCATAAAACATATTTTTTTTTTAATATAGGAAATCTCTTTGTTCATCTTAAAGAGACTTAGAAAGAAATCAAATTTCACATGGAGGAGCACAGATTAACTGTCGACTTAACTGAGATCTTATGTAAATATGTGCTAATCTTCTTCTTTCAACAGATGTGGTGGGGAGCTGAGGGCCCGTCTTCCCACAGAACCTTGGTCAACAGCTCTCTTCAAGGTTTCTTTTAAAAATGCCTCCCAGGGCTTGTAGTTTGTGTCTTCAGTTATAGATTCTAGCCAAGGATAAGGCTTAAAACTGTTTTGTTTTTTTTTAAAACAGTTTTGTTGAAGAAGACAAGGCTTAAAATGTTTGTTTTCCAGAACAGCTAACATCGTGCACTGCGCCAAGTGCCTAAACAGCATTAAGTCCTTTAGTTCTCACAGTATTATAAGGAAGAAAGCAACGGAAGTTGTCACTTATATGTGGGATCTAAAGAATAGAATAAGTGGACCAACAAAACGGGAGACTCGCAGATACAGAGGACGGACTGATGGTTGCCAAGGGGCGGGGGTTGAGGCCCGGGTGAAAACGTCAGGGGTTTAGAAGTACAAATTTCTAATTAGAAAATAGTCACAAGGACGTAAAGTACAGCCCAGGGAATGTCGTCAATAATATTTTAATAACTTTGTATGGTGCCAGGCGGGTGCTTGACGTATCTGGAGAATCACTTTGTAAAGTATATGATTATCTAAGAATATGATGTACACCTGAAACTAAAATAAAATAATATTGAATGTAAACTGTAACTGAAAAACAAAAGTTAAATAAGTAAATAAATATGCTTAGTTGCAAACAGAGAGAGAGAGAGAGAGAGAGAGTTAATGAATGTGCTCAAGGCCACACAGCAGTAAACTAAGAAACGAGGATATGCACTTGCAGAGCCATGTGAATCCAGTGCGTGAGTCTTCATCTGAGAACATAAAAATAAAGACCCAATGTGGTATCCAACATTTGAAAATGTAAGTCACAGGTTGAACTCTGTATTTTCTTCATCAGCATTTTCCAAGAACTATTTATTGTACCAGCAGCTGTGTCAGGAACTAAAGAGGATGAGGAGCGATTCTAGTTACCGGCGTACCTTGGGGATGTGGGTCCCATTCCAGACCACTGCCATAAAGAGACTGTTGGAATAAAAACAAGCCACGTAATTCTTTTGTTTGTTTCCTGGTATAAATAAAGTTGTATATACATGACACTAGTCTATTAAGTGTGTCATAGCATTGTGTCTCAAACATGTGCATACCTTAATTAAAAATAATTTATCGCTAACCATCCCCTGAGCTTGTTGGAAAAATGGCATCCCCAGACTTGCTTGACAAAAGGTTGCAACACACCTTCAATTTGTAAAAACCAAAACCAAAAATAAAAACAAGACAACACCCCCCAAAAAACCCCACAATCTCTGCGAAACACAATCAAGTGAAGCCCCATAAAACAAGGTGCACCTGTTTTGTCTTCCTGCTGCTCGTCTCCTGGGGACACTTTTCAGTCTTCCCTGCTTGGTCTCCAACAACTGTTCGCACATAGCAGGATCACTGAGTCAGTGGCACACTATTTAAAGAGCAAAGTACGCTCTCTTGGCGACGTTTTAGTTGTACGTAAATCACGATCTTCTCGAAGTTTTAGTCCTCTGTAGCTTTGGTTTTTTCTTCCCGTATCTGAAGGTGAAATGCAGGGGTGTCTCCTTTGTTCTGCAAGAGCTCACATCATACTGCGGTCAGGAAGACAGGAAACCCTGGAGGCCACAGGTTCTCCCGATTAAAAACAGAAATGCGCAATTTAACTGGGTGAAGACTTTTAGATTTTAAAAAAGTCTGGCCTTTGGGCTTGTTTTTAAAAATGATCCCACTGCTGAGCCAGCAGGGCCTCATTTGGTAAATAATTGATGCCCTGCAATCAGTGCTTCCTTCACAGGGACATCCGTCTTCCAAAGGGCTTGTTGTCCCTAATCCCTGTAAAAGTCACCAGATGCTGAGAGTAGGCTTCAAAAATCTCATTTCTTTCTTTTATTTCTAAATATTCTTGAGTCCCAACCCCATGTCAGGCACCGAGACAGGCCTTGGAGACAGAATGGGGAGCAAAACAGGGCCGTACCCTTGACCTCACAGAGTTTACTGGGAGATGGTATCTTCTCCACATCGTCTTCCGAGTCGGAAAACCCCCTGCCTTCCGAGTCGGAAGACCCCCCGCCTTCCGAGTCGGAAGACCCCCTGCCTCCCGAGTCGGAAGACCCCCTGCCTCCCGAGTCGGAAGACCCCCTGCCTTCCGAGTCGGAAGACCCCCTGCCTTCCGAGTCGGAAGACCCCCTGCCTTCCGAGTCGGAAGACCCCCTGCCTCCCGAGTCGGAAGACCCCCTGCCTCCCGAGTCGGAAGACTTGTACTCTGAGGGTTGTTCAAGAGCGGCCAGTGAACATTTCCCATGAGGATATGACATATCGTGGGGATTTCAGTTGTTATTTTTCTTATGCAAAGGAGAAAGGATACAGGCTTGAGCCTCCCACAGAGCCATGAAAACAGAGCATTATTGACAGTTTGAAAAAAGGGACAAAGAATGAGAAATCCACTCAGACTTCTGCTGCCAGGCTTTTCAGAGATGAGCCGAGCAGCTGGGTCTCCACAGCGCGTGGTGTCTGAAGCTTAGCCTTGGGCGGCATTCCTCGTGAAGAATGCTTCTTGAGTCATGCCAAGTCCCAACTTCTGCACAGGACAAGGGCTTTGGATGACACTACCATCCTTTCCTTCAAATAAAAAAAAACCAACCACCTTCTTCCTCACGATCTAAAAATACTCCTCACGCTTGGAGAGCAGCCCTGTTTTCACCAAGGCTGTCCTTTGCACTGTTTCTTTGAGGGAGCTGAGCCACGTTTGGGTCTCCCTGAAATGCCCAGCTCACAGAAAGAGCAAAAATATTCCCTGTTTTCAACCAGAACTCATTCTCACCTCTGATTCATGCTCCTCTGTTCCTTTTCTTTTTGGGGATTTTTTTTGGGGGGTGGGCAGGAATGGGAGGATGATCTTGGCAGGACAGAATACAATTGTTTGACTCCATTTTTAAAATTTTATTTTTGCAGCTAGGATAAAGAAAAAACAATGTGTTAATTGAAGATCTCTATTCCTAAAAATTAACTTTACTAATCTCATCACAGTCAAGTAAAATAAAATTTTCTTGGCTAGACGATGGGTAAATTTTATTTATAATAATGTGTGAGATTATTTTAATGCTCAGTAGTAGAGCATTCTAAATTCGTGCCAGTGTTGTTTTGCTTAATAGCCCTATATTTAAGGGACTGAATGTTCATTTTATTCAAGTCAAACTCCTGAGTCTAGTATTCAAGGTCCTTTGCTGTCACATCCTGTGAGTGGGCTTGGGAGGACAGCGTAGGAGCTGGGTGAAGGTCACGCTGCTTCCACCTTCAAGACGCATCGGTGGGAGGAAGAGTCGTGGTCAAGGAAACGGGCGAAGGGTTAGGTTACTTGACAGTGTGATCAAATGTGGTCAAGGGGGGAAGAGATGCCTGACCTGTGGTGGCGCAGTGGATAAAGTGTCCACCTGGAAATGCTGAGGTCGCCGGTTCAAAACCCTGGGCTTGCCTGGTCAAGGCACATATGGGAGTTGATGCTTCCAGCTCCTCCCCCCTGTCTCTCTCTCCTCTCTCTCTCTCTGTCTCTCTCCTCTCTAAAATGAATAAATAAAATAAAAAAAAAATTAAAAAAAAAAAAAGAATCTCTCTTTTAAAAAAAAAAAAAAAAAAAAAAAAAAAAAAAAAAAAAAAAAGGGGGGAAGAGGTCAATGGTAGGAGAAGAGCCCAGCGGTGGTGAGTGTGCTGACAGTGGATGTGGGAGATGGAAAACCAGAGTGCAGAATTGAATGTAAAACAGGGGACCTGGGAGGTCGGTGGTCTGGGACAAAGGCAGACTCCTGCAGGAGGGGCTGTAGTCAGCCTCATTTAGTTAGGGACAAGACATTTCGTTCTTAAGGAGTTAGTCTTGGAAAGAGCTTCTGACGTACTTGGTCTCAATCTGTTTCCCTAGACTTCTCCTTCACACGTATGTTAGACTGTAGTCAGACAAGACAGCTGCTTCTTCCTCCAGCAGGCTTCAAACCTTCCGTCTTCCCACTTTTGTTCTTTCTGTTTCCATTCTTGCATCTGGAACTTCTTCCTTCTTGGATCTCCACCTATTACACCCTGCCTACTCCTTCATGGGTCACCTCAGATGTCATTCTGGTGAAACCTTCCCTGGTCCCTCGACCACACGCCATCTCTTCATTGAAGAAGCTGGCGTGTGCTGTTACAGTCAGGGTGCTGACTCCGAGGCAACTGAGAGAGCGGAGTAGCCAAAGGTTAAGAGGGAGCAGCTATTCCATCCCAGCTCCTCTGGGGCCCTACACTTACACTGCTCTGCATTCCGGAATACCCTCTGGTATATTTATATCGGTCTTTGATCTCACCTTCCCCACAACAGTGGGAGATGTCTGGTGAAGGCTAGCACTTTACTAACTTGCATCCTAATAGTCAACCTAAAAGAGTCGAAGCAATTCTAGACTGAACACATAGTCACATCTATTGGTCATTAAAGCAGCGGAGAGTAGAGCGGGAAATCTTTATTTGCATTCCACTCTGATTCAGCAAGCCACCTCACACCCCTCTGATTCGTGGTTGCTTCATATACAAAACGAGGAGACTCTGTCTGGTCTATTCATACACCAGAGTTTTGAAAGAAAACGTGAGATCATGCCTATAAACTATTTACGGGCTATAAAATGCTCTGCAAATAGCAGAATTATAAAAATAATGGTCATGTATCCTTAATCATTCAACTAAATGCATTGATGCCTACTCTTTAATAAGCAGGAAGATAACAGAGGCCATATACAGCATATCCTAGAATATCATCATTTCATTCAACGCTGTTTTGTTATAATGCTGACAGGAGGCTGTAGGAACTTAATTCTTGATGCCAATTAGCCTGTGGTAAAAACTGGTTTTGTTATATAGCTCTTCGTTTAACATCATAGACCCTATTGATGATGTGAAATGAAGACATACTCTCCAGACTGATTGTACTTCTTAATTGCATAATCAAGCTAACTTGATACAAGTTGGTAACTGACTGTTGAGATATGCAGAGTAAATGCATTCTTCTTTATGTCCACAATTAAGAAGTAATTTCTCTTGACTTCCATCCTTTTATTGTTCTTTTTCCAAATTTCTTTCAGTTAGGAAAATAAACATTGCTTCAGTGTTAAAATAAATAGTTTTTCCTCTCCTAAATTTCTCCATGAAAGCTCACTGAACCCCCTTATCTACAGGGCGGATTATGTGCTCTCTGCTGGCAGAACTGCTGGAATTTGGGTATCAAGAGTGGTCCCTCTTCCTCTCTGCCAAGTGCTTAACAGGATGCTGTACACATAACAATCCTTTAGATTTATTTCAGCCCAGCACAGTTCCAGCAACTTCCGGAACAACTGTACCCACGAGTGCTCAGATACCAGCTCCCCTCCCACACCTAGGACTAAATACTGTCTTATTTGAGAGCTCAATCTGCAACTACTGAAAAGAACCCTGTAATATATCACAGAACCAAACTATAAGTGGCTTTTGAAAACTCCTCCTCATCTTTCTCAATGACTTTAAATTATGAGCTTTCTTATAGACTTCTTGCTAACCATTTTCTTTCTTTCTATATAAAGCAAATTCTTAGGCAATTCTATGACGGGACATTTAGAAGTATAGATTTCTAGCGGTGGGATGTCATACGTGTGGGTTACAGGTACAAAGGCACCAAGTTTGGACCAGAAAATCAACACATTCACAGAGAACAGCATCAACAGATACGGTTTCAACAGGCCGGTTGAAACCCGGGGCTAGTCCACGGGGAAGGTTGAGAAGTGGGCCCCGGACACCTTACACCCGGACTCCTCTGGGGCTGAGTAGCTCTTCTCTTTCATTCTGTGGTTGTATTGAATACTTCTTTCACTCTATCTGTTCTTTCCTCTCATTTTTAGAGAAATCCTCCTTTGCCACATCATCACTTTTTATTTTTAAAGCAGTAACACATGCTTAAACCAGGCACAAAATTCCAAAGATGCCCAAGAATAAAGCGTCAGTCTCCCTTTGGGCCTGTTACCAAACGTTCACTTCCCCTCCCTGGAGATCACCAGTTAGCCGATTTCTTGAGCACCCTTTCCACCACCAGCTCCCAGACCAGGCTCTCGTTCGTTCCTGCTCATCCTAAGGTAACAGCAAACCCCCGCGATTCTCCTTCTAAGCCGAATCGCCCTTCCTCCTGCACGCAGAGTGGAGGAACTGCGGAAAGTGCCCGGGAGACATGGTCTGGATTTTGACAGACAGAAGACGTAGAACTGAGACAGAAGGGAGTAGGGGCTCCACAGTGGCCATGGGGAGCCGACGGAAGGTCCTGGCAGGTAGTAATTCTCTGTAAAGGTCCACCCGGTGATTGGAATGATCATCAGTAGAACGAGCATGTCATGTTATAGCAAGCGGGAAGGAAACTGCTTTGCTGGCTAAACAGAGTTCAGAATGAGAACTAACAGAAGACGGGGCCAGAGTAACCGCAGTTGTGGATATCTACTGAATTAGCAATGGGTGTTCTTAGCTCCTAAGCATTCTGTCCCTCATTCCTCAAAGACCTTTATGAGGTAGCACTTCATTACCCATTTGATAGATCAGGAAACCGAGTTTCGGGATGGTTTAGTAATTTTCAAAGATACTCGGCTGACGTGTAGTGAAAAGTCAAATCTAGGATCCCGCCAATCTAGGATCTGCAAAAAACTTGTCCACGGCAGGTTTTTATGCCTGATCTGACACAGCTCTGAAGGGGACCTGAGCTTCGTCTGTGGGCTTGGTTTTTCGGTTGGATGACACCCCCCTGAAGGCGGGGGCAGCGACTTCTCTTCCCTTGGCGCCTCCTCACACTGCACAAGCCAGCATTTGCTCTTGAATCCCCTCTCTCCCTGAGTTGTCAGTAAACCTAAATGTGACAGAGATCCCAAGGGGTAATCAGTGAAAGTAGAAAGCCTCTGACTCATTATAGGCATGGTCAAAATACTGGTGAAATCAAGGAAAATGCGGGAAGTGAGTGTATGTCTTTGCCTCCCTGGCAGAGTGGCCTAGCCAGTTATCCCGAACATTTACATGACAGAAGCACATTCTCTAATCGCATTCACCAGTCCCCCTGAGCCAAGCGGCCCGGGGAGCGATTAAGGTGCAGTTCTCAACCCCGGGGATGAGTCTCTGCAGTTTCTTCTTCACATTAAAAAATAATACATTAGACAGCTTCTGCCTGCAGTGGTATTCACTGAAAGAACTTAAAAACTGAGAAAGAAAAATATAGAACCATGACGTGACTTAACAGCAAAGGACATTTTAATAAAGAACGTAAACAGGAAAGAGTTAAATCAAGTGTAAGGAAAGCGTGCACGTGGGCAGCAGGAACGGAGCGCTGGTTTTCGTGTGCGTGTTACCAATGGCTTCGTTTTGTGTGACACAATAGAGAGAACAAGAACTACAGTTCATCTCAATGCCCAGCACCCCGGCCGGGTGTCTCGGCACCAGGACAGTCACGGATGTGCCACGAAAGGTCCGTTCCTTCTGTCTTGGGGTGGCTGGATGGACAGGGGATGCCAGAGCCTTTGGAGGTGCTCTCCAGACGCGAGAAGCCTAACCAGGGGTTCCTCAGAGGGTGGCCTGGGCTGAGTTAAGAGTTTGACGGTGACCCTACAATCCCTGAAGCAGGCAAGCACAATCAGTGGTATGTACCACGTGCTGAATGGAATCCAGGCGCGTTCACTTCAGTAGTCAGCTGAGCGTGTGATGCTGTCAGCTGTGGGCAAGAGACCCAGGGGGCTGCTGGGAATATCAGTGTGTCGGATGCCCGGGAACAGGGCATGTAGCCAGGGTGCCGCCGGCCAGGGTGCGGAGCCTGGGAGGCCAAGTAGTTTGTCCTGGTGCAGACAGCTCAGAGCAGAGCGTCAGACCCGGGGTTTGAATGTAACAGGCACTTCTGTGTTCTGTGGCTGACGGGCTCTTTTAGTGGTGACCAACCCAGCAGTGGGGTGACTCTAACACTTGGGACTTTTGAAGATTAGAACTTCACCATCTTTTGAAATAGTTACTACAAAAAAAAAAAAGAGTTCAAGTAGATTTAGAATGTATCTTCCTTACCCTAGAAATTCTGACTTTATATTTGTCAAAAAGAAGGAAAAAAGGGGGAAAGCTAATAAATATTTAAAATATGACTTCAACAGTTGTAAAAAACATGGTTTTGTATTTTTATTGCCTTCTTGTGTAAAGTTTTGCCACGATGGTAACTATCAAACATACAAATACTGTGTGGTCATTTTTTGAATTTTTGATGAGGAAACACGTGTCACGATTTCAACTGTAAAACCGAGTATCAGTGGTTTTGTTCTTTCAGTCGAGCTGAAATCTCCCCATCGAAGTTTAAAAATGATGTCATTTGGAAGTTTCAGACAGGTTCAGTGTTGGGACTTTTCCTTGATGCTGGCTCTATTGATCATATTTCTATCATATAAGGAAATGTTCTCAGCAAGCCCTTTACAGACGTAGCCAAATCGCTTCCACATTCCTCCAGCATCCTACTCTGATGCATCATTTTGTTTCTAGGTGTGCTGATATGAAGAAGTAGTGGAAGCCCTCCCTGAATGCACCTTTTACTACTAGAAATCATTAAACCCCTCCTGTCACAGGCCAGTCACACCCGGGTGGACAGGAAACTCTGCCGTGTAGGAAACAGCGAGGAAGCAAGGATAGCCCCAAACAACGCTCTTCGGACAAAGGAGGACTTTTTCTCTTTACGCCGTGGAAGGCACAGAGCTTAGTTGTGCAAGTCTGGGAAGGACGTGTCGACAGATAAAAGTGAACCCTCACAAAATGAAAATGAATATTTGTATTTCATGCCTGTTGTTGAGTATGTTAGACATGAAGAGTGAGGCAAGACGAGCCGGAGGGCATGGCGTGCCGGCGAGACCAGGAGGAATCTGTGACGGAAGCCAGGTATGCGGCTGCCCAGTCCCTGTCTTCATCCACCAGCCCGGGCCTCCCATTCAGATCACCTTCTCAAATTATCCATAGGAGAATTATCCACATACTCAATAAGAAAAATATTTCTAATTATATCCAACCATTCTTAACATGAATGAGGATGCAAGAGTGCCAAGACTTTTTCTGCCAAACAATTTCTTTTGACTTAAGAAAGGAGAGGCAGCCGCATTGTCATCATAGCTGTCCATATAAAAGAGCCCGTGGCAGGAGGCTGACTCGTCCTGCTTTAAAAAGCTCCAAGGTAAGTGGGAACAGGACAGGACTTTCAAGAGGAACACTGGCCGCACTGCCCAGGGTCGGCTGGAGCTGCCGGTCCTGGTGCCGCCCCTTCTGATCACTGCACGTTTCACATCCCTGGCTTCTGCTGCCACTTGGGTTTACAACAGCACATAAAGCCGCAGACGGGGATTTTGTCTCGTTTTGGTCTTGGTTAACTAATCAGGTGCTGTTGCCTTTTCTTTTGTAGAACTGTCTCACTTCCAGGTGACATCCTCTCACTTGCTAACGAGGTAAGATTTAGAAGAAGGGGTCCCTGGAGGAGAATGTGAGAGCCTGTGGGATGGATCTGTGTCACTTAGCAACCTTTGGAAAAGTGCTTGTCTCAGTGGATGCCTTGACAACTGCGCTTCAGGGAAGGCGCAGGGGAGGGAGGGAGGGAGGACTGGCCCTTCAGAACGATGCACGCATCCTCAGTGAGGGTTCAAGCAGTGGGGGGTGACATGGTAGCAAGAGGAGACTTGTTAGTAGAATATTATTTGGTTTCTATAGAGGAAAAAAAAAGTCTGCATTAAGATTCCCTTGCTAACAATGTCAAATTGATAAAAATGTATCCTGCTATCAGAATTCATTTTGTAAACATGGCACCTAATAAGTAAGAAAGGAAGTACTAGGAAAACACTTCCTTCAAACTTCCTGAATATCTTCTTTAAACGTGACCTTACGCAGTGCTGAGTGTGGCACAGGACAGAAACACTGAGCAACGTCTGTTCCCTAGAGTAAAGGTGCCAACCTGTGAGGCCGTTGCAGACTGCGTTTCTAAAGAGAGAGACTAGGGGATAGCTGATTATAATAAGTCTCCAGCGATTTGCTCATGCCATGACTGCAGGAGCACCCTCTGCACAATCTTTGGTTCTGCTGAGACCATGGGCCACCTGCAGGTAACACAGGATGGCATAGCCTGAGCCTGCATTCTTCAGAAAGAAATTTGGGTAGGCAAAGGGGGCCTTTCGATGTAGAAGAATGAGGACAATGTTTGCAATGGCTTTTATCCTCAGTTAGTTTAACTGAGTTAAATAATGAATTGGATTTATATGCAGAGAACTATGTTAGCAAAATTCTAATAAAAGCACCCAATTAAAAAAAATGTGCGCAAGATTACAACTCTCCCCCACTCCAAATCCCCTGAATATGAGCACTTCTGGGTGAAGACCTAAAGAAGGAAATGAAGTTCTCTTATATCATCTGGCCAGAGAGGGAATGTTGTTACATTATAATAAATGACATTTTGCATCTGAATGGTAGCATGAACAATTTTAAATTGTTGCCTCAGTCATCATTTTAACTATTTTCCCAAAGTGTCTTCATTATATCTCCCTGGCTGTGAATTCAGAAGGGCAGATATTGTAATCCCTATTCTAAAGATGGAGCTACTGAGGCTTAAAAAGATCAAGTGTCTTACCCAAGGTCACAAGCTCTTCAGCAGCAGGCTGAGGCCACAGCCCAGCTCTCTGATTAGAATGTCCGTCATGAAGGACAAAGGAAGATAATGGCTGGAAGGCCCCAAGTCCAGTGCTGGGTACACAAGAACCCCTGATGTATTTCAGTCCTTGTGATGGTGTTTGTTTCGATGGCTACAGTAGAGTGTACAGTGGACCTGTTTGGCACCATTTCTAACAGGACCCTTGAGACAGCATCGATACAGAGATTTATTGATGTACATCACAGTCCAGGGTCTCTAGGGTGAAATATTCCGTCCCCTCCTTCAGGGCTCGCGACTTCAGCAGCCATGAGTGGTGACCAGGAGATGGCCGCCTTCGGGGAGGCTGCCCCGTACCTCCGCAAGTCCGAGAAGGAGCGCATCGAGGCCCAGAACAGGCCTTTTGACGCCAAGACATCCGTCTTTGTGGTGGAGCCCAAGGAGTCCTTTGTCAAAGGGACGATCCAGAGCAGGGAGGCAGGGAAAGTGACCGTGAAGACTGAAGCGGGAGCGGTGAGTGAAGGCCCAGGAGCCAACAACTGATTTTTTTTTTTTTTTGGTTTGATCACTTGATCAATGCAAATGGTTATCTTTTCTGTTTACTAGACTTTGACAGTGAAAGATGATCAGATTTTCCCCATGAACCCTCCGAAGTACGACAAGATCGAGGACATGGCCATGATGACCCACCTGCACGAGCCCGCCGTGCTGTACAACCTCAAAGAGCGTTACGCAGCCTGGATGATCTACGTGAGTGCCCCCCTCCAGGTGGTCTCTGCCCCCGTCACCTGCACCCACCAGCCTGGCTCTCCCTGAGGTAGAAATGGGCCACACGTGGGGACCCACTCTGCTTTTGCTAGTAGTGTAACTGATTCGAAGGTTCGCTGTTGCTCTTGTAAGGCACAAGCCCACAGCTGGCACGCCTCCTTCAGAGCTGAGCAAGGCCGTCGTCTAGAGCTGAGTCTGCCGCAGGTCCCTCGCACAAGCTTTGGAGCAGCCACCGCTGAGATTTCAGCCACATGCCTACATTTCCACCCCACCTCTGTGTTCAGCAACAGAGCCATCCAGAGAGAAAAGATAAACTTAAGTGGTAGCATTTAAACATGATGTTTTGAAAGACCAAATTTCACCCATTTTCACTCCTTTGAAATAACAGCGACTTGTATCTTGCGTTCTCATCCCTGCTGTGTGATGAAGGAGGGATGAGAACCTCGATGAAGCCTTCCCAGCTTCCCCGGGCAGAGTCGCGCTTCAGTCCTGTTGCTTCTGTCCCTGCACTCACACCGACCAGGCTTTGGGACCCTCGTTCACTAACATGTCTGCCTCCTACATCGACTGTGCACTCCTATGGAACAAGGTCTCCTTTGCGTTTTATTCTGAGTGCCTCGCAGAGGCTGGCATGTGACACACATGCAGTACGTGTCTTCTGACTGAAGTGACCCTGTCACACTGATATTTGGTCTAGTTCAGCCAGTGCTGATACAACGCCTACGCAAACATACCTGGGGTTTAGTCAGTGTCCGTTCTGATTGGTTGGTGCCTGTCCGAGATCAGTTATCAAAGATTTGAAAATCCCTTTATTGTCAACATAATATATAAGGTCTACTGGAAAGTTCTGTCCGTTTTTGGAATAAAACAAAATACAAATTTTTCTTACAGTCAATAAACTTTATTAAATAATATAATTGCCATTATTATTAATGATTTCTTGCCAGCATGAGGGCAATTTGATATCCTATTTTTGAAAAATGTTTTATCTTTTGATGCGAAAAATTGAACCCGTGCTTGTTTGATATCTTCTTCAGTTTTGAATTTTTTGCCCTTCAAAAAATTTTGTAAGGACAAAAACAAGTGATAGTCGGAGGGTGCTAAGTCCGGGGAATATGGTGGATGCGACAGACATGCTTCTGTAGCATTTCTTCCTTGTTGAAATTCGTAAAAATTACAGTGGCGTAAATGAACTTTATCAGTAGCCATGGGTACACTATGGCTTCACACATAAGACTAATGTGAATCAACTTTGTTTTAGTTAATTTGCTACGTCAGTATGTATACATTAAGTGATAAAAATAGAGAGGC
This sequence comes from Saccopteryx leptura, assembly GCF_036850995.1. Lineage (NCBI taxonomy): Eukaryota > Metazoa > Chordata > Mammalia > Chiroptera > Emballonuridae > Saccopteryx > Saccopteryx leptura. The sequence continues at coordinate 360,570,647 of NC_089504.1, read as the reverse complement.
ACACATGCGCCAAATAAACATGTACTTACGTGTTGAAACTTGTGATAGAAACGGACAGAACTTTCTGGTAGACCTTATATTTACATCATTTCATGTTGTTTCTTTATGATGTAACACTATTTGGCAAATAATTTACTTTTTTAAATGCCTATATCATATTGCTTAAGAAGATTCACCATAGTTCACCCAACCATTCCTGTATTATTGGGCACTTAGGTTGTGTCCAAATTTCTGTTTTAATGAATTTGAACTATCCTAGTGTTATAAAAGTATACATGCCTACTTCCTACAGGATGGCAAAAATAGGTCATATTACACATAAAAGAAATCTTTTTGGAGCTTTTGTTACGTGAAAATCACTGACAAATCCCAACGGTAATAAATGTTTCAATGTCAGTTGTGACCCTTTCCATCAAAGACTTTGCTCCTCACTGTTGAAATGTCCCACTAGAGTTCATGCAGACGCCTTGAGGAGGGAAGGCGTCAGCACCTTAACTGCTTAAAGGGCTCTTTTCAGTTAAAACCCATTCCATAAGTGAATTGTACAAGTCCTAAGAAAGGCTTTTGAGTGGTTATTCTTTCTTCTCCCTTCCCACAGACCTACTCGGGCCTGTTCTGTGTCACCGTCAACCCCTACAAGTGGCTGCCGGTGTACAACCCCGAGGTGGTGGCCGCCTACCGAGGCAAAAAGCGCCAGGAGGCCCCGCCCCACATCTTCTCCATCTCCGACAACGCCTATCAGTTCATGCTGACGGGTGAGCTCAAGGCTTTTGTGTGCATCTTTTGAGAGCACAGCTGTAGGAGAAAGAGACTCTAACCGTCTCCAGACACTCTTTGAGACAGTCACCTTCAGTTGCGGTTGATATATGTGTGAGGAAGACGGTCCAGGGTGGAGGGAGTACAAAAGGTGACTTACAATCTCTGTTACACAATTGCTAATGATCTGTTAAATTTCTGAAAACCAACAGAGGTTGGATAACTTACTTTTGAATAACTCAGAAACAAAATAAGCTGAAACAGAAATATAAACATAACTACATATAGGTATATCACACACATGCACACAGATACACATTCTCTCTCTCACACACACACAATCATGCCACACAAACTGTGTGTCTATTACCAAGAGCCAAGAAACAGAGGAGTAAAATTTGCCTCTTTGGTCTTATCCTCAGGTCTAAACTTACAGTCTTACATTAAGGCTGGCATAAATGCTACTGTCCTTTTCCCAGAGTCAACCTGAACACATCCAGATATTAAGGTGTTTCTGGTATAAAGACAGTTATCCCACGACTCTTCTTCCTACAATACTGTCTCAGCCAGACCAGCCTAAGGCACTATGCACCCTGGGGAGAGGGCTTGAGAGTTCCTCTTCAGGCAGAATAAAACATCAAAACAAACTTCTACCCTTTTCTAAAACCTGATTCTAGCCATGATTACTTTCAAAACTACCACCTGTACTGTATTTACTCTTGTTCACAGGCTAAACTGATCTCCAATGCCTATTTTCCGTCCTTATTTTAAAATGTATTGTGTTTCCATAGATTTTAGTGTCTCCCCGAATGCATCCTCCCCTCCCCCTATTCCCCTCAATTTCTCCCTTGCCCCCTCCCAACAGCTCCCCCTCCCCTTCCCTTCAGGTTTAATTCTGTTCCTCAGTTCACATTGTTCCTTGGATTCCTCAAATGAGTGAGGTCATATGACATTTTTCTTTCTCTGCCTGGCTTATTTCACTCAACATAATAGTTTCCAGGTCCATCCATGTTGTCGCAAGAGTTAATATTTCCTTCTTTGTCATGGCCCCATAGTATTTCATTGTGTATATGTACCACCGCTTTTTAATCCATTCATCCACTGACGGACACTTGGACTGTTTCCAGATCTTTGTTATTGTGAACAATGCTGCCATAAACATGGGGGTGCATTTCTTTTTTTGAATCAGTGATGTGGTGTTCTTGGGATATATTCCTAAAAGTGGGATGGCTGGGTAAAAAGGCAGTTCCATTTTTAATTTTTTGAGGAATCTCCATACTGTTTTCCATAGTGGCTGCACCAATCTGCATTCCCACCAGCAGTGCAGGAGGGTTCCCTTTTCTCAACATCCTCGCCAGCACTTATTCTGTGTTGTTTTGTTGATAAGCGCCATTCTGACTGGTGTGAGGTGGTATCTCATTGTAGTTTTAATTTGCATTTCTTTAATGATTAGTGATGTTGAGCATTTTTTGATCTGTCTATTGGCCATCTGTATGTCCTCTTTGGAGAAGTGTCTATTCATTTTTTTGCCCATTTTTGATTGGATTGTTTGTCTTCCTGGTGTTGAGTTTTACAAGTTCTTTATAAATTTTGGTTATTAACCCCTTATCAGACGTATTGTCGAATATGTTCTCCCATTGTATCGTTTGTCTTTTTATTCTGTTCATCTTGTCTTTAGCTGTACAAAAGCTTTCTAGTTTGATATAGTCCCATTTGTTTATCATGTCTTTTATTTCACTTGCCCATGGAGATAAATCAGCAAATATATTGCTGCGAGTGATGTTGGTAAGCTTACCGCCTATGTTTTCTTCTAAGATGCTTATGGTTTCATGACTTACATTTAAGTCTTTTATCCATTTTGAGTTTATTTTTGTGAATGGTGTAAGTTGGTGGTCTAGTTTCATTTTTTTGCAGGTAGCTGTCCAATTTTCCCAACACCATTTGTTAGAGACTGTCTTTACTCCATTGTAAGCTCTTACTTCCTTTGTCAAATATCAGTTGTCCATAAAAGTGTGGGTTTATCTCTGGGTTCTCTGTTCTGTTCCATTGATCTATATGCCTGTTCTTATGCCAGTACCAGGCTGTTTTGAGTACATGGCCTTGTAGTATAACTTGATATCCGGAAGTGTGATACCTCCCACTTTATTCTTTCTTTTCAAGATTGCTGAGGCTATTCGTGTTCTTCTTTGGTTCCATATAAATTTTTGGAATATGTGTTCTATATCTTTGAAATATGTCATTGGTATTTTAATTGGTATTGATTTGAATTTATAAATTGCTTTGGCTAATTAATACAGACATTTTAATGATGTTTACTCTTCCTAACCATGAACACAGTATATGCTTCCACTTGTTTGTATCTTCCTTGATTTCTTTTATCAATGTTTTATAATTTTCCAAGTACAAGTCTTTAACCTCCTTGGTTAAATTTACTCCTAGGTACTTTATTTCTTTTGTTGCAATAGTGAAGGGGATTGTTTCCTTAATTTCTCATTCTGACTGTTCATTGTTGGTCTATAAAAATGCCTCTAATTTCTGTGTATTAATTTTATACTCTGCCACCTTGCTGAATTCATTTATCAGGTCCAGTAGTTTTTTGACTGAGACCTTAGGGTTTTCTATATACAGTATCATATCATCTGCAAATAATGATAGTTTTACTTTTTTTTTTTCCAATTTGGATGTCTTTTATTTCTTCTTCTTGTCTGATTGCTGTAGCTAGGACTTCCAGTACTATGTTGAATAAGAGTGGTGAAAGGGGGCACCCCTGCTTTGTTCCTGATTTTAATTTTCGCCCATTAATTATGATGTTGGCTATGGGTTTGTCATAGATGACCTTTATCATGTTGAGGTATGTTCCCTGTATTCCCACTTCAGTCCTTCTTTTACCTACAATAAATATGCCATTAACTTGTCATCTAAATCCAGCCCAAGCCCACTTCTGATATATATTGAGTGGTATAGAGAGAAAGTCTAGTGCTTCCTTGCAGTGCTCTGCGTGACTTGTTGCGTGTATGTTAAATCGGGTAGGGGTGATGGGAGCTGTAGGGACCAGGAGAGAAGAGTGCTAAAAAGGTAGCAGACCTACAGCCCATCAAGCCCTAGGAAACACTGAAGAATCATAAGTCTGAAAAATATTAAGTTTGTTCCACTTGACTTTACTTACTAGTTACAAATATATATATATTTGTAAATATATATATATATATATATATATATATATATATATATATATATATATATAAAACAGTATTAAATGTTTATAATTTCTCTTTTGCAGACCGAGAGAACCAGTCAATCCTGATCACGTAAGTAGATGTTATACTTTCTTTTCATGCTGAGATGCCACCAGCTTGGGGACCACATTATACTTAGTTTCTGTTTGACAGCGGAGAATCCGGTGCAGGGAAGACTGTGAACACCAAGCGTGTCATCCAGTACTTTGCAACAATTGCAGTTACTGGAGACAAGAAGAAGGAAGAAGCTCCTACAGGCAAAATGCAGGTGAGTCTGAGGCCCAGCGTCAGAATCCAGACTGTCCAGGCTCTCAGGAAGCCTGGGCCCCGGATGAGCACTGCTCCTGTTTGTGCAGGGGACGCTGGAAGATCAAATCATCAGTGCCAACCCCCTCCTGGAGGCCTTTGGCAACGCCAAGACTGTGAGGAATGACAACTCCTCCCGCTTCGTAAGTCTCTTGGTCACAGAAGCATTTTCTCGGCCCTTAAATGTCAGAGAAAGAGTGTCTGAATGATTATTTCAATCTCATCAGTCTTGTGAGCTTCGAGCTTTGTACATAACATCATCTTTTTCACTTGCAAGGGTAAATTCATCAGAATCCACTTCAGTACCACAGGGAAGCTGGCTTCTGCTGATATTGAGACATGTGAGTAACAGGACCTGCTAAATAGAGTCCAAGAATGACAAATGATGGTTTGGAGGAACATCTTGCAGCTCCTGCTGAGCCTGGAGCCTGTGAAACACCAGCCTGCTGCCAAACGTGCCCACAGTTAATGCCAATCTTACCCATAGTCCTCAGTGACTTTATCCACGTCAGTCATGAACTAATGATTCTGTAGTAGCTGCCAAGAGCTGTTGGGCCTGTCTGAATTATTCCAGCCTCAGAACAAATTTCAATTATTTTCTAAGAAAAAATAACACCAGGGGTAAATGAGTTGCCTGTGGGTTGAGTTTGTGTGATTAGTTCCTAGTCTGAGCCTTGATAAATTTCACTTTAGAGTCCCTAAGCACCCCGGGGGAGAGAGTGGCTACCAAGAATCAATTATATTCCATAAAGGAAGGATCTTCTGTAGGGGAAAGTGTTATGCCTTGGGCCAGCATGCCTTATTCTTTCCAGAGCTGGTAAGAGCTCTGCCACTGTCGAGATGTAAGATGTGCTATTTCATAGGAACATTTGGCTGAAATCTGAAGATGCCAACATGATTTAGCTAATGACCCCAAGTGCCAAAGTCACTCTAGGAGCTTCACAATTCCCCGCTAATCCGATGTCTACTTTCCACGGCAGATCTTCTTGAGAAGTCCAGAGTCACTTTCCAGCTAAAGGCGGAAAGAAGTTACCATATTTTTTATCAGATCATGTCAAACAAGAAGCCAGATCTAATTGGTAAGAAAGAATTTAAATTTATAAACTAGGAGCTAATAGTTTTATTAACATCTTTTAATGCAAAATGTATCCCTTGAATTCTGTGTACCCAGAAATGCTCCTGATCACCACCAACCCATACGACTATGCCTTCGTCAGTCAGGGGGAGATCACGGTCCCCAGCATCGATGACCAGGAGGAGCTGATGGCCACTGATGTAAGTTACACATGCAGCTTTGTAACATACATTATGTTTTGGAATGACAACAGCACCTTGTTGTATGTGTGTGATTAAGAATGTAGTGTAGCCTGACCTGTGGTGACATAGTGGATAAAGCGTCCACCTGGAAATGCTGAGGTCACCGGTTTGAAACCCTGGGCTTGCCTGGTCAAGGCGCATATGGGAGTTGATGCTTCCAGCTCCTCCCCACCTTCTCTCTCTGTCTCTCTCTCCTCTCTCCCTCACTGTGTCTCTCTCTTCCTTTCTCTCTCCTCTCTAAAATGAATAAATTTTAAAAAAATGTAGTGTAAATTCTCCTAAGTAGATCTGTGTCTCCTGCCCCAACTCTCCTCTCATCCATCCTGATAGAGCGCCATCGACATCCTGGGCTTCACCGCTGATGAAAGAGTGTCCATCTACAAGCTCACAGGGGCAGTGATGCATTATGGGAACATGAAATTCAAGCAGAAGCAGCGAGAGGAGCAGGCCGAGCCGGACGGCACTGAAGGTACCACATGGAGGTCCATCTGGGCTTAAGAAGACAATCTAGGCAACAAAACGCCCATTCCTTTACAGCGGGGCTTCTCATGGGTACATACTGATTACTGTAGGGATGCTGGGTGCACAGAGGTCATGTTGGGCACCTGACTTGTGTCTCTGCAGTGGCTGACAAGGCAGCCTATCTCCAGGGTCTGAACTCTGCCGACCTGCTCAAAGCCCTCTGCTACCCCAGGGTCAAGGTCGGCAATGAGTACGTCACCAAAGGCCAGACTGTAGAGCAGGTAGGTGCATCATTTAAATTACTACTAAGGATGCAAGCATTGGACAGTTCTCTAATCACCTCAAGAGATATATTTTGTCTTTCAAGGTTTACAATGCAGTTGGCGCACTGGCCAAAGCCGTCTACGAGAAGATGTTCCTGTGGATGGTCACCCGCATCAACCAGCAGCTGGACACCAAGCAGCCCAGGCAGTACTTCATCGGGGTCTTGGACATCGCGGGCTTTGAGATCTTTGATGTGAGTAGTTTGGGTAAATGTCTGGCCTCAAAAACAAAAAGCCCTTCCACATAGTGTTTGCTTTGCTGAATCCACACTGAAATCCCCCAGCTCACCCAAACGGCTCTTGTTTGAAACACCCAGTTCAACAGCCTGGAGCAGCTGTGCATCAACTTCACCAACGAGAAGCTGCAACAGTTTTTCAACCACCACATGTTCGTGCTGGAGCAGGAGGAGTACAAGAAGGAAGGCATCGAGTGGGAGTTCATCGACTTCGGGATGGACCTGGCCGCTTGCATTGAGCTCATCGAGAAGGTCTTCCTGTTATACATTTCAAAAACCATATTTGGTGGCAACTAAATTATTAATTGTATCTTATTTTAATTCTATTCCCAAAGAAAAATGTTTAAACAGGGGAACTTCTTGTGTGGTCTTATTTCTTGTAGCCGATGGGCATCTTCTCCATCCTGGAGGAGGAGTGCATGTTCCCCAAGGCCACGGACACCTCCTTCAAGAACAAGCTGTATGAACAACATCTTGGAAAGTCCGCCAACTTCCAGAAGCCCAAGGTCGTCAAGGGCAAGGCCGAGGCTCACTTCTCCCTGGTGCACTACGCGGGCACCGTGGACTACAACATTACCGGCTGGCTTGACAAGAACAAGGACCCCCTGAACGAGACCGTGGTCGGGCTGTACCAGAAGTCTGCACTGAAAACTCTAGCCTTCCTCTTCTCTGGGGCTCAAACTGCTGAAGCAGGTATGGGTCAACAATTCCAACACTTATAAGATGTGTTGTTAGATTGAGGCTGGTGATCTCACAGCGGTGGCCTAAGGACTCCAGGCTAAAGCCTTTGGGTCTCCAGGTTTTGAGTAAGTAGTCTGCATTGTAATTATACAGCTATGGCTCCTGTCAACACTCATAGAAGCCCTACTGCAAAGGGTCAGGGAGGAGCTCTAAGGATCTCAACCAAAGAAGAGCCTAGGCCTCCATGATTCTCTCCTGCTTTCTCTCCACATCTGCTGGATTCTCAGTATCTAGGCATGTTGAAGGCAATACAATGACAAACTTCTGCCTCTCAGTTATAGCTTCTATTGATGATGTTGACATTATAGTGTTCCCAAATGTCCTAATATTGAAGAGTCCATTTCTATACTGTGAGAAGAATGCCCTTCATTTCATTTCCTAGTGGAGAAAAAAAAAAACTCCCAGAAAAGTGAATGCACATTTAGTTAGCATGTAAGATTCATTCTCAATCAGAGAGGCCAGTGGCAAAAAAATGTTCATTTCAGCATAGAAATCCGCAAATAGGGAAGAAATAGCCCTGTTGATTCAAAACTGTATTTGAGCCCTGGCCAGTTGGCTCAGCAGTAGAGCATTGGCCCAATGTGTGGAAGTCCCAGGTTCGATTCCCAGCCAGAGCACACAGGAAAAGCATCCAGCTGCTTCTCTACCCTTCCCCCTCTCCTTTCTCTCTATCTCTCTTCCCCTCTTGCAGTCAAAGCTCCATTGGAGCAAAGTTGGCCCAGGCACTGAGGATGGCTCCATGGCCTCTGTCTCAGGTGCTAGAATAGCTCCGGTTGCAACCGAGCAATGTCCCAGATGGGCAGAGCATCGCCCCCTAGTGGGCATGCCAGGTAGATCATGTCGGGCACATGCGGGAGTCTGTCTCTCTGCCTCCCTGCTTCTCACTTCAGAAAAACACAAACAAACAAAAAACAAAAAATCACAAAACACTGTATTTGAATGACATCATTTCTCATATTTTCCTCAGAGGCAAGTGGCGGTGGTGGCAAGAAAGGCGGCAAGAAGAAGGGCTCTTCCTTCCAGACGGTGTCCGCCCTCTTCAGAGTAAGGAAGACTGCTCGCAACGCCGCCCACACTCCCCAGTGACTTCGCAAAGTTGTTTTCAGAATCACAAGTCGCTTAGAAAAGGGCTGACATTAACTCATGACTTCTGTTAAACTAGCTTTGGAGAGAGAAGAGCTTGAAATTACTCGGGAGTTATTAGCTCATCCTTCTGTCATGTTAAGCCAAATAGCATACAATATTTTATAGGAAATCTGATAAAACTTAATACTCTGACATTCATAATTTAGTTGAATCATAAAAATAAGCAATGACATGTCCTCAGAGAGACAAAATAATCAGTAAGACTAATAAAAATCTAACCACTAGCCTACACAAAGCCTAATATGGTATCCTTGTTCTTAATCTGGTTAATTCCCAATTATAACTGGTCAAACTGTTTCCTTTACAGACAATATTTATTTCCTAAACATTGATGTAGTTGGAAAGGGGGAACCATATATTAATAGAAAAAAGTTCAGATGTGGTTCAGGCTTGTGTTGCCTTATTTGGAAAACCATGGAGTTTAGTAGAAGACAGTATGATCATTTAGTATGGGAAGGCAATGGACTTGTATGTGGGTGGCCAGGGGAAGGAAGAAAGACAGTACTTGTATACAATAAAAAGAATCATGTGTCAGGCTCTTTATATGTATAACTCCTGCCCACTTACGAGGCCACAGCTATCCCTCAGCAGAAGCATATCAAGATGGCGGGGGTGGGAAGAGAAAAGCCTCCCCACTGGCCACTCAACTCAACCACAGACACTGATTTTATAAACGCTCAAACCACGTCGAACACCGGAGATAACAGGACTGTTCTTGGTTTCACAGGAGAATCTGAACAAGCTGATGACCAACCTGAGGAGCACCCACCCCCACTTTGTACGCTGCATCATCCCCAACGAGACCAAGACTCCCGGTAAGAGAGCTCTGACATCACACAGGCTCCAGCGCGCTTGCTCTGGACCAGGAGATGAGGCGTGCTATTGTTCCTTTCAGGGGCCATGGAGCACGAGCTTGTCCTGCACCAGCTGAGGTGTAACGGGGTGCTGGAGGGCATCCGCATCTGCAGGAAGGGCTTCCCCAGCAGAATCCTGTATGCAGACTTCAAGCAGAGGTCAGACACTCCTGATTGTGCTGTATCGTAAAGTGTTAGTATAAATATGTTTAATGCAAGCAGAAACAATTTTGTGAAAATATGCCTCTATTTGTTTTTAATTTTCCACACAAAGTAAGAACTTATAAGCCTCAAAGCATCTTTAAAATCTAGATATACGACATATTGAGCATTCTATATATTTTTAATTGAATTTGCCAACCTTTTGGGTCAGCTCATCAATATATATATATATTTATTTTGATAATTATGAATACTACCAGTTTTTATTTGTATTATTCTCCTTTAATCCTTACAAAACCTCAGCAGAGGCAGGTACTACCAATACCTCATTTTGTAGACAAATAAACTGAGGTGAAAAGAAATTAGGTTACTTACCCAAAGTCCCATGGGTACTACGTGGCTGAGTTCAGAATTGTCCCACACATTCTCTGTCACTTCTTTTGCATCTCCACCTTTTCCTCTCACACATTAGTTTCCCAGAACCATGTTACAACAGCCCCTCAGTCCTCCTTTCTCCTCCCTGGAGATGGATAAATCCATCCTGAGACTCAAACGAGAGGCAGAGTGGACCAGGGTTGGGGGACGCGGTGGGGAGCTGGTCTCTCCCAGCCTGGGTGTGGGGGAACTGACTGAGAGCTCCACGGTCACGACCTAAAGCCTTTCTCCATTGGCCGCGAGGTGCTCAGAGCAGTACCTCATACCTACAGCGTACTTCCTACCAGAGTCCTCAGTGAAAATGTGCTTTCGTGGACTCAAGCTCTTACAAAGCAAGTGCATCAAACAAGGATAACATGCTGCATTTTACTGGTCACCTAGACCTTAATGCACAAGATGGTAAGAGTCCTTTCTGAGAACGAGGTCTGATGAGGCAGAAAGGAAAGTTACAACTACACAGGAAGGTAAAATGGAATAAAAACAGTCAATGTTAGATTAACAATCCATGTATACAATATTTTTCCTGCGAACAAAATATAATAATACTTTTTTTTAACTTTAATTTTTTGATGGATCATTTAGTGTTGAACTACTATTAGTGTCATCAGTAAACCCAGTTAAAAAAAAACTATTTACTTAAACAGATACAAGGTATTAAATGCAAGTGCCATCCCTGAAGGACAATTCATTGACAGCAAGAAGGCATCTGAGAAGCTGCTTGGGTCCATCGATGTTGACCACACCCAGTATAAATTTGGTCACACCAAGGTAATCTTCTCCAAAGCCAACCTGCTGCTATTCCTGTCCCTTTGAAGCTGATGCAAAGTTTCTGACCCACAACCCTGCCCATGCGCAGGTCTTTTTCAAAGCTGGTCTTCTGGGGCTCCTAGAGGAGATGCGAGATGACAAGCTGGCCCAGCTGATTACCCGAACCCAGGCCAGGTGCAGGGGGTTCCTGGCGAGAGTGGAGTACCAGAAGATGGTGGAGAGAAGGTATTAATAGGGATACTTGACTGAACTCCATCAGCCTAAGCCTTGTAATTCTGATTCCTGTGATAACCTGACTTCGAAATTTTCCATTCCTATCACAGAGAGTCCATCTTCTGCATCCAGTACAACGTCCGTGCCTTCATGAATGTCAAGCACTGGCCCTGGATGAAGCTCTTCTTCAAGATCAAGCCCCTGCTCAAGAGTGCGGAGACCGAGAAGGAGATGGCCACCATGAAGGAGGAGTTTCAGAAAACCAAAGAAGAACTTGCCAAGTCGGAGGCGAAAAGGAAGGAACTGGAGGAAAAGATGGTCACTCTCTTAAAGGAGAAAAATGACTTGCAGCTCCAAGTCCAGTCTGTAAGTAGTAGTATTATCCTGGGTACTGTCACTCAAGACGTAACCGCTAGAACTCTGGTCACTAGCACTGTTAGTTGGGTAGTCAGTGCGGGAGACGCTCACTGTAGGGAGAAAGTGAAAGCATTCTGACTGTACCACTAAAGTCTATGCATTCCGTCATCTCCCAGTCAACATCCCCGAAACAGCACCAAGGCAATGAGGTAGAGCCGAGGTGCAGTGTCGTCTCTATTTTACACATTTCATCAAACGATAGGAGTTATGACTTATTTTCCCTTTGAAGACAGTCCTTGAAACTGATTTTAATAAGACATTGCCCCAAATAAAATACTAAGGGGAAGATAGCATGGAGAGAGTCATTTTTCCTCCAAAACTCCTTTTAAGTCCTAGATGTCCATGGGTCTTAAATCACGACATGTACAGCTGACAAATGGCAGTATGCTACATCAAACTTTATTGAGTTGTCGCTTGTTAATGACCTCCAAAACTCAGGCTTTCTCTTTCCGGTCCCGCTCCACATCTGCCCATCATGTCACGCCCAGATTGCTGCAGTAACCCCTAAGTTGCTCACTGCCTGGACCCCAACTCACTCTCCCTCCACCCTGGCTGTTCAGTGTGCACCCCTGAACTGATTAATCCTTTTCAAACTGTTTCCATCAACTTCGATATTAATTTTTAAGACTGCTTTTTCATTTTATTTGAATCGAATTGGTCTGGTATAATTTACTCATCACAGAATCATATATTTCTTCCATTGATTAAGATTGTTCTTTTCTGTCAAGTTGGGGGGGGGGGTGTATAACAACCTCTTCTTCTAGATTACAGAAGGAAAAAGAGTTTTTTTTCTGTCCTCTTCAAATCTATCCTGATTTTTTCTTTTGTCCCTAAAGAATTAGAATATATACACACACACACACACACACACATACATACACACACACACATATACATACACACACACACACACATACTAGATGGCTATATGGCTATATGCAGCACATTTTATTCTTTTATGTGCTCAAAGGCTGATAGGGAGGCTCATTGATAAATGCATATATCAATTTCTCTCTCATTTCCTGTATACCCCCACCCTTCTTAAGTGCAAACACAGCAGGTTGCCAGGAATTTCTTGACTTTATGCCTTAACTTGACTTTAGAGCAGGCCAGGACCATCCCACAGCCCCACAGAGAGACCGAGTTTAGCAGCAGCTGCATCCTGCATTTCTCCTGCTGGAATGTCTTCTTCCCTCCTGCTTCTCCACCCAATAAATGATTTCTGGAGCCTAAATCCAACCCATCTGCCAAGGCCCAACTCGAATGCCCTTTCATTCACAAAACCATCTCTAATAGCACTTCTCTGAACTCTTATGTCCCTAATCGCCTTCTGAATTAATGGTATCATTTGGGTAATATGCTTTAAAATCTATTGTAGAATACAGTGGGCCCTTCATATCCACGGGTTCCTTATCTGTGTATTTAATCAACTGTAAATTGAAAATATTTTTTAAAATGTTGTATTATTTCTGACATGCACTATATAGCTAGGCCTATGATTGTAGTGTCTGTGCTGACTGCGTACGGACTTTTTTCTTGTCATTATTGCCCAAACAATATAGCGCTTAGTTACATAGCAGTTACACTGTATGAGGCATTATAAGTAATCTAGAGATTATTGGAAGTCTGTGAGAGGATGTTCATAGGTTATATGCAAAACACTGCAATTTTATGTAAGGGACTTGAGCATCCTGGGTTTTTGGTATCTGTGAGGGGATCCTGGAACCAATCCCCCGGGGATACCAAAGGCATAGGGTCTATCTTCCAAAGGAACAGGATAATATCTGTCATGTTTTATTTTCCATAGTATCCTGCCTTGCACACAGCAGATGGTTCATGAAAGTTTAAATTCAAAAAACAAACAACAGAAATTTCCACTGTGATCATTAGAAATACTTAATTATTTCTTCCCAATTTTGATTTTGTTTTCAAATCAAGGAAGCTGAAGCTTTGGCTGATGCAGAGGAAAGGTGTGACCAGCTGATCAAAACCAAAATCCAGCTGGAGGCCAAAGTCAAAGAGGTGACCGAGAGAGCAGAGGACGAGGAAGAGATCAACGCGGAGCTGACGGCCAAGAAGAGGAAGCTGGAGGACGAGTGCTCAGAACTGAAGAAGGACATCGACGACCTGGAGCTGACCTTGGCCAAGGTTGAGAAGGAGAAGCATGCCACAGAGAACAAGGTGTGAAAGTATACAAGAGAGGTTTATGTTGTTGTTATTATTATTATGGAATATAATAATAATATGGAATCCACCAAAATATAGCCTGTAATGCAAAGTATTTTCACTTCCTAAGGTGAAAAACCTCACAGAAGAGATGGCAGGCCTGGATGAAACCATCGCCAAGCTGACCAAGGAGAAGAAGGCCCTCCAAGAGGCCCATCAGCAGACCCTGGACGACCTGCAGGCAGAAGAGGACAAAGTCAACACCCTGACCAAAGCTAAAACCAAGCTAGAGCAGCAAGTGGATGATGTAAGTCTAGGATTAACAAGAAAACTAGTATTTTTAAAGGAGGTTAAGGAAATCTTTTGACTCCACATTATTTATGTTTAGCTGGAAGGGTCCTTAGAGCAAGAAAAGAAACTCCGCATGGACCTAGAAAGGGCTAAGAGGAAACTTGAAGGTGACCTCAAGTTGGCCCAGGAGTCCATAATGGACATTGAAAATGAGAAACAGCAACTTGATGAAAAGCTCAAAAAGTAAGTATGAAAGAATTACTTACGAACTTCTTTCCAGTGGTGGGTGTAGACTCAATTGTTATCCTTTGCTACTTTTCTAACAGGAAGGAGTTTGAAATGAGCAATCTGCAAAGCAAGATTGAGGACGAGCAGGCCCTGGGGATGCAGCTGCAGAAGAAGATCAAGGAGTTACAGGTAACACGGGGTTTCCCTCAGGGCGACAGAACGGGCGGAATCACTAGCACGGGCTGAGCATGTGTATTTCATCGCGCCCAGGCCCGCATCGAGGAGCTGGAGGAGGAGATCGAGGCGGAGCGGGCCTCCCGGGCCAAAGCCGAGAAGCAGCGCTCCGACCTGTCCCGGGAGCTGGAGGAGATCAGCGAGCGGCTGGAGGAAGCCGGCGGGGCGACCTCTGCCCAGATCGAGATGAACAAGAAGCGGGAGGCCGAGTTCCAGAAAATGCGCCGGGACCTGGAGGAGGCCACCCTGCAGCACGAGGCCACGGCGGCCACCCTCCGGAAGAAGCACGCGGACAGCGTGGCCGAGCTCGGGGAGCAGATCGACAACCTGCAGAGGGTCAAGCAGAAGCTGGAGAAAGAGAAGAGCGAGATGAAGATGGAGATCGACGACCTGGCCAGCAATGTAGAAACAGTTTCTAAAGCCAAGGTAGGTACAGCAGAGTCTGGGAAACTGTTTATTAACAACACTAAGCCTTTATGTAAACGTCATAGTTTGCACAGGGCACTTTACAAAAATTACCATATTTTTTTGCTCCATAAGACGCACCTGACCGTAAGACGCACCTAGGGTTTTAAGGAGGAAAATAAGAAAAAATATATTCTGAACCAAATGGTGTGTTAAAATATTTAATAAAATATACCACAATAATATTTCAACAATGTAAACTCAACAGCAGTATTATTAACAAAGGAGAAGAGACTTTAAGGTTCAAATACTCTCCTAGTTGTCCAGGAACCCGCAGCAGCTAAAAAAAAAAAAAAAAAAAAAAAAAAAAGATTCACTCCATAAGAAACACATGGGCATTTCCCCCTCCACTTTTAGGGGAAAAAAGTGTGTCTTATGGAGCGCAAAATACGGTATGTCATTTGTTCTGTGTGATAGTCCAGGTTAGTAAGAAAGACATTAATATTTGTAATACTTCCACTGAACATAGGAAGAAACTGAAATCAAAGAAGGTAAGCACACGGGCCGCACGACACCATTATTACCGTAGTTTTTGCTCCATAAGACGCACCTGACCATAAGACGCACCTGACCATAAGACACACCTAGGGTTTTAAGGAGGAAAATAAGAAAAAAAAATATTCTGAACCAAATGGTGTGTTAAAATATTTAATAAAATACCATATTTTTTTGCTCGATAAGACTCACAGGCATTTTCCACTCCACTTTTGGGCCAAAAAAAGTGTGTCTTACAGAGCGAAAAATACGGTAAGATAAAAGCTCCCACTTGAACGTCGGTCATCTGTGTTCTCTAGGTCTCCGGTTCAACACAGTTCTCCAACCTTCTCAGTTATGCAGTTAGAAAAGTGTCACTCTACATAAAGCCAGCAAAAATTTTATAAATGTGCTTTTAAAAAATACACCATAAATTTCTTGGAAAATCTTGTTAGAGCATCACCTTAAATTTTTTATAATAGTGACACTGCTTCATGATGAGCTATTTAAAAATCCCAACATATAGTTTCAACTTAGGACAGTAATCATAAAATACAAAGAAAAAATTTCATCTATATCATACCTAGAGAGAAGAGAGAATTTATTTCCCGTGTCCAAATAGATCCTTTGGTTCTAGACGAAAGGGTAGCTAGCGCCGCATCACGTTCACACGCCCCTGCGTCCCCCGCTGGCTCCCTCTCGCACAGGGCAACCTGGAGAAGATGTGCCGTACACTGGAGGACCAGCTGAGCGAGCTGAAGTCCAAGGAGGAGGAGCAGCAGCGGCTCATCAACGACCTCACGGCGCAGCGCGGCCGCCTGCAGACGGAATCCGGTAACTGCCTCCCCCGGTCAGGCCCAAGAGTGCGGGGATGTGGTTACGAAAGAACGACTGATTCGGTGATGGGAAAGCCTAACTAAAGCAGCTCCGCCCACGGGTGACTCACCAACCAGCTCAGGCTCTCAGCCCGCTTGCACGGTCACGTGGGGACAATGGTGAAGGGGAGGACTTTGCTGGGACAGGAACAGGCTGTGTGCTCCAGAAAGGCCGTGAGCACGTGGCCGCATGGAGAGGTCGCGTGGAGTAAGGATCGCTCGAGCGTGGGCTCTGGGCTTCTGTTCCCGAGCCCGCTTCTTTTTATCCGTATTGTAGCGAAGCGATTGATTCCTGAGAGGGCGGAGGGGAACCCCGTCTCTGGCAAGTGGTAGGAAACGGGGACTGGGCCTTCTTTGAACATTCTCGCCAGGTTTTACGCCTTACGACCCTTCAAGAGTAAGTTACGAAGAAAACAGAGAGTTGCATTTCTTTGTTCAGATTAATATGTAAGTTTCACCATAGAAATCAGAAATTTAACATTAAGCATGAAGATGTCAACAAATAAGTCAATCATTTGAGCACTCAATTGGGTGGTGCAGTTAAAAGTAAAAATTTATTTCTAATGTGGGCTTGCAAAGTTTTTCTTCCCTATGAAAACATTGCTGTTTCTTCTGCCTCTTTCTCAGGTGAATTTTCACGTCAGCTGGATGAGAAGGATGCTCTGGTGTCTCAGCTGTCCAGGGGCAAACAAGCATTCACTCAACAGATTGAGGAATTAAAGAGGCAGCTGGAAGAGGAGATAAAGGTAACTGTTACAAGACTCATCCCCCTCCCATGATCTTGACCTTAATTGGAGTCCATTGCATCAACTTGTTAAAGGCTTTAAACCTTAGTAATTAATCATTGAAATATCCAGTACAATAGAGATGGGACTATTTCCCCAGGCCAAGAACGCGCTGGCCCACGCCCTGCAGTCCTCCCGCCACGACTGTGACCTGCTGCGGGAACAGTACGAGGAGGAGCAGGAGTCCAAGGCCGAGCTGCAGAGGGCAATGTCCAAGGCCAACAGTGAGGTTGCCCAGTGGAGGACCAAGTATGAGACGGACGCCATCCAGCGCACGGAGGAGCTGGAGGAGGCCAAGTACGTGCACAGACACTAGAGAACATGCAGAGAACTCTGCACATTGAATCAGAGAGACGCAACCCTTGATGAGTCCGTGAATTAGTCCCAAACGCTCATGAATTAACTCCTAGTTGCCAGGCACTCCGAAAAGACATGAATAAAGACCTCTGAAAAGACATGAATAAAACAAGCATGATCTCTTCCCTCCTTGCCTAAAATCTAATTAAGGAAATAAAGAAAAACAAATAATGATACAGATAATTAGGCCTTAGTGCTGTTGGTCAAGTATACGGACCTCATTGCTGCTTCAAGAGTTTGCTCTTGCTGGTCCCTCTGTCTAGAACACTACTGCAGACCTCCCCCTAGATCACTCTCTGACTTCTTCTAGATCTTGACTCAAACGTCACCTCCTCAGAGGGGCCTTCCCTGACTACCTAGAATAATCGCTCATCCCTCACTCTTTGTTCTTCTTCATTGCACTTGTATCAGCAATATGTTATTATGCATCTTCTCACTTGCTTATTGCTCATCTTACTTGATGGGAAGCGTCATGAGACGAGGACCTTTTCTGTCCTGTTCACTGCTGTGTACCCAGTGTCGGAGCTCATCAATTATTTGTCACATGAATGAATGGATAGTTTGAACATGAATATTATTAACATAAGGTTTCCATTAACTATCAATGCAGGAATAGTTCGCATTCTTGTTTTGGTTTCCTTCTCTCTACAAACATATATAATCTTCAAGGAAGAAGCTGGCCCAGCGTCTGCAAGCGGCCGAGGAGCACGTGGAAGCCGTGAATGCCAAGTGTGCCTCCCTGGAGAAGACCAAGCAGCGGCTCCAGAACGAGGTGGAGGACCTCATGCTGGATGTGGAAAGGACCAACGCCGCCTGCGCCGCCCTGGACAAGAAGCAGAGGAACTTCGACAAGGTGCTGTCTGCGGAAGTTTCTGCTCTCCGCCGTTTCCCTCTCGCCTCTACCGCCTGTGACCATCCATGATTTTTCAGGTCCTCTCAGAATGGAAACAGAAGTATGAGGAAACCCACGCTGAGCTCGAGGCCTCCCAGAAGGAGTCCCGCTCTCTCGGCACCGAGCTGTTCAAGATGAAGAACGCCTACGAGGAGTCCTTGGATCAGCTGGAAACTTTGAAACGGGAGAACAAAAACTTGCAGCGTGAGTCCCTTTCACTTACAGTAGTATCCATGCCTTATGGGGACCTTTCTTGTGTCCTCCGTCTGACCAAATCTTTACCCAAACAACAGAGGAGATCTCTGACCTCACGGAGCAGATCGCAGAAGGAGGCAAACGGATCCACGAACTAGAGAAAGTCAAGAAGCAAGTTGAACAAGAGAAGTGTGAGCTTCAGGCAGCTTTAGAGGAAGCAGAGGTACGAGTCCAACTGTGCGTGCGTTACAAACACATCCAGAAAAGAATTAGGCTCCCCCACAGATTAAATAGAAAGATAAAAAGCACAAAATCTGTGAAAGAATAGGTTGCAGAAAAACTTCCAAATGTTCCCATTCCCTGCTAATGTCCCTCTTGCTGTCATTAGGCGTCTCTTGAGCACGAGGAAGGAAAGATCCTTCGCATCCAGCTGGAGTTGAACCAAGTCAAGTCTGAGATTGACAGGAAAATTGCTGAAAAGGACGAGGAAATTGACCAGCTGAAGAGAAACCACATCCGAGTGGTGGAGACCATGCAGAGCGCCCTGGACGCCGAGATCAGGAGCAGGAACGACGCCATCAGGATCAAGAAGAAGATGGAGGGGGACCTGAATGAAATGGAGATCCAGCTGAACCACGCCAACCGCATGGCAGCAGAGGCCCTGAGGAACTACAGGAACACCCAGGGCATCCTCAAGGTCAGCGGGTCAGCAGAGGGTCCCGGGCCCGCTGGGGAGACCGGAGCCCTGAGAAAAAGATTTCTCAAGGGTCCTTCGTTCCATAGGACACCCAGCTGCACCTGGACGACGCGCTCCGGGGCCAGGAGGACCTGAAGGAGCAGCTGGCCATGGTGGAGCGCAGAGCCAACCTGCTGCAGGCCGAGATCGAGGAGCTGCGGGCCACTCTGGAGCAGACGGAGAGGAGCAGGAAGATAGCCGAGCAGGAGCTCCTGGACGCCAGCGAGCGCGTCCAGCTCCTGCACACCCAGGTGAGATTCAGCACGAAGAACTCGCCTTTAATAAATGCCTACATGTGCCAGAAACTATAAGCTTAAATCTATATTTGGCAGGCAGGTTTTATTCTTCTATCAAGTTTTCACAGTATTACTGAGACATCTGTGGCTCTTTTATTTTGCATAAGCATTGATTCACTTCCTATAATATTCCAAGGCTGCCCAGGCTATTTTGTGTTAATATCTTTATTGATTCTGGTTATCAATACTGACAGTTTTATTATGGCAAAATGGAATGTTTGAATGTTTGTTATAATTTTATGTCTGTGAATGGTCTCAGTGGTAAATGGCAATTATGAAATTATAGAGTTACTTGGTATAGTTATGAACTATGTACTTGTAGATGCTGAATATTCTATAACATTTCTATTTTATTTAATTGTACAATGTGACAAAATAGTACTAAAGGGTATTTGACTTGCAAATTTTTATCTGAAATTTAAGGGGGAAAAAAAGCTACCACTAAGTTCCTAGGTAACATGATAAAAAATTTATAACTTACTTTTAACCAGAACACCAGCCTGATCAACACCAAGAAGAAGCTGGAGACAGACATCTCCCAGATCCAGGGCGAGATGGAGGACATCGTCCAGGAAGCCCGCAACGCAGAAGAGAAGGCCAAAAAGGCCATCACTGACGTGAGCAAGACGAGCGTTTGCTTTACTAATACACATGGCTACCTGCCATTGCCAGGCTTCCTTATTTTCTTGATCTCCTTACTAATCAGGCGGCCATGATGGCCGAGGAGCTGAAGAAGGAGCAGGACACCAGCGCCCACCTGGAGCGGATGAAGAAGAACCTGGAGCAGACGGTGAAGGACCTGCAGCACCGTCTGGACGAGGCGGAGCAGCTGGCCCTGAAGGGCGGGAGGAAGCAGATCCAGAAACTGGAGGCCAGAGTAGGTCTCTCCATATGCATTTCCATTTGCCCCCAGTGCCTCATTGGATCCAAGTTCTTACGAGCCTATTTATTCACAGGTGCGTGAGCTAGAAGGAGAGGTTGAAAGTGAGCAGAAGCGCAATGTTGAAGCCGTCAAGGGTCTGCGCAAACACGAGAGGAGAGTGAAGGAGCTCACCTACCAGGTAGAGCAGTCATTTTTATCAGTTAAGCTCTCCTCTCTAAATATGTGAAACACTCATCTGCCATGATACAACAGTCATGTATTTTAGAAAGAAAGCTCTATTTGTTTTGTAATTTTTTTCAGACGGAAGAAGATCGGAAAAATATTCTCAGACTTCAGGATTTGGTAGACAAACTTCAGGCAAAAGTGAAATCTTATAAGAGACAAGCCGAGGAGGCTGTAAGTATTCCTAAGATAGAAGGGAAGAGACAAGGCACCTGTTACTCCATGTAGTAAGCAAGCTATTTGCTTTAGAAAGACCATGCGCTTCTTAAAAACTTTTCTTCCCTTTTATACTTGTTTCTTATTATTTATAATATTAATAGCTTGGTTTTTAAAGTCAATCTTCAGATATCAAAAAAATTCAAAACAGAAATGATACAGGCCACATTTTCTAGCCACAGTGTGACGAATTTGTAAAGTGATGGGAAATATAAACAAAAATGGGATTCTCAAATGCTTAAACATTAAAAAGCTAACTCTCCTAAGTATTTTTGGGTTAAATTGGAAGTAAAAAGCATAATTTCTGAATTATCAATTATAAATAACATTTCAAGGAAGATGCTATTTTTTACACATTTATAAAATATAGTTAAAGCTGTCCTTGGAGGACAATTCATTGCTTCATATGCTTTTGTTAGGAATCAAAAATAAAAATAAATGAATTAAACTGACATTCCAATAAATAAGTAATAATAATGAAAGTAAAAGGTACAGATAAAGATAGAAACGGATAAATTAGAGTAGTGGTTTCCAGCCACCAATCCATGGTCCACCAGTGGTTAACTCTTTCTCAAATCTGCACAAAATTTCTGGCTGAGCAGTGGCTGAAAAACACTGAATTAGGTATACTATATTCTAATTTGCTAATTTCAGTAATATCTGATCATTTCTAAGGAGTTAATATAATAATAGTAATAAAATAAATATGCTTATATCTAGCTTGAGGAAAAAGAGGAAGAAAATATAAACTCTCAATATTAGAAATTAGAAAGTTGACAAGCCATACAAGTAGGTTTACATTTTTAAAATGTAAAACATAAACCTGTCAACAAAGTTGAAATCTAAAAAAATTGGTGATTTCAATAGAAGAATTATAAATTAGTAAATTGGTTGAATAAGTTATTTCAGATTTACTTACTTCTGAAAATGAACTCAGATCCAGGTAGGTCTTTTAAAACTTTAAGTAACAGATAATCCCTAAGCTATGTAAGCTGTTGCAGAGCATGGGAAAAGATGGAGAGATTTCCAAATTACTTTAAGAAGCACATAACCCTCATACCAAAACCTGTTCAAGCAAGAAAAGGGGGAAAAAACTAAAGGCAGTTTTGCAGTTTTATTGATGAGTGTAATTATAGTAAAAATAAATCACCAAAGTGCTGAAATACTTATTTTATTCAGGGGATTTCCCATCAGTGATTAAATAGGCTCAATTTCTACAATGGAAGGACTACTAATATTAGGAAATCTGTCAATAGAATCATTACAGCCAAAACAGGAGAAAAAACGTGATTATATTGAAATATGACAAAATAGTATATTATAAAATCCAACAATTTTTCAGTTTAAAGAAACTATTCAGAAACTCATCCTTACTATGGCAAAGAATAGTTAACTCCAGCAGTCACCTTATAGTAAGCATTGGCAAAAATGACTTTAAAATTCTTGACTTTTTCTCTGCTCTTACACTTTTTTTTACACTATTTATGGTCTGCATCTTTTAGTGTGTTCTGGTTGCAAGAATACAAATGTGATTATTTATGAGAAATCAAGTCCCAAATAGACCATAAAGTTAATTTCAATGATAAGCAGAACCCAGGATACAAGTCCTTTCTTCCCTTAGGCTTACGGAGCCCAGGAAAATGCACAGCAGATTGTAAGGGTTCCTTATAATTCCGTCTTTATTTTCAGGAGGAACAATCGAACACAAATCTCGCTAAATTCCGCAAGCTCCAGCACGAGCTGGAGGAGGCGGAGGAGCGGGCCGACATCGCCGAGTCCCAGGTCAACAAGCTGCGGGTGAAGAGCCGCGAGGTGCACACAAAGATCGTCAGTGAAGAAGAGTGATCGGGCCCTGATGCTGTGGAGTGACTGAAGAGAGGCACAGAATGTGAAGTCTTTGGTCATGTCTATCTGTAACTATTGTCCGTTCCACCCTGTTGCAAAGGAAATAAAGAGCATAGGGTGCTTTGCAAACAGTATCCTTAGACTGGTCTGTTCTCTCTCCTAAACTGACCTCAA
The DNA here is from genome assembly GCF_036850995.1 of Saccopteryx leptura. Classification (NCBI taxonomy): domain Eukaryota; kingdom Metazoa; phylum Chordata; class Mammalia; order Chiroptera; family Emballonuridae; genus Saccopteryx; species Saccopteryx leptura. The sequence goes on along the minus strand of NC_089504.1, from coordinate 360,547,941 downwards.
AGCTCGAATAATCACAAGGTTATAAACAGTCACATTTGACCTACCTCCAAGCAGTAGTTACGTATCCCCTTTGATTTTAGGTCTGTAGTAATATAATAGTACTTTGAGACGATACAGTTGTCACTTATTAGGGAAGCCAGTTCTGATGAACAGAAATCTGCAAGTCATTTGTATGTCTCTAACCTTTTATAATAATGGGGTATAGTAGGATCTTAGAAAGCTCTTGCTCCAGGGGAATATTATTCCTATTAGGGATAGGAACCTAATTTTCCAAGTCTGTGCTATAAGCTCATATAGGGGATCCAGAATGAATATGTAATTAGCTCTCCTTGCCTAACAACTGTTATCAAGAATCCAAATCCAAAATATTATTATTAGCATATAAAGGTTTTTATCATAATACCAACAGACTGTACAGTCAGAGTGTGTGTACTGAGTTATGAGTATGACTTAAAAAAAGCTGTGACCTCCCTGTTAGAGAGGTTGCAGAGTGGCTATTAAGTTTGGATACAAAGAGAATATTATTCTATATATTTTAATATAATATCAATATGCTATTTATTAGCCTATGTTTCCAGACTTGGTAGCCTCCTGTGTAACCAATAAAATGTGAATCTCAAAATAGATTATTTAAATATATATGCAACACACATTATGATGAGTATGAGTTTGGTGCAAAAACCGGATTTGGTAGCATTCTTACTTACTCAGAGTTTTCCTAGAGGATCGATTTTTTTAAAAACTGTATTCAGTTAAGATCCACAGCCAAAAATATAACCTTCCTGGACAGCATAAAGGAGAAGCGAAAGGGTGTATTGGTTTAAATGGCATGTGAGATTATCATCACTTGGGAGTGCAGGCGCCGGTGAGCAGGTGATTAGGGTTCACACTGCCACACTGGCCTTAGGAAGGGGTGGTACTGCCCTTCCCACTGCATTGGCCTCACTTTTTGTTCCCACATCACCTGTAGATGCTACGTGCCTCATAACTTGGCAATAATGACCAAAAGTGATGTCTTACTTTCTATTTCTTGAAAAATCTATCCAGAACAGGTCAAAAAGCTCTTAAAATTCCCACCGAATCCCTTTGAGACATTATTAAAATGTCTTCTCTTCCTTACCCACATTTTCCAGATACCTGATTAAAAAAACAGTGGATGTGTAAGAAAATAAAATGATGTACCTGTGGTAACAAGAGGGGTTAAAAGTCAGTCAGGGAAACCCCTCCCAGAAGAATGTCTCCTTTCAGACCCTTTCTGAAGGCTCTGATCTACCGCAGGCAGAAGAAAGGAACCAGCAAGGACACTGGATAGCAGTCAGGGGGCCAGCTCTAGGTCACTGTGTGATTTCTGAAGACTCTCTTCTATTCTTTGGATTTCATTTGCATTACTAGTAAGCTAAGGGATATGGATGAGATGGTCTCCGACAGCAATGCTATCATGTGACCATGATACAACCATTATCTCCAGACATCTGCTTACATAAGGCAACCTACTTCCATTAAATTGATTGAAATACACTATGAGTACACTAACACAGGGATTATTGCAAACCAGGGTATGTTAAGCTAATTGGGTGTCAGTTTCAGGCAGACAATACTGACACAGACAGATGCAAAGCCACAGAGACAATAAAACAAATACTTTTTCAATTAAAAATTAGAAAACTATTTTCAGTTCTTGTTTGTAAGCAAAAGGTGAACCGTATACCATAGATAGTTGTTGGAGAAGAATTCACAGTTGCCTTGTTTCCTAATATTTTCCTATACTTAGTTTCATAGAGGGACCAGGATTCCACCAGCAGCTTGCATTAAAAATGAAAATAAACAAACAAAACGAGAGAAGCAGGAGGTCTCAGCTCAGAGGGCCACCCAGTTTTGGACTTCCCGTCTGAAGTAGGAATATGGTACCAGGCGACGAGTCAGGGTCGGCTGACTAGGGAGAACAAAGCAGCTATCTTTGGCTGCTTTTCAGAAAGCAAGTTTTAAAATGGAATTTCTGAGCATTCTTGAAAAAGCATAATAAATTGCAAAAGTAAATAAACAAACAAACAAATTAAAAAGTCATCCTTTCTTGGGAAGAACTAACAATCTTCCCATAACTCTCTGCTAAAAGGCAGTCACTTCCTTCCCTGGTCTCATCTCTGCGATTGTGCGGGCAGTCGACGAGACCTCGGCCGACTCAGTGAAAGGGCAGAGCAGCAGGCAACAAAGTCCAGGGATTCTAGGACAGGGCTGCCTCTGAAACAACACCTTACATTATTCCAAAGGCAGATCCCTCTCGGATTGCCAACAACTCAAATTATTTATAGGAGATTGATTCATATACTTAACCCAATGTGAGAGGAAATACTTCTAATTATATCCAAACATCTTTAATATGAAGGGAATTATGCTTGGAGGTCTTCATTGCCAAAAACATGTATTGCCAAATATGTTTTAAGAAAGAGGAGGAGGAGACATGTTTTCCATATTTGATCCTATAAAAGTGCCCTTGGAATGAGGAGGACTTGTCTTTCCTCATCAAGCTTCAAGGTAAGTGTGTGTGGGGACAGGGCTCTGTCTGAAGGACAGTAAGGGATGTCTGGCCGCCCGCACACGCATGCCACACATCCTGGCTCCCATGGCCTCTGGCAGCCCGTCCAGTGCAGCGCCAACTCACTCCGGAGCAATTTCAATGAGATGTTTCAGTGTCCCCAGTCATTTCCTGGTTCCCTGTTAAGAATCGTGCATGCTATTAGTGGAAATTGTTAGCATTTAATTCAGAAGGAATTTGTTCTTTTTCTTACAGTTCTGACCCACTTCAAGGCTGCCAGCTGTAAGGTAAGATTTTGACTTTTTCTCATTCCTCACAGAGTGCAAGAAATCTTCCATAGTGGTTTGGAGAGGGCTCAAGGGGTTATAAGATAAAAGCATTTCAATTTCATGGCTGATCATACTTCCCTTGAAAAATTCCAAGGGAGATGTTAAAAACTGGTTCTTAAGCATTTATGTCCTTTGCCATATATGAAAATGCTTTCTCAGTTGTTAGGAGATTTATACATAATTTTTTTATTTCTAATATTGCAGTTTGTCTTTTAAATAAGATGCAACACATTCTACTGTTATTAATTTATAGAGAAAATGTATGTTTACTCTGCTACAGCTTTTTGTCAGCACTATATAATATAAAAGCCCCCGAGATGCTCTCTGAGCAGACTGAACCCCTGCCTTGGAAAGTGGCGGAAATCTGCATGCTGTTGCACATCTACAAAATAGACATTTTTAAAAATATGATACGGAAAATGACAATAAGCATTTCAGCAAGACAAAGTATTTTAATTGTGTCACTCTAAAAATTATAGTTTGAATGGAAAAATGTGGAAAAGTTTGCCCAAGTGCTTTAAGTTTGCCTGGAAAAGATACCTTATTATTATAAAATAGATTACCTGTGACTATTATTAGCAGGATTAATGTGTGTTAACATGTCAAGAGACAAATCTTGAAAAGATTTTTTTGTAAAAATTTTATAATATTGGCAATAAAGCAAGAAGATATAGGTAATAACATTTTATATTAAGTTTTTGAGAAATATTAAAGATAGATGAAAAGGGGAGTTGGTCAAAGTTATGATATAGGAACAAGAGAAATTGATGAATAATAGAATATATTTTAACTAACAATTGAAAACAAGGCTCTCTCATTTTGGCTTTCTTTGTCAGGGAGTCTTTGACAATCCACATCTATAATGAAAAGATCTTCACCACGTACAAAATAGTTCCTAGAATTTTAGCAACACCTTTCTATTGTTCTTTTCATTCACAAAGCCAGCTTTGAGCTATTTGCTGTATCCAACGTGTGTTCTAAGATGTGTGAAGGGTCCAATAGAGGGAAATGAGCTCCCTGACTGCAAGGTACTAATAATACAACCGGGAGAGAAGAACAGTAACTGGCTTGACCTGTGGTGGCGCAGTGGATAGAGCGTCGACCTGCAACGCTGAGGTCATTGGTTCGACACCCCAGGCTTGCCTGGCCAAGGCACATAGGAATTGATGCTTACTGCTCTCCCCCTCCCCCTTTCTGTAATAATGAATAAAGTCTTAAAAAAAAAAAAAGAACAATAGGAGAGAGATGGAGAACGCCCTGCCATCATTTGAGCTTTTTGCTCCATATAAGCCAGTAATAGGCAGCTTATAAAAATTAATATACATGAGGCGTGAAACTCAGAAAGCCACTACAATATCCTACAGTAGGTGAGCCAGATGACAATAGTTTCTTTCCAAATGCATGATTAAGTGTCTGTCAGCACTGGCATGGGACACGGAGGCTGACATTTCACTTCTAGCCAAGCCAGAGAGGTAGTCATACTCAACGCAATCCTAAACACTCAACTGGTCAGTGAATGAAGAAGGTCTTCTCTTCCTTTTTTTCTTTTCTAATTATAGAGTACATTCAATATTACCTTGTATTAGTGTCAGATACACAGCATACTGGTTGGAAAATCAGGTAATGTTTTATTCCTTAAAAGGTGAGTCTAACGGTCCCGTGCTGGAATTTCCCTACTATCTTGTGCTCTGCCAGGAAGAGCCTTCGACTGGGCTGCCCCCACTGAGCTGCAGCCATGAGTTCCGACTCTGAGATGGCCGTTTTTGGGGAGGCTGCTCCATACCTCCGAAAGTCCGAGAAGGAGCGAATCGAGGCCCAGAACAAGCCCTTTGACGCCAAGTCATCTGTCTTTGTGGTGGACCCCAAGGAGTCCTTCGTGAAGGCAACAGTGCAGAGCAGGGAATCGGGGAAGGTGACAGTCAAGACCGAAGGTGGAACTGTGAGTGACACATCTCAAGGTGGCTAGTCTGTGCCTCGTGTGGCTTGGGGTGAGCTGACCTAACTTTGAGATCTGTCCTCTCTTCTTTGACTTGACAGACTGTAACTGTGAAAGATGACCAGGTGTACCCCATGAACCCTCCCAAATACGACAAGATCGAGGACATGGCCATGATGACCCACCTGCACGAGCCCGCCGTGCTGTACAACCTCAAAGAGCGTTACGCAGCCTGGATGATCTACGTGAGTGCATTCTCATGGCCTTCTGCTCAGAGAGCTAGTTAGTATTTTTGAAAAATAGATGACTATAAGGTCCTCATCAAATAATAACTTTGTTTTTTCTGTGGGGTATGCAGACCTACTCGGGCCTGTTCTGTGTCACTGTCAACCCCTACAAGTGGCTGCCAGTGTACAACGCAGAGGTGGTAACTGCCTACCGAGGCAAAAAGCGCCAGGAGGCCCCGCCCCACATCTTCTCCATCTCTGACAACGCCTATCAGTTCATGCTGACGGGTGAGTGGCTCAACTGTTTTTCACAAGTTATTTCACTGCCTATAAGCACAAAATGTTAAAGCTACAGCAAGCGTTAGAAATAATTGAACCCAACTCCCTAGTTGTACAGAAGAGGTGACTAAGGCAGAGCGAGGCACATGGTGTCAAAGTGGGAACTAAACCCAGCTCTACTTGCTGTGCTGCCATGATTTTACCAGAACACGCTACTACTCCATCCTTCTCAAGTCTCTTTAGGCTCCCTGCCGGAAAGCACATGGTTTATTTTAAATAACAATGGAATCATATTGTTTAACTAGAAGTAAAACATGTCCAATCATTTTAGTGCCCAAGTCTCTTGTTGATGAGAATTGGATACCTTTAGAAGTACTTGCATCTCTTTTAGGTAATCAGAGCTCCTCCCAGATATGACATCCTCTCTGAATGCGGTAGTGTTTAGGGGCTCCAGGCATATGAACAGAAGTTGTTACTTTCCCCTCTTTGAAGTATTTTATTCAGATGGCAGCACCCTCTCTCACCTGCTCTTTCTTTGACCCAATGCCATATTTTTGGGAAGACTGATCAGAGTTAGGGTTGCAGTCTGTGGCCATGAGACAGAGGTAGGTGTGTGTGTGTGGGGGGCACCAACTGGGATATCTAGAAAGTAATTCTCAACCTTGGCTTAATTAATACTAGTTAACATATTAAACTACAGTCCAAATCCTTAGCATTTTTCAGGTATATGTGCTAATCAGCACTCAGCATGACATTGAAACCTATACCTGACCATTAGGGAATGTGTCTGCCTTTGGGAAGTGCTGCTCTTTATTCTGAACCAGAAAGCCACACTTCCGATACCGCCTTAAGGAATTTAAGACATGACAGCATTTTCTTTTTATCTTCCCCAACTTAAGAGACTTAACAATTCCACCACATATGACTTTACAACAATATATTGAGAAACTCCACTGGATAACACACTCATCCTCAATGCTCTAAGTATTACCCTATGCAAAGTTTTGTCTGTGTGACTGGCTGGTATATATGCTGATTGTCCATTGTTTTCATTCCAGACCGGGAGAATCAGTCTATCTTAATCACGTACGTATTGCTATTCTGAGTGTTCTTAGCATTTTATTCTCACTGGGAAAATAAAAATCAAAAGAATAAATTAGTGAATGCCCACATACTAAAGCAATGGCATAAGCAGCCTAAAACTAAATATTATTTTCACTTTATTGTAAGGTTTAGATTGCATCAAAATGTAAAACAATATGGCCACAAATTACATCATTCGCTAGTCCAGTCTTGAAAGTTCCATAGGACTTAGATAGCAGTAGGAGATGTAAGACCCCTTCTCTGGACATGGCCTCAGCCTGCTACAGGGCAGTGAGCAACACACAGCCTTCTGAAGGTGACTCACTTCTGGGAGTCACCTTCTGGGTGACTCACTTTTTTACTTCTGAAGGTGACAGCCTGGGAATTGTGCCAGTGGTTTCTTCTTGAGAGTTACTTGAGCAAAGCCTATTCCTGCAGAGCTCTAACTGGAGTCATGTCTTTGGTCTAAGGAAACTGAAAGACACTTGCATTGTTTCATAGTTCTTTATCATTCTTCCATATACTACTAGTTGTTAAGTGGCTGTTTTTTGGACCCCTCAAACTCAAGCCTAGGCACCTGGAAGAAAGCCTGGCATATTTTAAGTACTGAAAAAATATGTGTTACATGAGTTATAAATGAATGTATTGCTCTACATCTTGTCAGTGATAAGCAACAGAGGTAATATGAGTTACTTGTAGGCTGAAGAAAAGGACCTAAGAGACTGACAAAGACATATAAAAATAGACGCTCAGGTAGTAAATGCTGATGGTGGAAGGCCTTCCATTTGTCACATGGCTTAACTTCTTACATCTGCTTGGTTTCTGTTTGACAGCGGAGAATCCGGTGCAGGGAAGACTGTGAACACCAAGCGTGTCATCCAGTACTTTGCAACAATTGCAGTTACTGGAGAGAAGAAGAAGGAGGAAGCTCCTACAGGCAAAATGCAGGTGAGTCTGAGACCCAGCGTCAGAATCCAGACTGTCCGGGCTCTCAGGAAGCCTGGGCCCCAGATGAGCACTGCTCCTGTTTGTGCAGGGGACGCTGGAAGATCAAATCATCAGCGCCAACCCCCTCCTGGAGGCCTTTGGCAACGCCAAGACTGTGAGGAATGACAACTCCTCCCGCTTCGTAAGTCTCTTGGTCACAGAAGCATTTTCTTGGCCCTTAAATGTCAGAGAAAGCATGTCTGGATGATTATTTCAATCTCATCAGTCTTGTGAGCTTCGAGCTTTGTACATAACATCATCTTTTTCACTTGCAAGGGTAAATTCATTAGGATCCACTTCGGTACCACGGGGAAGCTGGCTTCTGCTGATATTGAGACATGTGAGTAACAGGACCTGCTAAATAGAGTCCAAGAATGACAAATGATGGTTTGGAGGAACATCTTGCAGCTCCTGCTGAGCCTGGAGCCTGTGAAACACCAGCCTGCTGCCAAACGTGCCCACAGTTAATGCCAATCTTACCCATAGTCCTCAGTGTACTCTATCCACGCCAGTCATGAGCTAATGATTCTATAGTAGCTGCCAAGAGCTGTTGGGCCTGTCTGAATTATTCCAGCCTCAGAATAAACTTCAAGTTTTCCTAAGAAAAAATAACACTAGGGTTAAATGAGTTGCCTATGGGTTGAGTTTGTGCCATTGTTTCCTAGTCTGAGCCTTGATAAATTTCATTTTCAGTCATCCTTTGATTATAAAGTGAGAAGCGCCCCAGGGGAGGGAGTGGCTACCAAGAATCAATTATATTCCATAAAGGAAGGATCTTCTGTAGGGGAAAGTGTTATGCCTTGGGCCAGCATGCCTTATTCTTTCCAGAGCTGGTAAGAGCTCTGCCACTGTCGAGATGTAAGATGTGCTATCTCATAGGAACATTTGGATGAAATCTGAAGATGCCAATACAATTTAGCTAATGACCCCAAGTGCCAAAGTCACTCTAGGAGCTTCATAATTCCCCGCTAATCCGATGTCTACTTTCCACGGCAGATCTTCTTGAGAAGTCCAGAGTCACTTTCCAGCTAAAGGCGGAAAGAAGTTACCATATTTTTTATCAGATCATGTCAAATAAGAAGCCAGATCTAATTGGTAAGAAAGAATTTAAATTTATAAATTCTATAAATAGGAGTTAATAGATTTATTAACATTTTCTAATGCAAAATGTATCCCTTGAATTCTGTGTACCCAGAAATGCTCCTGATCACCACCAACCCATATGACTATGCCTTCGTCAGTCAGGGGGAGATCACGGTCCCCAGCATCGATGACCAGGAAGAGCTGATGGCCACTGATGTAAGTTACACATGCAGCTTTGTAACATACATTATGTTTTGGAATGACAACAGCACCTTGCTGTATGTGTGTGATTAAGAATGTAGTGTAAATCCTCCTAAGTAGATCTGTGTCTCCTGCCCCAACTCTCCTCTCATCCATCCTGATAGAGCGCCATTGACATCCTGGGCTTCACCGCTGATGAAAGAGTGTCCATCTACAAGCTCACAGGGGCAGTGATGCATTATGGGAACATGAAATTCAAGCAGAAGCAGCGAGAGGAGCAGGCCGAGCCGGACGGCACTGAAGGTACCACATGGAGGTCCATCTGGGCTTAAGAAGACAATCTAGGCAACAAAACGCCCATTCCTTTACAGCGGGGCTTCTCATGGGTACATACTGATTACTGTAGGGATGGTGGGTGCACAGAGGTCATGTTGGGCACCTGACTTGTGTCTCTGCAGTGGCTGACAAGGCAGCCTATCTCCAGGGTCTGAACTCTGCTGACCTGCTCAAAGCCCTCTGCTACCCCAGGGTCAAGGTCGGCAATGAGTACGTCACCAAAGGCCAGACTGTGCAGCAGGTAAACACAACTTAAACCCTAATTCATTTAAGCCACAGGAGATACAGGCATCCATTACTGTTTTCCATCCAAAAACTAAACTACCGTTGCTCTTGAAGGTGATCAACTCCGTGGGCGCGCTGGCCAAAGCCATCTATGAGAAGATGTTCCTGTGGATGGTCACCCGCATCAACCAGCAGCTGGACACCAAGCAGCCCAGGCAGTACTTCATCGGGGTCTTGGACATCGCGGGCTTTGAGATCTTTGATGTGAGTAGTTTGGGTCAATGTCTGGCCTCAAAAAACAAAAAGCCCTTCCACGTAGTGTCTGCTTTGCTGAATCCACACTGAAATCCCCCAGCTCACTCAAATGGCTCTTGTTTGAAACACTCAGTTCAACAGCCTGGAGCAGCTGTGCATCAACTTCACCAACGAGAAGCTGCAACAGTTCTTCAACCACCACATGTTCGTGCTGGAGCAGGAGGAGTACAAGAAGGAAGGCATCGAGTGGGAGTTCATCGACTTCGGGATGGACCTGGCCGCCTGCATCGAGCTCATCGAGAAGGTAGAGATACATGCTACTCCCCAGGGGAAGCTCCTCTTTTGTTGGGACTGTCACCTCTTTGCTCTAATTCTCCTGCTAATACATTGCTGTGTCTAACCCCACACCTCTAGGAGAGTTGAATCACCTTGCGCATAAAGGGCATGTATATGGAAGCACTCAGAATTTGTTCAGACCCATAGAGAGGTACATGGGTGGTTAATATCCCAGGGCTCAGTGATCCCCAAGAAAGTGATGAAGAACTTATCAGGGACCATGGCATTTCATACCTTCTGGTTTATCCAAAGACCCATATAGGAGGGACCATGGAGCAGTGTGTTTCTTAGAATGTTATTATGAAAACAACAGATAACATTAACTTTGAAAAAGAAATTCCCATAATAGTTTTTGCACTGGTCATGTTGGAAGGAGGTGGCTATTGAGAAATACAGATATGATTGTTTGAAATATACTTCATATTACTTTATGTCTATATATATAACTAAATTATTTTGTAAACCTAAAAGTAAGCTACATTTATATACAGTTAATTTTACTCTATGTCCTTTCGTTCAACAAATACTAATTAAGCACATACTATATGTCTAGCACCTTCCGTCACTGCACCAAACAGGCCAGGAGCCTTGTTTTTACAGCACTTTTACATCCATCGCTCTTTATAACAGAGTAACAACACCAAAGAAGTTGTCTTTGGCTCCTGCAGACAGCGGAGTCACTGGGATGTACTAGGATTAAGCACTGAGGGATAGCCTGTTATGTTTCTTGTAGCCGATGGGCATCTTCTCCATCCTGGAGGAGGAGTGCATGTTCCCCAAGGCCACGGACACCTCCTTCAAGAACAAGCTGTATGAACAGCATCTTGGAAAATCCAACAACTTCCAGAAGCCCAAGCCTGCCAAAGGCAAGGTCGAGGCGCACTTCTCCCTGGTGCACTACGCGGGCACCGTGGACTACAACATTACCGGCTGGCTTGACAAGAACAAGGACCCCCTGAACGAGACCGTGCTCGGGCTGTACCAGAAGTCCTCACTGAAAACTCTAGCCTACCTCTTCTCTGGAGCAGCAGCAGCTGCTGAAGCAGGTCATTTTCCATAGCCTGATCTTTTACTTAATGAATGAAACCTAAACTGGGAAAGGCTGTACTATGATCGTCTGTGCTTTCTCCGTCCCCCTTAGAGGCCGGTGGCGGAAAGAAAGGCGGCAAGAAGAAGGGTTCTTCCTTCCAGACCGTGTCTGCTCTCTTCAGGGTACAAACTTCATTTTGTCTAACTAGACTCAGGAAATTAAACTTTTACTGTGTTGTGTGGGGATGGGGAAGTAATGTTGCAAGGACTCTACAACTGGATGCGACTGAAGGACATAGGTCAGCAGGCAGTGGTAGAACTGACTCTCAGGGACATTTGGAAGAGATGCTCAGTATAATATAGGAGACACAGGCCAAGGGAGGACCAGAGTGAATTGCAGAAATCGGTATCAGATGGTAAAATTCAATTTTGGGGCCAGGAAATGAGGTCATTTGACACTTAAAAGTTTCTACTGGGATACAATTAAGCAAATCTCATGATTTGCTTGAGACTTGGGAGCCTCCCGATGATGTAGGCACGGAGGTGTCTATTGGCATCAAATGGAAATGAGTAGACTTCAAAAGCTGAGGAGAAAGCAGCAGTAGGAATCGGAAGCTGAGCTAGAAAAGTAAGAAAACCGATGGGGTAAGAAATACTCTTTGAGGAAACTTTGCTTTTCTTTTGACAATTCAATCTGTAAAAACTGAAGCTCTAGTTATTTTGAAAAAAACAGGATTTCCTTGAAGAACACCTCACAGTTGTTAACATAGCTGTCAGTTTCCTGCCAGTCCCCAGAATAAGGTATTAAAAGGCCACCTTCTACGGAACCAGAAGGAGGACTCAGCTCTCTAGCTATGACAAGGAATAAGCATGAGATAGGAAAGCAGACTCAACTGAAAGTCAGGTCAAGAAAGAAATGGAGATTTGGAGAAAGACATTGAATTATTTGTGAGACCACACTACAGATCTAGGCAAAAGAGTGTAGGTAGACGTATTTCCATATGTTTAGAATGTTGCACTAAATTTATAACTTATGCTATCATATTCATCAGCTGTGGACAACCACTCCAACATCTGGTAGAAAACTATATAAATAATGCACAAAAATAGGAACCAAATATTCATATGGCTTCACAGGAGAATCTGAACAAGCTGATGACCAACCTGAGGAGCACCCACCCCCACTTTGTACGCTGCATCATCCCCAACGAGACCAAGACTCCCGGTAAGAGAGCTCTGACATCACACAGGCTCCAGCGCGCTTGCTCTGGACCAGGAGATGAGGCGTGCTATTGTTCCTTTCAGGGGCCATGGAGCACGAGCTTGTCCTGCACCAGCTGAGGTGTAACGGGGTGCTGGAGGGCATCCGCATCTGCAGGAAGGGCTTCCCCAGCAGAATCCTGTATGCAGACTTCAAGCAGAGGTCAGACTTTTTCACTTGAATTATGTCGAGATTCTTCTTATTTACTTTAGTTTTTCAATGAAAGAATCACTAATACCTTCTATTAAAATGGAAGAGAAACAAATGTAACAGACTCTGTATTGACATATCAAAAGTTTGACATCCTTTGAATGCACAGAGTATAAAGAGGTATATGTGACTTCTTGTTTGTTTGTTAGATGACCCAACAACTATGCTGTTTTTATGGACTCCTTGTTCATGACAACAGCTAAATCATTTATTTGTTAAACAGATACAAGGTATTAAATGCAAGTGCCATCCCTGAAGGACAATTCATTGACAGCAAGAAGGCATCTGAGAAGCTGCTTGGGTCCATCGATGTTGACCACACCCAGTATAAATTTGGTCACACCAAGGTAATCTTCTCCAAAGACTACCTGCTGCTATTCCTGTCCCTTTGAAGCTGATGCAAAGTTTCTGACCCACAACCCTGCCCACGCGCAGGTCTTTTTCAAAGCTGGTCTTCTGGGGCTCCTAGAGGAGATGCGAGATGACAAGCTGGCCCAGCTGATTACCCGAACCCAGGCCAGGTGCAGGGGGTTCCTGGCGAGAGTGGAGTACCAGAAGATGGTGGAGAGAAGGTATTAATAGGGATACTTGACTGAACTCCATCAGCCTAAGCCTTGTAATTCTGATTCCTGTGATAACCTGACTTCGAAATTTTCCATTCCTATCACAGAGAGTCCATCTTCTGCATCCAGTACAATGTCCGTGCCTTCATGAACGTCAAGCACTGGCCCTGGATGAAGCTGTATTTCAAGATCAAGCCCCTGCTCAAGAGTGCGGAGACTGAGAAGGAGATGGCCAACATGAAGGAAGAATTTGAGAAGACCAAAGAAAACCTTGCAAAGGCTGAGGCCAAGAGAAAAGAGCTGGAAGAAAAAATGGTTGTTCTGATGCAAGAGAAAAATGACCTACAACTCCAGGTTCAGTCTGTGAGTGTCAGAACCCATTTCCTTTAATCTGATGGTAAAATTAAGCAACTGCTAGGGGAAGGTCCAGATCCCACCTTACTAAGGGACTTATTATCAGTCTTCCCTAATTCACAACTCTTTAGAATGCTCTATAAAATTTTATCCACAGTATTACTGAAAAGAATGATGGTAGGATTCCTTGCTGTTGAGAAGGGAAACAAAAATGTGTTTTTCTTTTTCCTTTCCCCTAGTGTTTCCCCTAGCAGAACATGGGCAGGAAGTAAGGAGAGCTTTGCTCCCTAAGATACTCCCTCCGGAAAATGCAAAAAGGAGCAGTGAAAATAATAATTAGTATTCACAGTGAAGAGAATTCATATTTGTAATAAATGTAAATCAACATGAAACGAATATTCTGAATTTTTAGATCTATGGCCCTTGGCAACTTCCCTCTGCTCCTTGTCTTCAGAAACTCCCTAGTACCTGAAAGAACAGCATCATTGCAAGGATAACGACAATACTTTCTATAAATAGTATCAATTTTTTATGCAAAGCATGGCAGATAGGGTTAATGTTCTTGTTTTTTGTTTTTTGTTTTTTTTTGTATTTTTCTGAAGCTGGAAACAGGGAAGCAGTCAGATAGACTCCCACATGCGCCCGACCGGGATCCACCTGGCACGCCCACCAGGGGGCGATGCTCTGCCCACCTGGGGCGTCGCTCTATTGCGACCAGAGCCATTCTAGCGCCTGAGGCAGATGCCATGGAGCCATCCCCAGCACCCGGGCCATCTTTTTTTTTTGTATTTTTCTGAAGCTAGAAACGGGGAGAGACAGACAGACTCCTGCATGCGCCCGATCGAGATCCACCCGGCACGCCCACCAGGGGGTGATGCTCTGCCCCTCCGGGGGTCGCTCTGCCGCGACCAGAGCCACTCTAGCGCCTGGGGCAGAGGTCACAGAGCCATCCTCAGCGCCCGGGTTGGGCCATCTTTGCTCCAATGGAGCCTTGGCTGTGGGAGGGGAAGAGAGAGACAGAGAGAAAGGAGAGGGGGAGGGGTGGAGAAGCAGATGGGCGCTTCTCCTGTGTGCCCTGGCCAGGAATCGAACCTGGGACTTCTGCACGCCAGGCTGACGCTCTACCATTGAGCCAACCAGCCAGGGCTAATGTTCTTGTTTTGATATCTCAATAGAGGCTTGAGAAGAAATATTTGATCATAGGTCATAGTCTAACCCATTTTTGTGACCCAAAGGACATGAGAATTTCAGTCGTCACCACTGAAACCAACAATAGAAACATTAAAGGTTATTCTCTAGTTTTCTGAATTGAGAAGGGAATCTACATTGGACTTACAAGCTTTGGACACATGACTAAAAAACCTAAAAGAGGTTGAACTGTCAATGCCTAGGTTGGCCCTGGGACATGTATACTAGGTTAGGATGAATTGTCAATGCCTAGGTTGGCCCTGGGACATGTATACTAGGTTAGGATGAACTGTCAATGCCTAGGTTGGCCCTGGGACATGTATACTAGGTTAGGATGAATTGTCAATGCCTAGGTTGGCCCTGGGACATGTATACTAGGTTAGGATGAACTGTCAATGCCTAGGTTGGCCCTGGGACTTGTATACTAGGTTAGGATGAACTGTCAATGCCTAGGTTGGCCCTGGGACATGTATACTAGGTTAGGATGAACTGTCAATGCCTAGGTTGGCCCTGGGACTTGTATACTAGGTTAGGATGAACTGTCAATGCCTAGGTTGGCCCTGGGACATGTGTACTAGGTTTTTACAAATTGACAAGAGGTCCATCAGACCTTCAAAGTTCAATGGATAATTGTAAGAGGCATCTATGCTGTATCCAAGCATACTCCTCTCTCTTGAGCCTAGAATGGCCTCTATACTTGTCTATTTGTAAAGAATTGATAAGACACAGGGTTTGTGCTAAGGGTAGTTATGGTGAAGAAGTAACTGGAAAGATAGGGTTAGTTAGTTTAATAAGGTTTACGCAGCCTTCTTGGCCCCAGTTCCCCATCTCTGGTGATAAGAATGTCTCTTCTCCTCTGAGTACAGAGAGTATACCATTCACATGGGAGTTTTATGACCTGTTTCAGGAAAGAAGGGCAAGGGGATGAGGTAAGAGTGGCCTGTCTCCAACTGCCATTTTCTCAAACTCCTTCAGCTTAAGATTTCAGTATGCCCAAGTACCTTCATTTGAGGTAGTCTTCCCTGAACCCCATTATCAGAAATAGAACTGCCCTAATTTCACCAGGAACCATGACTTGAATCCCTTTATTTATTTTCAGTGTCACAAGTGTCCAGTAAATACTTCCTCAGTGATGGAGAGCTAATAAAAATTAATCTTAGGCTTTAAAACACAACTTAATGGTTTGGTTTCAGGATATTAATAAAATCTGAAAATATCCAGAGAACTAGAATAAAAAGGTGTCTTTTGTTTCTTCACAGGAAGCAGACAGCTTGGCCGATGCAGAGGAAAGGTGTGACCAGCTGATCAAAACCAAAATCCAGCTCGAGGCCAAGATCAAAGAGGTGACCGAGAGAGCTGAGGACGAGGAAGAGATCAATGCAGAGCTGACGGCCAAGAAGAGGAAACTAGAGGACGAGTGTTCAGAACTGAAGAAGGACATCGATGACCTTGAGCTGACCCTGGCCAAGGTTGAAAAGGAAAAGCATGCTACAGAGAACAAGGTATGAAACACATTCTGCTATATTATATGGAGGTTCTACCATTCAATAAGGTGCTTTATAGTAGAGAGAGACAATCTCTTCCTTGACCTTCTAGGTGAAAAACCTCACAGAAGAGATGGCAGGCCTGGATGAAACCATCGCCAAGCTGACCAAGGAGAAGAAGGCCCTCCAAGAGGCCCATCAGCAGACGCTGGACGACCTGCAGGCAGAAGAGGACAAAGTCAACACTCTGACCAAAGCTAAAACCAAGCTTGAACAACAAGTTGATGATGTAAGCATAACATCATATATATATATATGTATATGTATATATATATGTATATATATGTATATATGTATATATGTATGTGTATATATATAATTTTGTAACTAAGTAAGCATGAATTTGTGTCATGATATAATGAGCACTTCCAAGAACTTCCAATGACTAAATGGTATAGAAAATTATCACTACTACAGGAACTAAGATGGACAGATAAGTAAAAATCAATAAAGTCCCTGGTCAGGGCACACAGGAGAAGCAACCATCTGCTTATCTTTCCCTCCCTCTCCCCCTTCTCTCTCTCTTCCCCTCTTGCAACCAGTGGCTCCACTAGTTTTAGCCTTGGCCCAACATGGGGTTGCCGGTTAGATCCCAGTGAGGGCACTTGTGGGAGTCTGTCTCTCTATCTCCCCTCCTTTAACATCAATAAAATTAGTTGTAACAGATAATGTGGTAAAAAGAATTAAGAGGAAGGAAGGAAGGAAGGAAGGAAGGAAGGAAGGAAGGAAGGAAGGAAGGAAGGAAGGAAGGAAGGAAGGAAGGGCTGTACAAACAGAGCAGGTCTTTAGCTGGGTTTGAAAGGAGAGAGGCTATGGGAAGATTTATAAGAGAGGGAGTTCTCTAAGTGAAAAGCGTAACAAGAGCAAAGAAGCCATGATAGTCCATAAAGTTTTCTCTCAGGGACAAAGGGGATCCTAAATAAGGAATGTGGAGGATGAATTTGGCTTTAAACATGTTCTGATATCAAACAGAGAATCTACTGTGAATGTCTGAGTAAGGGAGGACTTGACAAAGGTCATGGTTTGGAAATATTACCACGGTGTTCATGCCATGTGGTAAATCATCAGTCACAATGAATTCCAGTGGCTAGACAGAGAAGACATGATCTCTGACTCGTTTACTGTAAGAATATGGTATTGAGGTGCATTTCACCTTTAATGATGAGTCCTTTGACTAGATAAATATCAATTAAAATGAAATAATGGGACAAATTTGTCAAATTTAAAAAAATCAAAATAAATTGCTGATTACATAAGAGTTAAATGTTTCCATGGGGCAAAAGGTGGAAACATGCCAGGAACTGTATTCATGGATGATTACCTTTTAGCTTGAAGGTTCTCTGGAGCAAGAAAAGAAACTCCGCATGGACTTAGAACGAGCCAAGAGGAAACTGGAGGGAGACCTAAAACTGGCCCAAGAATCCACAATGGATGTGGAAAATGACAAACAGCAGCTTGATGAAAAGCTTAAAAAGTAAGCAGCAAGGACAGAGGTTCACGGGGAAGTGACTACGAATGTCTCTGTGACTTACACCAAGTGCTTTTCTAACAGGAAGGAGTTTGAAATGAGCAATCTGCAAAGCAAGATTGAGGACGAGCAGGCCCTGGGGATGCAGCTGCAGAAGAAGATCAAGGAGTTACAGGTAACACGGGGTTTCCGTCAGGGCCACACAACAGGGGGAATCACTAGCACGGGCTGAGCATGTGTATTTCATCGCGCCCAGGCCCGCATCGAGGAGCTGGAGGAGGAGATCGAGGCGGAGCGCGCCTCCCGGGCCAAAGCCGAGAAGCAGCGCTCCGACCTGTCCCGGGAGCTGGAGGAGATCAGCGAGCGGCTGGAGGAAGCCGGCGGGGCGACCTCTGCCCAGATCGAGATGAACAAGAAGCGGGAGGCCGAGTTCCAGAAAATGCGCCGGGACCTGGAGGAGGCCACCCTGCAGCACGAGGCCACGGCGGCCACCCTCCGGAAGAAGCACGCGGACAGCGTGGCCGAGCTCGGGGAGCAGATCGACAACCTGCAGAGGGTCAAGCAGAAGCTGGAGAAAGAGAAGAGCGAGATGAAGATGGAGATCGACGACCTCGCCAGCAACATGGAGACCGTCTCCAAGTCCAAGGTACGGTTATGGCTTACATCTTAGGGATTTCTGTTAGAAGGTGTGAATTAGCCTTCTAGGAATCATTAGTAAGTGGAAGAAGGATTCTAAGGCAGGAAACGGGTCAGAGGCAGGGAGGGGCGACTCGGTGTGGTGGAGCAAAGGGCTCGCTCATTCTGGGAGTACAGCCATATCCAAAGAATATGCATAGTGAAAACTTAAACTCTTTTAAATAAAAAATAGAATTCAAATACACATTTTAAGGTTTTTAAAACACCTCACCCTGATTAGGTTTACTGTTTTTCTTTTAAGCACAAATACCTAATTTGCTTCTCAAAAAGAATATCATGAGCTGAATTGAATATTGTTGTTGTCATTTTACAGATGAGCCAGTTCAGTCACGACAGGTTCACACATAGACTGTGTGTCTTGTTACTCTTTCCATCACCGTCTAAGGCCTCAGTTATTTTTGTTTGTAAAAATAGTTGATTCTCAAAATGAATGATTCCTGAAGCTCCTCCTGAATACTTGGTATTAATAAGAATCTCTATGGTCCAAATACTTGTTCCAGTGTCTTCTACCACTTTCTGAACGCAGGGCAACCTGGAGAAGATGTGCCGCACTCTCGAGGACCAGCTGAGCGAGCTGAAGTCCAAGGAGGAGGAGCAGCAGCGGCTCATCAACGACCTCACGGCGCAGCGCGGCCGCCTGCAGACGGAATCAGGTGGGCCTCTTACCAGTGTTAACCTTGAATGACCACTTTACCTTGGGTGCTCAATTTGTTGAAAAAGTCTGCATTGATTACTTGAAATCATATATTACCTTCCTGGGCGGTGCCCACTCCTATGAACACATTATTGACCACTGCCATGAACAGTTTTGTTCTTCTTCTTATTATTATTTTTTTCATAATAAAGAGACCCAGGCTTTTTGATTTTGAAAATTTTAAAGAAGATTTGACTTGAATCGAAAAGTAATAAATAATAAGTGTATCCTCACAATATGTATTTTCGCCTTGCAAAATACCTCCACGAGTTATTTATAGCTATTATCCTTATTATTCTGTATAATGTTATCCCCATTTAAAAGATGACAAATACGGTAGTGAAGAAATGACTTGTCAAGAATGCTTGCTCTAGTTTTATCCCGAAGGCTTTCTAATTGCTGGTAGCAACCGCAGTGCAGCAGGGAAATAGTCCGGACCGCACCCCAGCCTAGGCGTGTCCCAGGAGGTCTGCAGTACCTGGGTGATCCAGATTGGGAAGTCTCCTCACTCCCCCTCCCCCTATGGACTTGTCTACCTTTCTACCAGCTCTACATTCCCTAGGGAGAAGGGACACGATGGAGATTGTTTTAGAGGTCATCTGGACTATTGAAACAAAAGGCAGATCAAAGTGCTGGACCATTTTCCTCTTTCATATTTGTTCAAATAGTGTTCTTTCTAGCACAAAGCTCAAAGTCACGCTTTTATCATTGTTATACAGATGGCAAGTATACTTTATGAAAAAGAAAAATTGTCTTCTAAAAGAATCAAAATGTTCCTTGTAGTTTCTTTTCCTCCAGACATGTTTACTCCTAGTAATTTAGTGGTATAAAAAATGCAAGTTGTGATTCTTATTAAATTTTAGGAATAAGGTAACCAGGTCAAAATGGTGTTAAGAACTTTTTCTCAATGTGTAATATGATATAATGTGTAAAAAAAATGGAGATAAGTTTAAATGCCATTTTGTTTTGGAACTGATTAGTTAGTCCCATAAATCAACTCCTCTGGGAGTGGAAGGATACTTGATCATTTCTTAATATAAAAATGATTCCACGATTTTCTTTTGAACACTACTTCTATTTGTAGAAGCAACTGTTCAAAGTCTCCTATTTTTTACAGAATAGTTCTTTTTTTTAATCAACTTTCAATAGAAGGTAAACTAGTACAACACTACTGCCTTAGACAAAAAGCTCTGGAATGTTTTGTTGGTTTGATTTACATTGCTTTTCACATGTTTCTTAACAATTTCTATGGTGATCAAATAATCTTAAATACCTCCCCAAATCTCTGAGTTGTTCATCATATAATCTGCCTCAGCATTTCCCATCCTTGTCATGTTTCCATGTTTTCTTGTCGGGGTGGAAGCCGATGTTGGCGGTGTGTTGGAATCCATGCCCTCCGTCAAGTTTGAACTCAGCTCGCTTTCCCTGCTCCGGTTCTTAATTCGACACTTTCATTCCCAAAGTCAAGTTGCACTGTCTGGATCTCGGTCTCTACAGGTGAATATTCCCGCCAGCTGGATGAGAAGGACTCCCTAGTCTCTCAGCTCTCCAGGGGCAAGCAAGCCTTCACACAGCAGATTGAGGAGCTGAAAAGGCAGCTGGAGGAGGAGGTCAAGGTGAGCTGGCTGTCCTTGTCACTACCCCTGGTTTTGTTTACTTCTACAGCCTGGTGACCTGTTGGAGCTTAGGCACTAAATAGTACTGTAGATAGATAAAATGCAATCGCCCATCTCTATGTTCTCAGGCCAAGAGTGCCCTGGCCCACGCCCTGCAGTCCTCCCGCCACGACTGTGACCTGCTGCGGGAACAGTACGAGGAGGAGCAGGAAGCCAAGGCCGAGCTGCAGAGGGCAATGTCCAAGGCCAACAGCGAGGTTGCCCAGTGGAGGACCAAGTACGAGACGGACGCCATCCAGCGCACGGAGGAGCTGGAAGAGGCCAAGTATGTTCTAGAATGAAGTATCTCTATTAACGTAGTGCACCTGCTACCACCAGTAAATGGGCACATGTCTACTGCCCCCCAAACAAAAAACTAGAGGAAAAACATGCATGAATATGAAACTAAGCAAGAAAAACAAATACTCTCGATGGTCTAAATGAAACTAGAGGGTACAAAGAGAAAGTACGTAAGGCAAGAGGAAGCTGGATGATTGCTTTGAAAAGGGAAACTTTTGGCACCCTTCTATCTATACAGGGGCGGACAGAATAAGAATTAGCTGTACTTTCTTGTGCCTCTCCTGTTTCTCAGCAACTTAACAAAATATCAATCCAAGGGGATAGGTACGGGAGAGAAAAATAATTAAAGTAAAATGTTGGCTTGGGTTGATCATTGCCTTAGAGCCAGGACAATGGGTGCAGCAAGAGTGAAATTTGGGTGCTTTACTGTATTTGGTTGGTAGGAGAATGAGAATGAGTAAATACAGAACTGGACCTACAGAAGCAAGTTTGAAGAGCAAAGTATTAAGGAGTCTGACTGTGGAGATCACTCTCTTGTGCCCACTTTGAGCACCCGGTTCTGCTGATGACCGCGCACTTCTATTGTCCTTACTTCACTTGTCAGGAAGAAGCTGGCCCAGCGTCTGCAGGATGCCGAGGAGCACGTGGAAGCCGTGAATGCCAAGTGCGCCTCCCTGGAGAAGACCAAGCAGCGGCTCCAGAACGAGGTGGAGGACCTCATGATTGACGTGGAGAGGTCCAACGCCGCCTGCGCCGCCCTGGACAAGAAGCAGAGGAACTTCGACAAGGTGCTGTCTGCGGAAGTTTCTGCCTCAGTGTCCAGCACACGATTAAAGTCAGCCTGTGCTGTCAGTGTGCCTTACTTCGCCCATCCGAGGGCCGGTCTCAGTAGTTCTTGCTTCCTGCGTAAGGGGGGTGGGTCTTGTGGTTTCTGTTCTTCACATTCATAAAAATTGTTCAGTCCCAGATCATCTCAGCTCTGTGGGAGCTGACCATATACATGGTCATTACATCAGTCATTCCCCACTAAGTTTCTGGACCACCCCTTGCCCCTCAGGTCCTGGCAGAATGGAAACAGAAGTATGAAGAAACTCATGCTGAACTTGAGGCCTCCCAAAAGGAGTCCCGGTCCCTCAGCACAGAGTTGTTCAAGATCAAGAATGCATATGAGGAGTCTTTAGACCATCTAGAAACCTTGAAGCGGGAAAATAAGAATTTGCAACGTGAGTACATTTGACCTATTTCTTAATAAAAGAGTTAAAAGACTATTTTCCTACTGAACAAAATTTTACGTATTTCTTTTTTCACCAACAGAGGAGATTTCTGATCTCACGGAGCAGATCGCAGAAGGAGGGAAACGTATCCATGAACTGGAGAAAATAAAGAAGCAAATTGAGCAAGAGAAGTCTGAACTCCAGGCTGCTTTAGAGGAGGCAGAGGTAGACATTACTGGACACTCTAAAACAATTACGAGGGGAATTAGGGTCTACTGCATGCAAGGATTAGTGAATCAAGAGGAAAGAAAATTTATACTTTTCACATAATTGTGTGGATGGAGAATTGACCATATATACAACTAACATAATTGTACATCAGGAACTATGCAAAACACTGAGAGAAAAGATGAAGTGAAGGGTCCTCAGGGCACTATCTAGCTAGGGAGATGGAAGTATATAAAACCAACAATAACACTGAGGAAGTTTCTTTAACAATGAAATAAAGATACATTAAGGCAGCATAATAGTAGGATCTAATTTCTATTTCTAGAATACTACCTACTTCCATTCCCTGCTAATGTCCCCCTTGCTGTCATTAAGGCGTCTCTTGAGCACGAGGAAGGAAAGATCCTTCGCATCCAGCTGGAGTTGAACCAAGTCAAGTCTGAGATTGACAGGAAAATTGCTGAAAAGGACGAGGAAATTGACCAGCTGAAGAGAAACCACATCCGAGTGGTGGAGTCCATGCAGAGCACGCTGGACGCCGAGATCAGGAGCAGGAACGACGCCATCAGGATCAAGAAGAAGATGGAGGGGGACCTGAATGAGATGGAGATCCAGCTGAACCACGCCAACCGCATGGCAGCGGAGGCCCTGAGGAACTACAGGAACACCCAGGGCATCCTCAAGGTCAGCGGGTCAGCAGAGGGTCCCGGGCCCGCTGGGGAGGCCGAAGCCCTGAGGAAAAGATTTCTCAAGGGTCCTTCGTTCCATAGGACACCCAGCTGCACCTGGACGATGCGCTCCGGGGCCAGGAGGACCTGAAGGAGCAGCTGGCCATGGTGGAGCGCAGAGCCAACCTGCTGCAGGCCGAGATCGAGGAGCTGCGGGCCACTCTGGAGCAGACGGAGAGGAGCAGAAGGATGGCCGAGCAGGAGCTCCTGGACGCCAGCGAGCGCGTCCAGCTCCTGCACACCCAGGTGGGTACATAGAAGAGAGGAGTGAAAAATACAGGAGAAAAAAATTTTGCTCATATCTTAGTACAATATAAAAATTTATTCATAGTGCTTCATGAATGATAAAGTTGAAAACATTCAATATTTTTGGATTAACAATATATTTTTATGAACTTTGACATCCAGAATTGATTGTCTTTAAAAATACGTTGTCAACTCAGACACTTTATGTAACAAGGAGGTATACTAATTAGTTAATTTAATTAACTAGCTTGTGATTTCTTTAGAACAGCGGGCATCCTAATTTTGCTCCCATGTGCTTAATATTTCTAAATGTGGTATTTTAACCAGAACACCAGCCTGATCAACACCAAGAAGAAGCTGGAAACAGACATCTCCCAGATCCAGGGCGAGATGGAGGACATCGTCCAGGAAGCCCGCAACGCAGAAGAGAAGGCCAAGAAAGCCATCACTGACGTGAGCAGAGGGCCACACAGTGGTGGTCGGACTTGGATCTTGTGCTCTCTGAGCTCCCTCAACTGACTGTGCTTTACTCCTACCAGGCGGCCATGATGGCCGAGGAGCTGAAGAAGGAGCAGGACACCAGCGCCCACCTGGAGCGGATGAAGAAGAACCTGGAGCAGACGGTGAAGGACCTGCAGCACCGTCTGGACGAGGCGGAGCAGCTGGCCCTGAAGGGCGGGAAGAAGCAGATCCAGAAACTGGAGGCCAGGGTGGGTCTTCTGATCAGCATACTTCTCAGCTCAGCACATCTGATTTCTGAACACCTACCACTGCTAGATCATGTGTGGCATCCAGAGATGAATGGGAGACAGTCCTTTCTGCCAAGAGCTTATAAGAGGGCGGATGAGACTAGGGCATCAAAAACGCTATATAAAACACAGCAAAAGAA
Organism: Saccopteryx leptura; assembly: GCF_036850995.1. NCBI lineage: Eukaryota > Metazoa > Chordata > Mammalia > Chiroptera > Emballonuridae > Saccopteryx > Saccopteryx leptura. The sequence continues at coordinate 360,523,864 of NC_089504.1, read as the reverse complement.
GTATCCAGGCCATTTGAAGAGTATAAATCCATTAAGTGAGCAGATCATAATGTCTTTCAAACGTACCTGTCTCCTTGCAGGTACGTGAACTTGAAGCAGAAGTGGAAAGTGAACAGAAGCGGAACGTGGAGGCCGTCAAGGGCCTGCGCAAACACGAGCGGAGAGTGAAGGAGCTCACTTATCAGGTGAGGAAAGCAGCCTGTCTGGGTTCCCACCTCCGACTGCAAAGCGCTGAAAACCAAATGCACAGCAATGTGTGATGGTATTTGTACTTTAAAGAAACTCCCCTCTGGCATGTCATTGCAGACCGAGGAGGACCGCAAGAACGTCCTCAGGCTCCAGGACCTGGTGGACAAGCTGCAGGCCAAGGTGAAGGCGTACAAGAGGCAGGCAGAGGAAGCGGTGAGTTCAGGGTCCCTGGGGGTCCCCGGGCAGCCTCCAGTGCTGCTAAGTCCAAGAACATTCGGTTGAAGGGGTGACAGAAAAGAGAAAGGTGAAATGAGAAAAGAGTACAGGGAAATGGTCCAGTGCAGGTCTGAAGAACGAGAAGAAAGCAACCACTTCACAAGTCAGAGCCTAGTGTTCTAGAGAAGAGCAGGTGCGCCAGTTCTGGGTGGGGAAGTCTGGTTCAAGAGCATAAGAACAAGAGAGCTTGTGGTAGGGACGGAGCTGAAGAGCTCAGCAGTGGAGGACCGCAGGGTCTTCTGGGTATGATGAGTAAGCAGGAAGCCACAGGATGCTTTTACATTGGGTCAGTCATGCTCTGGCTTTTTTTTAAAGAGCATTCTGCTTCTATGTGGAAAATAAATGATTGTTGAGTAATATAGGTAGGTACAGCATAACATTTTAGGAGGCTTCTCAGGCAGTTCATCGCTTGGATTAGGTAGTAGTGGAGAGTTCTCTGTAGAGAGAACTGGAGATACTCTGGAGGTAGAAACTAAAAGATATGCTCATAGTAGCACTTGGGAGGTGAGAGAAAGGAAATTGAATAATTGTCACATTATGATTTGAGTATTGCTTACTAAAATAAAGATCTAGGGAAAGAACAGATAAGCAGGGCAAGAAGAAAACAGGACTGTTGGAAACATTATTTAAAATATCATACACACAAATCAAAGTGTCAAGTAGGCAGTTCAGTATTAAGTCTGGAGCTCAGGAGGTCTTGGTTGTGTTCAAACCACATATTCTTAGACTTTTACTCTTTCTCATTTCCCCATCCTGTGATTCATCGGAAATGGCAATCATGTAACATCAAATTCCTAAGTAGAAAATTATGGTTATACAGGCCTACATATCATAAATTAGTTCTCCCATTCATATATGGTTTTTATTTTTCCCCTAGCCTTTAAGCCTCTAAGGTCTTGAGAGAGAGAGAGAGAAAGAAAGAGAGAGAGAGAGAGAGAGTTGACTTAGATAACCTTTCTCTAGCTCCTACTATATCTATACGGGGAAGATTTGAGGTGTTCTTTTGTTTAAACTCTATTATTTAGTTATTTAACTTTTATTAATGTTCTAAATTTAAATGCCATATTTTGGATGATTCTAAATGAGCCTTTAAAAAAATGATTACTGGACACTACAGCAGAACTGATCATCTGAACTCACTGCTCTATACTCCAACATAACCGGAGGCCACTCAGACTACTTTAGAAAACAACTGACTTCTTGACTTATTTCTAAACTGCCTTATGTGGCAATAATTTATAGTCAATGCTATTAATTCGGCATAATTTAGTTTGCATATCTGCATTTTTAAAAGGTCTGGTTGCATTCTCAGGATTTTGAAAAAGGAAGAGGCTGGAAAGCTGGTCTATTAGGACTAGCTTGAAGATGTGTAGACATCCTAAAGGAGAACTTTTAGAACATCTTGGAGACAAATGATGTCCCCTGTCCATCCTTGTTATCCATGAGTTCAAGATGCATGAGAGGGGTTAATACAAAAAGAAAAAAAGTTCAAGAGCATTTCTCTAGCTTTTTAAAAAAGATTTGCTACAGTGAATCATTTTTAACTAAAAAGAAAATTCAAGACCCACCATTTTGAGAAACTAGAGATTCTGAATTTCTTTCCCTCCTAAACACATTTGCACTCATCCCCAGGAGGAACAATCCAACGTCAACCTCGCCAAGTTCCGCAAGCTCCAGCACGAGCTGGAGGAGGCCGAGGAGCGGGCCGACATCGCCGAGTCCCAGGTCAACAAGCTGCGGGTGAAGAGCCGCGAGGTGCACACAAAGATCGTCAGTGAAGAAGAGTGATCCCTTCTAATGCCGAGAGGTGACCAAAGAGACGCACACAATGTGACGTTCTTTGTCACTCCATTTTGTACTTACAGCTTTTGCAGATAAAAAATTTATTTGCAAAGAAGATGTGTCTCTGTTTTTCCGCCACTGTGTCAGTTTACCTTTCAATGCATCAATTAAAGAAACGAACATCTTGCTCATATCTTCTGGAGAAGGATTTAGTAACAAAACATAAAAGGTGGCAGGAGGAGCCACGTCACCTGCAGTCAGTAAGGGCTAACCCACTTGTGCCCTTGTGGGGAGCTGGGGAAACCCTGAGGCAGACTTCAGGCCCCTGAACACAGATTGTTCACGTTACCTCCCTTGGCAAAATGTCAGCGACTTATCAGAAAAGCAGATTTCTGTTCATGAAGTTAACAGTCTCGATCCCAAGGCTGAGTAAAAATATAGTAACACACTAATTACCAACATAAAATGAAAGGGAAAACAAAAATACTTAAAATGTCAACTCTGCCCCATAATGATATGAACTATTATATTAAGTTGGCTTAGGATCCCTGGAGAGGAAAACATGTTCTATAAATTTTCTGGTCCTTTTTAAACACGAGAGAGTTGTAGTGTTCTGTTACTTACAGATGGTGAGTTGCTTGTTTCACCGAGCCTCCTCCCTGGTTCGTACATTAAATGGTAAATGGGAGTTATGAACAGACATATTTCAGTATTTCTTCTCTCTTTGGAAGTTTCTGCATCTTTTACATGGCTTCCTCACAGAACTTCTGATAGCAAAGGGCTAATTCATTATTCTTTTAAAGTCTGTTTCCTACTCTCATTATTTTATCTTTAGGTTGCTACATTTAGTGCCTTTTTATAGTATTGTGGCAATTATAGTATAGTGTATAATCCACACTATATGTGTAATTATAAAATGTAATCTGTAGTATTACTACAGATTGGTATGTGCTGAGGGTAACATGGGCCTTCTATTTGTCTCATTTTTTAACAGGGGTCAAGCAAGTATCTTGTCCATTAGGACTAGAACAAAGATCTTATAAGAACAGTATACAACCTATGAAACAATACAAAATTAAATGTCTTTAACCTTGTTATCCAATAGATTAAATTATTCAGATGCACACTTCTGGACCTCAGCTCCTAGGAAAGCTTCCCTCTGGGTTGTTACGCATGCTCATTTATTTTGTATTGATCACTGGATTGATGTAAAGCTACATCTTGAGCTGACCTTAAAGTAATTTATAAAACAGTTACTAGTCTTTAATATATTACCTAATTTTCTGCTAAAGGTTGTAACCTATTAAACAGGCAGGTGTTGAGCAAAGAGGCAGAGAAGGAAGGGCGGGTTTGATAACAGTTGCCAATCTTAGTTTTCCGATCACCCAATATGGACCAACTTGAAAAAACATGATTTCTTATATCCCTTGGAACATGCCTCCCATACTTGGCTTAAACCAAAATCTGCCTAAAAACAATGCTTCCCTGAAAGCTCTCTTAAAAGGTAGCCACACTTTAAGAAGTGCTTGGTCCTGAGCTAGAAACAAAATCCCCGCCTCACCTCCAGTCCACATTGCTGCTTATACTTCCTTCTCTGAGATTCTGCTATTCTGCTATTCCACGTACTTATAGCTATCACCTGCTGACTTCTCCTTCATTAAAGACTTTAGCACTTCTTCTCTCTTCACCCATTTGTTACCACATTCTGGGAGACGTCAATGTCCACATCAATCATTCATCCAATACACTGATTCCCACTGTCCACTGCTTTCTCTCCCATTCTAGCTCTTCCACACCCTCATTCCAAAAAAACGTCCAGTCACCAAAGTCACCAAACCGAGCGTATCCTTCCTGACTTTCTAGCTTGCCTGTTGGGCTATTCCCAACATAACATGTCTTCAACACCATTGACACTTCCAGTATTCTGGCCTTTTACTTCTTTCATTTTCCTCAGCCCCTATTTTACCTTTATTTCTCTCCCAACTAAGTAAAAATTCATCATCTGTCTTTTTGTCTACTCTCTTGACAATACCCTAAAATTCCTTGCCACCTCCTACCCTCCTGTTATCCTTGAGTGTCAAAACAACTAAACTTGAATGATCTGATCATGTACTACTCTACACTGCAGAGGAAATGGTACCGCTATCAATTCCCAACCACGAACCCCACTGGGCCTTCAGAGCTGGAGTTACATCACCAATCTGCTCAATCATTCTGCTTCTCTCTATTTGAAATCTTCTCTGCTCTCCTCAAATTTCCAACTGCCTTTTGGCCTGGCAAATAATTTCAGATCCTGCTTGAAAGAAAAAGTAGATGCCCTTGGGTGAAAATGGCCTTAAAACGTTTCTACGGCCAAGCCATCATCTTCTTTCACTGAGGATCTCTCTCCTCCAGTTTAGGGCCACTGGCTCTAAATCTCATCCTCCCCTTTCTTGGAATATTTATAAAATGGGCCATGCTTTTCCTTCCCTTTTTTCCCACTCTCACTCTATTGGACCCTTTCTTAGGCTCTCCCATGATTCTATTTTTTTTTCTCTATTTGTTGTCTCATTTCCCTACTTTCCTTTACAATAAAATTTCTCACGAGTTATGGATACACACTGTCTTCATCTCCTCACCTCCCACCTACTCCTCCACTCACTCCTATCTGGCTTTTTCTCCCTGCACTCTCTCTAGATGGATTTCACTATGATCTTGTGACTTTTTCATTGCTAAATCAGATGAACATGTCTCAATACTTAATTAAATCAACCTTCCAACTGCACATTATGCATCTGGCCATTCTCTCTTATTGGAAACATTCTCTTCCCTTGGTTTCAAACACTCTGCTCTGCCCTGGTTTTCTTTACAGTTTGGACTTTCCCGCTTCTCCTCTCCTCTCTCACCAGCTCATCTGCCTCTGCTCCCCACCCCATGTTTCTGTGAACGCAGAGGGGCATGGCTCAAGTTTCCACTTAGCTCCCTCTCGTCTCACTCTGCATTTTCTCTGTGGGATGATCACATCCACTCCCTTGGCTTCTTGACACCCCCCATACTCTATGAAGTCCAAATGTATATCCCACTCTAGTTCTCTATTCTGAGTTCCTGATTTGATATCTCTGCTATAAGTACTTCAAACTCAATACAGAAGCTAGAACATAACTTCTTCAACCTAGTTCCCAAGTGTATTTTTAACACAATTGATAGAAGAAAAACATAACAGCAACAACAAAAATAATCCTGTGCACTGATGTTTTCTAAGCACCATCTCTCTTCAGCACTTTGCTACCACGTTAGCCCCTTGGGTGTATCTGGGAGAGGTACTGGCATGCCGGCGTGACCGTTACTTCTCACTAAGAAATGTCTGCATCAGTAGTCCCTGGTGGACACGATTCTAAGCATTCTACTAGGTGTGTCTGTGTGCACATATGGATTTTTAAAAGATTACATATAAATTAGGTAAAATCTCCATTTATGATATAATAAAATAGTCTATAATACCTATATTAATTATATAAGTATTGCTATAAATTGCTCATACAACCTAATTTAATTTATACAACTTTATAAGGTAGAGTGAATATTAGGTTTTTACCAGGTTTATGTTTTTAACTGATAAAGAATTACAAGGTCACAGAAGACTATAATATTTCCAAATCTTTAGGAGAATGAGAGGGAAATGCTAGAGAGAAGGTTTTATTCAGAGTGCTTAAAGACAGCATCTAAAACCACTCTCCTCTCACCTACACCTAATCCTAAAGAACCACACAAGTAAAAGAAGGGTTAGTGGCAATTTCCTGTATTTCCTATTTAGACAGTCTTTAGGAAAGCAACTGGAAGAAAAATGTCTCCTCTCTCCTTCAGTGTACGTTGTCTTCTCCTTTACCCAAGCTCTGCAAGATTCTTTGAGCCATTCTGAGTGGCCCATGACAGTTTCCACTACAATATCACTGTCTTGTTTCAGAGCATTCAAGATCTGAATGATTAGTCTATCTGCGATTGGTCAAAGTTCTGACTTTTACACAGAGTTCTCATTAGCAAGAGCTGTATAACTCAGCTTATGTGTCTTGATCTCATTCATAGCTTATCTTATCTTTCAGTTCCAAAAGTAGTGCATGTGTATGATTACACTTATGTCTAGAATTTAGATATTAAGTTAAAAAAAAGTAAAAATAAGTGAGTCATAAGAAAATTAAATTAGAGAAAAATCAGGAGATGTTTCTTCTTTCTGGCTTAGAGCCTGACATTTTGAGTAAGTCACTAGACTTCCGTGAATCATTTCCATAGAGATGAAAAAAGAGAAAAGTCTGACCAACTATTCCAATATATTGTATCAGAAGAAAGAAAAAGTAGAAAAGATTCAATCTGTTCTGTGCTAAAGAGAAATTCTAAGTCAATAGATGTATAAAAACTGTGATCACATTAATCAGTAATTTAAGCTGGCAGATGACAGTCAAAAATATCACACCAGACATTAGGGACGCACTTAGAGTAGATAGATTTCCTGTCATATTCTGCAACAGCTGTGTATGTGGCAAAAGCACCCAAATCCAATTTACAAGTATCGTGCTCACATGTGATGGCCCACTCTTCTTCTCAATTCACAAAGAGAGAGAGTATTGTGGATGCCACGTCTTTCCTCCCACCTTAAATAAAAATATGCAGTACCCACCTTATTAGAGCTACAGCTAGGCATGCGGATTTGCCCGTGCAATAGGAACGCACGTTTGTGTCTCCTTCCCTTATGCAGTGGAAACATGCATGGAACACCACACAGCATTCTGTTGTCCCCTCAGAGAAAACACATGAGCTGGAGCTGTCCATGGCAAGTCCTCCAGGAGAGGAACAGAAGTGTTTACGTCTATTCTCAGTCTCGCATGAGTCTCCCACTGGTCCATTACCACTGCCTGACCTGAGAATTCACTAGCCCTGGGTGTTTAGACTTTCAGACTTGAAAAGCATCTCTCACCAGTGGTTTCTAAAATCCGGACGTGGGCTAGGAATCCTGCCTTAATATCCATCACCCAGTGCTTCCAATCATAACGTCAGATCTAAGATTCATCCCAGCTTCTCAATGACTCTAAGCGCCAACAAATCAATTAGTCCTGAACTCCTTGCGTCAGGCTCATTCTGCCAGACCGATTTTACAGGTGGGAGAGTGAGTGGGAAACTGGCTTTGAACTCTGTGGTGAATGATGCAGCCACAGAGCTGGAAAAACAGCCTTAGAAGCCCTGAATCCCCGTCCCCTATCAAATGCCCATAAAAAACCCTAGATCATCCTCTGTCACATTATTTATGGGTGACAACAAATATTTCTAATTATATCCATTCACAGCCACAGTCAGTGAATATTGTCCAAAGAGATTGCCAAAAAAAAGGTTTTGCCAAGTAGGTTCCCAGTTAGGACAGCTGAGGTGGCTGCTGTGTTTGCAGAATGGTCTCTATAAAAGTGGGACCGAGATGCCTCTGTCCTGTCCTTCCTCAAAATTCCTTAAGGTATGTATACGTGGACGAGCACTCGGTTAGTTTTACATTCCTGATCATTATTGTTCCCTTAGGGGAGATGGCTACTCTTTCCCAAAGTTTAACTTTTCTTTCCAACATTCCTAAGGATGACATTGTACACAATAATTACTAGCATTTTGTGATTAAATGGGGGGAAAAATAAAAGAATCCACATTCTCTTGTTTGTTTTTTCTTCCAACAGTAGTTGTCTGCTTTGAGCCTGCCACCTTCTCCATCTGGTAACACAGAGGTAAGAGTCATCTATTATTACACTCTAAAGAACAAAGGGATCTCTATATTGCTGTGTCTTAAAGGGCTACCATTTTATATTTTAGTTTAGTATTGGGAATAGGATCTAAGGAGCAGCTGCTTCTTAAAAAATGGCTTCTCATAAAATTCTGACTGTTCAGACCATTTATCCACACAAAATGTAATGATGCTTTTACGTGTTGTTAGAACTTAAGAAGGCAAGGATTGCATGTAACATTTACTGTGCACTACTACTGCAACTTAAACAACAGGATAGAGCAGAGATGGAATGGTAACATCATGTGTTGATCTGAGTCCCAGCTTCTGGGTGCCGGTCCAGGCTTTTCACTGACTCTAGCTGCCTGCTAAGCAGCTGGCATTTCTGTATCTTGAAATAGTGTATTGCAGTAGAATTAGCACCAATGAGTCCTGACGTGGACCTAGGAGAACAGGACTCAGATCCGAGCACCACCCCTTACGCCTCTGTGTCACCGAATGACCCCTTCACCTTTCTGAACCTTTGGTCTCATCACCAGTGAAATGAGACCCCTTTATTCTAGGTGACTGGTAAGGTCTGCCCAGATCTTGTCACCTCTGATTTAAGTCAGGGTTTCTAAGGACTTCTCTCACAGGACCAGAAACATTTAATGGACCTCCCTAATTCGACCTGTTGGGACCTGTACTTTTTGTAGCATGTTAAGTACAGGCGTACTAATGAAAACCTCCTATACATGTAATAACTATTTTAAATGAGTTTATAGTTAATATAGCAGCTATATTCATTTGGAAAATTACAGCAACCATTGTGTGGGAATGTTGCTTGTTCAACTTGAGGCCATTACCACTGAAACAAGCTTGAGGGTCCTTAGGGGCTTGTCACCCACAGGCTAGGAAGTGACTGATTTCAGACATGAGATGGGCAGGGTGACATCCGTTCTGTGCTTTGTGGATACACTGTGTATAGTATTCTCTATGGCAGTTAATTCAAAATTTGATGTGTGTGTGATGTAAACAAAAACACAGAAACTATACACACACACACAATGTGACAATGACATTTCTAGTTTCAAGAAAAAAACATCCTAACATTAAATGTTCCAATGTCTATCCTCTGCAAATGTCTAAATTTCACTGTATTATCAAGAAACACTTAGAAATGTTTACCTGAAACTTATGTACTCTTTCTGATCAATGTCACCCCGTTACATTTGATTTCTTAAACAATTTAGTTTAAAAATAGAGATTTTTACAAGTATGAACCCTATTGATTTTAGAGCTATAGCATTGGCAAACTCTGTATTTGACACTGCAAACTGAGGACGTTCTCACCAAGTCTGCTCCTGGGCAGCTGAGAAAAGGCTGCCGGTCGTTGTTGATGCCCAAGACACTGCTTTCCATACACCAGCTTCCCTCCTGCTCCACAGGGTCACCCCTTTAACTCGGCTCACTCACCGGTCCCTGCCATCAGGCAAGAGGACTCACTTTCTCACAATTAACTTGTCAGTGAGAAAAATTTATTCTGGCTTGAAACTTTATCCTGGCTATCCACTTCAGCAGAGATGTTTAGAGACTTGGTATTTTTTAAATAAGAGGAGGAAAGAGAGATTGAGAGAGAGACCTAAAACAATAAGAATCAGATAAAAATAATCTCTATGTTAAAATCTAGCTAAAAACAAAGAGAAGCATAAACTAAAAATATACAATTGCTATAAAAATTTTATTAAAAATTCAGATGTTTTTCTGCAAGAAACTTGTCAAGTTTATCTTTTGTTTAAATATTTCTGACTTTCAAACAATTTAAAACTGATAAAAAGTAATTTTGACAGGATAAAATAATTTGTTGGATTTTCAGCATTCCTTGTACTTACTTTTGTCTTTAATTACCTAATGGTTGTCAGTTAACCAGGACAAGTATTTTTCATGTTTTCAACCTGGACTACGTCCTTGAAGAACAGAGGTAGCTTTCAGGGATCCAATTTTAGTATCTTTTTACATCCAGTTTATATATCCAACTTTAATGATTTGAGACAGGAAAAAACTTGCTTAAGTAATCTAGTCTCTTAAATAGGTTCATTTAGATTGTAAAGCGATTGTTGACAGTCATTTTCCATTTTTTTGTATCATCACAATGTCAAAAAAAAAGGAGTTTATGGAAAAAGGAAAGACAAGAAAAGCAAGCAGAGAAAGAAAAGACACTGAGCACATTTCAGGTATTGCAAATGTTGCTAATCGAAACATCAGTTCCTCCACATCTCTCAACCTGTACAAAAGAGAAAAATGGAGGCTTAAAATGCCATAAAAATTATGTTTCCAATATAAGAGCTTCAAATCGACGATCAAACCTTTCAGAACCTTTACCTAGTCCACAGCAGTGACCCCGGAAGGCAGGGGTGAGGAGATGAGCATGGGAGACAGCAGCAGGACACGCAGGGTCACCATCCACCTCTGTGTCTTCCCTCTAGGTCCACCTGGTGCTGTGCTGTGTGGCCCTCAGTGAGCTGCAGCCATGAGTTCGGATGCTGAAATGGCCATTTTTGGGGAGGCTGCCCCGTATCTCCGCAAGTCTGAAAAGGAGCGGATTGAGGCCCAGAACAAGCCCTTTGACGCCAAGAATTCTGTCTTTGTGGTGGACCCCAAGGAGTCCTATGTGAAATCAACAGTGCAAAGCAGGGAAGGGGGGAAGGTGACAGTCAAGACCGAAGGTGGAGCTGTAAGTTAAAAAAACAAAGAAAAAAAGCAAAAAGGAGGGAGAGACAAACTGATCCTATCCTACTACTTCGTTGATACACACTGGCTCCTTCTTTTCTTAACAGACTGTCACAGTCAAGGAAGACCAAGTCTTCTCCATGAACCCTCCCAAATATGACAAGATCGAGGACATGGCCATGATGACCCACCTGCACGAGCCCGCCGTGCTGTACAACCTCAAAGAGCGTTACGCAGCCTGGATGATCTACGTGAGTGCCCCCTTCGATGTTACTTTTCCAATATTCCATGTACTGTACCGTGTTAGCTAAAACAAATCGCAGACTTCATTCTCAGACTTTGCTAAGGCAGTGCTATCTCAAGACCAATCATTCGGTTCGGGTTGTAAATTCTGATGTGCTTGAAAATATGCACGTGGAAAGCCATCTACTCAATACCGAATTCGCTGGCAAACTGAGGCGTTTTGTGCAGCAGTGGGTTTTGGAGGGAGGGAGGCAGCAAAATAAATGAAACTATTAAGCCTCACGAGAACCTCAGGCTTGGGTCCCTTTCGATACAGTGCTTAGTTCCCTCACTCCGTAATCCCAGCACAAGTTCATGAGGTGACTACTGACTGAGCAACTTTGTCATTTCCCACAGACCTACTCGGGCCTGTTCTGTGTCACCGTCAACCCCTACAAGTGGCTGCCAGTGTACAACCCCGAGGTGGTATCCGCCTACCGAGGCAAAAAGCGCCAGGAGGCCCCGCCCCACATCTTCTCCATCTCCGACAACGCCTATCAGTTCATGCTGACGGGTGAGCAAGTCCATAATTACAATTTTCATACCCACTTATAAAATATTTGTGTACTGATAAAACAAAATCTAGGGCCAGTACCTTAAGAATAGAATGATCAGCATAAACTTAATAGCACTAATAAACTTAGAGAAATATAGTTAGAATAAAATATACCAGTTCCAAACATATACAGAATTTTGCTTAGATTTCTATGATAAAATCCAAATTAATGCAAATTTCAGTTCAAAGTTAACTAAATTTAGGCATCAAATATGCATTTTAATTCTAGCTAATAGATCATCTCTTCTAAAACATACACTCTGAAATTTCATACTGAGAAGTTATCACAATTATTACATTAAAATTTGGATTAGACATTAATCATGACAGAATTTTGAGTTGTGAGCTAGGTGATTAATAGGACACGAAACTATTATTTATTCACTTGATATTGATAGTTCATTCTCATATGCTAATATGATGAAATAATGTATTACATATTTTATTACATTAAAAGTAATGGAAGTTTAATAGAATAATTAATTAGCCTACCCTTAGCTTATTTTTTAGAAGTATCTTGTGAGAACAGCAAAGCACCAATTGATATATTTTTGTGTGAGTTTACAAGTACTATATGTTAATCTACATACTAAGTTTTTGGTCTTCTTTTAAACATCTTGGTTTTTGGTTTCTTTCACAGATCGTGAGAACCAGTCCATCCTGATTACGTATGCACATTTCATATCTTTTTCTTCTGTTGATTTTGACCCTTGTAATAGTGACTATTCCAGCCTTAGTCTGACTTTTTCTTCTGTCTGGACTTGACAGCGGAGAATCCGGGGCAGGGAAGACTGTGAACACCAAGCGTGTCATCCAGTACTTTGCAACAATTGCAGTTACTGGAGAGAAGAAGAAAGAGGAGCCTGCTTCTGGTGGCAAACTGCAGGTGGGTGTGATGCTCACTTGGGGATGGAAGAACTGAAAGACTTTTTAAAATGTGACCACGTTTTTAGGTAACTTCAGCACCATGCAACCTCAGGTTTAATAACTCAGGAAGAACTTATGAGAATGAAAATGTATTGGTTCAATATGCAAAAGTCCTCACAACCGTTTAATTAGGAGAGAAAATGAGCTTGAAAGATATGGAAATCAAGACCATGTCACTAGAGCGTCCCTTCCCCACAGTTTGTCCCCCTCCTTACTCACTTTAGAAAACCTTGTGCAAAAGTCACAGACTACTCCAAAGCGAGAAAGGAGAAAGTTATTTTAGTAGACTGCAACTCATCTTCTGTGGAGTTTCTTTATCTTTCTTATTTAATTCTCTTAAGGGGACCCTTGAAGATCAAATCATCAGCGCTAACCCCCTCCTGGAAGCCTTTGGCAATGCCAAGACTGTGAGGAATGACAACTCCTCTCGTTTTGTAAGTTTCTTGGTCTTCCTTCTCCTGTGAGAATTAGCACTGCCTCTTCTGTACATCTGATAGCAGTATCTTTTCCATCTATTTGTCCTATAACTGAAGAACTAGTGTCTGCCTATTAATATGTACAATGAATTCTCCTTTGCCTCTTTAAGGGTAAATTTATCAGGATTCATTTTGGTGCCACAGGCAAACTGGCTTCTGCAGATATTGAAACATGTAAGTTAGATATTAGTGATTATCTTTTTCTTTGAGGTATATTTAAAATTTTTTAACTATTTTTCCACGGGGTCCTTTTCCAGTGTGGTGACTGTCAGGAGTACAGGTGTGGGGGAGGTAGAGAAAAGGCTGGGGGGATAGATGGTGATGGATAGAGACTTGGCTTGGGGTGGTGAACACACAGTACAGTGTACAGATGACGTGTTGTGGAGTTGTGCACCTGAAACCTATATAATGTTGTCAACTAGTGTCATCCCAATACATTCAATAAAAAGGAAAAATAAATAAATAAATAAATAAATAAATAAATAAATAAATATATGTGCTTAATCTCCTTTTCTAGATCTGCTAGAGAAGTCCCGAGTTACTTTTCAGCTAAAGGCTGAAAGAAGCTACCACATATTTTATCAAATCATGTCCAACAAGAAACCAGAGCTTATTGGTAAGAAATATCTTTGGTTGATTTCTACCCCAAAACAAAACAAAACAAAACCATAACAGCCCTTCTGATGATCAAAGTAATTCTGTCTATATTTATTTTTTTCCATGTATTCAGAAATGCTCCTGATCACCACCAACCCATATGACTTTGCCTTCGTCAGTCAGGGGGAGATCACGGTCCCCAGCATTGATGACCAGGAGGAGCTGATAGCCACTGATGTAAGTGACACAGACAAAGCAGGAAAAGGCAGATTCACTTTCCAGTATACAACGCTCTCCTCTGTTGGAGTAGACAACAAGCAGAAAGAGTATAAATAGGCAGTCCACCTTTCAGAGTTCCACACCCCTAGAATAAAATTACCCGATATCTCAATGCCTCTGCCCATCAGTATGTACTAGAAAATTTAAATGTCTCTAATAAATGTTAGGTCTTTGTCATTCCTTGGCTGACTCTTTTTAATTTCTCTTATCAGTCATATTTGGTCAATTTTTATACTCCAGTAGTGATGTTTCTCTTCTATTTTATGCCAGACCCTACATCCAAGAATATGAGAATCATAATATTAAAAAACAATTTTTGTAACAGAATATGAAATCCCCACAGTTCCTCTATATTAGATGTAAACACAAAATTTGTTTTGAAAATACTTCTGTGGGCTAATAATATAAGCCTCACCTCCCTATGTAGTATAAGAAAAAATGGATTGTCTATCTGAATAATATCCTTTTTGGGACTTTACATTTATTTTTAGAGCTATGAAGCCTTTACATTTATTTTTAGAGCTATAGATTTTCTCTCTCCCCTCTTTTTTTTTTAAAGATTACTCTGGTTTATATTCTTTATACATATTTTGTGCTTTCTTTTGAATTTCTGAAGTCAATCATCTTTGATTATTAACTTTAATACCAATGGGAATATCCCAACATTCTCAAGATAGGATTTAAAGTTGCTTGCAAACATAATTTTCCTCTAAAACATTATTTTAAGGAGTCTATGAACTATTTGTGTGTCTCTTATATGAGCTCTTACTGTCTATAACTTATTACTATATTCATATGTCCAAATGTGTTAGGAGACGAGAGTAGTAAATAAAAGTATTTTTCTTCCCTGATGCCTGCCTCCATCGTAGGAACCTTTTCAAAGCCTAACATGGGCAACTAAGAAGGTAATCACACTCTAATGAGAAGAAAGACACAAAAATAGTTCAATAACAAAAGAAAGTTTTTCCACAGTGCCTGTTCCCTACATGAACAATGATCTGGTAAAGCTCCCTGCTGGATGTCTCATGGCCAGCTAACCTGTGACCTGTCATCAGAGCGGCACATGGAGAAAAACTCAGATTATTGCTGTTGTCCTCATATTCTCTTCCTAACAGCATCCCTTATGCTCATTAGGGTGGAGAGAGGTTGATTATGTTTTAGGTTAGGACAATATAGGAGAAGAAGGAACAGACAGATTTCTGAGGCTGGAGAGAAGAGCAAGAGAAGCCATAATCAAGAATAGTATGCATTAGATTAGCAAGGCCAGGTTGCTAATGTGGAGAAATGGGAAAAACCACGGCTCTGGTCTTGGCAGAGTGAGTGTGGACAAGTAACATAACATCTTTACTGTCCACATGACTCAATGGGAAGACGGATCCATACCTCCTGGTGTCGCCATGTGGAACAAAATGGTGCTGAATATGAGTGCCTTTTAAAAACAAAAAGGTGTTAGTCAAATATAAGACAAGGTGTGATGAGAAAAAAAGTGGGAGGAGTATCCTGAGTCTTCTACGGTGATAACTGTGCGATGAGTTAAATTCAACTCTTTCCACAGACTGCTGTGGACATTCTGGGTTTCAGCGCTGATGAAAAGGTGGCCATCTACAAGCTCACAGGAGCTGTGATGCATTATGGGAACATGAAATTCAAGCAGAAGCAGCGAGAGGAGCAGGCCGAGCCAGATGGCACTGAAGGTACCACTCCCTATTGATGTCTTTCAGTTAACAGAACTAACACCAGCAGCTCCTCAGAGTCACAGACCATGGTTTCACTTTCTTTGACTTCAGTGATGATGGGAAAAAGTATTGGGGTAAAGAAATGGCTACTACCTGGTGTTTGACGTGACTGGGGCAGACTTGTGAAGATGTGATTTTTGCCCATTCCATTCTTCACTGACTTCACACAAGCTAGTGCTTGTTAAGTGATTAAAACATTTTTTATTCCACATGCACTGGTGGTGGGGAGGAAGCTGTTACTTTTTCAGTCACTACTCCCATAGGTTAGAGTTTCTCAAATTATTTTCATCTGTGGCCCACTTTAGTTATGTTTTAAATATCACACAGGACATCATTTCCCAAATTCTCAAAAGGAAAATTATTAAAATTAGCATTAAAATGGCAACAACTTTGAAGCAATATCAGCAAATGAACAGGTTTGCTACATTGTACATATTACTCTTCAAGCAAAAAATTTTTTCTGTGTCACTCTCACCCATTAAATTGTATGAGCCATGATGGGTCTCACCCTCTTCATCTTGTTCACGCAGTGGCTGACAAGGCAGCCTATCTCCAGTGTCTGAACTCTGCCGACCTGCTCAAAGCCCTCTGCTACCCCAGGGTCAAGGTCGGCAATGAGTACGTCACCAAAGGCCAGACTGTGCAGCAGGTAAACACAACTTAAACCTTAATTAATTTAAGTCACAGGAGATACAAGCATCCATCATTGTTTTCAATTGAAACTAAACTACTTTTGCTCTTGAAGGTGATCAACTCCGTGGGCGCGCTGGCCAAAGCCATCTACGAGAAGATGTTCCTGTGGATGGTCACCCGCATCAACCAGCAGCTGGACACCAAGCAGCCCAGGCAGTACTTCATCGGGGTCTTGGACATCGCCGGCTTTGAGATCTTTGATGTGAGTTGTTTGGGTAAATGAATGGCCTACCATTTGCTTTGCTGAATCCACACTGAAATCCCCCAGCTCACTCAAACGGCTCTTGTTTGAAACACTCAGTTCAACAGCCTGGAGCAGCTGTGCATCAACTTCACCAACGAGAAGCTGCAACAGTTTTTCAACCACCACATGTTCGTGCTGGAGCAGGAGGAGTACAAGAAGGAAGGCATCGACTGGGAGTTCATCGACTTCGGGATGGACCTGGCCGCCTGCATTGAGCTCATCGAGAAGGTTTGTATGACTTTTCAAGCCTTCAAAATGTGCAGAACAAATAGTCCATCTTCCTATGCTTAACTGTAGTCCCAATTTTCAAAGAACAAGCAGTGGTATTTTATGACATACTTGTTCTCTCTGATCAGTTGTGCGGTGTGTCACAAGTGATATTATTAATGAAAAAAGTAATTTGTAGAAAAATGATTACAACACCTATATGTACATAATCACATTTTCCCCTCTAATCACTCCATTTTCCCTCACTATTATTCCTAAATGATTTTATGTATATGCGAGAAAGAAACGGAATTACAGTTAGTCCTGTGATTGTTGTAATGAACTCAGGGAAACCCATGATGGTGTATCGTGCAGGTATCACCATTCATGTGCATCAAGGCAGGATATCTTAAAGGTTGGAAGGTTAACTCTTCAATTGTTTCAGTCATTAAGACTATGATGACTACTGAGTAAACTAATGATGAGTAATAGACTTTTCTATAGCCTTTCTTGGAATATGAGCCATTATCAAGGGGGTAGAGCAATAGCTGTATCAGTTCTGAAGATGTAAAACTCATCAAGCAGTCGTTAAACACTTGCAAATTGGCAGTGAGAACTCATCATGTACTTACTAACACCAAAAAGATGTACCATCATGTGTGAACCCTACCCTAATCAGTGGGAAGAGTAAATGCAACTGCCACGTAGGAAAACTTCAAATACTCATGTCAAAATTCAAAAACTATGAGGAATGAGAGCACAAAAGTAGACTAGATCTGCCCAATTGAGAGAAAAGCTATTTTAATTTGGTGATATAATATCTCTATTACTCATTTAAATTATTTATTCCCCAGTAAAGACATTTTTTTTCTGTAGTATTTCAGTTTCTGGAACAACCCAAATAGTTTTTGGGAGACAATTTGTGACTACAGCAAAATCATCAATGTTGAATTTTATATCAGGCTTTCATATCAAATTTGCCACTTAAGAGAGTCATTCTGCTTACAAAGCAAAACCAAATCAACATCATTTAACTCCACAGTGATGGGAACATAGCTTAGAGTAGAAAGAGTTTTAATGATACAATATGAGAATCACTTTTCTCCTGCACATGGATCATTTCTAGTCATTATCCATAATCTCTCTCTTCTTCATACTTAAGTCATGTCTAGATTTGAGGTGAAGGAAGTTGTATTGTCAATAAGGAAGAAAGTTTTAAGGTACATACATTTATGGAAGAAAGAATTCTGCTTTGAAATGACAGTTTCAGAATTTTAATTTTATACTCTTAACATGAAGTTTATCAATTGGTACAGGTGGATTTCTTTTCTTTTTAAATGGAGTCTTTTTTTTTTTTTAACAGAGCAAACATATTTCCTGTATGTCCATGGTACATGATTGTATCAAATTTCAGTAGTAGAAATGAACTAGCATCTTGCCTATTTAATTTCTTATCATTCCAAGTCTTCTTTTGGAACATCATATTTTCCAGGTTAACACCAAGTACATAAATTATTGGGGCATATTTTTTTCTGAGGGGCCCTGCATTATTATAATCTTTTTTTTTACTCTTAGCCGATGGGCATTTTCTCCATCCTGGAGGAGGAGTGCATGTTCCCCAAGGCCACGGACACCTCCTTCAAGAACAAGCTGTATGAACAGCATCTTGGAAAGTCCAACAACTTCCAGAAGCCCAAGCCTGCCAAAGGCAAGGCCGAGGCCCACTTCTCCCTGGTGCACTACGCGGGCACCGTGGACTACAACATTGCCGGCTGGCTTGACAAGAACAAGGACCCCCTGAACGAGACTGTGCTTGGGCTGTACCAGAAGTCTTCGATGAAGACTCTGTCTTTGCTCTTTGCTGGGGGAGCAGCTGCTGAAGCTGGTAATTTTTTTTAATTGAATTTATTGGGATGACATTGGTTAATACAATTATACAGGTTTCAGGTATACAATTCTATAACACATCATCTATATATTGTACTGTGTGTTCACCACCCTAAGTCAAGTCTCCTCCCATCCCCATTTATCCCCCTTTTCCCTCTTCTGCCTCCCTCCATCTTCTTCCCACTGGTAATCACCATACTGTTGTCTGTGTCTATGAATAATTTTTTGTTTTTACTTAATCTCTTCACCTTTTTCACCCAGTCCTCCAACCTCCTTCCTCTGATAGCTGTCACTGTTCTCTGTATCTATGAGTCTATTTGTATTTTGTTTGTTAGTTTATTTTGTTCATTAGATCCTTCATATAAGTGAAATCATATAGTACTTGTCTTTTTCTGACTGGTTTATTTTACTCAGCATAATACCCTATAGGTCCATCCATGCTATCACAAAGGGTAAGATTTCTTTTTTATTCCTTTGTGTAAATGTACAACTTTTTTATCCACTCATCACTGATGGCCATTTTTAATATCCCAAATATGTTCCTGGAGCCACTAATCAGAAATATACTATTTATCAGAGACAGATATAGTTATAGAAAACCTAACATGAAAATATCGGCCAATATGGATCTAATGAAATGAAGTCTATTTAATAAGGTGGCAGAGTCTTACAATCATCGACTTTCAGAGATAAAATTGACACTATGGATCATTTAGTCCACACCCTCTTTTCATCAATAAGAAACTCAGAGCAGTTAAGTGACTTGTTCACAATCATACAGCCCATCTATACCATTTTAATACTGCTGACTCCTTCAAAGATCCAACTAAGTTAGAAATGAGGAAATTTTTTGTCAGGGCACTAGTGCTTGAGAAGGTAAAGCTCTGTTCTTTTAAGTCACCTAAGACCAGATGTACATGTAACGGTATGAAAGCACAGTTAGCAGAACAGAAGCTCAACGAAGGGACCACGCACGCACCTCTGCCTGTTTTCTGGGGATGTGTGCACTAAGGAGGCCTCTGTCTCCTCGGCATTCCTCCGAGGGACAGACTCTGCTGATTTGAACTAGAGGAATCCCATCCTTTCCCCAAGTCTACCCTTTACTTACAGAGTACTTTTGTTGTTGGTGGTGGTGGTAGTGTTTTCCTGAAAGTTTATAATGTGGATCAATGTTTCATTTTCTGAATCCAGAATTGGAGGACAGGAAAAGAATAAGAATGATACAAATTCATTAGTGCTCATTTAAATTGCAAAGGGAATTTTGGCAGTTGTGCTATCTGTGGATATACTTGAAAGACTGTTGCCAATAATTAGAATTCCGCTATTTTATTTTTTAGAGGGCGGCGGTGGCGGAAAGAAAGGCGGCAAGAAGAAGGGCTCTTCCTTCCAGACCGTGTCTGCTCTCTTCAGGGTACAGTATATTTTTAAATTCAAATAATTACTTTTGTAAAAAATTAAATTATTATAACTTAAATAAATTTTTAAAGAAATCTAGACTAAAACAGAAAAAAAAGTAGTGATGTATTAAAAATAACCTGAAAATTTCCTTAGGAAGATTTTAACAAGAAGACCAACAACAGTGTGTCTGTTCACATCAAACCTAACACTAAATGAACTACATCCTTTTCAGCCCCAGATCTAAAAGATCTGGCACTAACAAACTTCACATGAAATCAAACCCTCGTTTAAGAGCAACCACTGTATTAAGTTACATCTGCTTTATATGACCAAAGTCTCAATATAAATTTTCTCTGATTGGCCGTGCTTGAGAAAAATGTACTAGAATTGACTGGTTTTGTGTAATCTTTAATTTTCTATCTATACTTTATATATATTTCTCTTTGCTATCATTATTTGTTCTTCATGAGACAGCTCATTAAAACATGAAAGAGGAGCACATTAACTACAGATCGGTAGAGACTCTCATGTAAATGCTACTTGAAATTATTTTAAACCTTTTCATATGGCTTCACAGGAGAATCTGAACAAGCTGATGACCAACCTGAAGAGCACCCACCCCCACTTTGTACGCTGCCTCATCCCCAACGAGACCAAGACTCCCGGTAAGAGAGCTCTGACATCACACAGGCCCCAGCGCGCTTGCTCTGGACCAGGAGATGAGGCGTGCTATTGTTCCTTTCAGGGGCCATGGAACACGAGCTTGTCCTGCACCAGCTGAGGTGCAACGGGGTGCTGGAGGGCATCCGCATCTGCAGGAAGGGCTTCCCCAGCAGAATCCTGTATGCAGACTTCAAGCAGAGGTTTGTGTCTCATTATTTATGCCTTTCAATGTGCTAGTCTATATCAAAATTTCCCCATATTTCAAACATTTTTTATTTTTTTTTAATTTGTTTTGCTTACTGATTTAGAGAGATAGAAAGAAACTTTGATTTGTTGTTCCACCTATTTATGCATTCATTAGTTGATTCTTGTATGTGCCCTGACTGGGGATCAAACCTGCAAGCTTGGCACATGGGAATGACACTCTAACCAACAGAGCTACCCGGCCTGGCCTCAAATATTTTTTTAACTTTTCCTTGAACACTAAAATGCAATTATTTGAAAGGTGATCACATAGGAAGGAAGTCTTGGTTTAAATGATTTTAAGTTTTTCATATTTTTGCAGGTTTTACATAAAGCATTGTTTATTTGAATGCAATCTTTTCTCCAAAAATCAATGTATAATTTTGTCAATGACAGCTATCAAGAGTTCTACTTATTTTATTTCCGTGAAGAAAAGCCACATTTTAATACTCTCTTGATTCTGGCAGATACAAAGTTCTAAATGCAAGTGCCATCCCAGAAGGTCAGTTCATTGACAGCAAGAAGGCTTCTGAGAAACTTCTAGGATCTATTGACATTGACCACACCCAGTACAAATTCGGTCACACTAAGGTACCACCAATACAAATTTCTATCCATCAAAACTTCATCTATCTCTTTTGGACTTTTTCATTCATGAAAATGACATATTTAACTTGTTCTTTGCCAAGGTTTTCTTTAAAGCTGGCCTTTTGGGAACTCTAGAGGAGATGCGAGATGATAAGCTGGCTCAACTCATCACACGCACTCAAGCCATGTGCAGAGGGTACCTGATGCGGGTGGAGTTCAAGAAGATGATGGAGAGGAGGTGAGGGAGCACCTGCACCTCCTCCTTCCTCACAGCTTAATAGTTGGATCTAATACAGTCATTACTTTGCTTGAGGCATGGTCCCTTTCCACATGTTTTCATTTGCATTTTTTTCCTTTCCTACAGAGAGTCCATCTTCTGCATCCAGTACAACGTCCGCGCCTTCATGAACGTCAAGCACTGGCCCTGGATGAAGCTGTATTTTAAGATCAAGCCCCTCCTCAAGAGCGCAGAAACGGAGAAGGAGATGGCCAACATGAAGGAGGAATTTGAGAAGACCAAGGAAGACCTGGCTAAATCAGAGGCAAAAAGGAAAGAACTTGAAGAGAAAATGGTAACTCTAATGCAAGAGAAAAACGACTTGCAGCTCCAAGTACAATCCGTGAGTATAATATATTGCTCAGGGCAGCCATATCCTTATCATCTAATCACTACCTGACTTGATATAGAAATCTTTTAATTTAAGTTAAGGTTTATGAATAAATGATTTCCACCAAAACATTTGTTGTAATTGTTTGCCTTTCAAAAATAACAAAACTCAGACCTAAAGAAGCAGTAGATGCAAAGTCACAGATTACATTGTATTTGCTCATATGTGCATTCATATGTTTGATCATCAGTCAGCAAAATCATAAAAATATCCATAGACAATTTCTTTTCTTTATAGAAACTTCTCTTGGATTACAATATTCTTTTTTTTTTTTTTTTTAAATATAATTTTATTTTTTTAATGGGGTGACATCAATAAATCAGGATACATATATTCAAAGATAACAAGTCCAGGTTATCTTGTCGTTCACTTATGTTGCATACCCATCACCCAAAGTCAGATTGTCCTCTGTCACCTTCTATCTTGTTTTCTTTGTGCCCCTCCCCACCCCCTATCCCTCTCCCATTCCCCCCTCCCCCCCGTAACCACCACACTCTTATAAATGTCTCTTAGTTTCACTATTATGTCCCACCTACGTATGGAATAATACAGTTCCTGTTTTTTTCTGATTTACTTATTTCGCTTCGTATCATGTTATCAAGATCCCACCATTTTGCTGTAAATGTTCCGATGTCATCATTTCTTATGGCTGAGTAGTATTCCATAGTGTATATGTGCCACATCTTCTTTATCCAGTCATCTATTGATGGGCTTTTTGGTTGTTTCCATGTCCTGGCCACTGTGAACAATGCTGCAATAAACATGGGGCTGCATGTGTCTTTACGTATCAATGTTTCTGAGTTTTTGGGATATATACCCAGTAGAGGGATTGCTGGGTCATAAGGTAGTTCTATTTTCAGTTTTTTAAGGAACCACCATACTTTCTTCCATAATGGTTGTACTACTTTACATTCCCACCAACAGTGTATGAGGGTTCCTTTTTCTCCACAGCCTCTCCAACATTTGCTGTTACCTGACTTGCTAATAACAGCTAATCGAACAGGTGTGAGGTGGTATCTCATTGCCGTTTTGATTTGCATTTCTCTAATAGCTAAAGAAGATGAGCATCTTTTCATATATCTGTTGGCCATTTGTATTTCTTCCTGGGAGAAGTGTCTATTCATATCCTCTTCCCATTTTTTTATTGGATTGTTTGTTTGTTTGTTGTTGAGTTTTATGAGTTCTTTGTATATTTTGGATATTAGACCCTTATCTGAGCTGTCGTTTGAAAAAATCATTTCCCATTTAGTTGGCTTTCTGTTTATTTTGTTATCAGTTTCTCTTGCTGAGCAAAAACTTCTTAGTCTGATGTAGTCCCATTCATTAATTTTTGCCTTCACTTCTCTTGCCATTGGAGTCAAATTCATAAAATGCTCTTTAAAACCCAGGTCCCTGAGTTGAGTACCTATGTCTTCTTCTATGTACTTAATTGTTTCAGGTCTTATGTTTAGATCTTTGATCCATTTTGAGTTAATTTTTGTACAGGGGGAGAGACTGTAGTCCAGTTTCATTCTTTTGCATGAGGCTTTCCAGTTTTCCCAGCACCATTTATTGAAGAGGCTTTCTTTTCTCCATGGATTACAATATTCTTTTTAAAATTTATTTTAATTTATATTTTTTGACAAAGAGAGAGAGAGGGAGAGAGGGACAGATAGGGATAGACCAGCGGTTCTCAACCTGTGGGTTGCGACCCCGGCGGGATCGCCTAAAGCCATCGGAAAATACATAATGCATATCAGGTATTTACATTCCGAATCATAACTGTAGAAAAATTACAGTTATGAAGTAGCCACCAAAATTATTTTTTGGTTTGGGGTCACCGCAACATGAGGAACTGTATTGCGGGGTCACGGCATTAGAAAGGTTGAGAACCACTGGGATAGACAGACAGGAAGGGAGATGAGAAGCAACAATTCTTTGTTGTGACATCTTAGTTGTTCATTGATTATTTTCTCACATGTGCCTTGAGTGGGGGGCTTCAGCAGAGTGAGTGACCCCTTGCTCAAGCCAGCAACCTTGGGCTTCAAGCCAGTGACCTTTGGGCTCAAGCCAGCAACCATGGGGTCATGTCTATGATCCCACACTCAAACCAGTGAACCCACACTCAAGTTGGTGAGCCCTTGTTCAAGCCAGCAACCTTGGGGATTTGAACCTGGGTCCTTTGTGTCCCAGTCTGATTCTTTCTTCACTGTACCACCACCTGGTCAGGTACAATGTTCTTTTTTTAGTGATTATTTTTATGGATAAAATAGAAGTTATGTTTTTTTTCACCAGGACAGAAAAAATGGCTAAACTAATCATCCTGAAATGTAAGAAAGCTATGTTCTAGAACAAATAAGTGACTTTTCCAAATAACAGAGGTGCAGATTTTGCCAAAAGGCTCCTTTTCCTGATTTGCCTTTCCATGTATGGATATTTGGAGGAAATTTGTTATTATATTTAATCAGTATATTTGATATTACTAACATTTTTATCCTCTTGATTTTTAAAAGTTGACAAGTTAGTTGGCATGTGTTGACCAAATTGGTTGGGTCATTGAAGTTTCTACCTTTTAACAAATTAGTGTTTGTTTGCAGATATAACTTAGGCAAATGAATATATTTCATTTCCCCCTTTAGGAAGCTGAAGGCTTGGCCGATGCAGAGGAAAGATGTGACCAGTTGATTAAAGCCAAAATCCAGCTCGAGGCCAAAATCAAAGAGGTGACCGAGAGAGCAGAGGATGAGGAAGAGATCAACGCAGAGCTGACGGCCAAAAAGAGGAAGCTGGAGGATGAGTGCTCAGAACTGAAGAAGGATATTGATGACCTCGAGCTGACCTTGGCCAAGGTTGAGAAGGAGAAGCATGCCACAGAGAACAAGGTACAAATCATGACCCATTTTAGAGTATTTACAAGTGCTAGGTTGTAACTAAAGTATTTTAATGGAAGGTTTATAATAAAATTATTGAATAGGAAATGATAACACTGTCATACTACGTCATCTATTTAGTCTTTACCATTCCTATGCATTCACCTTGACCTTGACCTGCCATACTCTTTAGCTACAGAGCCCTGGGTTAGCTTGTAGTTTCCCTGTTCCATCGGGCTGACGTTGTCCTAAGATACTACCATGGTTTTCATCAAGATGACAGGATGTCATTAACATTTCTGTAATTTCCTTCAAATCTAAAGGTGAAAAACCTCACAGAAGAGATGGCAGGCCTGGATGAAACCATCGCCAAGCTGACCAAGGAGAAGAAGGCCCTCCAAGAGGCCCATCAGCAGACGCTGGACGACCTGCAGGCAGAAGAGGACAAAGTCAACACCCTGACCAAAGCTAAAACCAAGCTAGAGCAGCAAGTGGATGATGTAAGTGTGAAAAACACAGTGTTTTCTTTTCAGATGAAATAAGCAATTGTACCACATCACCATAAATGATGCCCATAGATTTTTACTAAGTATGTCTTATAATATTTTCCTGTGCATTTTTGCACATTAGTACCATAAGCTTTAGTTCTTAAGAACTTAAATAAATAATATCCATTAAAAATTTAGCTTGAAGGCTCCCTAGAGCAAGAAAAGAAACTCCGCATGGACTTAGAACGAGCCAAGAGGAAACTGGAGGGAGACCTAAAACTGGCCCAAGAATCCACAATGGACGTGGAAAATGACAAACAGCAGCTTGATGAAAAGCTTAAAAAGTAAGCAGCAAGGACAGAGGTTCAAGGGGAAGTGACTACGAATGTCTCTGTGACTTACACCAAGTGCTTTTCTAACAGGAAGGAGTTTGAAATGAGCAATCTGCAAAGCAAGATTGAGGACGAGCAGGCCCTGGGGATGCAGCTGCAGAAGAAGATCAAGGAGTTACAGGTAACACGGGGTTTCCGTCAAGGCCACACAACGGGGGGAATCACTAGCACGGGCTGAGCATGTGTATTTCATCGCGCCCAGGCCCGCATCGAGGAGCTGGAGGAGGAGATCGAGGCGGAGCGCGCCTCCCGGGCCAAAGCCGAGAAGCAGCGCTCCGACCTGTCCCGGGAGCTGGAGGAGATCAGCGAGCGGCTGGAGGAAGCCGGCGGGGCGACCTCTGCCCAGATCGAGATGAACAAGAAGCGGGAGGCTGAGTTCCAGAAAATGCGCCGGGACCTGGAGGAGGCCACCCTGCAGCACGAGGCCACGGCGGCCGCCCTCCGGAAGAAGCACGCGGACAGCGTGGCCGAGCTCGGGGAGCAGATCGACAACCTGCAGAGGGTCAAGCAGAAGCTGGAGAAGGAAAAGAGCGAGCTGAAGATGGAGATCGATGACCTGGCCAGCAACATGGAGACCGTCTCCAAAGCCAAGGTTCTTATTAACTTGTCCCCTTTTCATCTTTATTTGCAACAATTCAAAATGATCAAGTTATATATGACAATCTAATCTAACTGTACACGCTTTAGATCAGGGGTCCCCAAACTTTTTACACAGGGGGCCAGTTCACTGTCCCTCAGACCATTGGAGGGCCGGATTATATAAAAAAACTATGAACAAATCCCTATGCATACTGCACATATCTTATTTTAAAGTAAAAAAACAAAATGGGAACAAATACAATATTTAAAATAAAGAGCAAGTAAATTTAAATCAACAAACTGACCTGTATTTCAATGGGAACTGTGCTCCTCTCACTGACCACCAATGAAAGAGGTGCCCCTTCCGGAAGTGCGGCAGGAGCTGGATAAATGGCCTCGGGGGGTGCATGCGGCCCGCGGGCCGTAGTTTGGGGACCCCTGCTTTAGATGTTATCTCAAATATTAAAATTATTCCTAGTAGGCATCACTGTGTTAAATTGAATCATTTCATTTATATGTAGAAATTACTTTACACTTTGTCACTAATACTGTGGAAGCGTGCAATTACAGAAAAAAAAAACTTATCTAAAAACCATACTCTACATCAGGGGTAGTCAACCTGTTTATACCTACTGCCCACTGTTGTATCTCTGTTAGTAGTAAAACTTTCTAACCGCCCACCGGTTCCACAGTAATGGTGATTTATAAAGTAGGGAAGTAACTTTACTTTATAAAATTTATAAAGGAGAGTTACAACAAGTTAAAGCATATAATAATAATTACTTACCAAGTACTTTATGTCAGATTTTCGCTAAGTTTGGCAGAATAAATCTTTATAAAACAACTTACTATAGTGAAATCTATCTTTTTATTTATACTTTGGTTGCTCCGCTACTGCCCACCATGAAAGTTGGAATGCCCACTAGTGGGCGGTAGGAACCAGATGCAGAGTTAAATGATGCTTATGTTTTCCAGTCATTTCACAATCATTTATTTATTCATTCAGGCAAAATTATGTGACTCTTTATCCAAGGCACCGTGCAGGGCTTTGAGGTAGATGGAAAGTAAATCAAATTCAGTCGCTTTCCACAAGTATTTACAGATCTCTGAATCGCAGACGTACAACTAGGAATGTACCGTCTCACGGTTTTGTGCCCCCCACCCCAGGGAAACTTTGAGAAGATGTGCCGCACACTAGAGGACCAGCTGAGTGAGGTGAAAACAAAGGAGGAGGAGCAGCAGCGCTTAATAAATGAGCTGTCAGCCCAGAGGGCGCGTTTACACACAGAATCAGGTGAGCACATATTTA
Organism: Saccopteryx leptura; assembly: GCF_036850995.1. Lineage (NCBI taxonomy): Eukaryota > Metazoa > Chordata > Mammalia > Chiroptera > Emballonuridae > Saccopteryx > Saccopteryx leptura. The sequence goes on along the minus strand of NC_089504.1, from coordinate 360,496,116 downwards.
TGCCCTTCTTGTGCAGAGTGAATGAAAGGCAGACCACAGCCACTATGTACCTAGGGAACACAAATCATTTCGTGGGCCACGTGTCGCCATTTACCATTGATTTGTTATTCCTTCATCGTTTTACTGTGAGATGGTTAAAGAAAAGGGTCCATAAGCCATAAAAAAAGTTTTAAGCTCCTTGTGCTGAGAAAATTTTTGTTTCCTTAGCATTACTCAAAACCCCCAAATCCTAAAAATCAAAGAAAGCTCACACATTTTTGAAAGAGCAAGAAATAGTCTTCTCAACAGCATCAAACTTCATGAGTTCTTTCCATATTATGAAATAAGAGAGTTTTTTGTTTCTTTGTTTGTTTTTTATTAATTTTAATGGGGTGACATTGATAAATCAGGGCACATATGTTCAGAGAAAACATCTCCAGGTTATTTTGACATTTGATTATGTTGCATTCCCATCACCCAAAGTCAAATTGTTCTCTGTCACTTTCTATCTGGTTTTCTTTGTGCCCCTCTCCTCCTCCCACCCCCTTCCTCTCCCCTCACCCTCCACCCCCATAACCACCACCCTGTTGTCCATGTCTCTGAGTCTCATTTTTATGTCCCACCTATGTATGGAATCATATAGTTCTTAGTTTTTTTTATTTACTTCTCTCCGTATAATGTTATCAAGGTCTATCCATGTTGTTGTAAATGATCCGATGTCATCATTTCTTATGGCTGAGTAGTATTCCATAGTATATATATACCACATCTTCTTTATCCAGTCATCTATTGAAGGGCTTTTTGGTTGTTTCCATGTCTTAGACACTGTGAACAATGCTGCAATGAGCATGGGGCTGCATGTGTCTTTAAGTAGCAATGTTTTGAGTTTTGGGGGTATATACCCAGTAGAGGGATTGCTGGGTCATATGGTAAATCTATTTTTAATTTTTTGAGGAACCACCATACTTTCTTCCATAATGGTTGTACTACTTTACATTCCCACCAACAGTGGATGAGGGTTCCTTTTCCTCCACAGCCTCTCCAGTATTTGTTATTGCCTGTCTTGTTGATAATAGCTAATCTAACAGGTGTGAGGTGGTATCTCATTGTAGTTTTGATTTGCATTTCTTGAATAGCTAATGAAGATGAGCATCTTTTCATATATCTGTTGGCCATTTGTATTTCTTCCTGGGAGAAGTGTCTGTTCATGTCCTCTTCCCATTTTTTAATTGGATTGTTTGTTTGTTGTTGAGTTTTATGAGTTCTTTGTATATTTTGGATATTAGGCCCTTATCTGAGCTGTTGTTTGAAAATATCATCTCCCAATTAGTTGGCTGTCTGTCTTGTTGTCAGTTTCTCTTGCTGTGCAAAAGCTTCTTAGTCTGATGTGGTCCCATTCATTTACTTTGCCTTCACTTCCCTTGCCTTTGGAGTCAAATTCATAAAGTGTTCTTTATAACCAAGGTCCATGAGTTTAGTACCTATGTTTTCTTCTATGTAATTTATTGTTTTAGGTCTTATATTTAGGTCTTTGATCCATTTTGAATTAATTTTAGTACAAGGGGACAAACTGTAGTCGAGTTTGATTCTTTTGCATGTATGTGGCTTTCCAGTTTTCCCAGCACCATTTGTTGAAGAGGCTTTCTTTTCTCCATTGTGCGTTGTTGGCCCCTTTATTGAAAATTATTTGACCATATACATGTGGTTTTATTTCTGGACTTTCTATTCTGTTCCATTGGTCTGAGAGTCTATTTTTCTGCCAATACCATGCTGTCTTGATTGTTGTGGCTCTATAATATAGTTTGAAGTCAGGTATTGTAATGTCTCCAGCTTCCTTCTTTTCCCTTAGGATTGCTTTTGCTATTCAGGGTTTCTTATGGTTCATATAAATCTGATGGGTTTTTGTTCTATTTCTTTAAGAAATAAGAGAGTTTTAATCTTATTTCATTTTTCAAATTATTCTTCTCTTAGACAACAGAACTCAATCACTCATGTTTTGTCTCTCACAGGTGAATTTTCACGCCAGCTGGATGAGAAAGATGCTCTGGTGTCTCAGCTGTCCAGGGGCAAACAAGCATTCACCCAACAGATCGAGGAATTAAAGAGGCAGCTGGAAGAGGAGACTAAGGTGAGAATTCTCCAGTTGATACTTTCAATCACTTGAACTTTTCAGCATGAGACATTATTGAACTTCACATAAAGAATATTGATGGATAAGAACATAATAAACTGACATTACACGCTTTTTGGTTACTTCAGGCCAAGAATGCGCTGGCTCACGCCCTACAGTCAGCCCGCCACGACTGTGACCTGCTGCGGGAACAGTACGAGGAGGAGCAGGAAGCCAAGGCCGAGCTACAGAGGGCAATGTCCAAGGCCAACAGCGAGGTTGCCCAGTGGAGGACCAAGTACGAGACGGACGCCATCCAGCGCACGGAGGAGCTGGAGGAGGCCAAGTATGTGCTCTTGGTGGGGGAGAGGGCAGAAAGAAATTAAAGTTTAAAAACAACAAAATAAATAAATGAATAAATAAGTAAATAAAAGAAAGATAATATTCCAGGCATGGAGATAGGTACAGGATTTCATTCTATTTTATTGCAAAGTGATGGGTTCCACCAAATTCTTTTTCCTACAGCCCCATGTATGGACCAAGACCAGAGCACTCTCCTTATTCTGGTCTATTACGAAAGCATCTTAAGTTTCTTTCTACCAAAGTGAATTAATAATTATCAGTATACCCTTTAAAAATTAAGTATAATTAATTTCCTTTAATATAAAATATAGAGACGTTGAGATTTATCTGGCATATTGATATGAATATTATAATGAACACTAATCAGTTTATCTCTACCTGGCGTATTGGAAATTCAGAATAAGACTATCATACCCTTTCATCATTTAACTAATAACCAGTACCAATGAGTTTACTAATAACATGCAGTTTGTGAAATAAAACTCATGGGAGTCATGCATGATAGGAAAATAACCATTATATTCCCAGCGAAGGAAGCTTCTCTGAATCTGACTTGTCTTGGGAGTTGTAAGAACTGGACAGAATGGGAGGGACTGGCAAGCGTGCGCAGGGGGTGTTCTAGGTGAGAGTGTTGGCTGGAAGAGGTCAAAAATTAGCCGAGCTGGTGAGGGGAGCTGTAAGACTGGAGGATGTTTGGGAAGTGTAATAATGAAATAATAGTTATGTTCTGAGCTAAACAAACCCAAAAGGTTACTGATTGATTAAATGACCTTGAGCATGTCACTTTGAGCCAGGTTCCTCTATTGTCAAGAGGAAATGTTTAAGAAGCCTAACATTCTTTGATACGACTCCAGTTCATTGCTGTCCCTTCTTCCTGACCCGCCCTCACTTCTTCACATTGCTCAATCAGCAAAAGGGCTTCATCTCTCTCTCTCTTTCTGTCTTTCTCTCTCTCTCTCTCTCCACCTCCTCCTTTTCCACCACACACATACCAATGGCCTCATATACATGTCTGACAACCCCTGAGATAAAGGTAAGAATTCTCTGGGAAAAAGAGAATTCTAGAAGAGCTAAAATGGACTCTGAAAAGATATTTTAGAAAAGCTTAAAGACCTGTAGACATCGAACAAAATATCTTGGGGAAAATATGCTTTCTTAGCTAGCAGCTTTATAAAGGTGACTGCGGTAACTCCGATTGTGCTCTTAGTCACTCAAATACTGACCAATTTCTCAGGAAGAAGCTGGCCCAGCGTCTGCAGGATGCCGAGGAGCACGTGGAAGCCGTGAATTCCAAGTGCGCCTCCCTGGAGAAGACCAAGCAGCGGCTCCAGAACGAGGTGGAGGACCTCATGATTGACGTGGAGAGGTCCAACGCCGCCTGCGCCGCCCTGGACAAGAAGCAGAGGAACTTCGACAAGGTAGCCCAGCCTGCTGACACTTCAGCCGTGTGTCACTTGGTCTCCCTGTCTCCTTGCACTGCTGATGATTTACTGCTTTTCAGGTCCTCTCAGAATGGAAGCAGAAGCAAGAGGAAACGCAGGCTGAGCTCGAGGCCTCCCAGAAGGAGTCCCGCTCTCTCAGCACTGAGCTGTTCAAGATCAAGAACGCCTACGAGGAGTCCCTGGATCACCTTGAAACCCTAAAGCGAGAGAATAAGAACCTGCAACGTGAGTCCTTATGATCGTTCTAGTCCAAAAATGGTAAGAGGGATATCTTCCTAATTTTTCATTTTTTCTCAACTGAATTTGGTCTTTTCTTATTAAACTACAGAGGAGATTTCTGACCTGACGGAACAGATTGCAGAGGGAGGAAAGCATATCCATGAGCTGGAGAAAATAAAAAAACAGATCGATCAAGAGAAGAGTGAACTACAGGCTGCCCTAGAGGAGGCGGAGGTACATGTCTCGTCTGCTCACTTATGCTTTATAAATAAGTTGAAAAATTAATAGCAAATGAGATCAATCATACTGCAGACTTTTATGGGGTAACTCATATAATACAGTGAGAAATACTGAATTGTACTTTGGGAATGCAGGACTAATAGGCTAAATTAAGATGTACAAAAGTCTGTGAGTTTTTTAAATGCCTTCTTGAAGAATTTATCCCAATGTACAAATCAAAAGAGCTCTTAGAACATTACATTTAGGTAACCTAAATGCTGCTTTCTCAAAAGGCATCTCTTGAACATGAAGAAGGCAAAATCCTTCGCATCCAACTGGAGTTAAATCAAGTGAAATCTGAGATTGACCGGAAAATTGCTGAAAAGGATGAGGAAATTGACCAGCTGAAGAGGAACCATCTCCGAGTGGTGGAGTCCATGCAGAGCACACTGGACGCCGAGATCAGGAGCAGGAACGACGCTCTGAGGATCAAGAAGAAGATGGAGGGGGACCTGAATGAGATGGAGATCCAGCTGAACCATGCCAACCGCCAGGCCGCGGAGGCCATCAAGAACCTGAGAAACACACAGGGAATACTGAAGGTACATTGGGGTAAACACACATGGTATATCCTGCAGTCTGGATGTCACTGAGTCACTCACATCTTGATGTTTTATGAGGACTAACTGCCATTAAGTCCTCTAAATAGTATGCTGATTAGTTGAAATTTTTATGTATACAGCTAGAAAACAGCTTTATTCTGGAAAGCCCAGGACAGAGTTTACCTACTTTGTCCTCTGAAGAGACAAAGAAGGGTGAGGAGACAGAGAAAATGATGAGAGAGTTTAGTTACATGTCACTGAATAAATCACTTCATTTATCTGGATTTCACTTGTTTACTGTACATAAACTAATACCATTAGACTAGCTAATCTCTAAGAATACTTTCCTGATCCAAAATTTCATGGCTTATGCCATAGTATTTTTCTATGATTCAGGATCAAAAATATTATAACATCATATTCTTTTGAGTAGAAATGCTCCGCTAGGCTACAAAGAAGTTGTCACTAAAGAGACTTGCGGAATTTTCCTATCTAATCATACTCTGAGTTATTAAGATCAGTGTATGTACATGACCCTAAATTTGTATTTCTTTAATCAGACCATGAGTAAGAGTCATTTTCTCTTTCTGTGCAGGACACCCAGCTACACCTGGATGATGCCATCAGAAGCCAGGATGACCTGAAGGAACAGCTGGCCATGGTGGAGCGCAGAGCCAACCTGCTGCAGGCCGAGATTGAGGAGCTGCGGGCCTCCCTGGAGCAGACGGAGAGGAGCAGAAGGATGGCCGAGCAGGAGCTCCTGGACGCCAGCGAGCGCGTCCAGCTCCTGCACACCCAGGTGAGATTCAAGACTAGGGATGAGCAAATGCACTCCCTGAAACAGAAGACCATTCAGGAGAACAAGCTTCTTTGTACAGTCAGGAGAAATCTTGGCAAGGATTTGGAATTCTGGAAAATGTACATACTGAGACCCAGCTCGCTCACAAGTATATTCATGGGATGGCATCATTATATTTGTTTGAAATAATTTTCAGTTCTAGAAACTTTAGTAAATAAAGCACAGAAGATCGCCCCCTCCACAAATAACCATATATATAACATCGATGGCCATCTTGTCTTTTGCAACTCAAAATGGCGTATAAGTAAAATAAAGAAAGAATAAGCCAATGCATGATCTTTATGTATCATATGTGCAAATAAAGTTAACTTCATGGGATATAAAAAAATCTGTTAAGTTCAAACTCATGGAAGTAATCAATGCTACTAGTCAGTATTTGTATTGGATTTGTTACATAAATGGTAGTCTATCCTCACAAAAGCAGCCACTGTAGTATTCATTTATTGCCATAAAGATGTTGACAATATAGTAAGTGATAAAAAAAACTTAAAAATAATATATAAGTGTCATCTTTTTTGTTAAAAATATAGAGAAAACATCCAGAAGGATAAACAAAAGTGTTCATTAGTTCATTCCTTGTCTCTTTTTGTGAAATTGTATGTTCTACTATTTTTTACAATAAACATGTATTATTATATACTTTTAAAATTTACAATATAAAGAAACAGCCATCATAGAAATGTTAAAAGCACAAACTACAAATAATTTTAAATTTAAATTTAAATGCATCATTTTTCTTATTCATTATGAGTATCCTTTAATTTACTGAATATTTCAAATACTATCAAGTTTCCAAAATATAAGAGATTCTCATCATTTTCTGAACCAATAATGATGCTATTTATGCACTTAAAATATAATAAACATGAACACCTAAAAATTAATAGTCAACTTTTCATGAGCTGTGTGGAGCTACATGATACAGAAGTTAAATTTGTTCTTGGGGAAGGAATAGTGTATTGTGCTTACAAGCAGCAACTGATAAACTGTCAGATAACTATGATATAAAAAATTAAATATGAGTAGAAAGAAGAGAAGGCATAAACCTAGAATCAACTTTTGATTTGGTTTTTATTCCAAACACTTCTTAGGTCAAAACTTTATGTCTGTATACACTAATAAAATTGATAATGTAAATATTTATAATAGGTTTTTCTCTTTTTTTTTATTAATTTAAAATAGAACACCAGCCTGATCAACACCAAGAAGAAGCTGGAGACAGACATCTCCCAGATCCAGGGCGAGATGGAAGACATCGTCCAAGAATCACGCAACGCAGAAGAGAAGGCCAAGAAGGCCATCACTGACGTGAGCAAGACGAGCGTTTGCTTTACTAAAACACATGGCTACCTGCCATTGCCAGGCTTCCTTACTTTCTTGATTTACTTACTAATCAGGCGGCCATGATGGCCGAGGAGCTGAAGAAGGAGCAGGACACCAGCGCCCACCTGGAGCGGATGAAGAAGAACCTGGAGCAGACGGTGAAGGACCTGCAGCACCGTCTGGACGAGGCGGAGCAGCTGGCCCTGAAGGGCGGGAAGAAGCAGATCCAGAAACTGGAGGCCAGGGTGGGTCTCCACTACCCCATATGACTCCCAGCCTGCTCACGCAGCTAGTGGCAGCCAGTGGTTAAACACCTTTGTTCTCGCCAGGTGAGGGAACTTGAGAACGAGGTGGAAAATGAACAGAAGCGGAACGTGGAGGCCGTCAAGGGCCTGCGCAAACACGAGCGGAGAGTGAAGGAGCTCACTTATCAGGTGACCAACCCTTGCCTTGTTTGCGAAATTTTATTTTCAAGAGAATAAAAATGAGTTGTTTTCAAATAATGACACAAGTCTATTTGCTACCTCTTTCACTTCAGACCGAGGAGGACCGCAAGAATGTCCTCAGGCTGCAGGACTTGGTGGACAAATTACAAACCAAAGTTAAAGCGTATAAGAGACAAGCTGAAGAGGCTGTGAGTATCCTCAGCGAGACAGAAAGGTCAAGGAGCAAGGCCAGGTTCTGTGGAGCCTGAAGTGGACAGTCTTTAAGAGGCTTTCTCTAGGGCAAAGAACACAAAATTGGGAATACAAAATTAGGTTTGAAAATGAGTATCTAGAATGAGAAAATTTTACCACGAGTTACTGGAGTCTTCCAGATTCAGGTTCTGAGAAGTCTTTAAGCAATTTTCCAGACGCGCTCAGACAGAAGTGCCTCTTGGTTCCAACCCGATCCCCTCTCTGTCTAGAACATTGTACCACTCCCTCTGGAAGCCCTATGTTGCCCGCACTCATAGGGACTGTGCAGATGAAGCCTCTGAGGTTTACACCTCATTCAGCTTCATAAAAAAATCCATCTCGGGACATTTCTTTTTAATTTGGCTGCAGTTTTCCTTCTTATCCTGTTAATTCTGAAATGTTCCTAAGGTTTTCTGTACTCAACATTACCACTGCGCCAACTTTTAAAAGTTTGTTTCATAGATATAAGACGCATTCAGGGTCCCGATATGTTGATCCTCCTGTGGTCACGGTAGCATTTAAGTTTGCCAAGAAGAGATAAGTAAGAAAGACGAACGAAGCAGGGGGGTTGGAGCCCCGCCCATTCCTGAGCAGGGGGGTTGGAACACCACCCAATCACTGAGGCGGTGGTGCCGCATGCCCTGCCCCCAAGTAAGTATGTCACCAAATAGCAGAACCTTTTGCTTTCTCACTCGTGAAGCAGATCCCGTAGCTGCTTTTATCAGCGGTAAGAATCAAATATGTCAAACTTCCTTGCATTCTCAAATGCATTTCTTTTCTCAGGAGGAACAATCCAACGTCAACCTCGCCAAGTTCCGCAAGCTCCAGCACGAGCTGGAGGAGGCCGAGGAGCGGGCCGACATCGCCGAGTCCCAGGTCAACAAGCTGCGGGTGAAGAGCCGCGAGGTGCACACAAAGATCGTCAGTGAAGAGTGATCCCTTCTAATGCTGAGAGGTGACCAAAGAGACGCACACAATGTGAAAATCTTTGCCACTTTCACACATCGCTGTAGTATCAAAGAAATAAAATCAGAGAATTTTGCAATCTAAAATACGTGTGTGTCAATACCAAGCTCTACAGTGCTACTGGAACTGATTCATTTATTAAACATTCATTAAGCTCCTACTGGCCGCCATCAGAGATGGTGACAAAAATGAGTGTGGCCAATACAGGAACTTTAACAGAAGGCAAATGAAATTATGTGTTCTAAGAGGACGTGAGGTGGTCAGTGCACCCTCAGCTCCATTCAACCAGTTTTAATGAGTACCAAGTGTGTGTGTGCACAGAAACAGGCACCCAGGAAACGAGCCATCCCTTCTCTGAGGAGCTCAGGCCACTGGGAGGGACAGCAGTTCAAACAGATTACAGTACAGTATGGTAACTCTGACTGAAGTATTAATATAAAAACAAAGTGTGGCAGTCACATAGAGTGAGCTGCTACCCTGGGGAGTTCAGAAAGGTTTCTCAAAGAGGACTGTGAGCTAGCCCCTAACAGGAGTAGAAAACTTACCAGGTGAAAGAGAGGTGGAGACAGTTGTTTGGTAAGAAGAAAACGAGCATGGGATTTCAGAGTAGCTTAAATGTAGGCTCCGTGAGCAAAGGCATCCGAGGGGGCCAGAGATGGAAGGTACAGCTAACTGTAAGGATAAAACCTTCCTGCTTCATCTGCAGGGCTGGAAATTAGGACACGCATCAAAGGGGTTAGATTCCGCAAGGAGAAGAGTTGACACGATTCTGGCAGTGGTATGGAGGATGGAGTACAGGGAAGCCCCGAGCCTGGAATGACGTTAGGAAGGCTATAAAATGGTCAGATTGGAGGTGGCAGTGATGGAAATGAACGAGAATGCAGATGAAACCTGGGTTCTAATACTCGTGTAAAGAAATGACTGAGGGGCCCTGGCCGGTTGGCTCAGCGGTAGAACATCGGCCTGGCATGCAGGGGACCCAGGTTTGATTCCCAGCCAGGGCACATAGGAGAAGCGCCCATTTGCTTCTCCACCCCCCCCCCTCCTTCCTCTCTGTCTCTCTCTTCCCCTCCCGCAGCCAAGGCTCCATTGGAGCAAGGATGGCCCGGGCGCTGGGGATGGCTCCTTGGCCTCTGCCCCAGGCGCTAGAGTGGCTCTGGTCGCAAAAGAGCGACGCCCCGGAGGGGCAGAGCATCGCCCCCTGGTGGGCAGAGCATCACCTCCTGGTGGGCAGAGCGTTGCCCATGGTGGGCGTGCCGGGTGGATCCCGGTCGGGCGCATGCAGGAGTCTGTCTGACTGTCTCTCCCCGTTTCCGGCTTCAGAAAAATACAAAAAAAAAAAAAAAAGAAAAAAAGAAATGACTGAGAGACAACGCCGAAGAAGTTGCAGTTCCACAGCATTCACACCTCCCAGTGATTCCGTGTACTTCCTTTTGGGGAAAACTGTTTTTCTTCTGAAATTCTTCCCTTTCCAGAAAAAGCAAAGACAAAAAGGGACAGAACTTTTTAGATAATTATTTTGATTAACCTGCTACCTAATTTCAACACACTGTGTTCCTTATCAAGGAACCTGATTTTTCTCAATACCATTCAAATTTTAAGGTGGAATCAGGAACAAAATTTATTTAATCGCAAAAAGGATGTGACAGTATTTTATCATAGCCATTGCCAGAGTGGTTTTATTCACTTATTTAAAAGTTTTTAAAGCTTATCGTTTGGCTTCATTGTGTGGACATTTAAACTTATTAAAAAGTAAGATAGTAGAGGACCAATTTATTCTGGTGGATATACCTTTCTAATGAGGAGGCTGCCTGAGGGACTCGCCTTCCCCAATACAGGAATCCTCGTCAGTAATAAGAAACCTGCTTCATGAGAAGAGGATTTAGAGGAGATAGAAAACAATTATGCATTTTCACTTAGGTCATAATAAAGACTAATGAAATATCCTGCTTCGAGCAGGCATTTATTATCAAATTTTAATTAAACTCTCTAGAGTTAACCTACTGACCTCAAAAGCACTGGGCAATTGCTTTATTATTCTGTCTACTATTTAAATTATTGCTTATGTAGACATTTGGGAGTTGACTTAATTACAGATGGGTCAGTTATTCTGGGGTCCCTGATTAAAGCAGAAAGAATTTAGAGTCACAGCTATTTTGGTTAATATTCTTTACAGAGTAGGTGATTTATGGGCTTATTGCCTTATCTCTTACAACAAAACCATTCATTATAATCTAGAAATACTTAGAATACTCTTTGCCTTTTCTTTAATTGATATGAGGGATCACTGAGATTTAGGAAGAGTTTCTAACCTACTGATGCTTGATATGAGAAGCCTAACAGAATACACGCAAGAAGAAGGAAGGATGCTGTCTCCATGGACAGCACTGAAGTAGAATAACGGAGGTAGCTTAAGTCTTACTCCTGCCTGATAAGTAGCAGTATGACGCACTGTGATGGAAAAGAACTGAGACTGGAAGAAGATTGTAAAACGTTACAAAGGCAAGAAAGGTTTTCTCTAACTTATTGATAAACCTATTTAAAATGTATACACAGGGATTGATTGAGACAGAGATGACCATGCCCTAGTGTTTTTGGTATCCAGCCAGACAATATTCCACAAATAAAATCTCCTAAGGATTTGTAATAAAGCCAGTTTCTTTACTTTTCCATGTTCTGAAGACTTAAACATCATGGTTACTAAAAGTGAATTCTGGGACCACAGACATTGATTCTTGGAAATATCATGAATCTTTCCCCTCAGCTCAATTTACAAATCTTCAAATAACTAAACAGCTATCAAGAAAAGAAAAAAACTCGAGATCTTTCTATTCCAAAATATTACTTACTCTTCTATCTACCTTATATCTAAGTATCCTACTACGAGAGACCAAATACTTGACATATTACAGGGTGTTCACTTTATTTAATCTTTTATTAAGTTGTAAATATACTAATTTTGACTAATAGCTAGAAATATTGGCTAACCAACTAAAAAAGCATGTCATAAAAAGGGATGCTGAGATATGCCTGAAGGGGAGGCATCCTTGACAAGGGAAAGGAGGGGCATAACAAGATGCATCTATAAAGGCCATTTACTCACAATTTTGCTGAGGGCTGATTCAGGGTTTTAAGACATCCAGCATTAAAATAAGGATCTAAGATGGTGGCAGAGTAGTTGGAGGTTACACTCACCTCCTCCCAGGACCACACTGGAGTTTATAACTAAATTTAAGAACAATCGTCCTGAAAAACCATCTGAAGATTAGATGAAGAAGAGTCTTACAACCAAGAATTAACAAAAGAAGTCACATGGAGACTGGTAAGAAGGGTGGAGATGCAAAATGGACTGGCCCCACGCCTTTACTTTTATGGCTGCATATAGTCAATGGTATAAATGACCACAGATTTTTTTATCCACTCATCTACTGATAGGTACTTGGGCTGTTTTCAGATCTTGGAATATTAAATAATGCTGCAATGAACATAGGGGTGCATATATTCTTTTAAATTAGTGTTTTGGAATTCTTAGGATATATTTCTGAAAGTGGAATAACTGGGTCATAAGGAAGTTCCACTTTTAATTTTTTGGAATAATTCCATACTACTTCTCACAGTGGCTGCACCAAGCTGCATTCCCACCAACAGTGTAGGAGGGTTCCCTTTTCTGTGCACCCTCGCCAGCACTTGTTTGTTGATTTGTTGATGACAGCCATTCTGACAGGTGAGTTGATATCTCATTGTGGTTTATATTTGTATTTCTCTGAGTTTAGTGACATTGAACACCTTTTCATATGTCTACTGATCATCTGTATGTCCTCTTAAGAAAAGTGACTATTCAGGTCTTTTGCCCATTTTTTAATTGGATTGTATGATATTGGCTGGGGGTTTGTCATATATGGCCTTTATAATGTTGAGGTATGTTCCCTCTATTTTTATTTTGCTGAAGAGGTTTTAGCAAAAATGAGCACTGAATTTTATCAAATACTTTATCTTTCATTTTGTTTATGTGGTGTATCATGTTAATTGATTTGTGGGTGTTGTATCAACCTTGCATCCCAGAATAAATCACATTCAATCATGATGCATGATCTTTTAAATATATTGCAGGATCCGGTTTGCTAATATTTTGTTGAGGATTTTAGCCTATATGTTCATCAGGATTATTGGCCTATATTTTTCTTCCCATTTGGCTGACTCTTTGGGTCTGTTTCTATGTATTAGATAGATCTGCTATGATGCCCAGTCTTCATGAGGTGGCATTAGGTAGTAGGTGCTCTGTTGGGTCCAGTAGTGCAGTCTCCTAGATCACCTGAGCTGGGTGCTCCAGGAATGTCTCTTGTGTGAGTTATGTGGGCCCTCCTGTTGTAATTGAGTCTTGATTGCTATTGGCTTGTTATGCATGGGATCAACCTTCAGGTCAAGGTTGAAGGATCTACCCCAACAAAAGCAGGCTAGCTGCTGTGCAGGTGTCGACCACAGGAAGCTGAATTTGCCTTAGCTGGGTTGCTGCCTGTTGAGCTCTCCCTTTGGCTATGCTGCTGTGAAGCTAACTGGATCCTGCTCTGGTGCTGTCTGAGGTTGGCCACTGGGTGTATTGGTTCTGGGCCTCCTGGGAAGAAACCTGTTATTGGCCAATGTAAGACACTGGCCCTCAACAACCTGTTTAGAGCTACAAGCAACCCACAGTTTGCTATTACCTATATTGAACTAGGGGCATGCAGGATGGACCAAGCTGCACAGCAAGGTTGGCTCTTACCAGCACCAGGCCCAGGGGCAGGTCAGCAAAAGTTCCAGGCACCCTGAGATCTGCCACCAGCTGGCTCAGCCAGCTCTGGTGGAATTGGGATAATGGTTAGTCCATCTCCCCTGAGGATGAGATGCCAGTCAGGCTTCAGGAAAGGTGGCAGGTGTGACACAGGTCTCAGTCTGTCTTAGAGTTTTCCCTGATCTCAGCAGGGTGGAGCCACTAGGGGTCGTGCTGTTGGAGCCTCTGGAATCCACAGGGTGGGTCTACCAGCAGCCAAGAGAGTGGTTCTACTAACTCTCCTATGAGGGGGGAAGCACCAGTTCAATTCACAGGAAAAATGGGGGTAATGGCCCCCCACTCAAAGCCATACAACTGAGTCAGTGTCATCCCCTTAGTCTGTCTAGGCCTCTACTCCCTGGCCATGGCCACTGACTCCTAGCAGGGCTTAATTTCTGCGAGGTCGGGCAAGAAGGAGCCTAGAGAGTGGGGTGATTGCTTTCCCCCAGGATGATGCCAAACTGCAGGGAATGCTCCACCCAAAAAAGATGCGACTGCAGTACTAGAGAATGACTCAGCACAGAGCCTGGGGGCTGTTGCCCCCATGTTTCTGCCCAGAGCCACAAACCTCAGACTCTCCTCATGCAATTCTAGTCAGCACATCCCTCCCTCTGCCAGAGGTAAAGGTAAGCGGCTTCAGTTGAGATTCTGTGAATGGGCCCTTTAAGAGGGTGGGTGCCTGTGTCCCTGTGGACTCGTCTCTTTCTGACAGAAACCTTGCTGCTTTTCACAACCTAATGCTATGTGAGCACCTCTTCCTAACTCTGGTGCTCTAGGCTGAGGAGCCTGGCTTGGGGTTTAGGCCCCACACCTCTCAGAGGAAATCCCCTGATACTGAGATATCCCTCTGGAACTTTAGCTGCTGCTTGAGTGATTGGAGCCAGTCATTTTCAAGTCTTTACCCTTCCTACCAGTGTCAGTGAAGCTTCTCTGTGAGTCCTTGTTTATAAGACTCCTCTTCATTTAGTCTTGAGTTAGTTTTTCAGGATGATTGTTCTTAAATTTAGTTATAAGATCACTTTGGTCCTGGGAGGAAGTGAGTGTAACATCCACCCACTCTACCACCATCTTGGATCATTCTTCTATATATGGTATCCTATAGCCCCATGTTGACACCAAAAATTCAGCCAAATCCCTCAGGACCTCAGTTTCTTTATCCATAAAATGAAGAAGTTGAGTTAAATAATTGCTAAGATCCAAATTAAAAGCCTTGGAGTCCAAGTTGGGTAGTACTGTCTGCAATTATATAATTTAATATGTTAAATTGTAAGACCCTTTGTTTTATTTACAAAATGTTTCAATGTACAGTTTCCCAGTCACTGGACACTCACAATGATGTGAAACAAACAGAATCTTCTAGGAAAGACTTAGATATAAAAACAATAGTGGTTTGTCAACTGTTGTATAACTAATAAATGATAAGCCAAGACCCAGACCAAGATCGTCTGATTCTTCATCTTGAAAACAAGGTATTGTCCAGGACTTCTGGAGTAACCTGACCAGTGAAAGGTTCTGATCATATTCTTCCCCTAGACGCAAGGTCAGTATTCTGTCATTTTTGTAGAAGAGAAGAGCCCATACTCTTCACCTGGATATCCATATGGCTTGCTTCTTACTATGCACAGGATTCTGGTCATATTACATCTTAATAGAGAGTCCTTCCCTGACTACTCAATATCTAAAGGCAATCCTTTATCCCTGCCCTGATAAGTATACTTCTTATCTCCTTGATTTGCTTTAAATCTTTTTATGCAACTGATCACCAATTGATCATTAATTTATTTAATGTCCATCTCCCTCTGTAAAATATAAGCTCCACAAAGGGCAGGACTTTGTTTTGTTCACCGTTAAATGTACAATGAGTTGAACATTGCTTGTCATTTAACAAGTATTCAAGAAATATTTGTAGAATGCATAATGAATAAGAATTTAATATGTGCCACATTAAGTTCTAGGTATTTTACATGTATTATCCAAAATTATTGTGTAACTGATAGAGCTAAAAATATTCAGTAAGGAGAATTCTGTTTCCAGGAAGATCAAGTTTTCCTTATTCTTTTCACTAAGAACAACTAAACTCCTGGACATTATAAATGTAACAAAAGTATATATGTATCAAATAACTTTGTTGTATATGAAAAATAAATATAAAACAATAAAAGAAAACAATACAGTCTAAGGGAGCAAAAGACTGATAGACACTTCCAAAAGAAAGTATGTGAAGGTCCAATAACCAGATTAAAATATGCTCAAGATCACTGTTCTAGAGGATTAAGATTAAAACCAGAAGGAGATTCCACTACACATCCATAAAAATGGCTAAAATCGTTAAAAACTGACGACAGATGTTTACAAGGATGCTAGGCAACTACAGTGTGTGCGTAAAGTCATGGTGCACTTTTGACCGGTCACAGGAAAGAAACAAAAGACAATAGAAATGTGAAATCTGCTCCAAATAAAAGGAAAACTCTCCCAGTTTCATACCTATTCAGTGTAGTTCGATGTGGGCTCACGCACAGATTTTTTAGGGCTCCTTAGGTAGCTATCCCGTAGAGCCTCTACAGACTCGTCACTGACTGATGGCCTACCAGAACGGGGTTTCTCCACCAAACTGCCGGTTTCCTTCAACTGCTTATCCCACCGAGTAATGTGATTCCTATGTGGTGGCACTTCGTTATAAACGCGCCGATATTCACATTGCACTTTGGTCATGGATTCGAATTTAGCGAGCCACAGAACACACTGAACTTTTTCCTCTGTACTGTCCACATCTCGACTGGCATGGCCGTGGGCTGCTCCGCTGTATACATGGTGTTTCATCATCATCTGCGCATGCGCACATGCTGCCACATCATCCTACAGAAACTGGGAGGGTTTTCCTTTTATTTGGTGCAGATTTCACATTTCTATCGTCTTTTGTTGCTTTCCTGTGACTGGTCAAAAGTGCACCATGACTTTACGGACACACTGTGTATCTTACACACATTGCTGGTAAGGATATAAAATGCTTCAACTCTGGTTTTTAAAGTGTTTTGACCATTTCTTACAAATTAAATACACACCTAAATACCCTCTGACATAGCAATTCTACTCCTTTGGAATTTAACCAAAAGAAATGAAAGTTATGTCCACAAAAGAAGAATATCAGCAAAATAGTAGATGAATGCAACATGGTATATTCTCACAATGGAATACTATTAAGCAACAATAAGAGGAAATGAACTATGAGAAATAACATGGATACATCTAAATACCATTCCTCTTTGGTATCTTATGAAAGGCAAGTTGTTTCCTTTGGCTGAGAATGAGATAATTACAGAGTTTCATATTAGTAAAGGTAGGGATGCCTTAAGTGGCTATTATTCCTCTGCTATTCCTCACTGGAGAGAGAAAACAGGGACATTGTTAGGCCAAAGGAAATCTTAGGAATTGTAAGCTAATTTTTGGCAAGAACTCACAGAGCAAAGGATCATTAGAAACAGTAACTTAATGCTGCCCTGAGCTTAATTGTAAGTAGATACTAGCAAGAAGATCATGGACAAGGGATATAAACCTGACCTTGGAAGAGCTTGACTCTAAATTAAAAGAAATGTGTTATCACTCAAGAATTGTGTAAGAGATCTGCACATTGGAAAAGGGTTGGAATATACCAATAAATAAACTTTAGCAGAATATATTTCACAGTTTAGTTCCCTTATTTATTTATCTGTACTTCATTGTTGCTATTTTAAATAAGGTTTTTTATTTTTCTTTGAGGGTTATGCCTCAAATAAAACAAGTAGAAAATGCGTTATGTTGATCCTAATCTCAGATTAAGGTGAGTCTCAGGTTTCAGCCACTGACCTATAACCAGATCACCACCACAGTTAACAGGTGGCCACTTAATACAAGTTAACTGAATAGACATTTAAGTTGTTTCCAAAGTTTTGCTATTAGGATAGTGCTAAATGCACAGCCTTGGCATACCTTCTTGTTCTTTTGTGCTTCTCTAGGAAAGACAGTAAGAAGGGAAATTACTGAAATTTTAAATTTCAAAAAATGTAATTTCCCTGTAATTTTACACCCTTATCCATAACATATCAGAGCATCTACTCCCCCACACCACTATCTATAATCTATCAAAATTTTTTATGTCAACCTGATAAGTGAGGTATACAAGTTGTATTTGATCTTGCACCTCCTGAAGTTGGGTATGTTTTGAAATTTATTGGCTATTTGTATTGCCTTTCCCACAAATTATTTTTGGGTTATTTTTTTCTATTTACATGTATCTCCTTTTATTCTTGATTTGAGGGGTACACACACACACACATTAAAGTTTTGTTTTGTCATAAGACTTCAATTGATCTAGAACTTCTCTTTACAAATGTTTTCAGGCCAAAACCCAATTTAATAGTTTTTCAAAAGATAATTCTCATTCATTCATTGAATAGTCCTTTCTTTTCCCAGTGATTTGAAATGCTACCATTCTAATATACTAAACTTCTATCCTTGCAAAAACCCATTTTGATCTACTTGTCTTCATCTACACTAATTTTACACTGTGTTAATCACCATATTTCTAAAACATGTTTGCTATCAAGTAGCCTATTATTTCATTATCTGGTAAAAGCTTATTATTCCTGGAAATGATTGTTCTTTTCCTACAAATTCTAATATTGTCATTCTCCATCATGTTATGTCTCTAACCTTTCTATTACTTCCAAGTCTATTCCCTTTCCGTGAAAAAATTACTTTGAGAAATTCAGTTTATTTTTAGCTGTCTTGGAGTACAATAAATTTAAGTGATCCTTGAACATCTGAAAATATTCCTATTTTACCAGCAGCAAGCAGAGTCAAATCTACAACCTAAATACCTCCTGATCTCACCCCCTCTTTTCTTTTCCAAGAGCTGTTGGCTTGGTTCAGGTCCTCAACTCTTCCCTAAAATAGCACAACAACTGCTTGAGTGGGTTCCTTATCTCTGTCTCAGCCCTCCAATTCATCTTCCATGCTGCTGCCATAGTTGTGTTTAAAGCACAGATCTTATGATATCAGTTCCTTGTTTAAAAGACTCTAGTAATATCCCATGACTCACAGTGATAGAGCCCTACCCCTTACATAAGTTTAAATAGAGTGATAATAGCCAATGTTTAACAAATACTTTTTACATTGCCAGATAACTATGCTAGATGCTTTACATATGTTTCTCAGTGAATACTCACATTAATTCTGTGAAGCGGTGAAGAAATATCATTTTCCTTTTTAACAGAAGAACAAACTGAAACTTACAGATGTTAGGTGACTTGCCTAAAATCATATAATATAACATCTGGCTAGTTACAGTAATATTTAAAACATTGTGCACACCATAAAAAATATGCCAAGCAGTTTTCTGCTTCTAATATTTACCTACTAAAAAATGACCACATAATAGGTTTTAAAAATACTTACATTTTCAAAGTTTGATGCAAAATAAAATAACTTAAAATGATTGAAAATAAAAGTATGGAAAAAGATAAATTGTATATATTCTACCAAAAAGTAAAAGCAAATATAGAAAAATATTAGAAATATAATTCAAGGTCAAACAATTCAAAAAGTGGCAGAGACAATTCCTATGCTAATTTCAAAAGATACAATCTATGAGAATGATACAATGATCACAATTTCTATGGAATTCACAAAAATATTTGAATTATGCAAACAAAAATCTGACAAATCTGAAAACCATCACAGTAGAGGATTTTAACTTACAGATATAGAAAAATAACAGATCAAGTAGACAAAATTAAAAGCATCAATAAACAAGTTCAATTGTAAAGATAAATATAAAATTTTATTGTCAACTTTGAGTGACTGCAAATGCTTTTTCAAACATTTAACATATGCTTTTTCAAGGGAGATAATATCACTCTTTGACAGGTAAAAATTAGGTCTCAGGAGTGCAATAAGAACCCTGAGATAGTCTGACCCGGCAATGGCGCAGTGGATAGAACATCAGACTGGGATGCCGAGGACCCAGGTTCGAGACCACAAGGTAGCCAGCTTGAGCACGGGCTCATCTGGTGTGAGCAAAACTCACCAGCTTGGACCCAAGGTTGCTGGCTTGAGCAAGGGGTTACTCGGTCTGCTGAAGGCCCACGGTCAAGGCACATATGAGAAAGCAATCAATGAACAACTAAGGTGTCGCAATGAGAAACTGATGATTGATGCTTCTCATCTCTCTCCATTCCTGTCTGTCTGTCCCTATCTATCCCTCTTTCTGACTCGCGCTCTGTCTCTGTAGAAAAAAAAAAAAGAACCCTGAGATATTGTAATAGCTTTTGACTCCCTAAGCTCAACTCTACCTTTTAAAAATATCTCATTACTTTTCTTATTAGAGAGAAATTAAATTAAATAAAAATTTATGTAATTAAAATCTTATTGTTTAATATTTCATTTCTTAGAGAGAAATTAAACTTAACTTAATTTTTTTTCTCCTCAGAGAGCAGTAATGAAAAAAACAGTAAGAAAGACAATGATCTAAACTCTTCATGGCCCTGGCCAGTTGGTCAGTGGTAGAGCGTTGGCCCAGCGTACAGACATCCCAGCTTCAATCCCCAGTCAGGGCACACAAGACAAACAACCATCTGCTTCTCTCCCCCTCCCTCTCTCCCTTCTCTCCTTCTTCCCCACCTGCAGCCAGTGGCTCCAATGCTTCGAGTGTCATCCCTGGGCACTGAGGATAGATTGTTTGGTCTGAGCATCAACCTCAGGTACTGAGGATAGGTTGGTTGATTTGAGCATCAGCCCCAGACTGAGGTTGCTGGGTAGATCCTGGTTGGGGACCATGTGGGAGTCTGTCTCTATCTCCCCTCCTCTCACTTAAAAAATATTAAAACTATAGCAAAAAACTGAGACCAGCAATTTGTCTATAGAGGAATAAATAGCCATGTAACCATATAAGGTAATAACGTACAATAATGAAAATAAATAGTTATACACAACTTCATGGGAAAATCTTATAATAGTAATGCTGGGCAAAAGAAGTGAGATACTGAAAAATGAAGTTGTATTTATATGAAGCTCAAAAAAAAGCAAAAATGGTATACATTGTTCATGGATGCATACACAAATAATAAAACTATAAAGAAAAGCTGAGAAATTATCCTAAAAGTAAAAATCATAGTTACCTTCAAGCAAGTAAACTAAGAGTTATAATGAGGGAGATCATGAGAAATTTATGGGATGCTGATAATATTCACATCTGGATGTTATTAAATTGTTTTAGTACCTACACACTTGCATACATAGACCCATAACCACATCTCCTAATCCCATTGGAACTGCTAGGGAACAAACTGCGTGCGCGCGCACACACACACATGCACACGCACATGCATACTAAAAGAAATAACAGCAAAAAGAGAACCCTCTTTTGAAATAGAAATTTTAAAAGAATTATACTTGAAGGACTATCAGAGAATTACATTTTAACCTGTGGGAATCAGCCAAAGTAGTAAATAAATAAAAAATTATAACCTTGTTAAACCATAATAAAGAATGAAAATAATTGAAGATTTCAATTCAAGAAGCTAGACATAGACCAAGGAAATAAACCTAAAGAAATAAAATGAAGAAATCAAAAAGATTAAAAGAAGAATACAATAAAATTAAATTATATAAAGAATAAAAAGAGAGGATGAGTAAACAAGAGTTTTTAATTGAAAAATCTATGCATAAAAATGTCAAAAATTCTAAAATCCTACATGAAACGGGCAATTTTCTAGGAATATAGAAATTTTCCAAATGGGCCATAAAAAAGAAAATACAAATAGGAACTCTGAACAGACTAATAGACGGTCATGAAAAGAAGGAGATAATAGTAAGTAAAACGTTTATCCTCCAAAGAGGCGAGAGGCCAAAACCCTCCGTGAAGGAACGCTACCACACTGTCATGGAACAGATTATTCACGTCCTAAACACACTGTTGTAGAAAATAGAAACAAATGGGAAGCTACTCATTTTACAAGATTAGCATGATCCTGAAATCAAAACCAGAAAAGGATAGCAGAAGAAAACTATGGCCTGGTCACATATGAACTCAGATGCAGAAATCCACATAAACATGAGTAAACTTAAAGCAGTAGAGAATTAACAATATTACATTAATAGGTTTTATTTCATGAACTCCTTAACGGTAAAAGTGAGAAAAACCTATCACAAAATTCACACTAACAAATAAGAGGAGAAAACACAGTAATCTCAATAGAGGCGGTAAACATTGATAAAGCCCAGTGCATTTTTAGATATAATTCATATACCATAAATTTCACCATTTAAATGTACAATTCAGTAGTGATTCACAGAGTTGTGAAAATTAGATTACAAACTAATTCCAAAAGAGTTCATCGCCTCAAAATAAAAACACTCATTAGCATTCACTATCCATTCTCTCCTTGCTCCATCCTCTGACTACTATTAATCTACTCTACGTCTCTATGAGTTTGCCTAGTCTTAACATTTTAACATTTTTTTTTTTTGTATTTTTCTGAAGTTGAAACAGGGAGGCAGGCAGACAGACTCCCACATGTGCTGGACTGGGATCCACCCGGCACGCCCACCAGGGGGCAATGCTCTGCCCATCTGGGGCGTTGCTCTGTTGCAACCAGAGCCATTCTAGTGCCTGAGGCAGAGGCCACAGAGCCATCTTCAGTGCTCGGGCCAACTTTTTGCTCCAATGGAGCCTTGGCTGCGGGAGAGGAAGAGAGAGACAGAGAGGAAGGAGAGGGGGAGGGGTGGAGAAGCAGATGGGCACTTCTCCTGTGTGCCCTGAACGGGAATCAAACCTGGGACTCCTGCACACCAGGCCGACGCTCTACCACTGAGCCAACCAGCCAGGGCCTTAACATTTTATATAGATGAAATTGTCAACTATGATTACATTATGCCTGTGTTCTTTTACTTAGCACAATGTTTTAAAGGTTAATTAGTGGTGTATCATGTATCAGTACTTCATTCCTTTTTACGGTTGAATAGTTTTTCGTTGCATGAATGTATCACATTTTGTTGATCAATTTGTCAACTGATGGACATTTAGGTTGCTTTCACTATTGGCTATTATGCATAATGCTGCAAAAAATCTGTTTACAAGTTTTTGTGAAAGCATGTATTTTCAATTTTCTTGGGTAATATACTTAGAAATGGAACAGTTTAATTCATTTTTATAATCCAAATTGACAAACTAGATATAAAGTACATAGCAAATATCATACTTGAAAAATCATTAGATGTGCTCCAATTAATGTCAGGAATAAGATAAGGATCTCTTATCTTGTATAGCAGGGGTCCCCAAAATGTGGCCCCCTGAGGCCATTTATCTGGCCCCTGCCGCACTTCGGAAGGGGCACCTGTTTCATTGGTGGTCAGTGAGAGGAGCACATTGACCATCTCATTAGCCAAAAGCAGGCCCATAGTTCCCATTGAAATACTGGTCAGTTTGTTGATTTAAATTTACTTGTTCTTTACTTTAAATATTGTATTTGTTCCTATTTTGTTTTTTTACTTTAAAATAAGATATGTGCAGTGTGCATAGGGATTTGTTCATAGTTATTTTATAGTCTGACCCTCCAACAGTCTGAGGAACAGTGAACTGGCCCCCTGTGTAAAAAGTTGGGGGACCCCTGTTGTATAGAATATGTATAGAAGTAGTCTAGTGTCAATAATATACTAATACTATTCAACATTGTCCTAGGTGTCTTAGACAATATATTCACAGAAGGAAAAAGAATGTATAAATTATCCAAAAGAAAAGAAAGAAAATACAGAATTGTGATTATTTGTGCATAATACATCACAGACCCAAGACAATCAAATCAATTATTAGAAGTGATAACAAAGTTCACTGAGGGGGCCAGATAAAAGAGAGTAGAATTATTACTAACTTTTGGAAAGACCACACATCTGTTAGGAACTATGTTTGTATATAACAGAAAATCTGAGTAAATAGTACCTTATAAATATTAGGTTTTTTGTCTTCACGTACAAAATTCAGCTCACAAATATCAAATCTAAGGTCTGAAATTTTCTTGCTCTTTCTTTCAAGGCTATAGCTCTGCCATTAGACCTGTATTCTACACAGAAGAAAAGGATTAGAGAGAAAAGGGAAAGGTAGTACCAGAGTCTGCTCTTTTTTATAAAAGAGCTTCTCTGGAAGCCCACGCCAGCAACTCCTGCTTGCATTTCATTGGGCAAGACAGTGTCACATGATTACTCTATGTAAAGAAACTTGGGGAATAAGGTTTAGTTGGCATATTGTTGCCACAAACAACACTGAGGTTCTGAGGAAATGAACTAATCTGCCGCATGTCAGTAATACCAAGTAGAAAGTATAATAGGAAAAATAATTCTGTTCACCAGAGCAACAAAAACTATAAATTCCTACAAGTAAACCTAATAAAAATATATAAGACCTTCATGAAAAAAACTATGATCTTAACATTATTATGCTAAGTGAAATAAGTCAGACAGAAAAGGAAAAGAGCCAGCCCTATAATTTCACTTATATGTGAGCGATAAAACAAAAAGCAGCAAAGAAAACACATAAAAAAAAAACTCATAGATGCACACAACAGAATAGTGGTCATCACTAGAGAAGGAAGGTGGGGGGAAGAAAAAGGGGACAAAACTGTGAAATATAAGATGACGAAGAGGGACTTGACTTCAGGTGGTAAACACGCAGTGGAACACACAGAGGTCGTAACAGAAAGTTGTACAACTAAAATTTACACGACATTATTAACCAATGTGACACCAATAAATTTAATAAAATTTAAAAACTAAAATAATGTCTGAAGAATATTTTTTTAAAGACTTGGACTAAAGAGAAAAATATACTTGTGAATTGAAAGACTCACTATTATAAAGGTTATCAACTCTCATCAAATTTATTCAATTTACTCATAGAATCTGATTCTAAACTTCATACAGTAGACTGTAAGAGTTGTCAAGACTACTTTGGAATAATTAGGGAAAATCTGGCCTATCAGATATCAAAACATATGTGCTATTGGTATAAAGATATGGTACAAAATATGGAATCCAGAAACTGATTATATATATTCTCTCTCTCTCTCTCTCTCTCTCTCACACACACACACACACACACACACATACACACACACACACACATACCCCACACAGAGCTAGATTACAAATCTCAATATTTTCTTTAAAAAATTTGCTTGAAACTACACAACATATTTATGACCCTGTTTTAGGGAAGGCCTTCTTTTAAAATACACACTAAAAAAGCAAAAATATAAAGAAAATGTTTTTTATAACTTTAGTAGATAACACCCTATCCTATCTTTGGTGATGGTTAAAGAAACTGATGTATATGTAAAAAACTCACAGAACTAGACAACAAAAAAAGTAAATGTTATTTCAAAGTTTAAATTTTCTTTTAAATAGAAGCCAAAAACCCACACACAAATGTCACTTGAAAATGGTGATTTGGCCAGTGTACAAATTATAGCTCAATATGCCTGACCTTAGAAAAAAAGATTTTATAAGGTACCTAGAAATAAATTTAACCAAGAAGGTAAAAGACCTGTACTCCAAAATTATAAAATACTAAAGAAAGAAAAGAGGAAGATAAAATTAGTGCAAGTATATACCATGTTCATGGATAAGAATTAACATCAGTGAAATCTCCATACTACCCCAAACAATCAATAGATTCAGCACAATTTCTATCAAGATGTTAATGGCATATTTCACAGAACTAGAATATTCCAAAAAATTGTTTTCATTGTTTAAATTTATTTAAGAGAAACATCAATTTGTTGCTCCACTTGTCTATGCATTCATTGGTTGACTCCTGTATATACATACACTGGCAGGGGATCAAACTTGCAACCATGGTATATCAGGACAAAGCTCTAACCAAATTTATATGGAAGCACAAAGATGGCAAATGGCCCTAGCAACCTTAACAAAAAAATAAAGTTATTGGGTGATGGGAATGCAGCGTAATCAAATGTCAAAATAACCTGGAGATGTTTTCTCTGAACATATGTACCCTGATTTATCAATGTCACCACATTAAAATTAATTTTAAAAAAAACAAAGTTAGAAGAATTGTGCCACCTGATATCAAACTAGACTACAAGGCCATCGAAATCAAAATCGCATGGAACTGGTATAAAAAAAGACATATCAATTGAACAAAATAGCCCAGAAATAAACCCATGCCTTTATGGGAAATCAGTATTTGACAAAGGAGGAGATAACATACAATGGGGTAACGACTGTAGTCTATTCAATACATGCTGTTGAGAAAATCGAATAAATACATGCAAAGAATGAAACTAGATCACTTCTTACATGATACATAAGAATAAACTCAAAATAAATTAAAGACTTAAATGCAAACCTCAAAACCATAAAAACCCTACAACAAAATATAGGAGAAAAATCTCAAACATTTCTCACGTTAACATTTTTCTGATACATCTCACTGGACCAGGGAAACAAAGAAAAAAATAAACAAATGGGATTACATCAAACTAACAAGTTTTTGCACAGCAAAGGAAACCATCAACAAAGGAAAAGACAACCTATTGAATAGAATAACATATTTGCCAATGATACATCTGATAAGGGGTTAATATCCAAAATTGATAAAGAATTCAAACAACTCAAAAGCAAAAATACAAACTATCCAATTAAAAAACGGGCAAGGCTGGCCGGTTGGCTCAGCGGTAGAGCGTCGGCCTAGCGTGCGGAGGACCCGGGTTCGATTCCCGGCCAGGGCACACAGGAGAAGCGCCCATTTGCTTCTCCACCCCTCCGCCGCGCTTTCCTCTCTGTCTCTCTCTTCCCCTCCCGCAGCCGAGGCTCCATTGGAGCAAGGATGGCCCGGGCGCTGGGGATGGCTCTGTGGCCTCTGCCCCAGGCGCTAGAGTGGCTCTGGTCGCAATATGGCGACGCCCAGGATGGGCAGAGCATCGCCCCCTGGTGGGCAGAGCGTCGCCCCCTGGTGGGCGTGCCAGGTGGATCCCGGTCGGGCGCATGCGGGAGTCTGTCTGACTGTCTCTC
This sequence comes from Saccopteryx leptura, assembly GCF_036850995.1. Lineage (NCBI taxonomy): Eukaryota > Metazoa > Chordata > Mammalia > Chiroptera > Emballonuridae > Saccopteryx > Saccopteryx leptura. Next base: position 360,469,488 of record NC_089504.1, on the reverse strand, counting down.
CCTGTTTCCAGCTTCGGAAAAATGAAAAAAAAAAAAAAAAAAAAAAAAACGGGCAAGGGACATGAATAGATACTTCTCCAAAGAGTACATACAGATGGCCAGTAGACATGAAAAGATGCTTAATTAAGGTCACTAATCATAAGAAAAATGCAAATTAAAACCACAAAGAGATATCACCTCACATCTGTCAGAAAGGCTTCCTCAATAAATCCACAAATGTCAAGTGTCGGCAGGACTGGAGTAAAGGGAACCCTCGTGCGCTGTTAGTGGGAATGCAGATTGGTGCAGCCTTGTGGAAAACAGTATGGAGTTTCTTCCAAAAATTAGAAAAAGAACTTCCTTATGACCCAGTGATTCTACTTCAGGGAATATATTTGAGGAAATGAGAAACACTGATTTGAAAGAATATATGCACCTCCATGTTCACTGCAGCGCTATCTAAAACAGCCAAGATTGGGAAGCAGCCCAAGTGCCCATCAGTAGAGGAGTCAATAAAAAAATTGTGGTACATTTACACAATAGAATACTATTCAGTCATAAATAAGAAGTAAATCTGACCTTTCATGCAGCATGGATGGATGGATCTAGACGGTATTATGCTAAATGAAACAAGCCAGTCAGAGAAAGATAAATACCAAATAATTTCACTGATCTGTGGACTCCAATGAACAAAAGAAACAAAATGGAAACAGACACGTAGATGCAGAGAACAGACTGACAGCTGTCAGACAGGAGTGGTACTGGAGGGCTGGGTGAAATAGGGTTAAGGAAGAAAGCCAAAAACAAAACAAAAACTCACGGACACAAACAACAGTGTGGTAATCACTAGAGTGAGGGGAGGTAGGGGCAGGTGGAAGAGGGTAAGCAGAATGAACAGTGATTGAGGAGACTAGACTTTGTATGGGGAGCACACAACGCATTGACAATATATCACAGAATTGTACACTTGAAACGTAATTTTACTGACCAATGTAGCCCCAATAAATTCAATAAAAATATTTTTTAATTTAAAAAAATGATTATGATATGATTTGTTTAAAAAGAAAGGAGGGGTGAGCGAGGGGCATAAAGAGGAACAAATATGGGGTGACAGAGGAAGATCTGACTTTGGGTGATGGGTATACAGCATAATCAACTGTCCAGATGATGTGGAGATGTTTTCTCTAAATCTGTGTACTCTGGTTGACCAATGTCATCTTGTTAAATTTAATTAATTAAATAAAGAAATTAAATAAAGAAGAATAAGGTATAAATTATAATACATTGATAGTATGTTCATTTAAGATTACAAGACATACATATATAATATATTAATATATCATATGTGTATACAGTATGACCTTACTTATATGTCTATACATTATTTTATTGCTGCATATTGGGAGTATAGACATTTTCTTTTTGCTTTGCTTTTTTACCATGAATATATATTATTTTCTAATTAAATAATTTTTTTTTTCAGTGTTGAGTGTGTAGGCACAGGCCCAGCGGTGGAGACTCAGTGCAGAATCTCTCCTCACACCGGCCCTGCCGCCCAAGTCCAGACTCCCAGGGTGAGCCTTGGCAGTGAGCCATGGAGATGAACCGGGGGGCTCCTGTGGTGTCAAATAAGGAAGAGTGGTCAGGGCCCTGACAGTGATGTGTCGCTGAGTATCTGATCACTGAGTTACTGCAGGCATGCGTGAAAGAATTTGCCAAAACGAATATAGCTCTCAGGAACTTTCTTTGAGGCCCCACCAGGCACTGTCAAAGATTACCTTCCCAGCATACTAGAAAGCATTCCCTGCCAGCAGATTGGCTCTTGTCGCATTATTTATAGGAGATTGGTTCACATACCCAAAATGATATGAATACTTCTAATTATATCCAAACATGCCAAATGTCAGTACAAATTATGCGGAGGGTTCAGGCTGCCAAATGTTTTGCCCTAACAAAGAGAAGATAGCTGCAGCATCAGCACGTTTGTTCCTATATAAGCCCAACAGATCCCAACCGCCTTATTGCCAAGAGCCCAGAGGTAAGTGATGGGGACCTTGGGACATGAACGACCCCAGGAGGCAGGGAGAGCTAACCCCGTGACTCATCTCTGAGCAGGAGACGGTTCTTCCCACCTTTGACTTTTATTTCCATAGAGTTAAGTTTTGGATCAGGGAAATTTTTAATTCCGTACCTATTTTACTAGAATTTCAAAGCTTAGCTAATTTAAAAAATAAATAAAATTTGTTGTTTTACAGTGTTAGACACTTCTGATCCTGAATTTTCATCTGTACCTCCAGAGGTAAGTTTATTTATGACATAGGGAATGTAGTCTAATGAAGCTGGATACCTCTCTTAATTATACATCATTTCTATGTTTTTGCAACTATGTTAAATGGTGCTTCTGAATGAATGACTGATTATAAATGCTAGCAGGTCATTTGTTCAGAACGTCTTATTCTCAGAGACTACCCTCGTTTGAGTTCCAGGATCTGACCATTTAGGCCAGAATGAATTTTGACAGTGAATTCTCAGCTGCACTTAGACCAGTCCAGGGACAATGGTCCATTCCATGTCAACTTCCCTCCACTGCAAAGTGTTTAACTCTTAAACACTTTACCAAGATATTTTAAACACCTTGGAAAAAATCTTATCAAAAAATTTAACAAACACCTTGTTAAAATCATCATATTTCAGCTACTTTCTAATGATGTACTGTTATTTGTTTTTAGAAAGATTATTCTTCATTAAAAAGTTGCAAGTATTACATCCACAGAGTGCTAAATATAACACCTAAATGGGAAGAGCGCCTGGCCCTTCCAAAGTAATGGATACTTGAAATAAAGGAAAGCCTCAATCGAGCACACCAATGGCGTAGGATCAAAGGGCAACTGCTTGCATGCATGTGATGAACTCTTAAATTTGTCTCTTTTCTTTTTCTTGACGAGAAGAAAAGCAGCTGAGGAATTTATGTGGGAAGAAGGGGACTTATTCATGTTTGAAGCTCTCATTTCTCTGTGGTTGGATATGTTAACTAACAGTTGAAATATCTCATGCCAAAAAAAAAAAAAGAGTGTCAAAGAGATTTTGGAGTTAAGGTGATGCTAAGTCTTTTAGTAACAAACCAAATTACAACAAATCCAGAGTACTGACAATTTATTATGAGGTCCTTTTAATGACCCACTGAGAGATATGGCACCAAATATTAACACAAAGCAGAAGTCAAAAGTAACTATTTGGCTTATGAGTTTAAAAAGGGCCATCTAAAAAGGCAAGGGTGTTTGGATAGCTTTGAAACCATCAACTTTCAATTGCACAAGACAAACTTTCCTTCCCAACTCTATGATTGACGGAGCGTATGGCAGATGGAAACACTATGCAGGACAAAGGTGGGGATTAAGGTTTAACAGTTGCTACAAAACAATCCACCCACCGTTTTAGCTATGGATACTGTTACAGTTTAGAGATAAAAACGTGCAATGATTCCATTATTGTTCAACTGTAAGTACCCTAGCCCTAAGGATCAATATACATACAATCTGGGAAGGGATTTTCCAAGTCCTAAAAACAAAGACTCAAATGACAATCTCATTCCAAACCAGTCCGGTGTTAGTGTCTCTGTGTTAGAACACTGGGAACAACAGTTTGAGAGAATAGTTACAGTTGAGGCAATAGAGGCTCAACATCTTCTCCATTTCAAATCCTAAGTGACTTGTGTTGTTTTGCCTGCTCTCCCATTTCTTCCCCAAGGCTGCATCCCCTGCTAAATAAACTGCAGCCATGAGTTCGGATGCAGAGATGGCTGTTTTTGGGGAAGCTGCTCCCTATCTTCGAAAATCGGAAAAGGAGCGGATTGAGGCCCAGAACAAGCCCTTTGATGCTAAAACATCAGTCTTCGTCGTGGAGCCCAAGGAGTCCTACGTGAAGAGCATCATACAGAGCAAGGAGGGAGGGAAAATAACTGTAAAGACAGAAAGCGGGGCAGTAAGTACAGACATAGGAGAAAATACTTCCCGTTTCACTTCCCTAGCTCCTCACTTCAAGTTGCAGCCTCACTTGCTGGCAATCGCTGAGCCCGTTGCCCATGCAAGCCCCCTTCTAGTCCATGCATGAGCACGAGATTTGGAAGGCAAATGAAATGCTCAGCAGCAACCGCACTGTGCCTTCCCAACTCCCACAGGACTCGACTCCCTTAGTACCGGCCTCCACCATTGCCCTTCCATGCCCCAGTTCCCGGTCTAAGTCTCCACACTGGGGAATAAAACGAACTTCTACTATCAGAAGAAGTATTACTTACTAAGTTAAATGATATGTGAATATCTCCATTACTTCCTCCTCAAATTGAAGTTTATTGTAATGAATAGAAAGGAAAAATGAGAAAATCAGACAATTAGAAGAGTGAAAGGGATATAACCTGATAAACCTGGGATGGGTAATCTGGGAGGAAAAAACCTTTTTAAAAAGGTAGTGTCCAAGTTCATCAGAGGAAACAGACTTTCTTAGCAACAACCCCTTAAATGAGTATGCTTTTATGAATTTATTTAAAGGCCAGTGTCTGTAAGCCTAGGTTATAACCAAAACAAACAGATCAACATAAACCCTATCTCCAACTACGAACACAAACGGGTCTCTTACTTTACTCGCCAGACTCTCACTGTCAAGGAAGACCAAGTCTTCCCCATGAACCCTCCGAAGTATGACAAGATTGAGGACATGGCCATGATGACCCACCTGCACGAGCCCGGAGTGCTGTACAACCTCAAAGAGCGTTACGCAGCCTGGATGATCTACGTGAGCACCCCCTTTGACATCTGTTTATTCCATTTAGTTCTCTGCCTAAAAACCTGACCCACATGTAGCTTTTCTGATTGTCTTAGACCTACTCGGGCCTGTTCTGTGTCACCGTCAACCCCTACAAGTGGCTGCCGGTGTACAACCCCGAGGTGGTGGCCGCCTACCGAGGCAAAAAGCGCCAGGAGGCCCCGCCCCACATCTTCTCCATCTCCGACAACGCCTATCAGTTCATGCTGACGGGTGAGTGAGTGCTTTATCTGTTAACAGAAATGTGGCAATAGGATCGTTAATGAGCAAACAGATTTTGTCTGGGCCTGATTGTGATCCCACACTGTAGCCACATGGGGGTTCTCTGCTTTCAAAGAGCGTTCAGGGCAGTAATGTCACACATTCTTCCCAGCAGTCAGCCTCCTCCATTTTCCAGGTGCATAAAGTGACACTCGTGGGCTGCACGGACCTTCCAAGGCTAACCCAGACAGTAACTGGAAGTCTCGTTGAAACCATTAACAGAACTCTGCAAATATATCTGTTGCTTTCCATATTTTTTTGTTTTCTGATTTCAATAGAAAAGTGTTCAAATAATTTTTTAAAATATTCACATCCACAGCAATCAGGGACATTAGTTACAATCTGGAAAGCTTTGTGAATTCTCATCTTTACATTTAAATGACACAGCTAATACTGCTAGACTTTGGGGTAGAACAAGAATAAATAAAATAAAAACAAACAAACAGAGCTATGACTTTCCTCCTAAAGATTTTGAGTTTTCTGTTAAAATGGAAAAAATGAAAATCTTTCTTTGAAAATATTTTTTGAAAACTATTTCAAAGTCTGTTATTCCTGCCTTATTAAAATATAAACAAAAAGCTTAGGTAAGTATAGGCCCGAATTCAGTGTTAAGAACTTATATCCTCACACAGCAAATTTTTTGCCTTTGGAAATAATGTAAATGCCTGCGTTTCCTGTTGGCCCATGGCGCTTTGGAAACTGAGAGGTTTTTCTATTTTCCCTGTTTTGTGTTTGCTTTGTTGCACTCGTTTTTACATTGTCCTTTAAAGGAGAAGAGGAAGGAATTAAATAGGAGATCTTCTATTACAAACTGGCCAGCAGTTCTGTAAGGATTTCATCCCAGCAAACCGTTCTTTGGTTGTCAACAGACACAAACTACCCTTCAGAAATTACCCAAATGCTGGCTCACTCCAGAGGATTTAATACTCAGCAGCTGCACTGACATGGCCACCACCCCTACCAAGGTCCCCCCTCCCTGCTTTGGAACTACTCCACATTCATAATTATTTGTGGATTCCAAACATAATTTCCAATGTAAAACCATGCAAAACGGTGGCGTTGGACCTCACTGATGTTATTTTAGCGTTGCGGAAAGAGCCTGTGAAGTTCTTTCCTCATCTGTGCTCCTAATTGATGTGATAATGATCTTTCAGGATTTTTCTTCTACTGGAAAAAGAAATCAGTCTGAGTATGTTCCAAAATCTGCATATACGTCCCTAAATTTATAGAATTTTCAAGTTCTCTAAAACCTGTACCCACATCTCAAAATATCCAGCTTTGTATCTATTCCTCTGAAAGGATTTTTAGATTTGAGAATTCCCTAAAATCCATAATCAGTACAGAATTAGAAATTTAACAAATCAGAAGATTGGAACAGGTTAACATATCCATCATATAACTAGTGACAATTTTTGTTTTTATTATTTAAAAATGTATATGAGAGCCTGACCAGGCAGTGGTGCAGTGGATAGAGCGTCGAACTGGGATGCTGAGACCCAGGTTCGAGACCCCAAGGTCGCCAGCTTGAGCGCGGGCTCACCTGGTTTGAGTAAAAAGCTCACCAGCTTTGACCCAAGGTTGCTGACTTGAGCAAGGGGTTACTCGGTCTGCTGTAACCCCATGGTCAAGGCACATATGAGAAAGCAATCAATGAACAACTAAAGTGCCACAACAAAAAACTGATGATTGATGTTTCTCATCTCTCTCCGTTCCTGTCTGTCTGTCCCTATCTATCCCTCTCTCTGACTCTCTCTCTGTCTCTGTAAAAGAAAAAAATAAAAATAAAAATGTATATGAGATAAAAAGGGAAATAAAAATAAATGATAAGGCTTTGTATGAAGCATTTTTAGGATCCTTCAGTAGAGGAACAATTCTGAGCATTTTTATAGTAGCTTTATCAACCACAAATATGATATGCCCACATACTATCATTAGTCTATATGGTTCTCTCCAAGAGACTGAATGAATCCATTAGGCAAGTGGTGGATAACTAGCCAGACAAAACTTGAGAATGCAGAAACTCATTGCCATGGAAACATACATAGGATATCTTTCCCCAGATTGGGTGGAATTTTTCCCTTTTTATGTGGGATACTAGTTATTTGTAACCTAAAAAAAATTTCTGAATAATTCTTCTAATATCAGCTCTGAAGCTAGTTGTACTGATTTGAGGTTGTGTTTATTCATAATAAAAGTGAAGTGAATCTCTAAAACAGGCCTGAATATCTTAGACCTTAACAAGTTAGGTAATTATTAGAAATGTCGTTTAATCTGCTCTGGGTCTCGTCTTCTTTATCTGTTAGAACTTCAAAATTATGATTCTTACTGAAGTACTTCCATACGAAATTACACGATGCCTGAGATTTTCTCTAAAATAACTGAGTGAGATTTGGGATGGCGGTATAGATTACATAAAATTGACCAAACGGTAACTGTTGAAGCTGTATACTGGCAATATGTGGGTTCTTTATCGCATCTACCTTCTATATGTTTGAAATTCCCAAAACAAAAGTTATAAAAATTAATAACATACAAAAAAATAGTTCTTTGTCTCTTATTTTTACAAACTTTACTCCAAGAGGCAAGTGCTATTTTGGAGGCTAAATACATCCTAAAGACAGGCAACACTTCAAAATGTTAAAAAGGACAAGCTGTGTTTGATCTGACCTGATTCATAACCTTCATATTGACATTTATTTTTAACTGATGCTCTTGATTTTTCTTTCACAGATCGTGAGAACCAGTCCATCCTGATCACGTATGTGATATTTTTCTTCTCTGGTTTATGGTGATTGCTTAGATGTTGACCATGTGAGCTGTAATTCTGACCTCTTTTCTGGTTTCTGTTTGACAGCGGAGAATCCGGTGCAGGGAAGACTGTGAACACCAAGCGTGTCATCCAGTACTTTGCAACAATTGCAGTTACTGGAGACAAGAAGAAGGAGGAAGCTACTTCAGGCAAAATGAAGGTGAGTCTGAGAGCCAGTGTCAGAATCCAGACTGTCCGGGCTCTCAGGAAGCCTGGGCCCCGGATGAGCACTGCTCCTGTTTGTGCAGGGGACTCTGGAAGATCAAATCATCAGCGCCAACCCCCTCCTGGAGGCCTTTGGCAACGCCAAGACTGTGAGGAATGACAACTCCTCCCGCTTCGTAAGTCTCTTGGTCATAGAGTAACCACATCTGAATTATCATTTCAATTGCATCACTGTGTGCTTCAACTTTTTAATACTAAACCATCTGTCTTTTTTTAAGGGTAAATTCATTAGAATCCACTTCGGTACTACAGGGAAGCTGGCTTCTGCAGACATCGAAACATGTGAGTATTAGGGCCACTGAAAATCAAAACAAGACAAGTGGTTTCATTCCAGGAGTGTTTTGCAGCAGTTGGTGCATAGTAAGCCTCTGCCAGTGTGGTGTGAGCCATGCCAGGCCTACCTGTAATCTACCATGTGCTCCGTTTACTTCAACCTCAGAATGATGGTTCTGTAGCACATTCTGGAAGTTCTGCCTCAGAAACAACGATGACACCTTTTTTCCAGGACAAACACTAGGGTTATGTATGGATTCCTACAAGTTATCTCTAAGTTCATAATAGGTCTCTAATTTGTCTTTGATCTGAGCTTTGGTAGGTGTTTCCAAGGAAGCCCCTGACAGTAGAGTTGGAGGTGATTTAAGGAAGGAAGGGATGTTAAGGAACATTTCTAATACAGATGCCACAGGTCCCTATAGGAGAGTTATTTCTCTTAGCACATATGCTTCGGTCCCTGCTCTTAGATGGTAGGACCTTGAGCGGCTGCCACGTGTATTTGAAACTCATGTATGTAACACCAACAGGATCAGTCACCAAACTGAAATCTTAGTGCAGCATGTATAATGCCCCTATTTGTAGCAAAGACACTGAAATCCATTTATTATCTCAGCCGTATTTATATTTTCTTCTAATTCAGTATCTATTGCCCTTTCTTTCCAGATCTTCTAGAAAAGTCTAGAGTTACTTTCCAGCTAAAAGCAGAAAGAAGTTATCATATTTTTTATCAGATTACTTCTAATAAGAAGCCAGATCTGATTGGTAAGAAAGAGCTTAAATTTACAGATGAAAGCTAGTATTTTTTAATTAACAACTTCTAATGCAAAACATATCCCCTGCCTGAATTCTGTGTACCCAGAAATGCTCCTGATCACAACCAACCCATATGACTTTGCCTTCGTCAGTCAGGGGGAGATCACGGTCCCCAGCATTGATGACCAGGAGGAGCTGATGGCCACTGATGTAAGTCATGCACACACACACACTTTTAAAATATCCATTATGTATGGGAGTGACAACAGCAAACTCACTGCAGTGTGGCTACCTCAGGATATAGTACACATTCTCCTAAGTCAGTTACCTTTGTCCCCTCATTGCTCCTGGCAGAGCGCCATCGACATCCTGGGCTTTTCTCCTGAAGAGAAAGTGTCCATCTACAAGCTCACAGGGGCAGTGATGCATTATGGGAACATGAAATTCAAGCAGAAGCAGCGAGAGGAGCAGGCCGAGCCGGATGGCACTGAGGGTATGAAATGAACCCCCCCACACAACACACACTTGGGTTCAAACTCAAGAATATGGCAAGAAAAAAAAACCTTATTCTAAATCAAAACTCCTTTGTGGCTGGACTTCTGAAGGGCATATACACATTTATACACTCTGCATGCTTTTCTCACCCCCTTTCCTTCTTCACTTCTCCATATTTCCATCATCTCTCTCCAGCCCAAATTGAGTTAAAATGAACCCTAATAAGCCACAATGAGATATGTAAAAAAGCGCCATGAAGGGAAGATAATTAGATGCCACAGAGTTCCTGCTTTATCTTAGCAACGGCGGGTAGGTATGTAAGATAACTGATGTAGCGGGCTACCGCAGCACTGGATAGGGAAACCCGAGGGCCGGGAATCCAGGATCTGCCCAAACACAGCTGAGGGGGAAGGAAGTTCCTAGACATCTGTATGTGTGCGCACGTTGTCTACATAGAAACCTGTAGATAGTGTAGGCAGCAAATAAGGTTAAAAAAAGGAACTAAGACAGAAAATCATATAATCTACTATGGAAAGAGCATGGAACATACAGGAACTACCACGGAAGCTCGAGGTATCTGCTCCTTGAAGCCCTTCCTGACCTCCCAGTCTGACATTCTCGCTCCTTCTCTAAACTTTTTAGCAGTTACTTTAGCACCTAACATGTGGCATTTATATTATAGTCAATGACATTTTAGAGACTCTGTAGTGAAATGTAATTCCCACATTTTCAGATAAAGAAACGGATCCAATGAGATGAAATTGGGAAGAGCAAAACTAAGATAAGGATCCAGATATTCTTTGCCCACCTTAACAGGGAATATTAAGATGTACTTATCTTATCCTTCCAACCGTACCAAATCTTAAAGACCATGGCTTGTGCCTTACATAAAAATCTCCATAAACACTGAACATACGCTTACTGTCGATGAATTTCTCAAAAGCTGCTTGCAGTTAATTACCAAAGACCAGTGTAACGGATTGATCACTTACTATCAAACACATCCTCTAATGTGCAGAAAGCCTAATCTGATCTTCTATAGAATTATTTATAGATTTTACTTAAATAATAAAGAAAATGGCCTGAAGAAAAATGGAAAGATTAGGTTAAAGAGGATATCTCCCATTAAACAACACTTCTTTAATTATGTCTCTGCAGTGGCTGACAAGGCAGCCTATCTCCAGAACCTGAACTCTGCCGACCTGCTCAAAGCTCTCTGCTACCCCAGGGTCAAGGTCGGCAATGAGTACGTCACCAAAGGCCAGACAGTGCAGCAGGTGAGTACACTACCTCAATGAATTACACGCATCTCATTCCTTTAATAATGCCAGAAAACATTTCCTTTAATAATGCCCTTAATAGCACTAGAAACATTACTTTGTCCCTGAAGGTGTATAACTCCGTGGGCGCACTGGCCAAAGCCGTCTACGAGAAGATGTTCCTGTGGATGGTCACCCGCATCAACCAGCAGCTGGACACCAAGCAGCCCAGGCAGTACTTCATCGGGGTCTTGGACATCGCGGGCTTTGAGATCTTTGATGTGAGTTATCTTCATATTAATTAGAAGTGAGAAGAAGGTAATGTGGACTTTGATATACTAGATGTTATCATTATTGACATTGGTAGTTTCTACATTGCTTTCGCCAACACTGCTCCTAGAGTTACCTTCAAAATATCTAGGAGGTAACAGAATGTAATAATAATAATAACTAACATTTATTGAAGTCAGTGTATTTATGAAACTATGAAACTATACTAAGCACTTCAAAATGTTACTTCAGCCCTGGCAGGGAACCTCAGTTGGTTAGAGCTCACCCCAATATGCCAAAGTTATAGGTCGATCCCCCAGTAGAGCAGATACAAGAAGCAACCAGTGAATGTATAACTAAATAGAACAAATCAATGACTCTCTCTTTCTTTCTTTCTCTCTCTCATTTCCTTCTCTCTCTGCAAATCAATAAATAAATTTTTAAAAATTAAAAAAATGTTACCTCATTTAATCTTCAGAACTCACCAAGAAATAATTAATATTACTGCTAATTACATGTGGAAAACTGAGATCAGGAACATCAAAACACTTGCTAAAGATCCTACAGCCATATAAGGCAAAGCCAGGTCAGGAACCCAACTCTGTAGCATTTGGTCCAAAAAGCATCTACCATAGAAGAATAAAAATCTAAAGTTAGAACCATAGAGTGTTCATAGTCTTTTCTCTCCCAGGTTCATGTAACACAAACTATTTCCTTTCTATGGGCATCAGCTTCAGCATCCATAAAATGAGAATGTAAATTGTAACAAAGATTTAGCTCTCCATTTTGTTATACGACATCAGGTCCCTACTTTCATAGACCTGACAGTGATGATTTGCTAAATTTTGATATGAAGAGAACAGAAATTAGATAAGCTTTCCTTAATATTGTTGACAGTCAAAAAGTGAAAAATATGAACTTTGTCTTGAAATGAAGAGTGGGGGTGGTAAAAGAAGTGAGGTTTTCCAATACATTACTTTTACCCTTAAATCTGAACCACAACTCATAGGATCATGGTTGTACTTTTAATGAATATTATCATCCATGCAATCTAAGAAGTAGAAGACAGATTTTACCAGAACTCTTGCTGTGTGACTGATATCTCTACACCTTTAAATAATGCCCAGAATTCATAGAAAGGATTCATGTCAAAAAATAATCATTTTTCTCCCTGGGATTTTTGAAGTATAAATAACAATTCATTTAAATTTTATTTTATTACTATCTTCCATGTGTTTTTCAATAAAATATTTTTCATTAATAAATTTCACTATAATAAAATCCATTTAATGTTATAAATTTTGTTCTGTGCAGTACAACAGCCTGGAGCAGCTGTGCATCAACTTCACCAACGAGAAGCTGCAGCAGTTTTTCAACCACCACATGTTCGTGCTGGAGCAGGAGGAGTACAAGAAGGAAGGCATCGAGTGGACGTTCATCGACTTCGGGATGGACCTGGCCGCCTGCATCGAGCTCATCGAGAAGGTCTGTTTGACCTCTAAAGAAAGGCTACATGATAAGGATAATTTTTTCAAGTGTCTTAAGCAACTCTTTAAAGCATTACTTTAAAAAGACTGATTTCAGAACCAGTTAGAAATTACTATTTAGAAATAACTTCTTCTTTTCAACTTTCACATAAGAGGGACCAGAGTGTTTAGTTTCATTTTGTTCCAACCAGTTTCATTCTAATACTGATTTAAATCCTGTTTTATAGCAGCACTGAAGACATCATTGATATGGTCTGCTTCATTAGAACTACCTCGTTTGTTCTAAATCTATCATGATCTAATAGAAATTTCTTTTTCCTAAATAAAAATTAATGTACAGGCAACACAGGTAGGGCCTATATGAAAGTTAATCTGTTTGGAAGCCAAGAAGTCACATTGATTCTTCATAATCTATCATTAAGGAGGTAAAGTACACAACCTGTCTTACATAAGGTTTGAGTTATTTATACTATTTAATAATTGATTATAAAACAAACATCATTCTAAGTCAGTAAGTCCTTTTCATAGCAAAATAAAACATTGACAATAAATTAATTAACTCAATAGGGAAAAGAAGTATGATAAATACAGAACCTTTTAACAGATCACCCCCTACCCACATACTGCACTGATATTTGGAGTTTGTATCCAGCTCTTATTTTAATAAAAATGTACTGTGCAAAAAGAAAAAAGAATCTCAAAAAATGATGGTAGTATAAGGAGCCTCTGGGACTTTAAGCATACCAAAATTTGCATCATGAGGATGCTGAAAGGATAAGAGATAGAGCAAGAAATTAAGAATCTATGTGAAAAAATAATGACAGAAAACTTCCTTAACCTGGTATATAAAATAGACATACAAGTCTAGGAAGTACAGAGAATCCCAAATAAGATGAACTCAAAGAGACCCACACCAAGACGCATCATAATTAAAATGTCAAAGGTTAAATACAGAGAATCTTAAAAGCAGACAGAGAAAAGTAGTTAGTTACCTACAAGGGAGCTCCCATAAGACTGTCAGCTGATTCTCAACAGAAACTTTGCAGTCCAGAAGGGCGTGGCAAGCAATATTCAAAGTGATGAAAAGCAAGGACCTACAACCGAGATTACTCTATCCAGCAAAGCTATCATTTAGAATCAAAGGGCACAGAAAGAGATTCCCAGAGAAAAAAAGCTAAAGGAGTTCATCACCACCAAACCAGTATAATGTGAAATGTTAAAGGGTCTTCTTTAAGAAAAAGGAGAAAAAAACAATTAAAAATATTAATAGAAATGGTAATGAGCACATATCTATCAACAATTGAGCCTTAATAAAAAAGAAAAACAAAATAAATGAACAGCAGAAAATAAACAGATTCACAGATACAGAGACATTTTGACAGATGGTAGGGGGTTGGGGGGAATGGGTAAGTATGATATTTGTTGATGATCACTTTTTAAGTTATATAATGTTTAATCATTGGGATGTGTACCTCAAACTAATATAATATTGTATGTCAACTGTAGTTTTAAAATAAAAAAAATTGTTTAAAGTAAAATATATGATGATGTGGGTTGAATGTGAGAAAAAATGGTGGACAAGTCATGTTAGTGATAACAAAAGGACTTAAGCTCTGACTCTGTTTTACTTCATAAATATAATTAGTTGGGGAATGGTCGTAATTTGATCAAATGATAGCCAGTATCTATATCTTTCAAGAGAAGACAGATTGACACACCAATGTCTACTTTTCTGAATTCAGCCACTGGGTATCTTCTCCATCCTGGAGGAGGAGTGCATGTTCCCCAAGGCCACGGACACCTCCTTCAAGAACAAGCTGTATGACCAGCACCTGGGCAAGTCTGCCAATTTCCAGAAGCCCAAGGTTGTCAAAGGCAAGGCAGAGGCCCACTTCTCCCTGGTGCACTATGCGGGCACCGTGGACTACAACATTGCCGGCTGGCTTGACAAGAACAAGGACCCCCTGAACGAGACTGTGGTCGGGCTGTACCAGAAGTCTTCGATGAAGACTCTGGCCAGTCTCTTCTCCACGTATGCTGGTGCTGAAGCAGGTATTTTCTGCTCTTTAATCTAATTTGAACCTATTCCCACAGAATGTTCACATACCATTCTAGCCTCTGGGATTCTACTTTAATTGACGGGTTTTCTTTTTACCTCAGACAGCGCTGGGAAGAAAGGGGCTAAGAAGAAGGGCTCCTCTTTCCAGACTGTGTCAGCTCTTTTCAGGGTAAAGTACAAATTTAATTCAAAAGTCTATTAAGTTTCTATGAATTATCATAATTACAGGATTCAGAATAAATTAGGAGAAATAGAATGTTAATAAAAATCACTTCAAATAAAATTCACTCTTGTCAGTGAGGAGCTGAAGCAATTCTCCTGCCGGGCCAGCACCTTATCCATCATTCCTCATTATGAACACTGATGTATTCAAGAATGCCAGAAAGTCCGTAGAGGCTTTCTTATTATACAATAAGGCTGATTTTTAAAAGAAGCACAGCTGAACTTCACTGCTATTCCTGTGGAAGACTGTATCTCTATTCCACTAACATTGCCCTTTAGAATATTCCTGAGTTCTTTATGAATGAGCCTGAGATACATTCTTTAAAACATTCTTCTACCAAAACATCTTTGTCCTTTAAGCTGAATTTAACTTTTTGTAATAGATAAAAATAACCAAAAGCCAAGCCTAGTGGTTTACACAGATGATGAAGCTGGAAAATATTTCTTGGTATTAAAATAGCAATAATAATAATGTGGCTTTCTTAGGAGGCTTAAAAAGGGGCTCTTCTAATTGGGAATGGGTTCAATACTGGTCTAATGGCTGCTCTGTAGGAATTTGTATGGCTAAGTCGCATTGCTGTTACAACTAGAACGCAGATCTAACCTGTGGCCTGAGCAGGAAAACGGTCCTGTTCTTTCTCTTTCTCAGTTCTGGTCTGCATTATCTCACCCAATAGACTCTTGTTTCATCAACTTATCCTTGAACCTGTTTTCAAGATTAGAAACTCAATACTTTTTTTAATTTCCTGATAGTAAACTGAGATGGTGGGTGGGAGCAACTCTGCCTTCTCAAATGGTATAGCTAAGAAATACTGAGAAATATTTACATGTGAGTTTTCTTGGGTTGAATAACACAACATCATCTGTCATAACTAATTACTCTATTTCTGGAATAATATACCCCCCCCATATGCTTCAGACTGTGGATCATTTTCAGGTACCTAAGATCCACCCACACAAGGTCATACGGTCTCATGATTTTAGACTCCACAAAAGAAAAAAATAGATGTTACAGGTCCAAGGGAGTAATAAACTCAAGGAAGGAATGGCAAAAGTTGGAACAATTGGCAACTTAGGTTTACCACTCTAAACCACTGCTGTGAGGACTATTAGCACTGAGAGAGATGAACAAGACCTTAGAGGCGACCTCAGTCATTTTTAGATGGGGTGCAGAGACAAAAAAGAATTTGTAGCATTGAGCAAGCTAATTATTGTCAGAGAAAAGCCATAGTCTTTTGTCTCCTGGTTCCCAGTCAAGAACACTTCTTGCACATCAAGGTTATTGATCAAGTGTTAGAAATTAATACCTTGAAAAGCTGCATTTCTTCCCAGCATTTTGGCCTTTTGGTTACTTGGTAGGCTAGAATCTTTTTTTTTTTATTTTTAATATTTATTTTTATTTAATTAATTATTTACATAGATTCTAGGGTCACCCCAAATGCATCCCCCCTCCTCCATATTCCCTTCAACATCTCCCTTGTCCCCTTCCCTAGAGCGCCCTCCCCCCTTCCCTTCAGGTTTATCCCATCCTATCATCCCGTTTCTCTCTGTCCTCTTTTCCTCTGGTTCCTTTGATCCCTCATCTGTCTCAATTCTGTTCCTCAGTTCTCATTATTCCTTGGATTCCTCAAATGAGTGAGGACATATGATATTTTTCTTTCTCTGCCTGGCTTATTTCACTCAACATAATAGTTTCTAGGTCCCTCCATATTGTTGCAAAGGGTAATATTTCCTTCTTTTTCATAGCTCCATAGTATTCCATTATATATATGTACCTCAGCTTTTTAATCCACTCGTCCACTGACAGACACTTGGCTAGAATCTTGATACCTTCAAACTACAGAGCAACTGAAGCCTCACAGATTTATCCCTAATAGTTAAGAGAGTATATAAGGTAGCTCCATATAATTACAAAACAGAAATCTGAAACGACTTTCTCATCAAATCTTTTCTATCTGGTTTTCTAGGAAAATTTAAATAAACTGATGACCAATCTAAGGAGCACGCACCCTCACTTTGTACGGTGCATCATCCCCAACGAGACCAAGACTCCTGGTGAGTTATGAGAGCATGAAGTAATCAAACAGGCAAACGCTTGAAAACACAGTGCCCAATAGTAAGTGCTCTGATATACTTTCAGGGGCCATGGAGCACGAGCTTGTCCTGCACCAGCTGAGGTGTAACGGGGTGCTGGAGGGCATCCGCATCTGCAGGAAGGGCTTCCCCAGCAGAATCCTGTATGGGGACTTTAAACAAAGGCCAGTCTCTCTTTACTGTATTTCACTGAGTGCCGTGGATATTTAACCATCTTAATTGTTGTCCTCTGTGGATTTTATTTTGTGTATCCTGCTTAGTAAATATTATAAGATTAATAAGCCAAATACGATAGTCTCGTGGTGGTCTGACAGAATAACAGATCAGAAGAGGTGGCATTTCTTAAAATTAGGAAGGAGGCATGCGTCAGACAATGGGGAAATTGTATTGTATAATCCTCTGAACTTAAGACACAGCTGGATTTTCTAACTTCACCTTTTCTCTGATATTTTTATGGATGTTTCTTTTTGGTGTAATTTGATTGCCATATATGATCACACCTTCCTAACCTTTCCTCCTCTGACTGAACAGATACAAAGTTCTAAATGCAAGTGCTATCCCAGAGGGACAGTTCATTGACAGCAAGAAGGCTTCTGAGAAACTTCTAGGGTCTATTGACATTGACCACACCCAATACAAGTTTGGACATACAAAGGTATGGCTATTACTAGTCACACCTGACCCAATTTCCTTCTGCCATCTCTGTGTTTCCTGCAGTATGAGAGATGCTTTGTGACTCTTACTTTCTCTTCAAAGGTTTTCTTCAAAGCAGGCCTTCTGGGTCTTCTGGAAGAAATGAGAGATGACAAATTGGCCCAGATTATAACAAGGACTCAAGCTGTCTGTAGGGGATTCCTCATGAGGGTAGAATATCAGAAGATGCTTCAGAGGAGGTAAAATTATACAGACTACCAAAACTGTAAGGTCCCTTAGGGCAGCGGTTCTCAACCTGTGGTTCGCGACCCTGGCGGGGGTCAAATGACCAAAACACAGGAGTCGTCTAAAGCATCAGAAAATATTATACATATTTATTATACAATACATTTTTAAATAAAATATGTATTTCCGATGGCTTTAGGCGACCCCTGTGTTTTGGTCGTTAGACCCCCGCCAGGGTTGCGACCCACAGGTTGAGAACCGCTGCCTTAGGGGCTATCGGCCTTCTTCACCCTTTCATTTTGTGGCTAATACATGCTTCTCACCCAGTTCAAAGCTCACTCCTACAACCCATCAGCTTTCTTCCTCTCACCCTTGGATTCCCTCCAAAATGTCTCTCCTCCCTCGTTTCTTCCTTCCCCTCATCTCACATACAGCTGAGAAAGTGGCGTGCGGTGAGCGCGGTTTTCATCAGGCCCTATCTCAGCCTCTGCTTCCCCATAGTCTTCCACTCCAAATCCAGATTCCTTGTGTGGCTGTCGGGCCCTCTCCATTCCCCTCTCATCCATCATTTCCAACCACGCCACCTTTCCAGCCAGGCTAAACAATTTGCTTATCTCTCATTTTCAGGTTTGCAGAAGCCCTCTCCCCTCATTTCAATTTACCTCCTTATGAATTCAAACTTCTATTCCTCCTTTCTCTAATGAACCTCCTTTGGTTCTAGCTCCACAGCACTGTGTTCTCTGTGCTCACACACATTTTGCCTTCATTCTGTTCACTGGGTACTTACTTAGCTCAAGTTTTTTACATGTGTCTACATTACGAGTTGTGTCATAGTATCTGCCCTCTCAGCCTACTCTTATGAATTGGATCTATAAAAATAGAATTTCCATTTTAGAAAGCCTGAAGAAACATAGACTTTGCTACCAGGTAGTCAAACCTTGCCAGCCTACTGCTAGAGTTTGCAGAAGAGGTGTCTTTTATTACTACTTTACAATTTTATTTAAATAAAACAGAATTTGGACCTCAAGCTGTGCTCAATTCCCTGCCGATATTAAAAATATAATTGAAGCAAGTAAGCATGAGGCGTTTGCTAGAATTTGAGAAAAGCCAGTGTATCCTCTGAAGAAGCCAACAAGAAAGGTTACAGAGTGGATAATTCAGTGGTGAGTTAAATAAGAGGAGACACTCCCAGGAAGACGTGGAAAACCATAAGCTCCATCTCGGTGGGGCGATTGGGAGAGCTGCTTGTGCTGTTTCAGAGGTCACATCTATGTGCCGACGGACAAGCAGCACGATCAATTTACAACTGCCACACTCATTCCCAAAACACTGATGCTGCAATATCTCAAATAATCTTAAAATGGTACATGATGCTGATACATGTCAAGTATCCCCCTCTAAATTTAGTCAGCTTGTTAGTTTGACGGGAACTTGACAATCTAGGACCATACAGCATCCTCAGCACACACTAGCAAAGTGGTAATACTGAGGATCACTATGAGTGTGAGCGTGAAGATGTGCACATGCATGCACATGCATGTGTAAAGTCTGCATAAAACATACAGAATTTGACATGTGATTTATATGTGGAAGGGGGTCTCTAAGGGGAGTTTGCATATACAAAAGAAGACTAACACTGTCTCTGGTAGGTCAGTCTACACTGGTATGTCTCTGTCATTCAGGGAGGCCCTCTTCTGCATCCAGTACAACGTCCGTGCCTTCATGAACGTCAAGCACTGGCCCTGGATGAAGCTCTTCTTCAAGATCAAGCCCCTGCTCAAGAGCGCGGAGACCGAGAAGGAGATGGCCACCATGAAGGAGGAGTTTCAGAAAACCAAAGATGAACTTGCCAAGTCGGAGGCGAAAAGGAAGGAACTGGAGGAAAAGATGGTCACTCTCTTAAAGGAGAAAAATGACCTGCAGCTCCAGGTTCAATCTGTGAGTTCTCTGCATTCTGAATGCACCATGTTACTGGGGCTTTTCTGGGAGTCACACATACTTTGGAATTACAAATGGCTTTTTCTTGAAAAAGAAAATCTCAACTGTTTATTTTTTTAAGAATTTTATTCAACTTATGATATTCCTATGAGGAAGGCACAATTACTTCCAAATTACAAATGGAAAAGGAAAGATTTAAGAAATGTATTTAACGTATCACAAAGTTAACACAAAGAAAACAGTTTAAGGGCAAGCCCCAAATCCCATTTGCCTTGCCTGCTTCATCCCAACCTTAAAATAGTCTTATTTTCTGAATGCAAGCGTATGAAATTGTATTTAAATTCAGGAAGGAAAGTTAATTCTTATTCCTCCCTGTACCTCCTTCCTCAGCCCCCAGGGCTTAGCTAAATCAATTTATTTGCGGTTCTTGAGCTGAACACCCGGAAAACAAGGCAGAACAACATGCCATCTAGGATTCCTGCTTTGACACAGAAGCCTAGTTCTTAAAGCCTCATCTGATCAGTTCAGAAAGGAGTTGTCATCGGAGTGGGAGGAGGCTGGGCACCTCCACTTTGGCTAAGCACAAATTTACTTCGTCCAATCAGTGCAATAATGTCATGAAGAAATCTGAAAAAGGATAGTTTTCCTGAAATTTTTAAGCTATTTTCAATCTTTCCTCCTGGTAACTTTACTTCTATGATAGGTATAGTTTCCCAAAAGCATAGGATTACAGTCCTTTCATCTTAACTTTTTTGACAGGTATTATTATCAGTCAGTGAGTACATATTTATTGACTGTGTCACTGTTAAAAAGAGTTGCGCAGGAAGAAACCCTGGGATATCCTGTTACCGTCCAGTTAAGCATTTAAAAAACTTATGATGAAAATAAAACAAACACTCAGAAGTTAAATATATTCTCTAGGCCAGTATAATCTAAGAAGTGAGTAGTGGAACTGATTTTTGAGTTCTTTAATAACTTATAAAAAGTTATTGAGCCCTATGGTTTCTCAAAATTACATATTCTTATGTATTCTAAAATTCACTTTGAGACTAAAGTAATTTATAAGATGGAAATAAATATTTGGGATAATTATAGCACTGTTATGGACTGTCAGGAAGGTTTTGAGTATATAAAAACATTGCATGGAAATGTATTTGTAAGCACAAAACAAGTGTTTTTGTCTCTTCTTTTTAAATCCAGTCTAGTAACCAGTTGCTTGATCTGAGTAGGTACTGCTCAAAAACAAAACCAACTCATTTGACTTAGTCAAACTCTTTGAACATTACAGTGCTCTTAGCAATCATTGATTGCACCCCCCAGGTCACATATGAGACCACTGCACATAGGTGTAATAAAAGAGTAAAAGGTCAGACATATGGAGGCAAGGATGAGTCAAGACCACGGCTGCCTCTGTCCTTCCACTCTTCTCCGCACTGCTTTGAACAAGAGCCAGTCACTTCAGTCTAGTCCTTTTTCAGACTAATTTGCTTTTACATCTATAGTCTTACTTCTAATTAGCAGCATTTCTCTAGGCCATGTAATATTTAGTTAAGTTTTAATGTATGTATGTTCAGGCTGAAAAATTCATCTAACTTCAGTGAATACTTATTATTTTGTGTCAAGAACAATCTCAAAAGAAGTAAGAGATTCTCTATCTTCCTGAATCTCCCGACAGGAAGCAGACAGCTTGGCTGATGCAGAGGAAAGGTGTGAGCAGCTGATCAAAAACAAAATCCAGCTGGAGGCCAAAGTCAAAGAGGTGACCGAGAGAGCGGAGGATGAGGAAGAGATCAACGCAGAGCTGACGGCCAAGAAGAGGAAGCTGGAGGACGAGTGTGCGGAGCTCAAAAAAGACATCGACGACCTCGAGCTGACCTTGGCCAAGGTTGAGAAGGAGAAGCACGCCACAGAGAACAAGGTTCAAATCATGACCCATTTTAGAGTATTTACAAGTGCTAGGTTGTAACTAAAGTATTTTAATGGAAGGTTTATCATAAAATTATTGAATAGGAAATGATAACACTGTCATACTACGTCATCTATTTAGTCTTTACCATTCCTATGCATTCACCTTGACCTTGACCTGCCATACTCTTTAGCTACAGAGCCCTGGGTTAGCTTGTAGTTTCCCTGTTCCATCAGGCTGACGTTGTCCTAAGATACTACCATGGTTTTCATCAAGATGACAGGATGTCATTAACATTTCTGTAATTTCCTTCAAATCTAAAGGTGAAAAACCTCACAGAAGAGATGGCAGGCCTGGATGAAACCATCGCCAAGCTGACCAAGGAGAAGAAGGCCCTCCAAGAGGCCCATCAGCAGACGCTGGACGACCTGCAGGCAGAAGAGGACAAAGTCAACAACCTGACCAAAGCTAAAATTAAGCTAGAGCAGCAAGTGGATGATGTAAGTGTATTTTTAATACCCATGTGAAATATTTTTTAAATATATTTTCAATTTTTAACAAATTGTATTTTCTCATTAGCTTGAAGGATCTCTGGAGCAAGAAAAGAAACTTCGAATGGATCTAGAAAGAGCAAAGAGGAAACTGGAGGGAGACCTAAAATTGGCCCAAGAATCCACAATGGATGTGGAAAATGACAGACAGCAACTTGATGAAAAACTTAAAAAGTAGGCACTCCAGAAAAAAATTTATTTGATATCATCTTTAAATTCATATGGCTACTAATATGCCTTATTGTCCTTTAAAAGGAAAGAGTTTGAAATCAGCAATCTGCTAAGCAAAATTGAAGATGAGCAAGCAGTAGAAATCCAACTACAGAAGAAGATCAAAGAGTTGCAGGTGAGTCATCCATCTCCATTTTCCTCAACGCGGGAAAATCCCGAAATTGAGATGAATTTATGTTAACGTGTTTGTGTCATGCCAGGCCCGCATGGAGGAGCTGGAGGAGGAGATCGAGGCGGAGCGCGCCTCCCGGGCCAAAGCAGAGAAGCAGCGCTCCGACCTGTCCCGGGAGCTGGAGGAGATCAGCGAGCGGCTGGAGGAAGCCGGTGGAGCAACCTCCGCCCAGGTCGAGATGAACAAGAAGCGGGAGGCCGAGTTCCAGAAAATGCGCAGGGACCTGGAGGAGGCCACCCTGCACCATGAGGCCACCGTGGCCACCCTCCGGAAGAAGCACGCGGACAGCATGGCCGAGCTCGGGGAGCAGATCGACAACCTGCAGAGGGTCAAGCAGAAGCTGGAGAAGGAGAAGAGCGAGCTGAAGATGGAGATCGACGACCTGGCCAGTAACTCAGAGGCCATTTCCAAAGCCAAGGTGCCCAGCACTGTCTCATACTGAGGCTGATAACCTCTGAGAGCTCTTATTGTTCCCTGTCATTGAACATTGTTTGCAGGCACTCATCTATTTTCCATTCCAATATATTCCATTCTATTTCATTTTTTAAATGCTGGAAATGACTTATTAAGATTACTTCAAAATCCACTTTAAGCAAGTGTCAGTCTTATTGGGATAAATGAATGGGCTCCAAAAACGGCCTCTTAGGGACACTATACTCTCACCATGCTTGAATCCCAGCATGTTCGATAGAATTGGTGCCATAACCTCCTATTCACTCTAAAAATATTTTAGGAATCAAGTTTTAACTGTATTTACTGCATGCAGTGTCTCATCCTTCGCTGCCACACGTCCCACAGGGCAACCTGGAGAAGATGTGCCGCACTCTCGAGGACCAGCTGAGCGAGCTGAAGTCCAAGGATGAGGAGCAGCAGCGGCTCATCAACGACCTCACGGCGCAGAGGGCCCGCCTGCAGACGGAAGCAGGTGGGACCTCTCTCTCGGCCTTGAAACTGTGCTGGATGAAAGCAACTCCAGGAGTCCTTAGTAAAGAGCAGTACTCCCATGTTAGAGGGGGATAAACCAACCATAAGAATTGGCTGAGCAGGTCAGAAAGAAAAAAAATGAAGCAAGAATCAGTAAGCAAGTTTACTTGTTACACTCCTATGGCAACCCTGCTCTCTGTTCTGCAATTCTAGCCAGTTCTATAATACTCAGACGTGTGTGTGTTTATATATATATAAAGCATATATATATGCTTTAGGCTAATTTTAAATGCCATTAACCAATTCCTTTACTTCTGTTGTTCTCAGGTGAATGTTCCCGACAATTAGATGAGAAAGATGCTTTAGTCTCTCAGCTCTCAAGGAGCAAACAAGCATCTACTCAGCAGATTGAGGAGCTGAAACGTCAGCTGGAAGAAGAAACTAAAGTGAGTTCCACCTAAGATCCTCTTGGCTAATCAAATAGAAACATGGCCCATTAGCTTGGGATGTGCAAATTAAATGTCACTGAATAAGTGAATTTATGTCACTGAACTGGTACTTCTTCCCCAGGCCAAGAACGCACTGGCCCACGCCCTGCAGTCCTCCCGCCACGACTGTGACCTGCTGCGGGAACAGTATGAGGAGGAGCAGGAAGGCAAGGCCGAGCTGCAGAGGGCGCTGTCCAAGGCCAACAGCGAGGTTGCCCAGTGGAGGACCAAGTACGAGACGGACGCCATCCAGCGCACGGAGGAGCTGGAGGAGGCCAAGTATGCACTGTGAACTCCGGGAACAAAAATGACACGATTTCTTAGTGTCCAACTCAGCCACTCCCAGAAGCAGTTGTGGTGATATTGGGGAAGGTGGTAACATAATAGAAGCTAACGTTTACTGAGTATATACAATGCTTCAAATACTATATATATATATTATTAGCACATTTAGTTTTCATAGTAACATTATTTTGGGATTATTATTCTTATTCCTATTTACACATGAGGAAATTGAGGCCATGAGAAGTTAACCAACTAACCCAAGGGCCTTTGATTAATCCCAAGGATATATGGTAACCAGGCATTCTGAATCCAGAGCCTACCTTAAGCACTGCTATGGAAAGAGACAGCTCTTCAAACCCATGTTAGAGGCCACTGAACAATAATGTCCAGGATTGGTGTAAATCAAGTAAAGCCTTAGTCCGTGTACAGACTAAAGCAGACTTTCAAGTAGATCTTCTTGGGTAACAGGGCTAAAGAACTGTCTGAACCTTAAAGATGTAGTGTTAGCACACTATTGGGAATTAAAACTGTAGGTGATTCAGAAGGAAAAAACAGCCCTGCCTTTGCTCAAACGGCAAGAGATGTCCTGACTTATCCATCAACTTCTTTCTCTGCTGAAATTGTTTAAATATATTTAGGAGAAAGTGGCTACTTTTCTTTAAAGATAAAGTACACAAAATGAAATGGAAACTTTGAGAAAGCAAACTAATGTGCTTAGTACATTTCTGTCCAATAAAACATCTAGTTAGCCTTAAATACTCTTTGGAATTAGAGATGTAATCAATAAACTTGTCCTAGCCACACATTCGCCCCCATCATACTCAACCAGAAGTCTTGAAACTTCTGAATTAGTTATGTAGTAAGATAGATGGAACACTAAGAATTCAACAGCATATCAAGGACTTGAATCCAATTTTTCACCACTTTGGATCTTTTCATATAGTTTAGCAATCTAGAAGGCAGTTCTGGCTACCCGCTTTGCCAACCATGCTATTTGTCATGGACACAGGACTGTTGAGAGGGACCGGAGAGCTTCCTGCTTGCCCAACTCTCCTTAAATGCCTGGTTCACTTGATAGGAAGAAGCTGGCCCAGCGTCTGCAGGATGCCGAGGAGCACGTGGAAGCCGTGAATGCCAAGTGCGCCTCCCTGGAGAAGACCAAGCAGCGGCTCCAGAACGAGGTGGAGGACCTCATGATTGACGTGGAGAGGTCCAACGCCGCCTGCGCCGCCCTGGACAAGAAGCAGAGGAACTTCGACAAGGTGGCCCAGCCTGCTGACACTTCAGCCGTGTGTCACTTGGTCTCCCTGTCTCCTTGCACTGGCTGATGATTTACTGCTTTTCAGGTCCTCTCAGAATGGAAGCAGAAGCAAGAGGAAACGCAGGCTGAGCTCGAGGCCTCCCAGAAGGAGTCCCGCTCTCTCAGCACTGAGCTGTTCAAGATCAAGAATGCCTACGAGGAGTCCCTGGATCACCTTGAAACCCTAAAGCGAGAGAATAAGAACCTGCAACGTGAGTCCTTTGAATGTCCCAACCCCACATTGCCCTGCTGGGTCCTTTCATGTTGCCATCACCTCACAACTTCTCCTTGACTGCTCACCCACAGAGGAGATCTCTGACCTCACTGAGCAGATTGCGGAGGGGGGGAAGCATATCCACGAGCTGGAGAAGATAAAGAAGCAAGTGGAACAAGAAAAATGTGACATCCAGGCTGCCCTAGAGGAAGCAGAGGTGAGTATTACTAGGATATAGGGAGGGAAATCAAAGACAAACATCAGTGAAACACTCCAAGGGAGCAATGACACTGAAACATATACCTTACACCAAGCTGGTGAGAAGTTGAACTTATATAACCTCTATGAAGGGCAATCTGGCAATAATAATCAGAAACCTTAAAAATATATGACCCATCGGCCTGACCTGTGGTGGTGCAGTGGATAAAACGTTGACCTGGAATGCTGAGGTCGCCAGTTTGAAACCCTGGGCTTGCCTGGTCAAGGCACATATGGGAGTTCATGCTTCCTGCTCCTCCCTTCTCTCTCTCTCTCTCTCTCTCTCTCTCTAGCTCTCTCTCTCTCTCTCCTCTCTCTAAAATGAAGTCTTTAAAAATGTAAAAAAAAAAGTCTATTAAAAATTGTATGACCCATCAATTCTATTTTTAAGAAAAGACTCTTAAATGGAAGTAAAGCTTTGAGCACAGGACGTCTAATTCAAGAACAAGATGAAGAAAATGATGTGCTCTGACTGAAGAGCTCAGTTGGATAGAGCAGTGTTTTTCAATCCCCAGTCAATGAACGGGTCTGCGAGAAATCTCATGCTGTTCTGTGAAGGAGTTAACCACCCTGATGTTGTAAAAAGATTGTAGACTCAATGATCTTAGTCGAATTCACTTATGCTCAGTGTGATTTCTACCTTAGCGGTCCCCAAAATAATCTTCCTATTTTCACTGATCCCCAAGTATAAAAAGCACTTGTCCCCAAGTGGTTGAAAACCAGCAGGTTAGAGCACCATCATGGTATGCCAAAGTTGAGGGTATGATTCTCAGTTTGGGGCACATACAAGAATCAACCAATGAATGCACAAATAAGTGAAACAACAAATTGACGTTTCTTTCTTCCCCTCCCTCCTCTCCCTCCCCTCTTCCTCTTTCTAAAATCAATAAATTAAAAAAAAGAAAATTATGGAACATCCATATGATGCAATTTATACTGAGGTTAAATACAATTAATACAGAGAAAGATTTATGACAGTTTTAAAAGTAACATATTGTGCATATATAGTATAAATTTATTTTGTAGAAATATATATAAATAGAAAAAAGACTAGGAAAAATGCGTAACATTAAAATGGTTACCTCTGAGTGGGGGCACAACATGAGGTTTTTTCCTTTGTTTTTATATATCGCCCCATGTTCTACAGTGAACATGTATTATGTGATCCGATAAAAAAACATTTTAAAATTGAGAATTTCTACAACAGAAATTAGAATATCACACATGAACATTTTAATTTATGAAACAAGTTGAGTTTACATAAGTTTAATTATATAATTTTTGATAGTATTTACATAAACATTTCTATGTAAATATTTACATAAATATTTCTATATTTACAAAGCACCTTTATTACAGAGCTGCCGTGTACAATCCATGACTGTATAAACAAAAGAATGATTTACCTATCAGGTTCCTGGAACTATTGTAATGTACTTTTTAAAATTACATAAACTGGTATTAATAAGAGTTTGGCTTACAAGAAATATATGTCAAACATTCAAGTTCTTTTCCAGTATTAATGAATCACTTTTTTTTAAGGCATCTCTTGAGCACGAGGAAGGAAAGATCCTTCGCATCCAGCTGGAGTTGAACCAAGTCAAGTCTGAGATTGACAGGAAAATTGCTGAAAAGGACGAGGAAATTGACCAGCTGAAGAGAAACCACATCCGAGTGGTGGAGTCCATGCAGAGCATGCTGGATGCCGAGATCAGGAGCAGGAACGATGCTCTGAGAGTCAAGAAGAAGATGGAGGGGGACCTGAATGAGATGGAGATCCAGCTGAACCACGCCAACCGCTTGGCTGCAGAAAGCCTGAGGAACTACAGGAACACCCAGGGCATCCTGAAGGTAAACGCGTCCACATTTAACGGTCCAGATAAGTCAGACAAGTTACTGGTCTTCCATTTCCCAAAACACCTTCTGCCGTGGACCAGCACGGCTCCTAATAACGGTGCAGAATTAAGGAAACACACTTATTAAGAAAAAATGGGACCGGGAGGACTCTTCAAATACTGATGGCAATATCCGAGTGCCCCGTAGCCCCAGTTTGCTTTATTATATAGCCATATGCAAATCAAGGAAGTCCTTGATACAAAGTTACACATCTGAGGCTAAAGCAGGAACTCTCCCAAGGCATAAACAGGAATCCCCCTACCATGCATAAGTGAAATGGACCAACATCTGAACAAAGAGTAAGAGGAAGGGTATGGAAATTGCTTCCAGCAACTTAAGAAAGCAAGTGAAGCAGGGGCAAATACTCAGCATCATAGCCAATATGGAGGTGGAGGGGGGAGAACTTAGCCTTTTGCTAAGCCTCGAATCTACAAAGGCTTTTTGCCATTTACGGTCCACAATAACCTTCTTGTTAAAACATCCTTTTTTTCTTTCTTTTAACAAATTATATAGCTCATAGTATGGAGATAACTAAATTAAACACAGAGAATAAAATTTTTTATTTAGCAATTAAATTTAATGGGGTGACAGTCAATAAGAATACATAGATTTCAGATAAACATCTCTGTAGTTTGAATGTTTGTTGCGTTGTGTGCCCACCACTCCAAGTCAAATCATTAACCGCCACCGTATATTTGACCCTCTTTATCTCCCTCCCCCACCATCTTCCTCTGGTAACTATTTTACTTTTGTCTACAAAATAAGAGTGAGACTACCCCCTCATAGGGTTATTATGGGGGTCAAATGAGACAATAGATATCAAGTACTGGGTAGAGCAGGGGTCGGAAACCTATGGCTCGTGAGCCAGATGTGGCTCTTTTGATGGCTGCATCTGGCTCACAGACAAATCTTTAATAAAAAAAAATAACGTTAAAAATATAAAACATTCTCGCCTGACCAGGCGGTGGTGCAATGGATAGAGCATCGGATTGGGATGCGGAGGACCCAGGTTCGAGACCCCGAGTCACCAGCTTGAGCGCGGGCTCATCTGGTTTGAGCGCGGGCTCATCTGGTTTGAGCAAAAGCTAAACCCAAGGTCGCTTGGGCCCAAGGTCGCTGGCTTGAGCAAGGGGTTACTCGGTCTGCTGAAGGCTTGTGATCAAGGCACATATGAGAAGGCAATCAATGAACAACTAAAGTGTCGCAATGTGCAATGAAAAACTAATGATTGATGCTTCTCATCTCTCCGTTCCTGTCTGTCTGTCGCTGTCTATCCCTCACTCTGACTCTGTCTCTATAAAATAAATAAATAAATAAAAATAAAACATTCTCATGTATTACAATCCATTCATTTCCTACCGCTCATGTTCATGGTTGCGGATGGCTAGAGCCAATCACAGCTGTCCTCCAGGACACCACCAAATTTTTATTGAATAATGTGTAAAGTGCATGGGTCGTTGTATGGCTCTCACAGAATTTCATTTTAAAATATGTGGCGTTCATGGCTCTTTCAGCCATAAAGGTTCCCTACCCCTAGGGTTAGAGCATATGGAAAATGCTCCATAATTATAGACGTTAGGACTCGCAAGTGTAAAATGTAACCAGTTAATGTCATAAATAGAATAATCTGATTCCCAAAAAGTCTTTTTTATCCGAGTTAGTGGCATCACCATATTCGTGTTCTTTCCAGTGACAGGCCTGTTACTTCCTATTCCTGGTACCAGTACATTCTTCCAGTTCATCTCCAAGGATGTTCACATCCTCTTCACAGTATCTAAAGCCTTTTTTTTTCTTTAACAGGATACTCAGCTGCACCTGGATGACGCACTCCGGGGCCAGGAGGACCTGAAGGAGCAACTGATGATGGTGGAGCGTAGAGCCAACCTGCTGCAGGCCGAGGTGGAGGAGCTGCGGGCCTCTCTGGAGCAGACGGAAAGAAGCCGGAAAATCACAGAGCAGGAGCTCCTGGATGCCAGTGAGCGCGTCCAGCTTCTGCACACCCAGGTGGGATTCTCACATCAAACAAATGCTGTTGTACTGTCAAGTGGTGAATGTGAATTATACAGCGAAAGTATTCTGTTTTTATAAATAGGCTGTTCACAAAAATTAGGGGACATGTTATTGCTTCATATTCATTTTGAAATATCCCCTAATGTTTTTGAGCAGTATATATTTTTGAATTAGGGTTTTGCTTTTCTTCAGATAAACACCGGGAAGTGGAATTTCTGGGTCCTTCTTTGTCTCTTGTTTTAAAGTCTATTTTGTCTGATTTAAATATTGCTATCCTAGCTTTTTTTGTTGTTTCCATTTTCATGAAATATCTTTTCCACCCCTTAACTTTCAGTATGTATGTGTCTTTCCATCTAGGGTCTCATGTAAGGGCCTTGTTTCTTAATTCATTCAGTCACACTATGCTTTTTCAATAAAGCACTTAGCCAATTTACATTTAATGTAATTAATGACAGGTATGTGCTTATTGTTATTTTAATTATTTTCATACTATATTTATAAGTGGTTGGTCTACTATGTTTACTATATGTCTTTACTAGTAAGAATTTTTTCTTTCATATAGTTTCTTCTAGTTTTAGACTTTTCTTTTCCACAAAAGAATTCTTTTGAAGATTTCTTGTAATGCTGGTTTAGTTGGGGATGAACTCCTTTAGCTTTTGCTTGTCTGGGAAAATCTTGATGTCTCCTTCAATTCTGAATGACAATCTGGCTAGGTAAGGTATTCTTGGATGTAGGTTTTCTTCTCTCATCATGTAGAATACATCCTGCCACTCCCTTCTGACCTTCAAAGTTTCTTTTGAAAAGTCAGCTGATAGTGTTGCAAGTCATTCCCTTCTATGTAACTAGTTGTTTTTTTTCTTGCTACAGTTAAGATTCTCTTTTTAACTTTTAAAAATTTAATTATTGTGTCTTGGTGTTGGTCTCTTTGGATTCATCTTATTTGGAACTCTCTAGGCTTCCTGGACTTGGATGTCTGTTTTATTCACCAGGTTAGAGAAATTTTCAACCATTATTTCTTCAAATAGGTTTCCATCCCTCTCTTTCTTTCTTTCTGTTCTTTCTGGAACTGTTACTATTTGAATGTTAGTATGCTTGATGTTGTCCCAAAGGTCCCTTATGCTATTCTCTTTCTTTTTAACTCTTTTTTGATCTTTCAATTAGGTATTTTCCACTATCCTGTATTCCTGATTGTTGATCCATTCTTCTGCATCATCTGATCTACTGTTTATTTCTTACAGTGTATTTTTCATTTCAGTTGTCATCTTCTTCAGTTCTGCCAGGCGTCCCCAAACTACGGCCCGCGGGCCGCATGCGGCCCCCTGAGGCCATTTATCCAGCCCCCTGCTGCACTTCTGGAAGGGGCACCTCTTTCATTGGTGGTCAGTGAGAGGAGCACTGTATGTGGTGGCCCTCCAACGGTCTGTGGGACAGTGAACTGGCGCCCTGTGTAAAAAGTTTGGGGACCCCTGTCAGATAGGCCCTTTTTTTAAATCATATTTTATTTCACTGTCAAATTTTTCACTGAGTTTACCCATTTGTCCACAGAGTTCAATGAGCATCTATCTTTAAAACTATTACTTTGAGCTCTTCATCTAATAGACAGCTTACCTCAGTTTCATTTAGTTCCTTTTCTGGGTTTTCAGCCTATTTTTTTGTTGATTTTGTTTGTTTGGAATGTATTCTTTTCTCACATTTTACCTGTTTGTTTTTATGTATTAGGTAGATCAGCTAAATCTCCTGCTGTTGAAAAAGTGTCATTATTTAGAAGGTTTCCTATGGGACCCAGTTGTGGAATCCCTCTTGCCACCAGAGTCAGGTGCTCCATAGGTATCCCCTCGTTGGACTAGTGTAGCCTTCTGTTGTATCTGGTCCACACCTTTTGTGGACACACTGGTAGGTGAGGCTGGTCCCTAGCCTACTGGCTGTGAGGCCAGGCCACAACTTTCTCAAGCTCAGTGGTATGCAAGTTAAGCCTTGGGTGTGGCTGGTTGTGAGGCCCAGCCATACTGTTGCAGACATACTGGTGTATACTGGTGCTAAAACTGTCCACTGAGTGTGGCAGGACAAGAGCCACTCTGGAGGGGTGTTAACCTCAGTAGGTCCTCAAGGAAATGTCAGGGGTGAACAGTGTTAGCAAGGTTACCAGAAAGTGTCAAAAATAGTGCCTTCCAGTTAGGTTAAAAAAGGGGAAGAGGGGAACAGCATCTGCCAGCACCTCTCAAAAGAAAGTTCCAACATATCTTCATCCTCCAGCACACACCCTAAAATTAGTCAATGTATCATCTTTGTGTATAGCCTACGTGCTTTTCATATTGCTGCCTCCATGCCAGGACTCAGAAAGAATGCAACCTGGGTTTCCTACAGCCCTTTGGCTCCCCCAGACGTAAAACCCACTGATTTTTAGAGCCATATATAAAGGGCTCCTTTTCCTGGTGCAGGTCTCCTAGGCTAGGGCCTTGACCCCTCACTCTTCGGGATAACCTCCATAGTTGTGATCCTTCCCACATGTGAGTCACTGCATGGGGAGTCTGGGATAGGAGAGGTCTTGACTAGACTCAATCTCTACCTGTCTTACCTATGTCAATGTGCCTTTTTCTTTACATCCATCACAGAAAATCTGTTCTGCTAGTAGTCATGTCATTCTCAGAGACAGCTATTCTATATGTAGCTGTAGTTTTGGTATCAATGAGAGTAGACGAACTTGGGAACTTTCTACTTCACCATATTAAACTTGAAGCCATAGCCTCACTTTTGAATGTCAGTTTAGCTTGTCTGTAAAATGTTCCTGTGGTTGGTGCAGAGCCCCCACAAAAAACTATTTCCAAATAGGATTGCTGAGTCACTCTCTGTCTTTTTTAGATTTTCTACCCCCCAAAAAGGATATTACTTTTTTATTTAAAAATAAGGTTTGGTTCTTTATTTTGAAAACCATGATGTGCAGTAAACATGGATAAAGATATCTGTTAACTCCAAAATCTGAAAATGTTCCATGAAACATTTCTTAGCATTGTTGTGTTTATTGTCCCTATGCCTTGCCCAGTCAGTAAATGCAGTAGCACCCTCCAATCATTTTAACAACCAAACATATCTATGCCCAAACATTTCCAAGAACCCTCTGAGGCAGTAGTGCTTCCCTTTGAGAACCACTGGGTTGAGATTTTAAGAAAATGTTTTTATAAGACTAATGTAGCATTTTTGAAAGGACCAAAGCATGAAAATACGCAGAGAATAGATTACTTCTAAGTGAGAATCTCCCAGTGCCGGGCACTTACAAAAGGATCTATTCTTTTCTAATATTTCCAACCTATAAAGATACAAGACTAGTGAGGTCCAGTTGAAATAGAACTGAAAGAGCAATTAATTTAGATATTCTTATATCTCAGAAGTCCTTATGCATAAATCAGGTGACACTTGTGGCAGCAGTGAGGGGGGTTTACAACCTTGTAAATAATTACTTTGCACTGAATAAATATTTAAAGTTGAGTGAAATGTTGCCATTAGTCCCTTGTATGAGCAAATAAATAAGACATTTATAAAGTCCCAAAAGGGCATGCTAATTCACACTGACTGGTTTTTAACAGAACACTAGCCTGATCAACACCAAGAAGAAATTAGAAAATGATGTTTCACAACTCCAGAGTGAAGTGGAAGAAGTAATTCAAGAATCCCGCAATGCAGAAGAGAAGGCCAAGAAGGCCATCACTGACGTGAGCGAGACGAGCGTTTGCTTTACTAAAACACATGGCTACCTGCCATTGCCAGGCTTCCTTACTTTCTTGATCTCCTTACTAATCAGGCGGCCATGATGGCCGAGGAGCTGAAGAAGGAGCAGGACACCAGCGCCCACCTGGAGCGGATGAAGAAGAACCTGGAGCAGACGGTGAAGGACCTGCAGCACCGTCTGGACGAGGCGGAGCAGCTGGCCCTGAAGGGCGGGAAGAAGCAGATCCAGAAACTGGAGGCCAGAGTGGGTGTCTCAATCTCTCCAAGTCTGAGAAAAGAAAAAAAGGAACTCCCTCTACCCTTCTCTCTTCCTGCATATTTGACTTCCCTCCTTGTTCTGAGGCTGGGGACATCCACGTAATACCTTCAGTAGGTCCTGAGCTAATTATTATCCTCCAAGACTGACTCCATAAGTATCTTGCTTGGTTGCAGGTACGTGAACTTGAAGGAGAGGTTGAAAATGAACAGAAACGCAATGCTGAGGCTGTTAAAGGTTTGAGGAAACATGAGAGAAGAGTAAAGGAACTTTCTTACCAGGTAAGGAAATAGCTTCCTAGAATATCCAGACTTCCTGCCAGTGGGAAATTGGAAACCTGGTGGTGATTCATGTGTCACTCAGATAGATATCACTAACTTTATATATATAAGAGGAAAATGACATAGTTGCCTATCACAGACCTATACTAAGCTTGAAAAATCAGGAAGGCCTCTAGCATAAGAGAGGAAAGAATACAGGTTTTAAAGCCAGATAAATGGGTATTAGCCCTCATCTGGCCTCTCTTATTTTTTAAACTTGGGTAGATTACTTAACACTCTAAACCTTAGCTTCATCACCTATGAAATAGAACAATAACATCTACTCTCCATGGTAGGAAAATAAGGGTTAGAAAGGTTGTGTACACACAGTTATCGAATACAGTGCCTGCACATAGTGGACATTTAATAAGAATGGTGATTGTTATTACTATGAAGAAAGCCTCGGAGTTGACCAACTTTACCCCAGGCCCACTGCCATCAAAGCAAAGTGACTTATTTTACTACCTCTAGCAGAGTTATTTTATTGGGTTGACTGCAGATCGTTTTTTCAAACTTCCAGACTGAGGAAGACCGCAAGAATGTTCTCAGACTGCAAGACTTGGTAGATAAATTACAGGCAAAGGTGAAATCATATAAAAGACAAGCAGAGGAGGCTGTAAGTATCTTTATGTCTTGGGGGTGGGAGGGAGAAATCTTTTGGAGAGGTAGAAAATGTATAAAGAAATCATGTTAAATGAGAAAGGATATAAAGTAAGAATATATAACTCATTTTTAGAAGAGATGATTTTATAAATACAAATTTACCCCCAAATCCTAATTACAGAATAAGACTTTAAGAAGAGATATTTTATTATTAAACAATTTGTAAGGTTTGCAGGAAAAAGAAAGTTCTAACTAACTCACCTTATTTGACAGCTGAAAAGAATATATAGTAGAAACTAACCCCATGGTAAGTATTCCTCTCCCTCTAGAAATGAACAAACTCAAGTGTTTTCAAATGCCAAACTTACATCTTGTACCCCAACTGACCTATACATTCACTACCAGTATCATCCTCAGGGGCTCGTCTCTCCACATTAAGGACATGTTGGAAGCTTCTTCAGCTTCACTATTTCTAGTTTGTTCCAATTCTTCCAGACACATGAAGTAGGCAGGAAGCAAGGCAAGGAAAGGAGAGGCACAAACAGTAGGGAGTCCAAACAACAGACATGCTTTCTCCCTAGCCCCATTTTCCCTTTTTCTGTATATTGGAGTAAAAATACATGGCCAAAAATAAAAATAAAAATGTTTTAAGTGGGATTTTCCCAAAGTTGTAGTTTGACCTTAGATTTACTTACTAAGCTCTGTAACAGAGAGTACCTGGGTCCCTCCCTCCTTTCCACCCAGCCCATGCACTACAACTGGATTTCACGTTTGTATGAGTTTGGCATAATAACACTGTGCCTTAAGTTCTGTCCTGACTTGAAGTCAGATATGGCAAACTGACCACAAGAAATATTTCAGTTGAAAAAATAATCCTGTTTGGTGACAAGTGCAATGAGAACCACAAAGTGTAATTCTCACATTTTTATCTCTCTTCCCAGGAGGAACAATCCAACGCCAACCTCGCTAAATTCCGCAAGCTCCAGCACGAGCTGGAGGAGGCGGAGGAGCGGGCCGACATCGCCGAGTCCCAGGTCAACAAGCTGCGGGTGAAGAGCCGCGAGGTGCACACAAAGGTCATGAGTGAAGAGTGATCAGGCCCTGATGCTGTGGAGTGACTGAAGAGAGGCACAGAATGTGCTCTTTTTGGTCACTTACTTTCCTACGTTTAATTTTCTCTTACTGTTGAGTAAATAAAACTAAACTTATCAATTAAACCAACTGTCACTTTTATTTTCAGAATTACTTTCTTTTAAATACAATTCTCACTTAGCTATTATTTTCAATAACATATATGGCTTTGCAGAGCCTTCAATATTCTTATCTCCGTCGCCACCCAGCATCCCCTTTTCCAGACTCCTACCATACTATTCTCTTTTGCTGGTCTTTATGTTACTAAATCTTTCTAGATGGTTAAATATTACAAGGAAAACACTCCCTGAGACTGCCTT
Organism: Saccopteryx leptura; assembly: GCF_036850995.1. Classification (NCBI taxonomy): domain Eukaryota; kingdom Metazoa; phylum Chordata; class Mammalia; order Chiroptera; family Emballonuridae; genus Saccopteryx; species Saccopteryx leptura. The sequence goes on along the minus strand of NC_089504.1, from coordinate 360,433,079 downwards.
TTCAGACAGGATACATACATTCATGTATACACTGCACAAAGTTATTGAGCATCTACTACGTGCCACTGGTCAACACCATGAGTCATTAGCAAAGTAAGAATTAAAACATAATGAGCTATCACTACACACCTATTACAACAACAGTCCAAGTGCTGGCCAAGAGGTGGAGGAACTGGACCCCTCATTTCTGCTAGTGATAATGTGAAATGGCAAACCATGTGGGAAAGTTTTACAGCTTCTTTAAATGTTAATTGTCCATTTGTTCCAGTCATTCTATTCCTAAGTGTTTACCCAAGAGAAATGAAAACATACATACATACAAAAACGTGTACACAAATAGTCACAGCATATTTATCTGTAATAGCCAAAACTGAGCCCTGACCAGTTAGCTCAGTGGTAGAGCGTTGGCCTGGCATGCGGGAGTCCCGGGTTTGATTCCCGGCCAGGGCACACAGGAGAAGTGCCCATCTGCTTCTTCACCCCTCCCCCTCTCCTTCTTCTCTGTCTCTCTCTTCCCCTCCCGCAGCCAAGGCTCCATTGGAGCAAAGTTTGCCCGGGTGCTGAGGATGGCTCTGTGGCCTCTGCATCAGGCGTTAGAATGGCTCTGATTGCGGCAGTGCGACGCCCTGGATGGGCAGAGCATCGCCCCCTGGTGGGCATGCCGGGTGGATCCCGGTCGGGCGCATGCGGGAGTCTGTCTGACTGTCTCTCCCCGTTTCCAGCTTCAGAAAAATACAAAAAAAAAAAAAAAAAACCACATATGCATAAACATTTATACACAAATGTTTGCTAGACTATTAAAAAGAACAAAAAATTAGAGCACCCTAAATGCCCAACAAAGGAAAACTGGTTAAATAAATTACAGTACATTCATAGAACACAATGCTATGTAACTTTGACAATTCATGATGTAAAAGAAGAATTAATACCATGAGGAAATTTTCATAATCTGTTAAGTTTTAAAGGCAGAACACTAAACCATGCTTATGAGCTGATACCCCAAGTGTGTGTTTAAAATAGATTGTGCACGTGTTTACGGAAACCTGGAAGAGTAGGCGTGAAAGGGCTTAAACCAAATTTAGGCAGAGATGACTTCCACGCTAAAATTTTAGGAGTGATCTTAAATTTTCCTTCAGCAGAGTTGAATATATTTTGTAATATTTCTACCAGATGTATATACTATTTTTGGAATTTTTTTTAAAAGGCTCATGATGTTGTTTTTTTTTTTTTAAATAACTCACTAAAAGTAAGCTGCTTCTTAAGACTTCATAGACACTTCTCATCAAAGACAAGGATCTCCCTGACAACAGAAAAGCGAAGAAGAGGCAGCAAGGGTCATTTGATGGATGGGACCATTAGCGCAGCTGCTCAAAGCTGTTGCCTTTCATCCAAGCTTTCGGGAAGGATTAACATTCCAGGGCTAACCCAGCAGCTGTCCCGGAGCGAACGTCAATCAGCCTCCTGGCCGTGGCGGGGATCTGGGCACATGTTACCCACACCCGTGTCCCCAGGCACCTCCGCGGCAGACCTCCTAGGTCGTGCTTTTTCCTAAGTGGGAAGCAGAAGCATCAGCTGTGGGCAGACGGAAAGAACCTACCTCACTTACGGGTGGAATTCACCGGCTTGTGTCCTCCCTGCCTGGTTCCCAAGGCCACCAAGAGGTGGCAGCTGCCCAAGCCCAGGAGGAAAAACAAAGCCTCGCCTGTCTGTGATGCAGGAGAGAAAAAAACAAACAAAAAACCAGTCCCCTTGGGGGGGGACGCCCAGAGCAGGGCGAAGCTTCCATTACAGCAGCCTGACCTTCAGGACCATTTCCTCAGCTCCTCACAGACACTACTGGGGAAACTGAGGCACGGCCCGGCGGGAGGGCTCGAAGGATGGGATACTTTGTTAAGGACATGGATGGGAAAGGTCATACCTTCTTTTTAGCAAAAGAATCCGGTAGTTTTTCGGTAGTCTAAAAATAATAATAATAATTCAACGAAGACCCACAGACTGTATGTAGCACCCAAGATGAAGTCAGCACGGCAGAATGTACAGGAATATGTCTGTGCAAACCTAACAACACGCTTCGAACTGCACGGAAAAACTGCAACTGCAGTTCCGCGACGGACGAGTTTCTCAAAACCGGCCTTGTGGCCCAGTCACGTCGAGGGCCCTGCATCCAAGATGTCCTCTCCCCCTTCAATTTCAGCCTCTCCGCCCTACAGCCTCACACAGCCACTGTCTGGAATCGACGGGCCTCCCCCCAAAAAGTCACGGGGATGGCCACGGCCTTTCTTACCCACAAACTGGCTACCCCGCACTTCCCGCTGGGTCACACAATCGCCGCCAGGGGGGGGGGGCCAACATGGCGAGGCCACGTCCTGCCTTCCTTCCTCAGCCGTCTCGCCCTTCCCATGATGCCCCGGGACACACCGGAAGTGACCCCTCTGTTCTCGCGAGAAGTTGAAGCCTCGTTTCTCTCCAGCAGTCAGAGCACAGGGTTACCTGAAGTCTTTTTCTGTGTGATCCACCCACCCACCCATCCCCAACTAAATCCTCAGCTCATTTTGCGAAAAACAACTTTTTATCCCCAATGCCCGGAAAAAGTGTCTTTAGAAGCCATTTGTTATATGGAGAGAAGACACTCAATAAGTTACTTGTGTTGGAAAGTATGAAGCAGAAGGGAATAGAAAAACATAGCAGAAAATAGGGCCAACACTTAGCGCGTGCGTGTGTGCGCACGCGCACGCGCACACACACACACACACACACACACACAGAGAGAGAGAGAGAGAGAGAGAGAGAGAGAGAGAGAGAGAGAGAGAGAGCTGCCTTTATAATAACAGCTGACATTTAAACCTCCAAATCTTTATCTTACTTTTCCAGTCTCTAACCATTTGGCACCTAGCCTACCTGGGTCAGTTCATTCCTTCCTACTGTTTCTTCACCCCCTTCGCCCTGCCCTACTGGCTTCTGTTGTTGTTGTTCCTGTGCTGGCAAACTCACCTCCCAAAGCCTTCAGATTTGTTTCCGCTGCCTAGAACACTGTCCTCTGTTCATATTCTCATGGCTTGCTCCTTCACTTCACTAAAGTGGCCGTTTAAATATTATCTCTTCAGAGAAACTTTTCCTGATTTATCTACTTAAACACCACATAGCCATTATTGTCTTATCCTGATTTTCCATTCCTTCAAAGCATCTGACACACACACACACACACACACACACACACACACAAACTACAATAGAATTTCCATGAGGACAGAGAAGTTGCTTGTTTTGTTCCCTGGTACTTAAAATCCTCCCAGGGCAGAGTAGGCTCTCAATGAATATTTGATGAATAAACAGTTAAATGAGTGCATGCTTCCTATGTTGCTGGCTCTGTGCATTACAGTTTTAAAATTAGCACTAGGTGTGAATTTTTGTCATCATCCTGGCTTAGTGGGAGATCTCAAACTGGTCCCATCCAACCTCACGTTAGTCAAGCTTGAGGATTTTGCAATCATCCCCCCAACCGCCTTTCAGGTAGGGTGATGGACTTCTCTAGATTTGCCTGGGACTCTCCTGATTTTAAAACCGAAAGCCACAGGAACTTCTTCAATTCTACGCAAAGTAGCATGGTTGGTCCCCCTACTTCAGCTATCCATGATCCATCTTTTTTGTTTTGTTTAATTGTTGTTTGTGCAAGGGTGTGTGTGTGGGGGGGTGAGGAGTTGCCTGAAGAGTGTTGTGAGCCATCTGAACAGGAAATTAGCCATATGCAGTGGGTAGGATAGGAGGATTGGATGGGCCAGTGGTTGAACTGGGGTCAGCTTGTGGGGCTCACCAAACAGCAACATTAAACACATGAAGGAGCGACACAGATGATGCTGTCCTGACTTCCAGAGCCCTCTGGCACTGGCAGTGGCAGGTGCTTTCTCTAGAGAGAAAGCCCCTGGTTGCCACACCTGAGGCTTTCTCCTGTCACCATGGCCCTACCTGCTCTCCCTTCTTCCAAACCACCATGTCAGCTCCAAATAGAACCCTTCCAGGATTTCACAAACTCAGTTGTCGCAAGAACTCATGAGATAGGTATTGTTCTGAGCCCATGTCACTGATGAAGAAATTGAGGCTCAGGAAACTTACATAACTTGACCAAATTCACATTGCTTAGATGGTGGGTGCAGTCAGGATTTGAACCCCAACATTTTGACTCTCAAGGTCCATTCTGAGTTACTATATTAATCATGAAAATTCTAATAATATAAATGCATATTTTAGATGTTCTGTAATGAACATATATATACATTCAAGGTGAGGCAAAAGTAGGTTTACAGTCATTTGTGTGGAAAATAATACAGTGATTAACAAATGAGAATACAAGATCAAACTCAGTGTTTCCCATGCTCACAACTGTAAACCTACTTTTGTCTCACCCTGTATATATTTAGGATATATCATTTAAGACCCCAGTAATAGTAAATGAAAGTGATTACTCATGCTTTTCTTAGTTTTAATGAGGTTTTAAGCAACCAAAGTAAACAATACAGGGCTAATAGACAGGAAAAAAACAAATTACAGAGGCCGTAAGTCTCACAGGAATCAGTCAAGGTTATGAAGTCGGGCAGGGAAGTATCCAGTTTACTGAGCGGACTTGGCTGGGATTTCTTCTCCGAACACAATGTTCCCCAGCCATCCAACCCCTCCACGTTGCTTTGGAGAAGGATGCCTGGTTTGTGTGTCATTTGGAGAAGCGTGTGTAATTCTGAGAGCATTAGTGTCTTACAGGATCTTGCAAAGCCCGAAGCAGCTGTCTTCAAGTGAAAAGACAAACCGGACTTGGAGTCAGAGATGTTTGTTTGATTCCTATTATGCTACACACTAACTGTATGACTAGTCACTTAACCTTCCCAAGCATTGGTTCTCCCATCAGTAAAAATATCAGGCTATCTCTTCATTGAGGTTTAAAGAGAATCAATTTAAATAATTCTCTTGATAGCCCCCTATCAACTCTGCCTTGTAAACTTTCAGTGGACAAATGCCAGCAGCGAAGAAGGTTATGTATTGCATTTGAAAGTGCTCTGAATGACTGGCCTTGGGTTTGAAACTAGAAGGGGAAGGGGTCTGTCTCTACCGTGGGCATAAATTAGGTTGCGTTTTACAGCCTCAATATCTGATTCTGTGTGGCCAGCATTAGATTAGACAGTATTCAAGACCCCACTTTAGTTCTAAAGTCTAAGAGTCTCACTGAAATCTTAAATCTTTCATTCAGTTCATAGATTTCATAGATGAACTAGTGTCATTCACTAATGTACCAGTCCTGTGACTTTCACCCGAAATTTCTGTTGCTGGCGGGGAACTTCCTGCTACTTTCTGAAATTTCATCTGTTACATAAGCTCTTAGAGAGTTGTAAAGAGTCAGGTGTGATCTTGCCATCGGCACAGCTAATTGCCCTTTCTTCTCACGTAGCCCTCTGAGGAATGACCTTGCTCACACTTGTTTCCTAGTCCTCTCTTTGTCCCTGCCAGTGTCTTCTATTTTCTACATGGTCTGTATCTACATGTCCACGGAATGCATCATATACAGTCATCAGTGGAGACATCTGTTCCTAGGAGAGTCAGGAAAATGTTTATTTCCTCTTTAACACCTACTCAGTCCTAACCCCTTACCTTCAAAGCTTCCACCCCCACCATACTGCTGACATTTATGTCAGGATGACCTCCCTGTGAATCAGTACCCTGTTCGTGGCCGCCTTCTCCTCCTCCTACTCCTCCTACTCCTCCTCTCCTTCTTCTTCTTCTTCTGCGTAGTGTTCTTCATTATGTCATCTCTCTTGCAAATATCACCTCCCTTGCCATCTCTTGACATGAATAAGAAAGCTCCCTTCCCTTTAGAGTGGACAGAATGATTTTGTAACACTAATGGAGAAAACTTTCATTCATAGAACCCCTCTCCGGTTTGAGTTGGAATGAGCTATAGACTCTGGGGCATCGTGCTGGGGTAAAGATAGGGTTCCCAAAAGGACATACGGAAGAAAAAATAGGCAGTTACCAAACTTACTAAGGATAAGGATGCAAGTGGTCTTCTTTACTTGAACACTTTTATTTTGCTGCATAACCAGATGAACAGGAACGCAGGTCTATGGCACAGCTAAATGACTCCCATAATAGAGGAACAACTGAGTACCAGTAGGAGTACGAAAAACAACTCAGGGAAGGAATGGAAATGAACTACCAACATCAGTGTGAAGAAAAATAGATTCTGTAGAACTGATGTTTCTGATAGAAACTGCGTACTTTACACTAGGGTATGTAATATTTTCCTCTTCTACATCTTCCCCGACAAAATCTTCAGTGAAGTCCACATAGATCACTTATATTTTGGCGTTGATGGGTTATTTTCAGAAGTCTTCATCAAGGTTGATATCGATTCTAACATACTGTTTGGTACGGGCTAGACACCGCTGCATGCAGACAGCGACATCTAGATGGTGAAGATATTATCTCCTCTGATCTCCACACCATCCTCATGACTTGGACAGAAACAGAGTTATTTTCCTGATTTTTCAGCTGAAGGGAGAACACAGTTGCCGAGACAGATGACGTGACTTGCCACAGTTAGTGTGCGGAGACATAAAATTGGACCCGTTTGGCTCTGCTGGCTCCCACGAGATCCCACGCAAATATTTCCCTGCCAAAAGAATGAACTTTTTCTTTCTTCATTCTTTGTATCTTCATTTACTCCTCCCACTTCTTAAACGTGCAGCCTTCCTCTGAGAACTCAGCCTCCCTAGGTTCAAGTGTTGCCTTCATACAGTCTCACACACACACACAAACACACACTCACACACACACACACACACACACACACACACACACACCCCTACAGCTCCAGCCTTGACCTCTGCTTTAAATTGCAGATCCTTATCTCTCCTGCTAGCTGGACATCACCATCCTCTCAACCTCGATATGTCTAAACTCTAAACTCATCCTTCCCCCTTCGGGATTTCCTCCTGCCTGGTTACCTGTCCGAGACTCCCAGGCTGAACTGAGACCTGGCTGAAGGCGGAGTCTCTGACTCCTGCTCCGCCTCCAACCCAGCGGTCAGTCATCTAGCTCCGTGGACCCCACTCTCTGCGCATTCCCTTTCTCTCTCTTTTTGAGTCTCATTCTAACCTACTGAATCAGGGCTCTCTTTGTCTTACACCATAATTATTATTTGTTATATTCAACGCAAGTAGATGTTAATATACATTGAGTGGATTTTTATATATTGATATAATGTGAGATGGGGCCTCAGAAAATAAGGCTACCGCTCACAGAGGTATTTTCACCTTCTTGGATTTAAAAGTTCTCTTTTCTTACTGGGCCTAAACGGGAAGATGCAGAGGACCGAGCGCACACCACACTTCCCTTTGAGTCTGCAGGGCGGACTTAGAGTCACCCGGGCACACCAGTGGAAAAGCCAGGAGTCTGCTGCTATGGGGCCTTTGAATACAGATCTAAATTCATAGGCGCATCTGGGGGTTCATTCAAACCATCTAACTATGGTCATCAGGGCCTGTGTAATCATCTTGGAATTTTATATCATATATATATATATTTATTTTACCATGTGTATGTATATTTTTATATATTTATTTTATATATATATTTATTATATATATATTTATTTTACCATGTGTATGTATATTTACATGTGTGTGTGTGTGTGTATGTATTTTACTATTGTGCTCAAACACCTCAGAAGATTCCCCAGTGATTTTAGACAAATGTCCCGAGCCCCTCACTGGCAGTGCATGCTCTGCACAAACAAGTGTGGCCCGCTTCTCCAGCCCTCACCTCTGCACTGCCCCCCAACCTTCCAGCGCTTCACGCCAGGCTTGCCCGGTCCGCCTTTCCTGACACCCTGGAACGTCTTGTTTCCAAGTCCTGCTTCCTCAGCTCCTCCTTCTTGTCCCTCCCGCCCATGTAAAGTCTGCCTTCTCTAAGACAGAGTGTAGGATACAGGTAAAAGCCAGGCTTTGGATGGAATCAGAAAGCCTGGATTTCAATTCTGGCTCGTTGCCTATCAGCTGTGGGGCCCCTGGCCAATCACGTAACTTCCTTAGCCCTTGGTTTCCCCAAATGGACAATAAGAACAATAATAATATAAATACTATAACCCCCTCAGGCTTATAATAACATAATAAACTATACAAAAAAATGCTAGGTGAACGAGAAAGATGGCTTCTGTCCTTCAAAGCAATAAAATTGTCATTCATAACCATTCTGATAATATTTTACATATACAGCATACTTTATGGGGTCTCAAATACCATGTACATGCATACAATCTACTGGGCTTCCCACTCACCTTGGCTCTTAACCTTGGAAAAGTGATCTACCCTTTTCCAGTCTGTGTACCCCCTGCACAATTCCATTATCAGCTCCTTTGGGGCCGTGACCTTATTTCATATCCCCATTCCCCGCTTTCAGCACAGAGCCCTGTACCGTGAAGGCACTCAGAAGGGATGTGCTTGTAGAAGGGAAAGGTTATAGGCACAGGATCTAGAACCGGAGAGGATTGTCCCTTCTGCCATTTACTACAAGTATGGCCTTGGGAGTTATGTAAACTCTCAGCGACCCAATGTCCTCAGCCATATAATGGGAATGATATTCACACCTAACTCACAGAACTGTTATGAAACTCCACTAAACCGACATGAACAAAGCCTGAGTTCTTGATAAATGTTAAGCATTACTATTAAGTAGCCCTGGCCGGTTGGCTCAGCGGTAGAGCGTCGGCCTAGCGTGCGGAGGACCCGGGTTCGATTCCCGGCCAGGGCACACAGGAGAAGCGCCCATTTGCTTCTCCACCCCTCCGCCGCGCTTTCCTCTCTGTCTCTCTCTTCCCCTCCCGCAGCCGAGGCTCCATTGGAGCAAAGATGGCCCGGGCGCTGGGGATGGCTCCTCGGCCTCTGCCCCAGGCGCTAGAGTGGCTCTGGTCGCAATATGGCGACGCCCAGGATGGGCAGAGCATCGCCCCCTGGTGGGCAGAGCGCCGCCCCATGGTGGGCGTGCCGGGTGGATCCCGGTCGGGCGCATGCGGGAGTCTGTCTGACTGTCTCTCCCTGTTTCCAGCTTCAGAAAAATGAAAAAAAAAAAAAAAAAAAAAGAATTACTATTAAGTGAGACTCAGTCTGATTCCATTCTGCCTTATCTCTTCCGCTCTCTTTCAACCCAGATTTCCCATGAATCCATCTTGATTCATTTATTCACCAAACATTGACCAAGTGTCTGTTACGTCCACAAGTCTGTTGAATAAAAGCAGTCATGTTTGTGTCAGATACCTTTTCTGTTGCTTTCTTCTGGGACAAATGGTGCTAAGAAACAGACTCTCCTCTTGTTTCCTGGTGTTGGAAATAAGATGGTTCTCCATATTTCTTTACTGAAAGAAAGGGATTCTCTCCAATCCCTTCCTAGGCTATAATTTATGGTGAAACTCTAATAGCAAGGAGTAGAGTTTGCCACTTTCCTAAACTCATTCAGCTGCAGGACCATTTATTTCACCGTTTCTCTAAGAATCAGCTTTCTGTGAAATGTATTTTGGAAAGCATTACATGGAAGTCCTATTCTCACCTATTCCTCCTCTGCCCACATTTCATTTAAACTCACGCAAACTGGCCTTTGAAAACGCCCCACTGACAGGAGACTAGGCTTTGGAGGACTGGGTGGGGAGTGTGCATTCAGCAGATATTGAACTTATACGATATAAACATGTCGGGCTGTATTGCTATAAATGGCTCTTTTACATGTATGATTGTTCCCACATACTCAAACATCACTTAGGTTTTAGCAAAAAAAATAATAATAATTCCCCCAGGCATCCATAAGAATTGCCGCAAAGATAACAATTTTCATTAAAACCTTCTAGAACTTCACTTGGAACTTGTTGATCTTTCTTTAGCCTGATCTTAATTTTGTAGTCTGTGTCTCAGTCTACAGAAGATTAGAAAAATAAATCAGACTACTAGAGGCAGACATACCAACCATAGAAAGAATCATCACACCTGAGAGGCTGGCCGTGAAAGTGCAGATATAAAACGTAACTAACAGACACAAAAATTCATAGCAATCTAGGAGCAGTCAATGAGAGACAAAACCCAGTAAAAAGAACTGGTATCCCTGACAACTTCATTATGTCACCTCCCAGACTCCTGAGTGATCAAGATAAAGTTGAATTCTATTCAAGGCACCAGATTAAATAAAACAAGATAACATGCAATGCATTTTTAAAAAGCTTTCCTTCATCAATGGGTTTTTTAACAATCAACCAATCAATAACAATAATGTGTTAATTTTCCAGAAATTTCTCAGAAGAGGCACACACCATCCCATACCCCTTAGCAACTCTGGGTCAATAAGATGTCATCACTGCCCGTGCTATTGATCTGCCATTGCTTGACAATCCACCCTGTGGTTCTGTCCTTTACTGACCTTCTTAGCACACTCTGCCCCAGTTCCACTCAGCCCCTAGGACTCTCTAAGTCTCAAAGATCTGTGTCCAACGTCAAAATCCCTACGCAGCTGACTTGGCATTATGCAGCCTCCGCTGGTCATTTATCCAAGTAACTTAACAAGAGTGAGAGATCAGGGCAACGACACATTTACATCTAACGAGTCAAGGGTGATCCCCCCCCAAATATAGCCAGGAGAGAGTGCTGAACTGGCAGATTTGGGAGTATAAAGAGAGCTTTGGGGGGGGGGGGTTTGCTCTTAAAACTGCTCCGATCGAACATCTCCAGGTAAGTGCTCCCAGTGCCTGCTTTGTTGTTCCGTGTAGTTCAGGGGTCCCCAAACTACGGCCCGCGGGCCACATGCGGCCCCCTGAGGCCATTTATCCAGCCCCCGCGGCACTTCTGGAAGGGGCACCTCTTTCATTGGTGGTCGGTGAGAGGAGCATAGTTCCCATTGAAATATTGGTCAGTTTGTTGATTTAAATTTACTTGTTCTTTATTTTAAATATTGTATTTGTTCCCGTTTTGTTTTTTTACTTTAAAATAAGATATGTGCAGTGTGCATAGGGATTTGTTCATAGTTTTTTTTTATAGTCCGGCCCTCCAACGGTCTGAGAGACAGTGAACTGGCCCCCTGTGTAAAAAGTTTGGGGACCCCTGGTGTAGTTGTTATTCAACCGGATCAAGTGACCAGTCAAGAAGGAAAGGCAACATCGTAGCCTTTACTAGAAGGGCTTCTAAGTGGAAGGCCCCTGTGTTAAGGGCAATATGGGAAGCAGTACAGCAAGAAAGATCTTTGCCTTTCATGAAGATGGGGGTTTTTTTTGTAAGGAGTAAAAAGACAAGCATATAAATAATTATGATACAGAAAATGTTAGCCTAGAGACTACTGCTGAGTATGATGCCCATTCCTTCCTCTAATTGTTTAGGTCGGCGTTACACCAGGCCATCAGCAAATAGACATACTACTGTGTGATGTCTCGTCTGTAATTGTCTTAACCTATTATTTGAAAGTTGTATGGCTATTTAAGTGTTTTTCTCATGTCACGTTTTCTGGGAGAGGATGGCAGGGAGACAGTCCCCCAAGCATTTTCCCTGTCCTATCTATCACCGTCTGGTTGTTATTGACTGGCTTCCAGACTGCCCTTGCACGGCATGCTGTGTGGACTTTAGGCTGGGTCACGTCTGACACCGTGGTAGCAGCCCTCAGAAGGACTTCAGCTTTGGGAGACTTGTGACACTTTCATGTCAGGTCATCATCTCCACCGGAGTGTTTTCCATCAGGATTTACGGGCTAAGAGGAATCCTGGAGACTTTTTTGGTGCATTTGTTAGAAAACGGAGGTTGTGTCTCCAAGTCTTATTCCTTTTGAATTAAGGATTCAGACCGTTATATGTAACCATTTCATTTTTCCTGAGAAATTTGTGAGACTCTTTGGCATAGCTAGAGAGTTATTAGAGCCTCATAAAAGAAAGAGAGGGAAGGAAACAATGATAATATTGATAGTAAACCAAATGTTTAAGTGTGTCCTCCTGCCTACGTGGCATGTGGTAGAATGTTCCCCTGGTTCCGTAAAAGCAAAGCACAGTAAATGGGAAGTTTGTTTAAATTAGAATTTGTGGTTGAAAAGTGTTCAGACTCCATGGCTCCACGAGAGCTCCTGGACCTCAGAGTCCTTAGTCCTAGGTGAGCTTTCAGCTGTCCTGCCTGCTCCTGTCTTCTCCAGGAGAATTTAGAACATTTAAGAGAGTGCTTTTCCTAGACTTCTTAGAGAAGTTCTGCCTACAACTCACAACTTGACTCCGATTGTCAGAGGAATTCAACTTTTGCCTCTGAGCACTCAGGTTGTAATCTAGATCGGTCCCTTTTCTTCTTTCTTCTTTTCCCAACCCCCACTGCCCCTTCCTCTCTGGCCGGAAGCAGTCGAAGTCCCCACAGCACTTCGTTTAGACTCGTACAGAATTGTCTTACTCTTTCTTGTTTAAAGATTTATTTGAGCATTTTTCTGAACCCTTACTAAGTTTTTCTGTAGAGTGGAGACTCTTTTCTCTACCTTGTAACCCCTTAAGAAGCAGACATGCTACTTTGCACACAAAGGAGATACTTAAAAAAAAAAAGCATTAATCCAAATGTTGTAATTGATCAATTCTTTAAAGAATGATAATTAAACAAAAGGAGAAATGGCAAAGTTAATTCCATCCTATACCATCTACTGTGTATCTACTTAAAAGTGCTAAATTTAGGGGAGAAAAACACAGTTTCTATATTTACGTAAACTCTTTGTAGTTCACTTGTTCTTTGTCTTTGCTTTGATTTGATTCTGAAATAACCTCCAGGAAGACACTTCATTCCTGAAGAACACAGACCACCACTTTGGGAAGTCAAAAGGTAAGAGTCACTGTCAACTTGATTGGGAATGCAATAATTGACATTAGCAAGCACTGTTGAACACATTGTCACTCCTGCTGCACTCATAAGAAGCTGAAACTGATGAAGTGAAAATCAATTACTTAAGTATCCTTAAGGGCAGGTTATAAAATATGCAGGTTTTATCAAAACAAGGATGAGCCCCCAACTTTGCTCATGGCGTTAATGAGTATGACACACAGGACAGACGCACAGGGCAGACTAGATCAACTGCCAGGTCGATCTAGTTCGTCGGCCTGAGCGTGATGTTTGTAAGGTCGAGATTCAGGCTTCGCACACACACGAATTTTTCTGTTCTCCGAGCAGAGCCTGCACCCCTGAATCCACCCAGCTGGGCCTCTCCTCACAAGCAATGCTGAGAGAATACAGAGAAACCAATTCAAACCCGTTCTCAGTGTGGCAACAAAAGCCTTCCCTCCCAGTCCCCCTCCTCCTGAAAAAAAAACCTGTGTGGATTAAAGGCAATTCTAGGTAAATGAGGACCAAGAAAAGAAATGATCACTGAGTCATAACCACGCCTCTACAGGAAAGATACAGTAGCTGAGAGACTCCCAGGAGAGGATGAGAGTCAAGAGCTGGGTCAGGTACACTGACAGCTAAGGGGTCGGGGCGGAGGGGAGGCACACAGAAGGTAGTGATGGAGATTAGGAGGACTGGGGTGGCCTTCTCAATCAGACGATCCCTAAGGACAGCGGCAGAGTTGGTGGCAAAGGGACGTCGCTATGTAGGGTGAGAAGCAGGTCAAGGTCTCAGAACAGAGAAGAGGCTTGTTTAGGGACTTTCTGGGGGGAGGGGGTACAGGGGCACCATGAGTCACGGCTGGATCAGACGTAACAAGGTGAAGTCTGTCACCAGAATGCAGAGGCACACGGACAGTGAGAAGATCCAGCTTAGCGACGGCACACGTGCCGGGGATTGAGGGGCTTTGCTCACCAGCGCGCGGTGAGTCAGCAGGAGGGACCAGGCTGCCAAAAGGCAGTCACCACCTCGGGCACTGCCCCCAGGTCAAGGGAGGTGAGGGCACATGCTGCAGGAAGACGAGACGTGGTTTGGATGCCACACTTTGACAGATTAACGGCAGCGGGGTCACCGTGATAGTATAGATTCAGAAGCACCTCACGGAAGAAGCAGACGAAGATGGAGCTGGGCCTGTTTAGCACGGAGCAGATAAAATGATGGACCGCACGGAGCAGTCATCAAACGGGTGCAGCGGTGTCTTCACGGGAAGAAGGCCTGAGCTCTTCCTGTGGTCACCGAGAGCTGGAACGAGGACCGGTCACCCCGAAGCCACAGAACGCCAGGCTTTAGTGTACAGCAAGGAGAGCATTTGGCCTGTGAAACCTGCTCAGAATGGAAAAGAATTCATCCCTGAAGGTGTCGAGTAGGCTGGACAACACCTTTGCAAGAAGAGTGCTGAGAGAACTCTCTCATCATATAAGTAGTGAAACAAAAGCTGCAGGATTCTGAGTCGCTGTTAGAGAAATGCAGGAAAGGAGAAACGTCTGCACCTCAACACTGGTAGCGAGGTGAAACCCAGACGGAGACTTGTGTTTGTCTAGGCTGCCTAGAAACATAGTTTGACCAGGAGCCACCGCAGTCTCCCCCCCAGTTCATTCTGATCCCATCCTCACAACGTGGGCAATGCCCTCTCAACACCAGCACTGTTACTTCACTTGGTATCTTCATTTACGTTGGTTCCTTTTTTCCTTAGGTTTGTTATTTGTAAGTTACCTTCTATGCTTGCTCTGAACATGGGGACCACCAGCATCCGCTAGATACTTGTTAAATACTCAAAATCTCAACAAGTCACTACAGAGGCAGACATGAAGATCTAGCTATCTTTTATACAGTGGATGTTCAAGAAAGTTGAAAAAAGTGGAAAATAATGCTATGCTTCTCGCTAATTTTTTTTTTTTTTTTTAGTTTTGGAAAATAGTCATTTTCATAAACATGTTATTTATGTTAAGACGTAATCAATGATACAGTAATGTTAAATGCATGAATACATAGGTTAACATTTACTCCATTTTAATTTCTCATATAGTAAATAGCAGTAGATATGACTGACTTAAACCAAAGCTTGTTGTGTTCTCATCATTAAGAGTGGGAAGGGATTCTGAGGACACAAAGTTTGAGAATGGCTGCTGCAGTGAAATCCACTTAAACCACAGCGCAAGAGACCCCCTTCAGAGAGAGGGAAAGCAGCGTAGACTAATTCCTCCCCGTCCCGCAGGTCGAAACCGAGAACATCTAAACCAGCCTGGGGGGCTGCAGGCCTGGGGACCTCTTTGTGGGTGATGTACCGAGTTCTAGTCTCTTACTGTGAGAACCGCGAGTCCCAGGTGGTTCCGCAGAGCCACTGGCCAAAGTGAAACTCAGACACAGACCTGAATAAAGCCCAGAGAGAATCGGGGGCTTCTCTTTCTGGAGGAACAGAAGCCTGAGAAACTGCAGGGAGGGTCCCGCGGCAGCAGTCACCAGGGAAAGGCCGTTTAGTGGAGGGTGGGGGGCGACTTCCAAGAGAGAGCTGGAAAGTGTTCAACTGCCCCACTTTTCACAGGGAACACAGAAGGCCTTATTCAAAAACTGACTTTTCTTAAGAGACGTATGGGTGTGTGTGTGTGTGTGTGTGTGTGTGTGTGTGTGTGCATGCGTGTGTGTGTGTGAGCGCACATGCACACATGCGTGCACGTGTGTAAAATTTAACTCCAGGCTTTCTTCTTCATTTTAGGTGGAAACAGACAAGGGTCGGGAGAGGTTAAGTGGTTTGACCACATTCACTGACTTGAAGCCAGATGTTTCTGGCTTCTCAGCGGGGAAAATATGCAAAGAGAAGGGCCAGTGGGGGGTGGTTTGGGGAGAGCGTGACAGCGAGGGTGAGTGGGTGGGTAGGGGAGACACTTACACGCCACACGCACACCGGGCAGCGAGGTCCAGGGCACGCGTGATCCCGCTGAGCGCGGTTTGTCACGCCCCGACCCGGCTCCACACAGCTCAGGTTTGGAGACCCTGCCCCAGGCCCAGCGTATCTCAGCTCTGCTCGGGCACAGAAATCCTCCCGCATAGAAAATGCAGATTCTGGTTCTGTCCTCGGGTGGGTCTGAGATTCTGAATTTCTGACAGGCTTCTGGCTGATGCTGTCTCAGCAGGGTCAGGCCCACACCCTGCAGGAGGAAGGCTCTAAGCCAGCAGTTCTAGAGTGTGGCCCCCGGGGCCAGCAGCGAGCGCACGGCCTAGGAACTCACAGGGAGGGCACCTGGTCAGGCCCAGGCAGATGAATCAGAGACTCTGGGCTTGGGGCCCTGTGACCTGTGTTTCAAAGACCCTCCAGGTAACTCTGGGAACCAGTGCTGCAGGCCATGCTGCCTCGTCACCTTGCTCCCTGAGATTAGCTAAACACGTGCGGCCACACCTTCTGTGCAGCTCACTACTTTTCACCGAGCTGTCCGGAATTCCTACTAGGAATTATCAACATTCCTTTCAGACACCTTTAAGATGGGGTGTCTTAAAAGATTTTGGATGGTGCCGAGATTACGGGGCTCCAACATGACGGAGGATCAAGGAAGGCCGCCTGAACGGGGCCTCACCTTGACTTTGCTCTGACTTCCAGGCCTGGGGTGAACGAAGATTTCTACAACCAACACTCGTAAATGAAACCAACTCCTCAGACTTTTTTTTTTTAGAGTATAATGTCCCCTTGAGCTCATTCCCACTCGCCCACTGGACGCCCACGGGCCTGGTTCTAGATTCCCTGGGAAATGGGTTCGTCTCCGGACCTCATGGGTCCGGCTCCCTGTCTGGGTGGAAATAACCGGGTGGGGCCCCTCAGGTTCCCTGTGCCCGAGACTCCAGACTCAGCCGTCCACCTCCGGTCTCCCCAGGCCCTGCCATCATGAGCTCCGACGCGGAAATGGCCATTTTCGGGGAAGCGGCTCCCTACCTGCGGAAGCCGGAGAAGGAGAGAATCGAAGCTCAGAATCGGCCATTCGATTCGAAGAAAGCCTGCTTCGTGGTGGATGATAAGGAATTATATGTGAAAGGTACGATTCAGAGCAGGGAAGATGACAAAGTCACAGTCAAGACCCTCGATGACCGGGTGAGTACTGATTTCAGGGGTCCGTGGTAAGGAGGCTCCGCCGTTTTCCTTTGGGGTGGGCTACCCGGCATTGCATGCTGGTGCCGAGGAATCTGACGCCCACCCGTTCTGCGGCGAACGCTGCCATGGCGCACGCTTTTCCGTCTCCTTTTCTTCCCTAAGGACTTGGCCTTTGATTGTTTTTGTGATGTTCATTTTGGGGAAAGAGGAAAGTGAGGGTGGAAGAGCTTGAACTATTTAAGAAAAAGATTCCTATTGTTTGCTCTTGGGTGGGATGACCAAATAGAACTCTCTGGGCTGCAGAGCGACTTACTGACCAAATAGAACTCTCCGGGCTGCAGAGCGACTCACTGACCAAATAGAACTCTCCAGGCTCCAGAGCGACTCACTGACCAAATAGAACTCTCCGGGCTGCAGAGCGACTCACTGACCAAATAGAACTCTCCGGGCTGCAGAGCGACTCACTGACCAAATAGAACTCTCCAGGCTCCAGAGCGACTCACTGACCAAATAGAACTCTCCCGGCTCCAGAGCGACTCACTGACCAGATAGAACTCTCCGGGCTGCAGAGCGACTCACTGACCAAATAGAACTCTCCGGGCTGCAGAGCGACTCACTGACCAGATAGAACTCTCCGGGCTCCAGAGCGACTTACTGACCAGATACAACTCTCCAGGCTGCAGAGCGACTTACTGACCAGATAGAACTCTCCGGGCTCCAGAGCGACTTACTGACCAGATAGAACTCTCCGGGCTGCAGAGCGACTTACTGACCAGATACAACTCTCCGGGCTTCAGAGCGACTTACTGACCAGATAGAACTCTCCGGGCTTCAGAGCGACTTACTGACCAGATAGAACTCTCCAGGCTCCAGAGCGACTCACTGACCAAATAGAACTCTCCGGGCTCCAGAGCGACTTACTGACCAGATAGAACTCTCCGGGCTCCAGAGCGACTTACTGACCAAATAGAACTCTCCAGGCTCCAGAGCGACTTACTGACCAAATAGAACTCTCCGGGCTGCAGAGCAATCTACTGAGGAAGCTCTGGGGACAATGTTTAGTTTGATGCAGAGAATTATAGCGCACTGCCCCATTCCTCGTTTTCTGCACACCCACCACGTCTAGGTCGCAGTGCCTGGCCCGTCCCAGACATAAGCAGCCCTCAGCACTGTCCTCTAAAGCTCATCATGTAGGGCAGACGAGGTCCATAAACGCATTGCCCTGACGAGTCTCAGATCACAAACTCGGGCTTCCGAAACAGGGTTTTCTTTTTTAAGTCATTGAACTTGATCTCTGATGTCAGCCTCTCTTCCCTGGGATAGTATAGATTTAAAAAATAAGTTTTCTTCCGTCATCCTTGGGGTCTCCCTCAGGGTTGTGCTGTGTTTTCAGAACCTTACACAGAACCACACTGGGGGTCTCGCCGCCCCCCTGAAGGGTCTGCTAAGACGTCAGCCCCGGAGCCTGAAGCTTCGGGATGCACACACGTCCTCTCCCCTCGGCGACCTTCGCTGTCTCTCTAGTGGGGGCAACGGGGTGGAAGTCTTCATGCCTTAAGAGATTGGATTTGTACCAATGAATGCCCTTTCTTTCATCTTCTCAGTAAAAGCCTCAGGGTCTTTCTAATGACTTCGGCTTTCGGAAAACAAAAGCCAGGAAGCCTTACAGCAGGGGTCCCCAAACTACACCCCCGAGGGCCACATTAGGCCCCCTGAGGCCATTTATCCGGCCTCCCGCCGGACTTTTGGAAGGGGCGCCTCTTTCATTGGTGGTCAGTGAGAGGAGCACATTGACCATCTCATTAGTCAAAAGCAGGCCCATAGTTCCCATTGAAATACTGGTCAGTTTGTTGATTTAAATTTACTTGTTCTTTATTTTAAATATTGTATTTGTTCCCTTTTTTTTTTTTTTACTTTAAATAAGATATGTGCAGTGTGCATAGGGATTTGTTCATAGTTTTTTTTATAGTCCGGCCCTCCAACGGTCTGAGAGACAGTGAACTGGCCCCTGTGTAAAAAGTTTGGGGACCCCTGCCTTACAGGCTCGTTCTCTTTAGAGGCCTTTTTTTCACCTCTCCTTTGTAGTCAAGTGCAGAGCCAGAGCGGTGGTATGGAGTGGAGGAGAAAGGTGGGAAAACACAGAGGAGACGGTTAAGTAAGTCTCCGAATCCTGTTCAGCTATGGACTCTGCCTGAGGCAGGTTCAAAGGCTTTCTCTAATGCAGCAGAGGTGTAAGATATTAGGAAAGCCTTGCAAAGACGGGGCGGGGGAGGAAGCATGTCTTTCTCTAATGCAGCAGAGGTGTAAGATACTAGGAAAGCCTTGCAAAGACGGGGCGGGGGAGGAAGCATGGCTTTCTCTAATGGAGCAGAGGTGTAAGATACTAGGAAAGCCTTGCAAAGACGGGGCGGGGGAGGAAGCATGTCTTTCTCTAATGGAGCAGAGGTGTAAGATACTAGGAAAGCCTTGCAAAGACGGGGCGGGGGAGGAAGCATGTCTTTCTCTAATGCAGCAGAGGTGTAAGATATTAGGAAAGCCTTGCAAAGACGGGGCAGGGGAGGAAGCATGTCTTTCTCTAGTGGAGCAGAGGTGTAAGATATTAGGAAAGCCTTGCAAAGACGGGGCGGGGGAGGAAGCATGTCTTTCTCTAATGCAGCAGAGGTGTAAGATACTAGGAAAGCCTTGCAAAGACGGGGCGGGGGAGGAAGCATGTCTTTCTCTAATGCAGCAGAGGTGTAAGATACTAGGAAAGCCTTGCAAAGACGGGGCGGGGGGGGAAGCATGTCTTTCTCTAATGCAGCAGAGGTGTAAGATACTAGGAAAGCCTTGCAAAGACGGGGCGGGGGAGGAAGCATGTCTTTCTCTAATGCAGCAGAGGTGTAAGATACTAGGAAAGCCTTGCAAAGACGGGGCGGGGGAGGAAGCATGTCTTTCTCTAATGGAGCAGAGGTGTAAGATACTAGGAAAGCCTTGCAAAGACGGGGCGGGGGGGGAAGCATGTCTTTCTCTAATGCAGCAGAGGTGTAAGATACTAGGAAAGCCTTGCAAAGACGGGGCGGGGAGGAAGCATGTCTTTCTCTAATGGAGCAGAGGTGTAAGATACTAGGAAAGCCTTGCAAAGACGGGGCGGGGGAGGAAGCATGTCTTTCTCTAATGCAGCAGAGGTGTAAGATACTAGGAAAGCCTTGCAAAGACGGGGCGGGGGAGGAAGCATGTCTTTCTCTAATGCAGCAGAGGTGTAAGATACTAGGAAAGCCTTGCAAAGACGGGGCGGGGGAGGAAGCATGTCTTTCTCTAATGCAGCAGAGGTGTAAGATACTAGGAAAGCCTTGCAAAGACGGGGCGGGGGAGGAAGCATGTCTTTCTCTAATGCAGCAGAGGTGTAAGATACTAGGAAAGCCTTGCAAAGACGGGGCGGGGGGGGAAGCATGTCTTTCTCTAATGCAGCAGAGGTGTAAGATACTAGGAAAGCCTTGCAAAGACGGGGCGGGGGGGGAAGCATGTCTTTCTCTAATGCAGCAGAGGTGTAAGATACTAGGAAAGCCTTGCAAAGACGGGGCGGGGGAGGAAGCATGTCTTTCTCTAATGCAGCAGAGGTGTAAGATACTAGGAAAGCCTTGCAAAGACGGGGCGGGGGAGGAAGCATGTCTTTCTCTAATGCAGCAGAGGTGTAAGATACTAGGAAAGCCTTGCAAAGACGGGGCGGGGAGGGAAGCATGTCTTTCTCTAATGCAGCAGAGGTGTAAGATACTAGGAAAGCCTTGCAAAGACGGGGCGGGGGAGGAAGCATGTCTTTCTCTAATGCAGCAGAGGTGTAAGATACTAGGAAAGCCTTGCAAAGACGGGGCGGGGGAAGAAGCATGTCTTTCTCTAATGCAGCAGAGGTGTAAGATACTAGGAAAGCCTTGCAAAGACGGGGCGGGGGAGGAAGCATGTCTTTCTCTAATGCAGCAGAGGTGTAAGATACTAGGAAAGCCTTGCAAAGGGGGGGGGGGAAGCATGTCTTTCTCTAATGGAGCAGAGGTGTAAGATACTAGGAAAGCCTTGCAAAGACGGGGCGGGGGGGGAAGCATGTCTTTCTCTAGTGGAGCAGAGGTGTAAGATACTAGGAAAGCCTTGCAAAGACGGGGCGGGGGAGGAAGCATGTCTTTCTCTAATGCAGCAGAGGTGTAAGATACTAGGAAAGCCTTGCAAAGACGGGGCGGGGGGGGAAGCATGTCTTTCTCTAGTGGAGCAGAGGTGTAAGATACTAGGAAAGCCTTGCAAAGACGGGGCGGGGGAGGAAGCATGTCTTTCTCTAATGCAGCAGAGGTGTAAGATACTAGGAAAGCCTTGCAAAGACGGGGCGGGGGAAGAAGCATGTCTTTCTCTAATGCAGCAGAGGTGTAAGATACTAGGAAAGCCTTGCAAAGACGGGGCGGGGGAGGAAGCATGTCTTTCTCTAATGGAGCAGAGGTGTAAGATACTAGGAAAGCCTTGCAAAGACGGGGCGGGGGAGGAAGCATGTCTTTCTCTAATGCAGCAGAGGTGTAAGATAGTAGGAAAGCCTTGCAAAGACGGGGCGGGGGAGGAAGCATGTCTTTCTCTAATGGAGCAGAGGTGTAAGATACTAGGAAAGCCTTGCAAAGACGGGGCGGGGGAGGAAGCATGGCTTTCTCTAATGCAGCAGAGGTGTAAGATACTAGGAAAGCCTTGCAAAGGGGGGGGGAAGCATGTCTTTCTCTAATGGAGCAGAGGTGTAAGATACTAGGAAAGCCTTGCAAAGACGGGGCGGGGGAGGAAGCATGGCTTTCTCTAATGCAGCAGAGGTGTAAGATACTAGGAAAGCCTTGCAAAGGGGGGGGGGGGAAGCATGTCTTTCTCTAATGCAGCAGAGGTGTAAGATACTAGGAAAGCCTTGCAAAGACGGGGCGGGGGAGGAAGCATGTCTTTCTCTAATGCAGCAGAGGTGTAAGATATTAGGAAAGCCTTGCAAAGACGGGGCGGGGGAGGAAGCATGTCTTTCTCTAATGCAGCAGAGGTGTAAGATAGTAGGAAAGCCTTGCAAAGACGGGGCGGGGGGGGGAAGCATGTCTTTCTCTAATGCAGCAGAGGTGTAAGATACTAGGAAAGCCTTGCAAAGACGGGGCGGGGGAGGAAGCATGTCTTTCTCTAATGCAGCAGAGGTGTAAGATACTAGGAAAGCCTTGCAAAGGCGGGGGAGGAAGCATGTCTTTCTCTAATGCAGCAGAGGTGTAAGATAGTAGGAAAGCCTTGCAAAGACGGGGCGGGGGAGGAAGCATGTCTTTCTCTAATGCAGCAGAGGTGTAAGATACTAGGAAAGCCTTGCAAAGACGGGGCGGGGGAGGAAGCATGTCTTTCTCTAATGCAGCAGAGGTGTAAGATAGTAGGAAAGCCTTGCAAAGACGGGGCGGGGGAGGAAGCATGTCTTTCTCTAGTGGAGTAGAGGTGTAAGATACTAGGAAAGCCTTGCAAAGACGGGGCGGGGGAGGAAGCATGTCTTTCTCTAATGCAGCAGAGGTGTAAGATACTAGGAAAGCCTTGCAAAGACGGGGCGGGGGAGGAAGCATGTCTTTCTCTAATGCAGCAGAGGTGTAAGATACTAGGAAAGCCTTGCAAAGACGGGGCGGGGGAGGAAGCATGTCTTTCTCTAATGCAGCAGAGGTGTAAGATACTAGGAAAGCCTTGCAAAGACGGGGCGGGGGAGGAAGCATGTCTTTCTCTAATGCAGCAGAGGTGTAAGATACTAGGAAAGCCTTGCAAAGACGGGGCGGGGGGGGAAGCATGTCTTTCTCTAATGCAGCAGAGGTGTAAGATACTAGGAAAGCCTTGCAAAGACGGGGCGGGGGAGGAAGCATGTCTTTCTCTAATGCAGCAGAGGTGTAAGATACTAGGAAAGCCTTGCAAAGACGGGGCGGGGGAGGAAGCATGTCTTTCTCTAATGCAGCAGAGGTGTAAGATACTAGGAAAGCCTTGCAAAGACGGGGCGGGGGAGGAAGCATGTCTTTCTCTAATGCAGCAGAGGTGTAAGATACTAGGAAAGCCTTGCAAAGACGGGGCGGGGGAGGAAGCATGTCTTTCTCTAATGCAGCAGAGGTGTAAGATACTAGGAAAGCCTTGCAAAGACGGGGCGGGGGAGGAAGCATGTCTTTCTCTAATGCAGCAGAGGTGTAAGATACTAGGAAAGCCTTGCAAAGACGGGGCGGGGGGGGGAAGCATGTCTTTCTCTAATGCAGCAGAGGTGTAAGATACTAGGAAAGCCTTGCAAAGACGGGGCGGGGGAGGAAGCATGTCTTTCTCTAATGCAGCAGAGGTGTAAGATACTAGGAAAGCCTTGCAAAGACGGGGCGGGGGAGGAAGCATGTCTTTCTCTAATGGAGCAGAGGTGTAAGATACTAGGAAAGCCTTGCAAAGACGGGGCGGGGGAGGAAGCATGTCTTTCTCTAATGCAGCAGAGGTGTAAGATACTAGGAAAGCCTTGCAAAGACGGGGCGGGGGGGGAAGCATGTCTTTCTCTAATGCAGCAGAGGTGTAAGATACTAGGAAAGCCTTGCAAAGACGGGGCGGGGGAGGAAGCATGTCTTTCTCTAATGCAGCAGAGGTGTAAGATACTAGGAAAGCCTTGCAAAGACGGGGCGGGGGAGGAAGCATGTCTTTCTCTAATGCAGCAGAGGTGTAAGATACTAGGAAAGCCTTGCAAAGACGGGGCGGGGGAGGAAGCATGTCTTTCTCTAATGCAGCAGAGGTGTAAGATATTAGGAAAGCCTTGCAAAGACGGGGCGGGGGAGGAAGCATGTCTTTCTCTAATGCAGCAGAGGTGTAAGATACTAGGAAAGCCTTGCAAAGACGGGGCGGGGGGGGAAGCATGTCTTTCTCTAATGCAGCAGAGGTGTAAGATACTAGGAAAGCCTTGCAAAGACGGGGCGGGGGAGGAA
The DNA here is from genome assembly GCF_036850995.1 of Saccopteryx leptura. NCBI lineage: Eukaryota > Metazoa > Chordata > Mammalia > Chiroptera > Emballonuridae > Saccopteryx > Saccopteryx leptura. The sequence goes on along the minus strand of NC_089504.1, from coordinate 360,409,158 downwards.
GCATGTCTTTCTCTAATGCAGCAGAGGTGTAAGATACTAGGAAAGCCTTGCAAAGACGGGGCGGGGGAGGAAGCATGTCTTTCTCTAATGCAGCAGAGGTGTAAGATACTAGGAAAGCCTTGCAAAGACGGGGCGGGGGAGGAAGCATGTCTTTCTCTAATGCAGCAGAGGTGTAAGATATTAGGAAAGCCTTGCAAAGACGGGGCGGGGGAGGAAGCATGTCTTTCTCTAGTGGAGCAGAGGTGTAAGATATTAGGAAAGCCTTGCAAAGACGGGGCGGGGGAGGAAGCATGTCTTTCTCTAATGCAGCAGAGGTGTAAGATACTAGGAAAGCCTTGCAAAGGGGGGGGGGGAAGCATGTCTTTCTCTAATGGAGCAGAGGTGTAAGATACTAGGAAAGCCTTGCAAAGACGGGGCGGGGGGGGAAGCATGTCTTTCTCTAATGCAGCAGAGGTGTAAGATACTAGGAAAGCCTTGCAAAGACGGGGCGGGGGAGGAAGCATGTCTTTCTCTAATGCAGCAGAGGTGTAAGATACTAGGAAAGCCTTGCAAAGACGGGGCGGGGGAGGAAGCATGTCTTTCTCTAATGCAGCAGAGGTGTAAGATACTAGGAAAGCCTTGCAAAGACGGGGCGGGGGAGGAAGCATGTCTTTCTCTAATGCAGCAGAGGTGTAAGATACTAGGAAAGCCTTGCAAAGACGGGGCGGGGGGGGGAAGCATGTCTTTCTCTAATGCAGCAGAGGTGTAAGATACTAGGAAAGCCTTGCAAAGACGGGGCGGGGGAGGAAGCATGTCTTTCTCTAATGCAGCAGAGGTGTAAGATACTAGGAAAGCCTTGCAAAGGGGGGGGGGGAAGCATGTCTTTCTCTAATGGAGCAGAGGTGTAAGATACTAGGAAAGCCTTGCAAAGACGGGGCGGGGGAGGAAGCATGTCTTTCTCTAATGCAGCAGAGGTGTAAGATACTAGGAAAGCCTTGCAAAGACGGGGCGGGGGAGGAAGCATGTCTTTCTCTAATGCAGCAGAGGTGTAAGATACTAGGAAAGCCTTGCAAAGACGGGGCGGGGGAGGAAGCATGTCTTTCTCTAATGCAGCAGAGGTGTAAGATACTAGGAAAGCCTTGCAAAGACGGGGCGGGGGAGGAAGCATGTCTTTCTCTAATGCAGCAGAGGTGTAAGATATTAGGAAAGCCTTGCAAAGGGGGGGGGGAAGCATGTCTTTCTCTAATGCAGCAGAGGTGTAAGATATTAGGAAAGCCTTGCAAAGACGGGGGGGGGGGGCACGTCATGGAAGAGATGGTGCTTGAGTTGAACTTTGTGATTTTTCTAGGCATCATTAAAAAAACAAAACAAAACATTGCAGACAAAGGAACCCCTGTGAGCAGAGGTACGGAAGGGAAGTTGCACGGACTCTATTGGAGTAGCTCTTTCCAACCTTCCAAGCTTTGTCCCCATCCCAGCACTCACAGCAAATGGAGTAAAACAGAGGCCCTCTGCCCAGACCTTGGCCAGTCTAAGTCCCACCTGCAGCCCGAGGGCTGAAACACTCTATCGCTCTGCCCACCTGTAACCCGCTCCTGCCACACAGAGTGGCATGCTGGCTGGGGGCCTCAGGCCCGAACTGGTTATGCAGGTTGACCAGTGTTAGGTTAGCCAAGGACAGTTATTTACGGGGCACCGCTGGGCAGGAAGTGAAGCATAAAGCCATCCACGTTAGTGGAGTGACCGCTCCGTGATCTCTCCCCGCTCCCTCCACACCGACAGAGTGGGGTGTGCCTCATCTGTGCCACTCTCACCGGGTGCTCTTCCTCCCAATGCCCAGACGCTCACTCTGAACAGTGACCAGGTGTTTCCCATGAACCCTCCCAAGTTCGACAAGATCGAGGACATGGCCATGATGACCCACCTGCACGAGCCCGCCGTGCTGTACAACCTCAAAGAGCGTTACGCAGCCTGGATGATCTACGTGAGTGCCCCCTTCGATGTTACTTTTCCAATATTCCATGTACTGTACCGAGTTAGCGAAAACAAATCGCAGACTTCATTCTCAGACTTTGCTAAGGCAATGCTATCTCAAGACCAATCATTCGGTTCGGGTTGTAAATTCTGATGTGCTTGAAAATATGCACGTGGAAAGCCATCTACTCAATACCGAATTCGCTGGCAAACTGAGGCGTTTTGTGCAGCAGTGGGTTTTGGAGGGAGGGAGGCAGCAAAATAAATGAAACTATTAAGCCTCACGAGAACCTCAGGCTTGGGTCCCTTGATACAGTGCTTAGTTCCCTCACTCCGTAATCCCAGCACAAGTTCATGAGGTGACTACTGACTGAGCAACTTTGTCATTTCCCACAGACCTACTCGGGCCTGTTCTGTGTCACCGTCAACCCCTACAAGTGGCTGCCGGTGTACAACCCCGAGGTGGTATCCGCCTACCGAGGCAAAAAGCGCCAGGAGGCCCCGCCCCACATCTTCTCCATCTCCGACAACGCCTATCAGTTCATGCTGACGGGTGAGCCATTTATCCCATCTATAGTTTTACAAACAATTCATAGTTCATGATGTGAGCCCTTCCCAGGCCTCAGTCACCTGAATGGTGCAATGCTCGGTGACCTTAGCAGATTCAGGTGACTTCATGATGGAAAGCTAGGAGAGAGGCACCTTCCATGACCAGTCGTGGTGTATAGGCTGAAGCCACATGGAGCCCAGCTTTATCTGGTGGAAGGAGGGACAGAAGGAGGCTCCCTGCTCCCACTTCCAAAGAGCCCTCCAACGTGGGCACACCTGAAAGAGAGACTGTGCCAGCAGCCACTTAGGAGGAAGGCAAAGTTGGGCAAAGAGGCACAGCAATGTCCCTTCACCTGTCCTCCTCCACAAACTCAGGCTGGTCTTTCTCTTCACTAAATTTCCAGAATGACTCGAGAAATTAAAGATGCAGTAATACTACCACACCACCAGGCCCAATATTCTTCCGTCTGCTCAGCTCTTACTTGACCTGGCTCAGTGCAGATATAAGTAGAAACACGTGTCTAGGATCGGACAGCACTTCAAAGTCATCTATTATCATGTTGTCCAAACTTCAGTCGTTCCTAGCTCACATTCACAATCCTGGCCATTTCTGCATACCTAGTATCTTTCTTCCTTCAAATGGACTAAAGTTATATCAGTTTTAAAAAGAATATCAATATCACCACTTGTAATAGTCTCCCGGGGCCGCTGAACAGAGCACTACAGTCTGGGGAGTTTGCACAGCAAGAAGACATCGGTTCATTTTGAGAACCGAGAGGGAGAAGCTGTTTCAAGACTGTCTGCAGCCTCCGGTGGTTTGCTGGCCATCTTGGGAAACCCGCACGAATTGTCTCAAGGGAGATCAGACCTAAATCATCACACCTCTAGCTCATGGCAAAGCCAGACTCTAACTACCCGCAACGTTGCCCCGTTTTTACCTTCCCTGTGTTTATGGTTCACTTACCGGACTTTGCTTCCTTCTGCATTTCCAGACCGAGACAACCAGTCTATTCTCATCACGTGAGTAACCTGGCGCTGGCACCATGATGGCGTGGACCCCCCGAGCCGCCCCTTCCACTCCCCTTTCTCGCACTTACTTTTAAATCAACAGCGGAGAATCCGGTGCCGGGAAGACTGTGAACACCAAGCGTGTCATCCAGTACTTTGCAACAATTGCAGTTACTGGAGACAAGAAGAAAGAGCAGCAGCCAGGCAAAATGCAGGTGAGCGGCTTCCTACGCCCGGAGGCTTGCTGAGTGGACGGCAGGCGTATGCAGGGCTTTGTGCTCGGCAGAGCTGCATGGTCCAGGCTTGCCCCAGCAGTGCTTGTTGGGCTCCACCTTGTGGACTCGGGCTCTTGCAAAAGCTCCTTCGGTAACAGCCGAGTGACCTGGAGCAACTCAATACCCTCTTCTGGAGAAGGAGTGGTTTGGGCCAGTGGTTCTCCAACCCAGAGCACACCTCAGAATTGCAGGAGGGCTTGCTGACCACCCATGGCTGAGACCCAGGCCCGGGGTTTCAGACTGATATTTCTATCTCACATTTACAGTCCTGCTATTCTGCATTTCTACCGTATTCCCACTGTTCACGCTCTTGGTCCAGGGAGCAGACTTTGAGAATCACTGGGCTGGATGGCAGTTTCCAAACCTCTGGAACCAGACGATACGCAATCATGGGGGATGGAGGGTTAAGGGGAATTATCCTATTTTTTATAAGTAAATTTCTGAAGAATTATCCGCCTGAAATGCATTTTGCCCCTTAAAAAATTATTTTTGAGAATTGAGAATCACTGTTTCTATCATGTGATCTCTTGGGTCACTTTCATGGCTCACGTTCTGTTTAGACGCCTGAAGCGAGACGTCTGTATTAGACGGGTCGTGATGCATGTAGTCACGGAGGTGTGTTTTCTAAGAATGCATGGTCTGTAGTGAAATGTTATCAGAGAGAAATCAGCTGGAGAAATCAAGATGGAGCTTGAAACCTGGTGTGGGAGAAGTCACTTCGATGCTGTGCAAAAGAGACCTTCTCTAGCGGTCGGGAGGGGGGCCTTTGGAGATTCCTTGGGTGGGACGGAACTGTGGGTAACTTCAAACAGACTGGTCAGTCTCTCTCCCTGGACCCTGCCCAGAGCATCTACATTTTTGAGTCACTAACGGGCTATTTCAGAAGACCTTCTACCTCCTCTCTTTTCTTCTCGTTGTTCATTGTTAGGGGACCCTGGAGGATCAGATCATCAGCGCCAACCCCCTGCTGGAGGCCTTTGGCAACGCCAAGACCGTGAGGAATGACAACTCCTCGAGATTTGTAAGACCCAGTCCAATTTCCAACTATTGCCCAAACCAGGCCCTTTCTTCCAATGCTGGATATGAAAATAGTCACATAAACTAGAATGTCCCTGACCTTATTCTATCCCCAAGTGATTCAGATCAATGTACCCAACTGGGATATTCTCATATACATTGAAGCCAGTGTTGGCTTGTTCCAGGCAGAGGGAAGATTTGATGATTCTTCACTAACTAGTCAATATCATCTCTGAAGTCACAGTGACTCAAATCCCACATGTGGAGAGCAATTCTTTTACGCTAACCAGTAGTGTTTCTCAGTGAAAACATGATGAAATACAGAAATCTACTGAGCAATATCCATGGGCTTTGTAGCCACAGAAACCTCAGTATGAATTAAGTTAGCAGATTAAACTCTACCAAGTCAGGAGACACTGGGGTTAGGAAAAACCTCTTAAAAACAAATGAGCTCAAAAATAGGAAGGGGGTGATAATGAAGATATTGAAGGGTATGTTCTTCAATACCATCAACAGTTCACTTAAGATGAGCTCAACCAAAGAGGTATTTATTTCCACGAGGTAGGGGGAGACGGACAGGCAGCCCTCTACTTAATTTCATGGGCTAGTGGAGCAGGAATGTTAAGGTGAAGCCTTTACTTGCGCCTATAGTTGCAAAAGTACATCAAACTTCACACACGTCAATAGCAGGACGATCTCAAGCTCGCATGTTCTTGCTACCTCTACAAGATAGAATCCTATTTGATGAGAAAGTAGGTGAATGAATTTCAGACTGTGGCTCCAAGCCTCACTTTTCTTTCCCATGGTCCTCTGTGCATCGCCTGTGTACACGTCTGTCTCCCCAGTGCACACTTAAACTTCCTGGGCCCGTGGACACATGTAACCCAGCACAGACAGGTTACACGTACTCGGACCAAGTTAGTTGTTCTGCTGATCTGGTGCCAGCTTCAAGTGGAGACAATGCTTTCAGGCACTCCCTGCTCTCACTCCCGTTTATCTTGTCCACAGGCCTGGCCTCGTGGCCTTGTCCCAGAAGCCACGGTGGTCTGGTTATTCTGTTCACCTCTCACCCTTCAAACAAACCTGTGCAGACATGAAGTGCCATCACCTTCCCTTAAGCAGATAAAAACGCTGAAAATCCAACACTGTTCATTCACACCCACCTCCACTGACCTCTCACTAACTCGTCTTAAGCATCATTCAGAAAATATTGAGAATATTCTTGAGTACCAACTCCACGCCAGATGCTGGGAAACAGGGAAGGAAACACTTTTGCCCTCAAATTTGCTCACGGTGGGAGAGAGACCACTCAAGCAAGTAAGAAAAGAAGCAAGTACATGCATACACACACACATGCAAAAAAAAATTTACCTCTTGCTCCTCAAAAAGGGGAGAACTCAGACTCTGAGTGAGTCTCTTGGGAGCCAGAGAGCCCGGCCTGAGCCCGGTCGATAAATTTGCCTACAGTAAGGAGTAAGGAAACTGAGGCAAGAAATCTCAGAATTAGCAGCCAGAGGCAAAAAAGAAGTCAGACAGATGGTGCAACCAGGCTGTCGGAAATGTTAGCAAGAGTTTGAAAATTTAACCAAGGATGCAGAAGACTCAGAAAATTATAAAACCCCAAAGGAAAAAGTTGGAGAAGATACAAATAAATAGAAGCACAGACTGTGTTCATGAATGGGAAGAATTAACATCATTAAAATGCCCACACTGCCTGACCAGGCGGTGGAGCAGTGGATAGAGTGTCGGACTGGGATGCGGAGGACCCAGGTTCAAAACCCCAAGGTCGCCAGCTTGAGAGCGGGCTCATCTGGTTTGAGCAAAGCTCACCAGCTTGGACCCAAGGTCACTGGCTTGAGCAAGGGGTTACTGGGTCTGCTGTAGTCCCACGGTCAAGGCACATATGAGAAAGCAATCAATGAACAACTAAGGTGTCACAACGAAAAACTGATGACTGATGCTTCTCATCTCTCTCCGTTCATGTCTGTCTGTCCCTATCTATTCCTCTCTCTGTCTCTCTCTCTGTCACTGTAAAAAAAAAATGCCCACACTACCCAAAGAAATCTACAGATTCAATGCAATTTCTATTGAGATACTAATGATGTATTTTACAGAACTAGAACAAATATCCCAAAATGTATATGGAACCACAAAAGACCCTGAATAGCCTCAGCAATCTTGAGGAAGAAGAAGAAAGTTGGAAGAATCACACTACCTGATATCAAACTATAACTACAAGGCCATAGTAATCAAAACAGCATGATACTGGCATAAAAACAGACATGTAGATCAATGGAATACAATGGATACCCCAGAAATCAACCAATGCCTATATGGCCAATTAACATTTGACAAAGGAGGTAAAACATTCAATGGGGTAAAGACAGCCTATTCCATAAGTAGTGTTGGGAAAATAGGATAGACATATGCAAAAAAAAAAAAAAAAAGAAAAGAAACTAGAGTACCTTATTATACCATTCACAAGAATAAACTCTAAGTGGATTAAAAACTTAAATGTTAGTCTTAAAATCCCAGAAGTGAAACATAGGCAATAAAATCTCAGACATTTGTCACAGCAGCATTTTTTCTGATACATCTCCTCAAGCAAGGGAAACAAAAAAAAAATAAAGAAAGAAAGAAATGAGACTACATCAAACTAACATGTTATTGCATAGCAAACTACCAACAAAATGAAAAGACAACCCAGTGAATGGGAGAACATATTTGCCAATGATACATTTGGTAAGGGGTTAATATCCAGAATGTATAAAGAACTTATACAATCTAACATCAATAAAACAAATGATTCAATTTAAAAAATGGGCAAAGGACTTTAATGATACATCTCCAAAGAGGACATATTGATGGTCAACAGATATCAAAAGATCATCAGAGACATGCAAATTAAAATCACCATGAGATATCACCTCACACCTGTCAGAAGGGCTATCATCAATAAATCAACAGAAAGAAACCAGTAATTGGCCAGATAGGTGTGGGTTGATTTCTAGGGTCTCTATTGTATTCCATTGACCTACATATCTGTTTTTATGTCAGTACCATGTTGTTTTGATTACTATGGCCTTGTAGTATAGTTTGATATCAGGTAGTGTGATTCCTTCAATTTTCTTCTTCTTTCTCAAGATTCCTGAGGCTATTCAGGGTCTTTTGTGGTTCCATATATAAATTTTGGTTGAAGAAAAGGGAACTCTCGTGCACTGTTGGTGGGAATGCAGACTGGTGCAGCCACTGTGGAAAACAGTATGGAGTTACTTCACAAAAAGGAACAACAGAACTGCCTAATGACCTAGGGGTTCCACTTCTGGAAACATATCTGAAGAAACCCAAAACATTAATTTAAGGAATATATGCACGCTTATGGTCATTGCAGCATTATTTACAACAGCCAACATCTGGAAGCAGTGCAAGTGTCTATCAGTAGATGAGTGGATAAAAAAAAAGCTGTGGTAGAATGGAGAATGACACAGCCATAAAAAAGAAGGAAATATTACCTTGTGTGAACAGCATGATGGAACTGGAGGTTACTGTGCTAAGTAAGATAGGGCAGTTAGAGAGAGACAAATATCAAGTAATTTCACTGATATGTGGAATCTAATAACAAAACAGACAAAATAGAAACAGACTCATAGAGACAGAGAACAGACTGATATCTAAGCAAACACACACACACACACACACACACACACACACACACACACACACACACACACTCCTAGACAGACAACAGCATGATAATTACCGAAGGGAATGGGGGTGGGAGCTGTTAGAAGAGGTTGAAGGGGACTGAATGGTGACAGAGACTTGACTTTGAGCGGTGAACACACAACACCATAAAGATGATGTATTTATAGGATTATTTACTTGAAACCTATATCATCTTATTAACGAATGTCACCCCAGTAAATTTAATAACAAGTGAAAATAAAGAGTTTGAGAATCCAGGTACATGAGAGAGGACCAACCAGGGAAATGGGCTGCAGTGAGGTGGTCCCCAGCAGAGGGCTGGAGAGGGGGTCCTCCGGACCCCCTGAGCTGCAGATGCAGGGCCAGCCTGTGACGGAGCTCCCAGAGTCCTGGCTGCCCCAGCTTGGGGACTGTGGGTGCCAGGCAAGCAGAGTGAAAGGGGGTCCTCCTGCTTCTGCCATTGCTTCTTCCCCGGCTCTGCACGCCCACCCGCAGTAGCACATAAATACAATGACCACGTGGTGTCTGTCACCTGCTGTTGGACAGGGCAAGTTCATCCGGATTCATTTTGGAGCCACAGGAAAACTGGCATCGGCGGACATTGAGACCTGTGAGTCCAAACACTCTAGTGGGTCCCTTGGTATTTGGCCACGAGGACATGTCTCGGGAACCTGAAATTGCATCATTGTTTGTCACCTTAGATCTCTTAGAGAAATCCAGAGTGACGTTTCAGCTATCCAGTGAGAGAAGCTATCACATTTTTTATCAAATCATGTCGAACAAGAAGCCAGAACTAATCGGTAAGTTCTTAGAAAACTGTTCTCATCTTTCAAACCAGTCGTGTTGAAAAAGAAAACACACAAAAAACACCAGAGGAAGTTGTGCGTGAGACGCTAAAGGGGGTCTTTGTGTCTCGCAGACCTGCTTCTGATCTCGACCAATCCCTTTGACTTCCCCTACGTGAGCCAAGGCGAGGTGACCGTGGCCAGCATCGATGACAGTGAAGAACTGTTGGCGACAGATGTAAGCACGGTGTTCACTTCTTTATTCAAGCGGAGGATGATTGTGTTTGCAAACGAGGAGGCACCCCAGAGATCCAGTGAGACAGCCAGCCGGGGTCCAGGGCTCCTGAGCGGTGATACCCAAGAGCTCAGAGAAAGAACGAGGAGGACGGCGCCCCGCCCCACGCCGCCCCTCCGCGGGGGACGCCGCAGTGGGAGCGCAGGAAGTTCTCCAAAACGGGTCTTCGGTTCCCTTCTGGAGCATTTTAGAGTAAATTTGCATGTGCCAGGTGTTTAAAGGGTTGCTTGGGAGTTTTCGGCTTACAAAACCATCCACCTGGTTCTTGAAGACAATTTAGAGAATGCAGGAAAGTATAAACCAGGAAACAAACAAACAAACAGACAAGCACCGCAGTCGGAGCAGCGAGTTCCTTCCTCTTTGCTGCCACATCCGTGAGTTCGCGTCAGGCACCCACCTCCTCGGCAGGCCTGTCAGGAGTCCAGCCTTGAGCCTGGCGGGGTCCCTACAGGGTAACTGTCATAACAATAACTCAGTTCATCCAGCACCTGCGTGCTCTAGGAACAGAGGTACGAGCCTTTGATGGCATGGTCTCCTTTCAGCCTCAGAAACCCTTCTGGGGTAGGGACCCCTACGACCCTCATTTTACAAAGGTGGAAACGAAATCTTAGGGGGGAAATGCATAATTTGCTTGAAGACACAGTTTGTACAGGACAGAGAAAGTGTTTGTGCCCACGGCTGCTCACTGACAGAATTTGCATTTCTAACTATATAGAGCACACCATCTCTGAGCGAGTCATCTCCGCCCCGGCTGGCCCTGCCCGCCCGGCAGCGCTCAGACCTGCGGAAAGGGTGGCGGTCTTGTCCAACATCCTAGGGGCACTGGCTAGAGCCCAGCTTCTGGCCCTTCGTTGTGTGACATTTCCAGGTGATGCTAATTCCTTTAAAGCAAGTAGAAAATGGTCATGATCAAACAAACTTCAGTTCACTTCAGTCTATCCATGACAAACTCCCCCTGGGTTTCCCCAGCCTTTACCAACTGATGGTACGGGGAAGCGCAGGTGAGTGACAGACGCAAGGCCTGCCACCCCTGAGAAAGGGGCTCCCACATAAGTCTAAAAGTCACAGAGGGTTTCAGGTCCTCCTTGGAGACTCTCTGCTCCCAGGGGCTGCGATGGTTTCCCCTCCCAGGGGCCTTCCCCGGAGCGGTGGGGGTCTTCTCCTGAGCCAGCAGTCCCCCCGGGTAGTGATGTTTTCACTTGGTTCCTTTTAATTTCGTGCAAGTTCTTTCTCTTTTAACCTACAGGGACCCCTCCCTAGGACACAGATATGCATCTGCAGGGGTGGGATATGGATTCCCCGTGGTGGTGGTGGTGGTGGGGGTCATCGTGGCCTCAGAATCTCTGCTCCCCTTAGTCACCTCCTGATGTGAGCTCTTTCTCCACCAAAAGGGGGTGCCCTGCCAAGAGTATCTCATTTCCCAATGCCATCCTGCTGACCCTGACCTCCTGGGTCTGTCCCACCCGCTCACCAGACGTGTCCAGACATGTTTCAGCTCCAACAGTGGCCATTGATTAGGCTCAGCCTGCAAACCTGCTGTATATAAACAACATGTCTAACCCAGAAAGGATTTTCTAGTTTAAATCCTTGTAGTAGAAGATGGGCCCAGTGGTGATCAAACCACGTCAGCAGCTGCTGTAAACTTTGAGGTGCCCCAATGCCATCTCCAGGCCTGGTCTTACCCCATCCCGCCTGTGTGCCTTGGGGCAGATGACTTCTCCTTCTGACAACTTCTATTCTTCACCTGGAAATTGAGAAAAACCTGTACACCTGTAAGGTTCTCCCAGGGGCTTAAGCAGATGGCAGGTGTGTGGTCCCTAACGCCACGCCGAATACTCTCAGGGGCTTTGCGAAAGTTAGTTCTTTCTCGTTTGGAAAAGGGTGATGTTCTCTTTGCTCATTTGCCCTTCCAGTTCTAGTGTGCTATGCTGCTATACCGTCTTTATTCTGAACATACTGCACTTCCTGGATTACAATGCCCAGGTCTCAAGCCGTTGGACACTATTTCTTAGACACCTATCTATAAGGCTTCCTTCTCCCCGTACTTCCCAATGGCCTCATCTAGAAAATAATCCCCCAAATCTAAGTACAGTAAGAAAGAATTAGGAACCAGTCTTCGTCAAACAAAAGGAAAGTTATTCACATTTCCTTCCAGTTCTCTCCACCCGCCCACGCAAACATGTAACGTTAAAGAAATATTGTGAACCTCAGACTTCCGACACCCCGGCTGTCATCCACTCATCTGGGCGAATCCTCTGTCATGTGCTATACAGAAAGTGTGAGAGCTTCGCCAGGGAGGAGGGGCGTTCGGATCCCCGAGTCCTTCGGTGACGGCTGTCCTTTTCTCTCATTCCCAGAACGCCATCGACATCCTGGGCTTCAGCTCTGAGGAGAAAGTGGGGATCTACAAGCTGACGGGCGCCGTGATGCACTACGGGAACATGAAGTTCAAGCAGAAGCAGCGAGAGGAGCAGGCCGAGCCCGACGGCACCGAAGGTGAGGGCACCCTGGGGCGGGGCGGGGCGGGCCTGGGATGTGACTCTCCGCCTGTGTTCACGTGGGAGATAAACTTGGCGTTCATCCCAAGAGCGGCTCGTCCAAAATGATACCAACTGAATTTCAGTTGTCCAGAGCTCATGGTCTGCACACTGGGGAGGTTGGTGCACTCGGTCAAAGAGCCCTCTAGTGGCGAATTCTTGAACAACAAAAAGCATCGTTCCCATAAATGCTCTCTCTCCACCCTGCCATCTGTCACCGTCACAGCCGATGTGTCATTTTAAGGTTCAGTGAACTTCACTTGTCTCTGTGCATATCATTACTAAATACTCAGAATACTTTCCTAGTCACCCGCCCCTAAAACAAAGCCTTGGGTAAGGGGGCAGCTAGGTTCCAGGCTCCCCTCACTTTCTCTTCTGCTCTGACAGCTGTTGAACTTGGCCCTGAACAAGAGACTGGTGTGCAGATCTTCCTGCCCCTGACTTCCATAGGGATGATCTCACCCTTCCCCTCGGCCTCATGGCCGGGAGACCTGGATGTAGAGCTGGAGGGCAGTGGGCGGGGCTGACGGCAGCAGAACACGCCCACCAGATGCCCCGCCCCTGCGGCCTCGTGTCTCTGGTGCTGCGTTCTGTGAGACGCAGTGGGTAGTGGACCCTGGATGATAGAAGGAAACAATAGCTTTGAATTAAAGTCCAAGAATGTGTGTGTGTGTGTGTGTGTGTGTGTGTGTGTGTACATACCTGGAGCAGACCAGATAGATAGATAGATAGATAGATAAATAGATAGATAGATAGATGATATAGATATATAGATAGATATATAGATATATGACTTTATCACTGCCCATAAAGGCCCACCTGATTAGATTAGGTTTGCTCAAGAAAATCCCAAACCTAAGTCAGCTGATTAGTGACCTCATCACAGGAATAATATCCTATCACATTCACAGGTTTCACCCACAGGCAAACAGAAGGGGTTATATGTGTAATGCACACTAGGGGGCATACATCTCCGGCACCATCTTCGAACCTTGCCTATCACCACAGTGCATGTGCTGCTAGGTAACAGGAGAGAGGCTCGGAGTGTCAGAGCATGAAGCACTGCTGACCAGGGTAGTCAGGGAGGCTTCCTGGGGGAACGGGGGCACTGACATGGACTTGGAAGGGTTCTGAACAGTGAGGGTGAGAAGGCAGTCTAGTCAGAAGGGACATCGTGAACAAGGTGGCCCAGGAAGGAGTGTGCTGAGGACTGAGGAGTAGAGAGTGGTCCACCACAGCTACAGAAGAGGACACATGTAGTGGATGTGTAAGACATAGGAATAAAAGAGAGCATTGTGGCATCAATTCGAGAAGGCGCTGGGTGCCAGGATATACTTTGGAATGCATATGCTAAGCACCCAGAGCCATGGCTGCTCCACATAGCAGAGGTCATATGTGTGACCACCTGGAATTAATCTGTAGGCATTCAATCTCACCCACAGTATGGAACCTTGAAAAAAAAATGTGTCAGACTCCTTAGCAAGAGCAGACCATATCAATCATGGTGGGGTCCCAGCTCTCTTCCAACCCTGGCAGCCACGTGCTCAGTGTTCGAGATCAGAAAGAGCCTGGCCAAGGGGAAGGGTGGAGGGTTGTGAGAGGGACCTTAGCTCCTCTGATTAATGCCTACCAGTCCAGTTCCCGTTCACCAGGTAGTGCTCACTATGCACAGGCCTGCTTCACAACAACCCAACCGATCGGGCACCGTCACACTCCCCCAGTTTACAGATGACAAAACTGAGGCATCAGGAAGCACAAACAAAATTTGAACCCAGGCAGACTGACTCTAGATAGAGCCCAGGCTCTGTCACCATACTATTCTACAACTCTCGGGAACAACGGACATGCGGGTATGTTGAAGGTGAAGCGAGCTGGATTTGGTGTCTGTCCGAATACCGCCTGTCGGAAGTGAGAAGGGAGGATGTAGTCACCGCAAGCTTTCAAGGTTAAGTGACCAGAAGGCTAACGATACCATCCACCAGAATGGACCCAGCAGGAACAAAGGACAGGCTGAGCAAGGAATGCAGCGTGCACTTGGCCTCTTATTAAGTACTTAACAACTGTTGCCTTGGATTTGTATTAACTTGGCTCCCTAACCAGCAATGAGGTGATGATCTCAACCAAGGAGGAGCTGTCCCTGGGGACAGCATTGCTCTACCTTCTCGATGACCAGAATGCCAGGAGCCAGGTTCATCCCAAAGTTAACTGAATTCCCAAGGGACTATGAATGGCCAGTAGTCAACTAGTTCTGAACATCTCCGAACACGTAAAGACTGGATCAGAGTTTCACACTTCTCTCTCTGCTATTAGTACAGCGTCTTGCACACATTAGAAAGGTGCTTGACCGTTTCTTGTAATATCAGACGCCAATAACACTATAACTGTACTTTTAAATAAAATTTAAATATATATCAGTCAATCATGATCGACCCATAAAGATTGTATCTAGAGGCAAAATGAAAAAAATTTTTTCAACCTGGAGCCTTAGACTATGGAACTGAAGCCTCTTTGGACCAGTACTGGCCTGGTACACATAGGAGAACATATAAACATCAAGAAGGACAGTAGTGCCTGACCAGGTGGTGGCGCAGTGGATAGAGCGTCGGACTGGGATACAGAGGAACCAGGTTCGAGACCTTGAGGTTGCCAGCTTGAGCACGGGCTCATCTGGTTTGAGCAAAGCTCACCAGCTTGGACCCAAGGTTGCTGGCTCGAGCAAGGGGTTACTCGGTCTGCTGAAGACCCGTGGTCAAGACACATATGAGAAAGCAATCAATGAACAACGAAAAACTGATGATTGATGCTTCTCATCTCTCTCCATTCCTGTCTGTCTGTCCCTGTCTATCCCTCTCTTTGACTCTCTCTCTGTCCTTGTGAGAAAAAAAAGGACTGTAGAGGTCACTTGTGGGAGGATGCAGGGGCTCACTGGACACTTTAGCAGCTGCTGCTTCTGCGTGACACCATCTCCCCTCTTCCTTCAGTGGCCGACAAAGCCGGCTACCTGATGGGCCTGAACTCTGCAGAAATGCTGAAAGGCCTGTGCTGTCCACGGGTGAAGGTCGGGAACGAGTACGTCACCAAAGGGCAGAATGTCCAGCAGGTAATGGAGCTGCGCTGAATCCAGCTGACTCGAGTGTTTTGCTATTTTAACCATGATCTTCAAGTTGTTCTGGCTGCAGGTATCAGAAATGCATAGTAAACTGGCCTCTTCCACAGCAAGAGGGAATTCATTCTTAGGCTTCGGTGTAAATTAGGGGAACAAGTCAAGGGCGCCCTCTGGTTGTCACAGAGCCTGGAGCCAAGACTTGAAGAGCCCTCTCTCTAGCTGTTTTTCTGGGACCCCTTGAAATGTCATTGCTCTTTGTTTCTGTTGTGTCCTCACTGGGCAGACAGGTTTTCCCCACATTTCCTGCCCACGGCCACCCCATGGCTCCCAACTTCCTGTCTCCATGGTTTCAGTCTCACCCTGAGACTAACACCAGTGTCTTTTGATTCCAATTCCAAATTCCCAGGAGAGACATTCTTTTTGGCCCAACTTGGGTCAAATATTCACCCCTGACTCAATTAAGTGTAGCTGGGGGCTAAAGTGACATCTATAACATGATGTGGTTCTCATAAAAGGGGAAATGTGACAAGTTGGACATAAGCCTCGAGTAATATTTAATATTAGGTTAAACTATATGAAATTGTCAATTTCCAACTGCTTGATTTCTTTAAGACATCAACTTCATGTGTTTCAACTTAATATAGCCATAAAAACAAAACACTAACTTGAGGGTTGAGTAGGTGATCCTTCCTCAAGGTGATCAACTCCGTGGGCGCGCTGGCCAAAGGCGTCTACGAGAAGATGTTCCTGTGGATGGTCACCCGCATCAACCAGCAGCTGGACACCAAGCAGCCCAGGCAGTACTTCATCGGGGTCTTGGACATCGCGGGCTTTGAGATCTTTGATGTGAGTTGTTTGGGTAAATGTCTGGCCTCAAAAACAAAAGAAGCCCTTCTGCATAGTGTCTGCTTTGCTGAATCCACACTGAAATCCCCCAGCTCACCCAAACTGCTCTTGTTTGAAACACCCAGTACAACAGCCTGGAGCAGCTGTGCATCAACTTCACCAACGAGAAGCTGCAGCAGTTCTTCAACCACCACATGTTCGTGCTGGAGCAGGAGGAGTACAAGAAGGAAGGCATCGACTGGGAGTTCATCGACTTCGGGATGGACCTGGCCGCCTGCATCGAGCTCATCGAGAAGGTAGAGAAATATGTGCTACTCCCCAGGCAGGGGTCGTCAAACTTTTTATAAAAACCGCCCACTTTTGCAGTGCTGGTCAACCTGGTCCCTACCGTGCAACCAAACAGCGCCGCGATTGGCCCATCATGAAAGCTGGACCGCCCACTAGTGGGCGGTAGGGACCAGGTCTACCAGCAATGCAAAAGTGGGCGGATTTTATAAAAAGTTTGACGACCCCTGCCGGGAAGCTCTTCTTTTATTGGGACCATTACTAGAAGTTGCCTTCGGCTCCTGCAGACAGTGGAGTCACTGGGATGTACTAGGATTAAGCACTGAGGGATAGCCTATTATGTTTCTTGTAGCCGATGGGCATCTTCTCCATCCTGGAGGAGGAGTGCATGTTCCCCAAGGCCACCGACACCTCCTTCAAGAACAAGCTGTATGACCAGCACCTGGGCAAGTCCAACAACTTCCAGAAGCCCAAGGTCATCAAGGGCAAGGCGGAGGCCCACTTCTCCCTGGTGCACTATGCGGGCACCGTGGACTACAACATTGCCGGCTGGCTTGACAAGAACAAGGACCCCCTGAACGAGACGGTGGTCGGGCTGTACCAGAAGTCCTCACTGAAGCTGCTGTCCTTCCTCTTCTCCAACTATGCTGGTGCAGAAGCAGGTAAAATTCTTTTTTATATATTTTTTTCTTAACCTGTGGAAATCTCTGCTCAATTATTCGTAACCATGCAGCTTATAAAGAATCAGTAGTCTCACATAGCTTCAGCTTGAGCTTGCTTTCTTTGTGTCCAATCTCCATTTTTCATTCTCTGATTCTTCCTCTTCTTTAAGGGACTGAGTTCTAAGGAGCTAAACAAAACCACTCCGTGGACATGATGGCCAATACCACATTCTTCCACAATAGTTGGGTTTTTTTTATTGAGATACAATTCATATACTATAAAATTCATCCTTTAAAAAATTTAGTGGTTTTTTTACATATTGACAGGGTTGTAAAACCATCACCATGATGGAAGTCAAGGACATGTCTATCACCTTTGTAACCCATTAGCGATCACGTCCCACTCCCTCTCCTTACCCCCCCCCCCCCACCTTAACAACTAATCCCCTTTCTGTCTCTATGGATTTGTCTATTCTGGACATTTTATATAAATGAAACCATATACCAGGGGTCCCCAAACTACGACCACGGGCCACATGCGGCCCCCTGAGGCCATTTATCTTGCTCCCACCGCACTTCCAGAAGGGGCACCTCTTTCATTGGTGGTCAGTGAGAGGAGCATAGTTCCCGTTGAAATACTGGCCAGTTTGTTGATTTATATTTACTTGTTCTTTATTTTAAATATTGTATTTGTTCCTGTTTTGTTTTTTTACTTTAAAATAAGATATGTGCAGTGTGCATAGGGATTTGTTCATAGTTTTTTTTTATAGTCCGGCCCTCCAATGGTCTGAGGGACAATGAACTGGCCCCCTGTGTGAAAAGTTTGGGGACCCCTGCCATATTCTATAAGGTCTTTTGTGTCCAGCTTCTCTCATGTAGCCTAATGTGTTCAAGGTTTGTTCACATTGTCTTGCGTGTAAGTACTTCACTCCTTTTTAAATTAATGAATAATATCCCATCGACTCATGAACTGACGGACATTCGGGTTGTCTCCACTCCTTGGCTGTTGTGTGTAATGCGCCCATGACTAGCTGTATACAAGTTTCTCTGTGGAAATACATCATCAGCTCTCCCGGGTGTCTCCCTAGGAGTGGAATCACTGAGTCATATGGTAACTCTATGTTTGATTTGCTTGAGAAACTTCTAGACTGTTTCCAAAGTGGCTGTGTAAGCCAGTGCCACTTTTTAAAGCTATTCATATACATGTATATATATATATATATATATATATTTTTTTTTTTTTCAAATAATGGGCAAAAGAGGGTTTAAAAGCCATGGGTTGCCTTAAATACCTAAATTTGACAAATGTATGTTTTTTGTTTCAAAATAGATGCAATATAATCAGTCATTCTATAATTAGGCCATTTTTAAATGTTAATCTCTAATGTACATTGAGCGGTAGAATATGAAAAATGGGCACAAGTTTAAACTTGAACAATTAACGCCATCTTATTTTAGGCTAAACAGGGTTCCCTGTAACTGCATTGCATAACCTCACTTAGAGATAACACCGTGCCTCTGAATCTAAGGTCCTGAGTGCGTGTGATCTGGGGAGGTGACTATCCTGCCTCTCTTCCTTCTGCCCCCACAGAACTCATGCTGGGCCCTGGGACAGGAGAGCGGAGGGGGAGGCACACGGGGGAAGCTTCACAGCATGACCTTTCCCCCAGGACTGCACCGTGATTAGCTTATCAGAGGCTAACTTTGAAACGGGGCCATTCAGAAAAAGTAGACCCAATATCACTGGCTCCAAATTAAGTTTCCTTTTTGGTTTTAGAAAAGAAAAAAGGAAAAAAACAATAAAACTACCTGTAAAATATTCTTGGGAATCTTCAGTTATCATACTCTCGTTACTTCCTCATTGAGGTAAGCAGGGACTCAAGCATCAAAGAAGGTTACCTCATGAAAGAGACTTCCATCCTCAAGAGGGACGTCTCACTCTGGCCGAACACCTGGTTGAAGCTCATGTCTGATTCCTAAAGGAGAAGGTTCCTCTTGGACACCGAGAATCCATGTTATAATCTCAGTTAAATGCCACCTGCATCCCACCCTGTCCCTTCCCCACAGCGCTGAAGATGTGCAGCCCTAAATCCAAGTCGTTTGGAGGCACATTAAAGAAGCAAACACACAAATATCAACCCTCAAGTCTCTTAGGTCAAAAGAAAAGCAAACCGCGCAGGGCTGGGCAGAGGCGGCGTCCGCAGCGCTGCACCTGACACTTCTCCGTGTCTGTCGCCAGGTGACTCCGGGGCAAGCAAGAAAGGCACGAAGAAGAAGGGCTCCTCCTTCCAGACCGTGTCCGCTGTGTTTCGGGTCTGTGTGTTGGCAGCTTCCATGCCTGGTTATTATTATTATTATTATTATTTACCCAGGGAAATAACATTCACTGATGTAATGTAATGTGCGTGTTCTGGTTTGCGTTACAGGAAAATTTAAACAAATTGATGACTAACTTAAGGAGCACTCACCCCCACTTTGTACGATGTCTGATCCCCAATGAGACCAAGACTCCAGGTGAGCGTGAGTCCATTGAACAGGACTCCCTGAAACGCAAGCAGAACTCTGTGGGTGTGCGAGCACGTGTGGGCATGTGTGCAGGTCTGTGTGTGTCCGCATGCATGTGTGTGCTTCCCTGAGGAACGATTTCTAGTCATTGTCACTTCTCTAGGCAGTCTACAAAATAGAGCTGTCATAGTTAGCAAACAGAAATACCAGACTCCTCGCTCAATTTGAATTCAGATAAACAGTAAAAAAAGAATGTCTTCGTATAAGTATGACCCATGCAATATTTGGGATATACTTACACTAAAAAAATTATTTACTGCTTATCTGAAATTCAAAATCAACTGGGCATCTTGTGTAGCTTTATGGCACTCTGACAATGAAATCATATTCGAAGTATTGTATATACATACACAGACATGTTAAACCCACAACTTTCACAGTGTTCTTAAAGGTCTTGGTGGGTCCCTTTCCCTCAAAGTGAAGAACCACTTGAGCCGGTAAATAATTATCTTAGATATGCCATACAAAAACAGCATCAATAGCAACTGTTTTCTAAGCCTACACTCTATGTCAGCCACTTAATAAATATTATCTCTACCGCTTACAACAGTTTTCTGCAAGGTAAGTGTAATGATCTCACAGATGAGAAAACGGAGAATGAGACCACGTGTATAGGGAACACCGGGCGGTCCAGGAGACCTCTAACCACCACCCAATCTTGGATGCACAAATATTTTTATAGCCTAGCTGTGCTTCAGGGTGTTTGTCACAAAGAGAAGAACTGTCACCAGAGCCATGGCTACAGGCAGCTCACTCTCCACCCTAGCGCTGGCACCAACCCTTTCTCCTCAAGTCTGGGTGTGTCAGGGTGTCTCACGGTGCTCAGACCACCGAAGGAAACTATGAGGAAGCCGCCAGCCTGCCTGCGGGCACTCTCTCCGCAGGCGTGATGGACCACCACCTGGTCATGCACCAGCTGCGCTGCAACGGGGTGCTGGAGGGCATCCGCATCTGCAGGAAGGGCTTCCCCAGCCGGATCCTCTATGCGGACTTCAAGCAGAGGTTGGTAGACGAGTCTTGGCCTCTCTCTTTTTTGAGGACAGCTTTTGCATTGCCCTAAGGTACCCCTGGGACTTGAGGTGTGGTGGGGTCACAAGGCCTAAGGCCCAGCCTCTCTGGGAGTCTGTCTTCCTTCAGCTTCCCACTCCCATCCCAAGAACAAGCGACACCCCCTCCTCCCTCCCGTCCCAGCCGGATCCCTGGGAAAGCGGAGGGCGTGGCCTCGCTGCTCTCCAAGGGCTCTGAGGCCCCCCAGCCTGAGCAGTGGGGTGCGGGGTGCAGCCCCCTCGGGGTGCGGGGCCTTCTTCCCCTGAGACCACTCACACTGGCGGCCACGCCCTCCCTCCTCAGATACCGCATCCTCAACGCCAGCGCCATTCCCGAAGGGCAGTTCATCGACAGTAAAAACGCGTCTGAGAAGCTTCTGAGCTCCATTGACGTGGACCGGGAGCAGTTCCGGTTCGGCCACACCAAGGTGAGAGCAGGTGGAGCGGGGACGGTCGCACCAGCTTCCTGCCCGCCTGGGCGACCACAGCCCTCGCTGCTTGTCAGCTGCGCGGAGGAGAGGGGTCTCCCCGTCTGGGCGACCTGACTACCCCTAGTCTAGCAGCCCGGCTGGAGGGAGCCCTGGCTGGGTGCGCGCAGAGCGCTGTCCTCGCAGAGCGCTGTCCTCGCGCTGGTTCTGGAGAGTCTAGAGCAGCGGTTCTCAACCTGTGGGTCGCAACCCCGGCGGGGTCGCCTAAAGCCATCGGAAAATACATAATGCCTATCAGGTATTTACATTCCGAATCATAACTGTAGCAAAATTACAGTTATGAAGTAGCCACCAAAGTTATTTTTTGGTCTGGGGTCACCGCAACATGAGGAACTGTATTGCCGGGTCACGGCATCAGGAAGGTTGAGAACCACTGGTCTAGAGGCTTCACTGGAAGCCAGAGCCCCACCAGCCACAGAAAGAGGCGGCGGAAGTCCTGGTGTCCTGGGAGGAGCGGAGTGAGGACACCCTGAAGGAGGTGCAGGAGCCCAGGGGAGAGGGGGACACAGATTTCAGGGACAGGGAGGAGGATAGTTGTAACCCATAAAAGCGGGCTGCCAATACGGGACGGCATCGAGCCTGGGGTGCGTCCTCCATGCGTCTCACTGACCCTCTCATCACCCGACGCTGATGGTGGCGGTGCTGACCTGGAGAGGTTGTTGGGAGGCTGAGGAAATGTAGGCTCGCGGTCAAATGGCCATGGGGTGGCAGAGACCGGCTTCCGATCCCGGCCTGACTCCAGCACGCCCGTCCGGGGAAGGGGCAGGCTGGGGCTGGAAACACCCACCTGCCGGGGAGGAGCCTGCCGTCCCCAAGGGCGCCCTGCTTCCCTGGTACATCACGGGAGGCGAAGAGGCTCTGTCTATGCGGGCAGCGCGCCTGGGCCTGAGGCGGGGCCAGCCTTCTCCGACGGGGAGGTAGAACTCTGACTCTCTTAATCTGGGCACAGCTGAGCTCCAAGGTCACTTTCTGGACTCATCTTTGCTTCCCGTGCGTGAGCTCTGTCAGAATCCACCCACGTGGGTTGGTGGGGCCCGCAATATGCTTTGGAATGTGACACAGGACGGGGCCCTGGGGAGACAAGAGCCGCTGAGAACTGAGTCCTGGGAGCCAGGCAGCCGCCGGTCCCTACCCAGGGCTGGGAAGTCGGGGGTCGGGGTGAGACAGAAGCAGGCTGTCCTGCGGGCGGGGGGCTGGGGGCCTGCCGAGAACGGGCAGGGCCGTCTCTCCTCGCATGCAGGTGTTTTTCAAAGCTGGGCTCCTGGGACTCCTGGAGGAGATGAGAGACGAGAAGCTGGTGACCCTGATGACGCGCACACAGGCCCTGTGCCGGGGACACCTGATGCGGGTGGAGTTCAAGAAGATGACGGAGAGGAGGTGACGCAGGGTCTCACCTCCGCCTTGCCCCGCCCTCCCCACTTGCAGGCCGAGTACTGTCCCCTGCGCTTAGTCTCGGGATGTCAGTGGACCACGTCCATCCGCTTCTCCAACACTCACTGAGCAGGAGCTCCGTGCCAGGGTCTCAGCCTGGCACCGGGATACAGAAAGAAACGCTGCCCGACCAGGAGCTCACAATGAGTGGGAGGGGGACATGGGCACGGCTGATTCTGATGCCTGTGAGATCAGTACAATGTCAGAGTTATATCCAGGACGTTGGGTTGGGGACTGGGGTTGGCATGAAGGGACCAATCCGATGAGAGAAGTTTCCGAAGTCAGCTCTGCATGGCCTGAGAGAGTGCGGCTGGGCAGGGCGACCGACAAGCAGGTCACGGTGTTTGAAGCAGGGTGTGTCACAAGGATGAAGGTGTCCTGGTTCATGAGCCCATACTGGGTCCTCCGGTCGGTGGGGAGCAATAGAAGCTGTGTGAGGAGACAGGTGAGAGGTTCCGGTTGGCAGCCCAGGGAGGTCACTCTGGCAGCTAGCTACAGGGCAGCAGAACTGAGGGGACAGGGGAGACCACGGCCAGACTGTGACAGAAGCCCAAATAATAGATGACAAGGACCTAAACTAGGAAATGGTGGGTAAGAGAAGAGAGGACGGATTGAAGGCAGGTAGGAGTCTTATCACCTCCCCATTTCAGCAGCAGGACTAGCAGCGCAGATGGCTGGGTGTGTGTGGGAATTTCGGGGAGAGGGGAGTTTGGGTGGAAGCCGGTTCTCCCAGACACCCCGAGACCCTGTGTCGCTCTAACATTAGCGCTGCCATATGGCCTACCGAAACGTGTTAGTCAGAAACGTCTCGCGGACAGCCGGCGCGGGGAGGCCAACGGAACCCAGTGCAGAAAGGGAAAGTGCCCCACAGACCCGTACAGCTGAAAGGAAAGAAGTCCGCTTCTCAGCTACGTGTTTCTGAGCCACGTGACAGGAAGCTGTGGGGGATGACGGGGAGGGGACATTGCAGGTGTCCCCGGGATGTCGGCTCTGGTCAAAAAGGGAAAAACAGATCCATTGGACGAGGGCAGGAGTCTGGGAGATGAGTCCTGGGTGCACACCCACACTTAAGCGTAAGGAGGGATCTTATAACGGCAAAATACTAGGAAACAGGAAAGCTGTTTCATCACGAAATCAAAGGCAGAGGGGAGTTTCAGAGAGGTGAGAGTGAACAATTCAAATGTGGAAGAGAGAGACGAAAGAATAAGGACAGAAAGATGCTCGCTGCGTTGGTCATCGGAAGGCGCTGACCTGCATAGGCCGGGTACTTTCTGGAGGGTGGGAGGCGGGAGCCAGCGAACAGGAGGCCCACAAACAGCCCGTGCCCCCTCTCGCCTCCCAACTTTTGCATGTACTGCTCCCTTCGCCCCATCAGCAGAACCGACTCTGATGTCCCCAGCATCTGACGGCTTGGTTCCACCTTCTTCCCACCTCAGCCGGGAACGGTGCAGGTCCTGGGCTCCATCCACAGGGAACCATGGGGGCGGAGACGGGACCTTGCTGGCGGTTGGTTAATCCCAGTCCTCACTGATGCACAGGGAGGCCCTCTTCTGCATCCAGTACAACATCCGTTCGTTCATGAACGTCAAGCACTGGCCCTGGATGAACCTGTTCTTCAAGATCAAGCCCCTGCTCAAGAGCGCGGAGGCAGAGAAGGAGATGGCCACCATGAAGGAGGACTTTGAGAGGGCCAAAGAGGAACTGGCCAGGTCTGAGGCTCGCCGGAAGGAGCTGGAGGAGAAGATGGTGTCCTTACTGCAGGAAAAGAATGACCTCCAGTTGCAGGTCCAATCGGTACGTACCTCCTGGTTCAGAATGGAAAAGGAGGAGCAGCTTTGAGGCCCCCATCAGGTGTCTATTCGAGGGGCGCTGGTGCCACCCAGTGGTCTTACGCAGTATTGCAGCACCCCGCTGGCAGAAGCGGAGTAGGCTGGAAAGCACCTTCGTGCGTTTCTGCTCGCCTGACCTCTCCCCGTCTTTCGTGGTGGCGTTAGACCTGTTCTGCTGTGGGCATGTGCCATCTTCACAAAAGCTATCAGGAACGTGCCAGGTATTTTAAATGTTTATACATACAAACAAAACTCTAAAATTAAATCATTCAAAGTAAAAAAGTAATTTTCTATACATGCTTTTTGAGAATATGGCCACAGCCCAAAAAATGCTTTAAAGAAACGCATTTTCAAGGAAAAAGCGGAAACAAGGCCATATATCTATTACACTCTGACCGTGTAAATGTATCATTTCACAGAATTAAGGCGTCTATCATTTGCGCCTTTTTAAACTCCCAGATACCTGGGCCTTGTTTGTGCCTTATGCGAAAAGCGATTTCTCCCCCCTCCCTTTTTCACGTTCCCCGTCAGTACAAGGCGGTTATCAGGAGTGCATTCTCTAGCGCAGCGGGCAAGAGCGCCAGTTTTAGAACCAGACCGCCAGATTTAGATCAAAGGTCCTTCCTTCGGTCGCCATGTGAGTTCTTGGGCAAGAAGAACACTCATCCTCTTTGTGCCTCAGTGTCTTATCTGTAGAATGGGCACAGTAACGGTACCCCCCCATAGGGGCGGCTGGAAGACTGAATGAGCCCATACATGTAAAGTGCCTAGCATGTGTTCAGTACACACAGACACCCGCTCTTGCCAGTCCCTGTTCATGTATGACCTTGAAGGTGGGTTCAGTCTGTACGATATTCTCGTGCGTGAGAAGCTATAGCCCAGGGAAGTGTGAGAACTCATCTTGCCCGGCCCTGCAGACGCATTACGGAGTGTTCTGGGGCAGGCATTCAGTCCTTATTTGATCACGTCTTCCTGCCTCCTTCGGATTTCCTGTTCTGCAGCTGGAGGGAGCCTGGCGGAGGGGATGTAGGCAGCCCTGTTCTGTTGAGAGTTACAAGGCAGTGACGTCCTGAAACTATCAGTTAGCTTGTGATAACATAGGGGAGATGAGTCACTTTCTAGCTGGTGGCGATACGAAGCGTGAGACGGTGAGATGTTCATGCGGGCGCCCAGAACTGGCCGATTTCCAGAGGCTTTATTGCCTTCACGAATGCCTTCGCTTGAAATTGTTTAAGTGAATTTTTATTATGTGGATGATGCCCTTAGTGGTTTAAAAAAAAAAAAAAAGGATGTGGATAATCTGTGTGCGTGTCTGTATGTGCACGTGTGTGTGCGCGTGTGTGTGAGTGTGCCCCATGCCTCGGGTCCAGTTAACGGGCTTTTGGACGGTACGGTCCTTCCCTTCTGGGGTTTGCCTGCAGGCTGATCCAGACACGAGGCTCTCGCTCGTTTCAGGAAACAGAAAACCTGCTGGACGCGGAGGAGCGGTGTGAGGGGCTCATCAAATGCAAGATCCAGCTGGAGGCGAAAGTCAAGGAGCTGACTGAGCGGCTGGAGGAGGAGGAGGAGCTCAACGCCGAGCTGGTGGCGAAGAAGAGGAACCTGGAGGATAAGTGCTCTTCTCTCAAAAGGGACATTGACGACCTGGAGCTGACCCTGACCAAAGTCGAGAAGGAGAAGCACGCCACGGAGAACAAGGTGGGCAGACCCCCGGGGGCCCCTCGCGTTCCTGTATGAGCCCGACTCCCTCCCTGTCAGGAGGAGACAGGCGGGCAGGGCCCCCTGTGCCCCACAGTCCCTGTCAGGAGGAGACAGGCGGGCAGGGCCCCCCTGTGCCCCACAGTCCCTGTCAGGAGGAGACAGGCGGGCAGGGCCCCCCTGTGCCCCACAGTCCCTGTCAGGAGGGGACAGGCGGGCAGGGCCCCCCTGTGCCCCACAGTCCCTGGAAGGGAGGAGACAGGCGGGCAGGGCCCCCCTGTGCCCCACAGTCCCTGGAAGGGAGGAGACAGGCGGGCAGGGCCCCCCTGTGCCCCACAGTCCCTGGAAGGGAGGGGACAGGCGGGCAGGGCCCCCCTGTGCCCCACAGTCCCTGGAAGGGAGGAGACAGGCGGGCAGGGCCCCCCTGTGCCCCACAGTCCCTGGAAGGGAGGGGCAGGCGGGCAGGGCCCCCTGTGCCCCACAGTCCCTGTCAGGAGGAGACAGGCGGGCAGGGCCCCCCTGTGCCCCACAGTCCCTGGAAGGGAGGGGCAGGCGGGCAGGGCCCCCCTGTGCCCCACAGTCCCTGTCAGGAGGAGACAGGCGGGCAGGGCCCCCCTGTGCCCCACAGTCCCTGGAAGGGAGGGGCAGGCGCGAGTGGGCGAGGCGTTCGGTCCCCGCGCGTTCCGTCCTCCGCCTTGTTCTCGGCTCTGCGGGCTTTGTCCAGCCTCCTACTGCCCGGCCGGTCCGACCACAGACTTCCAGCCGCAGCACCTCCTCCACAGAGCTGGAGACCTTCAGTGCCAGTCATCTCTGTTCTTGACACGGGAAGGGCGAACAAGAGTGCCCACAGGGGCCAGGCAGAGAATGAGGGAGATGGCAAGGACTGGCAGGGAGGTGGTGGGGACGCAAGGACCCTCCTGTGTTACTTGGCAGCGTCTAGACTGAGGCAGCCTTCAGGAAAGCCATCTCCATCAAAGGAAAGACTTGGTCAAAGTAGGAACCCAAGTATCCTTCAACCCCGTGCTTCTGCTCCTCGGTGTGTGGCCCGGGGCGTTTTCCACCCAGTCCACCCAGGGGTGCGGACGGGGCTGCTCGTGGCAGCACTGCCTGTGGTGAGGGAGAGATGGAGGCTGTATCAGGGTCCAGCAGGGGAAGGAGGGGTGAGGTATGGAGGACACACACGGGGGGGTGCTGCACAGCTCTCGGGGCAGCAGGCTTGTGCACAGGGGGCAACAGGAAGGCTGTAAAAGGACAAGTGCGGAGTGGAGGAAAGGTCGGACAACGAAAGACACGGCCATGATACCATAAGTAGACTAAAGTTTCATGCGCACAAAATAGTAATTATTTTCCAAAAATAAATGAAGAGCACAACACACGATTCCCTTCATCAATGGTTGCCAATTAGGTAGAACAGAGGATGAGACTGTCCAGGTGTGAGATGACTCAGTCAGTGTTGGGTGGACAATTGGGAGAAGTGGAAAGAGACA
Source organism: Saccopteryx leptura (assembly GCF_036850995.1). Taxonomy (NCBI): domain Eukaryota; kingdom Metazoa; phylum Chordata; class Mammalia; order Chiroptera; family Emballonuridae; genus Saccopteryx; species Saccopteryx leptura. The sequence continues at coordinate 360,381,591 of NC_089504.1, read as the reverse complement.
ATAGGGAAGGGTAGAGACTGTGGCAAACTGGAGAGCTCCAGCCAGCTGCTGCATCCCCAGGTGGGGATGGGAACTTGGCATTGCCAGGGTTTCCTCCTTTCTGTAAGAAGCCAGATATCCAGATTTTGGGTGAAACCTCAACTTTGTCAATGTTGATAACTTATTCAAAAGTTGTAAACCATTATGAAGAATAAAGAAAGAGGTTGGTGCCAGATTCGGCCTTGGGGTCAGGAGTTAGCGGCCTCTGATCTGAAAGTTGCACAGGGGGAAAGTTCAATTTCATGCTTCGAAGCTCCATGTTTTTGCCCTTGTCCTGTGTCCTGACAGCACAGGACCCCTATCGTGAATTTTCCTGAGGGCACCTCAGGCTTCTCCTTCCCCTTCCTGCCTCATTCTAAACCCCAGTAAGCCAGCCTAATAATACACCAGCCCCGGGCATGTGCTCTGATTACAGCAGGTTCATGTGTTACCTTTCAGAGGTAGCCTATTTACATTCAACAGTGTCCTTCCATAAAAGGACAACATCTGACAAACGTCCTTCAATAAAAGAATCAATAGCCTTTGCTGGAAGCTCCTGGTTTCATTGTTTGAACACTCAGTTAGTGTTGCTATTTCCTTAGGTGAAGAACCTTTCGGAAGAAATGACAGGCCTCGAAGAAAACATTTCCAAACTGAGCAAGGAGAAGAGACTTCTGCAGGACGCCCATCAGCAAACCCTGGACGATCTCCAAGTCGAGGAAGACAAAGTCAATGGCCTCATCAAAACAAACGTCAAGCTGGAGCAGCAAGCAGATGATGTGAGGGTGCTTCACGGGGAGGCTCTCGCCAGCGTTGCTTGCAGGGGGGCTGGGTAAAGACAGGGTCCGAACGGGAGGCGGTGGGTGAGCGTTCAGACCCTGGAATCAGAATCACTGGCCTGTGGGCTCAGCCCTCTCCAGACGCAGCTGGGATGCTAAGCAAGCCATTTACACTGCGGAGCCTCGGTGTCCTCCTTGTGAAATGGTACCACTAGCTTGACCTCGAGTGTTTCCGTGGAAAGCTCAGCACGTAGATACAGAGTGTTGGTAAACCATTAGCTGCTGATACCATCACCCTCATCACCATCATCACCATCACCCTCACCATCATCATCATCATCATCACCATCACCCTCACCATCATCATCATCACCATCATAATCACCATCACCCTCACCATCATCATCATCATCATCACCCTCTCCATCACCCTCACCATTATCATCACCATCACCATCATCATCACCATCATCACCCTCACCATCATCATCACCCTCACCATCACCCTCACCATCATCATCATCACATCATCATCATCACCATCATCATCATCACATCATCACATCACCATCATCACCCTCACCATCACCATCATCACCCTCACCATCACCCTCATCATCATCATCATCATCACCATCATCATCATCACATCACCATCATCATCATCATCATCACCATCACCATTATCACCATCACCATCACCCTCATCATCATCATCATCATCACATTATCATCACCATTATCACCATCACCCTCACCATCATCATCATCATCATCACCATCACCCTCACCATCATCATCATCATCACCATCACCATCATCACATCACCATCATCACCCTCACCATCACCATCACCATCATCACCATCACCCTCATCATCATCATCATCACCCTCACCATCACCCTCATCATCATCATCACCCTCACCATCACCCTCACCATCATCATCATCATCATCACCATCACCCTCACCATCATCATCATCACCATCATAATCACCATCACCCTCATCATCATCATCATCATCATCACCCTCTCCATCACCCTCACCATTATCATCCCCCTCACCATCATCATCATCACCATCATCATCATCATTACCATCATCACCATCATCCACACCATCACCATCATCATCATCATCATCACCATCACCATCATCACATCATCATCACCATAATCACCCTCACCATCATCATCATCATCACCCTCACCATCACCCTCACCATCATCATCATCACCATCATCACCACCATCATCATCATCATCACATCATCATCACCACCATTATCACCATCACCATCATCACCATCATCATCACATCATCACATCATCATCATCACCATCATCACCCTCACCATCACCATCACCATCATCACCCTCACCATCACCCTCATCATCATCATCATCATCATCATCATCACCATCACCCTCACCATCATCATCATCATCGTCACCCTCACCATCACCCTCACCATCATCATTGTCATCACTGGCCCCCATTTCTAGGTCTCTTGGGTTCCAAAAGCTTCAGTCTTGTACTAACATTGCCAAACATGAGTTCAGTCCATGACCATGAAAACGATCAGTTCTCTCCCTCATGCTCCATTTTGTTCCTAAGATAAGAACTAGGTTCAAAGTCTTCAGCTTTTGTTCCCCATTGTGGCTAGAACTTTGCCAGATGTCCTTAATTTCCCTAAGGACAGAGAAGGTGTACTCCTGCCCCCCGCCCCTCCCCTTCTTTGCCTAAGGCTCCCCACAGCTGCTCGGTGTAAGTGGGACACGGAGAGACGGTGTGCAGTGTAGACCTTCCTGGGCACCGCTGTGGCTGTGCCCGTCCCTGGAAGTCCTGTTTGTCCCAGTCCGCGCCAGAGCATGACCCTCTGGGCAACTGTTTCTGCGGGGAGCCTGGCCCGGGACCAGGCATGTGGGAATCGGCTGAAAGGGGCAACCCGGAGTCCCTGAAGGTGGTGCCAGCACTCCGGGGCTGCCTTTGCCGAGAAGGGGGCAGGGAGGAGGGAGGAGGGAGGAGGGAGGAGGCAGGAGGCAGGAGGGAGGAGGCAGGAGGCAGGAGGCAGGAGGAAACCCGCTCCCTCCTGGACCAGGGTCGTGCCCCCCCCTCAGGGAGCCTGGGGGCAGTCACAAGCACGTGTGCGGTGGCACCGGTCGAAGGGGCCAGCTCGCTCTCCTCGCAGGATCTCAACCCCCTCCCTTCCCCTCCCCCCACCATGTCTCGCCAGCTGGAGGGCTGCCTGGAGCAGGAGAAGAAACTGCGGGCCGACCTGGAGCGGGCGAAGCGGAAGCTGGAAGGGGACCTGAAGCTGTCCCAGGAGTCCGTGATGGACCTGGAGAACGACCGGCAGCAGCTGGAGGAGAAGCTGAAAAAGTGGCTGTTTCGTTCCCGAGTCTGAGCCCGAGAGCCCATGTCCTCTTTTGAGAGGCTTGTATGTCATGTCCCTTTCAACACATCTCTCTCTGTCTGCAGGAAGGAGTTCGAAATCAGTCAGTTACAAACCAAAATTGACGACGAACAAGTTCACAGTCTGCAGTTACAGAAGAAGATTAAAGAGCTGCAGGTGGGCTGAGGGGAAAGCCCTGTGCCTTGCTCCGCCTCTTTAACATTTATTACTGTTTAGAGAAGGAGAGGGGGGGAGAAACATCACTTTGTTGTTCTACTTATTTATGCATTCATTGGTTGATTCTTGTACGTGCCTGCAATCTTGGAGTATGAGGACAACTCTCAGATCAACTGAGCTACCCGGCCTGGCTTCCCCTTTGTTGTTTTAGCTGCTTCTCTTCTTCTTGCCCTGGAGCTGAAGAGAATGTCTTGTCCTTCCCTTTATTTTTTAAAATTAATATCTTAGTTTTCTAAGTAACACATAGATAGATTTCCTTGGAAACCATGAACAGATTACCAATAAGGCTGAATATTATTGATAAGGGTGCTTTGGTCACCACCCCTAAGAAGTCAAGGCCACCTTCAGTTGGATGTGCGTCCTTCTGTATGTTTGGCAATGAAATCACGTACATGTAAGACCCCCTCTTCCCACAATATATAAGATATTATATACTGCTCACAAAAATTAGGGGACATTTTATCGCTTCATATTCATTTTGAAATGTCCCCTAATTTTACACACGTATATGTTTATACACACACACACACACACACACACACATACAGTGTGTTCGTAAAGTCATGGTGCACTTTTGACCAGTCACAGGAAAGCAACAAAAGATGATAAAAATGTGAAATCTGCACCAAATAAAAGGAAAACTCTCCCAGTTTCATACCTATTCAGTGCAGTTAGATGTGGGCTCACGCACAGATTTTTTTTTTAAAGATTTTATTTATTTATTTATTTATTTATTTAGAGACAGAGAGAGGGATAGATAGGGACAGACAGACAGGAACGCAGAGAGATGAGAAGCATCAGTCATCAGTTTTTCTTTGTGGCACCTTAGTTGTTCATTGATTGCTTTCTAATATGTGCCTTGACCACGGGCCTTCAGCAGACCGAGTAACCTGTTGCTCGAGCCAGCAACCTTGGGCTCAAGCTGGTGAACTTTTTGCTCAAACCAGATGAGCTGGGCTCAAGCTGGCGACCTCAGGGTCTCGAACCTGGGTCTTCCGCATCCCAGTTCGACACTCTATCCACTGCACCACCACCTGGTCAGGCTCACGCACAGATTTTTTAGGGCTCCTTAGGTAGCTATCCCGTATAGCCTCTACAGACTCGTCACTGACTGATGGCCTACCAGAACGGTGTTTCTCCACCAAACTGCCGGTTTCTTTCAACTGCTTATCCTACCGAGTAATGTTATTCCTATGTGGTGGCGCTTTGTTATAAACGCGCCGATATTCACTTTGCACTTTGGTCACAGATTCTAATTTAGCGAGCCATAGAACACACTGAACTTTCCTCTGTACCGTCCACATCTCGACTGGCATGGCCGTGGGCTGTTCTGCTGTATACAGGGTGTTAAGTCATCATCTGCGCATGCACATATGCTGCCACAATATCCTACAGAAACTGGGAGGGTTTTCCTTTTATTTGGTATATATTGATATATATTTATATATATATACACACACACACACATATAAAATATAAAGAAATAAACATTAAAATACATGTAGTTATAGATAAATATATATTGATATATAAAACATGCACATAGAATCTACATTAAAATGTTGCCATACTGAGACTGTCGTTCTGCGACCTGTTCCCTTCTTGTCGCGATTTGTCCGGCAGAGCTGTCCACGGCAGATACGGGCTAGCTGCTCGGTGGACTCCTCGAGAGCCCCCGGCTCCACCACAGTGGACCCGACCCTCTCCCTGCTGATGGACATGTGGATTGTTGCCAAACTGTTTCATTCATTCAATCTTCTCATGTATTCTTTAGTCTATTGGTGCCCACCCTCTCTCCTCCCCTTCCGACCCTCCCCACGTGGGCTGCTGCCCCCGCAACACACTGACACAGAGACCCTTTCAGGCCCGCACGGAGGAGCTGGAGGAGGAGATCGAGGCGGAGCGCGCCTCCCGGGCCAAAGCCGAGAAGCAGCGCTCCGACCTGTCCCGGGAGCTGGAGGAGATCAGCGAGCGGCTGGAGGAAGCCGGCGGGGCAACCTCTGCCCAGATCGAGATGAACAAGAAGCGGGAGGCCGAGTTCCAGAAAATGCGCCGGGACCTGGAGGAGGCCACCCTGCAGCACGAGGCCACGGCGGCCGCCCTCCGGAAGAAGCACGCGGACAGCGTGGCCGAGCTCGGGGAGCAGATCGACAACCTGCAGAGGGTCAAGCAGAAGCTGGAGAAGGAGAAGAGCGAGCTGAAGATGGAGATCGACGACCTGGCCAGCAACGTGGAGACCGTCTCCAAGTCCAAGGTACCGACCCCCTGCTCTTGGCGGATGGGAGGCCACCATCTTCCCCTGCTGAGTCGGCATGGATCGTTCGATGCCCCAAACTCACTGCATGTTCTAATCCAAACCCCTCCCCCCACTCTGCCTGCTCCCAATCCCAATTCTCCAGATTAATTCAAGTCAGTCAAGCTGGATCCAAAAGCCTGCTATACTCAAGGTCTCATCATCCTTCCAGAATTTTTCAAAGTCTCCAATCCTTCTGGCATTTTCTAGAGTCAACCCCGTGGGTGGATCGCACCAAAGGGCCTTGGTAGATGTGGTTATCCACACGCCACCTTTTTGGCCCACGATATCCGTCTCTGCCAAGCAGGGCCAATGTGCGGTTACGCAGGTGACCCACCCATGGTGGACCCAGGTTTCACGGCACTCGGAGTGCATAAAACTCGGGAGGGGCGGGGCTTTTGAAGAAAATATACATAGATGAGGAGTACAGAATTAAGCATGACCGTCAATATTTGTTTAGAATGAGAAAAATAAGTCACTAATCCCCTGCACCTTGGAGACTAAGGTCCGAGTCTTTTCTCAGATCTCTTTAAGCCATTGGTCAGAAACGCCTACCGGAGACGCTTGCTTGTGATTGGCTTTCCCTTTAAGCCATTGGTCAGAAACGCCTACCGGAGACGCTTGCTTGTGATTGGCTTTCCTTTTAAGCCATTGGTCAGAAACGCCTACCCGGAGACGCTTGCTTGTGATTGGCTTTCCCTTTAAGCCATTGGTCAGAAACGCCTACCCGGAGACGCTTGCTTGTGATTGGCTTTCCCTTTAAGCCATTGGTCAGAAACGCCTACCGGAGACGCTTGCTTGTGATTGGCTTTCCCTTTAAGCCATTGGTCAGAAACGCCTACCCGGAGACGCTTGCTTGTGATTGGCTTTCCCTCCTGCCTGGCATGGACAGCTCCCTGCTGCTGGGGGCCGTGCAGATGAGGCACGAAGCCTAAACCGCACCGGCTTCCCGGTGAACTGGCCTCTGTGTACGGCCACAAAGCACGGTTTCCTTGGGGAGTAACTTGGCGCTCCTAGAGTCAAGCGCTGCTTTTGTGCAGGGAGCTCAGAGCTGCCCTTGGGGCCGCTGGCCAGCCGGCCGGGCTGGAAGAGGCGATGTGGGGCTGCGGACCCCCTGAAGAGGGTTGCCCGGAAGGAAGGACAGGGTGTCTGCGGAGGAGAGGAATGCAGATACGGCCAGAGAACGGCGGCGGTGGTCAGAGAGCCACTGTGGTCTCCAGGGTGCCTCTTGTCCTCACTGAGCCTCCGGGTTCGCACCGCCTGTTCATGCTGCTGATTGTTTTCGCCGCTGCAACGTTTCTGCCTGTCTTGGTTTTTTTCCCCTTTCCCTTAAGAAGTTCATCCCTATGTACTCCCTCCTCCATCCCTCCTCCCTTCCAAAGAGTAACATGGAAAGAATGTGCCGGACTGTGGAAGACCAGTTTAATGAAATCAAAGCCAAGGATGACCAGCAGACGCAGTTGATCCATGATCTGAACATGCAGAAGGCGAGACTGCAGACCCAGAATGGTGAGAACCGGCCAGGGGCCGCAGTCCGGGGGCGGGGGCGGGGGAGGGAGGGGAGGAGGGGGGGAGGGGGGAGGGAGGGGCCGCAGTCCGGGGGCGGGGGTGGGGGAGGGGGGAGGGAGGGGGGAGGGAGGGGCCGCAGTCCGGGGGGCGGGGGAGGGGGGGAGGGGGGAGGGGGGGAGGGGGGGGCCGCAGTCCGGGGGCGGGGGTGGGGGAGGTGGGAGGGAGGGGCCGCAGTCCGGGGGCGGGGGTGGGGGAGGGGGGGAGGGAGGGGCCGCAGTCCGGGGGCGGGGGAGGGGGGAGGGAGGGGCCGCAGTCCGGGGGCGGGGTGGGGGAGGGGGGAGGGGGGGAGGGGGGAGGGGGGGGCCGCAGTCCGGGGGCGGGGGTGGGGGAGGTGGGAGGGAGGGGCCGCAGTCCGGGGGCGGGGGCGGGGGTGGGGGAGGGAGGGGCCGCAGTCCGGGGGCGGGGGAGGGGGGAGGGAGGGGCCGCAGTCCGGGGGCGGGGGCGGGGGAGGGGGGAGGGTGGGGCCGCAGTCCGGGGTGCGGGGGGCTGCGGGCGGGGGGGGGTGCGGGAGGGGGGGGTGCGGGAGGGGGGGGCGGGGGGGGGCGTGCGGGAGGGGCCGCTCTGCAGACACAGCACCGCTTGCCTGCGTTTGTTAGGGGAGCTGAGCCACCAGGTGGAAGAGAAGGAGGCTCTGGTTTCTCAGCTGACCAAAGGCAGGCAGGCCCTCAGCCAGCAGCTCGAGGAGGTAAAGAGGCAACTGGAAGAAGAAACCAAGGTAAGGACACCCCTTCCTGTCGTGGCCGAGGTGTCTGACCAGACCTTAGAAGCTGAGAGGCCGCAGGCTGCCTGGAGGCGGTGTTGCCTCACAAGAGCGGAAGCTGCTCCTCTCTGCGTTGCAGTACCGGTACCGGTACCGTAATGGGAGCCGGGTCTTTGAGGTTCCGAGACCTTGGCATCCGCTCTCTGTCCTCGGAGCTGGAAAACTCTTACAGTGTGCTCCAGCCTCTGGGTCCCTCTGTCCCGCACAGGGTGGTCTGATAAACCCCCTTCCCCATCAGGGACACCCCCTGTCCATCACTGCCCCAGCGTGACCATCTCTGCCTCTGTGCGTTGTGTGGCACTGCCCAGACACACACCCCCGGCCCCTTGACACGCCTGCGTCTTTCTTCCTGTCACACTGTGTGTAAGAAGGCAGGCTCACTGTGGTGCTCTCGCCTTCGCGCCTGCTTATCTTCCTTATTAAGACATATGGGCACCTTATTAAGCCTCAGGCACCGAGCCACACGGGAAAGTCTCTGTAGTTAGAAGACAATGACATCGTTTTTGATGACGTTGCTTTATTTCTGTTGCACTTATTTTCTAATTTTTAACTTGTATTGATTGATTGACTTGAGAGAGAGAGAGAGGGGAAAGGGAAGAGAGAAAGAGAGAGAGATTGATTTTTTGTTGTTGCTGTCCCACTTATCTATGCACTCATTGGCTGATTTTGTATGTGCCCTGACCAGGGATCGAACCTGTAACCTCAGTGTATTGAGGTGACACTCTGACCAACTGAGCTACCCAGACAGGATCTGTTGCATTTATTCTTTTGGCTACCTTCCGATTATGGCAAATACTAATGGTGTTCCATTTACTAGAGCGTACTAGTGTACTTTTTAGGTATAGTTACGTATCATAAAGGAACCAACTTTTTTAAACTTACATAAGTAAGGCAGGTGATCGCATTCCAGCCAAGTTGGCAAAGGCAGCACGGGAATGCTTCTACCCGGGAAGTGCTGGTTGAAATGCAAACGCCTCCACGTGGAGAACAGCCAAATATGTTTGCAGTTTGTCACCACTGTCCTTCCCCAGGCCAAGAACGCGCTGGCCCACGCCCTGCAGTCCTCCCGCCACGACTGTGACCTGCTGCGGGAACAGTATGAGGAGGAGCAGGAAGCCAAGGCCGAGCTGCAGAGGGCGCTGTCCAAGGCCAACAGCGAGGTTGCCCAGTGGAGGACCAAGTACGAGACGGACGCCATCCAGCGCACGGAGGAGCTGGAGGAGGCCAAGTAGGGGCCCCCGGGTTGCAGCAGGGAAGGGGACCCTAAGGCCCCTGTCAGGGAACGGAGAATTCGTCCTGGAGCACCTCCCTTCCAGACCTGCGGTTTTTCTTAAGCCTTCACGTAGGGTGCTCCTGTCCTCCCGTGGGGTACCGCCCACTCCACCCAGTTCCCTCAGTGCCTCTTTGGTGACCAAGCTTTGCCACTAAGCGCTGGAGGATTCTCCCGATATTACTTAAATCCTCTCCACGCATCAAACGCTAGATCTTGGGCTTCTCAAGTTCCAGTCTCCGTAGAGACCTCTTGTTTCTCTTCTGACGTGACACTTCTGAGGCAGCCCGCCCCTGCCCAGGAAACAGAGTCTGGTTCTCTCAGGAAGAAGCTGGCCCAGAGGCTGCAGGAGGCCGAGGAGAACACGGAGGCCGTGAGCTCCAAGTGCGCGTCCTTGGAGAAGACCAAGCAGCGGCTCCAGGGGGAAGTGGAGGACCTGATGCTGGGTCTGGAGCGCGCCAACGCCGCCTGCGCCACCCTGGACAAGAAGCAGAGGAACTTCGACAAGGTCTTTCCCTAACACCTGACGGTGGCACTGCTGAGAGTGGCAGCCCTCCCTGCCCGCCCGTGCCAGAGGGCACACGGTCTGGCAGCCGTCGGTCAGAGCATAACATCCCAGGTCGGGGAGGTTCAGGGATCTGCAGTGTCTCTCTTTCTGTGACAGTCCCTCCAAAGGAACTGTACTTTTAGTTAAAGCGACTTTGGTTTACCTGGAGGTGCAAACACCTTTAAGAGTACTATACAGTGAGCCCTGGTTGGTCGGCTCAGTGGTAGAGTGTTGACCTGGCATGTGGATGTCCTGGCTTTGATTCCTGGTCAGGGCACACAGGAGAAGCAACTATCTGCTTCTCCACCCATTTCCCTGCCCCCCCTCTTTCTCTCTTCTCTCTTTCTCTCTCCTCCTCCCACAGCCATGGCTTGAATGGTTTGAGCAAGTTGGCTCCGGGTGCTGAGGGTGGCTCCATGGCCTCACCTCAGGTGTTAAAATAGCTCGTTTGCTGAGCAACAGAGCACTGGCCCCAGCTGGGCAGAGCATCACTCCCTAATGGGCTTGCTGGGTGGATCTTGGTCAGGGTGCATGTGGGAGTCTGTCTCTGCCCTCCCTGCTTCTCAATTAATAATTTAAAAGAATAGAAAAGAATACTGTACAATGGATCATTGTAGGGACATCAGAGTGTGGGGGTCCCTGACCTGGAATGGTGGCCCCTGTTTCTCTAGTCCTAAGGATGGAAGGATAAAGCCTTGGTCCCCTGGCCCTTTCTCCTTCCCATGTGTCCCTTGCTCATCTCCTAGGTCCTTGCAGAGTGGAAGCAAAAGCTGGATGAGAGCCAAGCAGAGTTAGAAGCCGCTCAGAAAGAGTCCCGGTCACTCAGCACTGAAATCTTCAAGATGCAGAATGCCTACGAGGAGGTGGTGGATCAGCTGGAGACCCTGAGGCGGGAGAATAAGAATCTGCAAGGTGAGCCGCCTCCCCAGCACAGGTGTGGAACACCCCCCTTCTCTCCTGCCCACACCTCCTCCTGCCCACTGCCCCGCCACGTCTTCACCTCCACTCGGAACCCCGAGGCCTGAGCCCTCCTCCTAATGGAAGGCACAGTAGTAGCAACATCACAGACTCAAGAGCAGAGGGCACGGAGGGTTGCTAAGTTGACTGTCAGAGATCATTTCCCCGAATTCCGTCTCTATGTGGCTTTGTGTCCTTGGGCATGTCACTAAGTCTTAGGACCTCAAACATTTTTTCTACAAAATTAGACCACACCCAAAAGTCCTGAAAGACTCTGATTCTCTAAGCATTTTCCCTACAATTGTCTTCTCTGGTCCTCTGGACCGTCGTGTTGAGTTTGAGAAGTTTCAGGGCATGCGATGGTCTTGTCACTGCTCGCTAAGCACAGTGCTGGTGAGGCAACCCACCTGTGCCTCGCGGACTCCTCCAGTCTAAATGTTGCCAATGAACCGCCAGTCAATCCCTCCGCTGCCTGACACTGTCACACAGAGCCCGTGGCCACAGCCGAAACCCAGCCTGTCCTTTTGCAGAAGAGATCTCTGACCTAACCGAGCAGATGGCAGAGACAGGCAAGAACCTTCAGGAGGTGGAGAAGACCAAGAAGCAAGCGGAGCAAGAAAAGTCAGACCTCCAGGCTGCCCTGGAGGAGGTAGAGGCAAGTGTCCAGGATGTGACCAGGGAAGCTCAGGAGGAGGGCGGCCCCGGGGGGGGGGGGACCAGCTCCCCCGTGGGAGACCCCGCCCGGAAGAACGATGGCGCCCAGGGGAAACAGCAGGCTCTGCTGCTTCCTCTCCCCATGTCTTCTAGTTCAGCGTCTTCCCCTTTTGAAAATAAATTTACTTGTGATTTCCTCAGTTTTTCCTCTCGAAAAGCAAGAACTTATTCACCAAATGTCTTGAAAGCTCTCTCCGAATCCCTTGGTTTTGTCTTAGGATCACACGTGATCATCTTTGGGTACCGGGAATCCTGTGCAATGGAAATTGTGCCGTGTTCAGCTGTGGCCAGTAGGGGGCAGGTGATGGAGATGTGTCTATGAAAATTTGCGTCACGCTGGATAACTAATGCGAGAGCAACTGCCCCGTCATTTGAGAGACTAGATTGGCTCCTGACTTAAGGCCTTGTTAAAATATACACACTCAATAAAATGCTCACTGATTCAAAAAGACGCTCTGTCCCCCTCAAGACCTGTCGATAACAAAGTTTTAGTCCCAGTTTCATTGCTAGTAAGGACATTTGGGAGCGAATCATTTGACCTCTTTGGGTGTAGTTCTATTCACCTGTAAAAGGGGTATTATTATCATTCCCACTTGATCCTGATGGGGATGAAAAGACCCACTGAAGCCTGACCAGGTGGTGGTGCAGTGGATAGAGCATTGGGCTGGGACACAGAGGACCCAGGTTCGAGACCCCAAGGTCACCGGATTGAGCGTAGGCTCAACCAGCGTGAGCGTGGGATCATAGACATGACACCATGGTCGCTGGCTTGAACAAGGGGTCACTGGCTCAGCTGGAGGCCCCCAGTTAAGGCATGTATGATAAGCAGTCAATGAACAACTAAAGGTGACACAACAATGAGTTGATGCTTCTCATCTCATTCCCTTCTTGTCTGTCACTCTCATGCTAGAAAGAAAGAAAGAAAACAAAGGAAGAAAGAAAGAAAAGAAAGGAAGAAAGAAAGAGAGAGAGAGAGAGAAAGAACCCAGGAAAGCACTTGTAATCACCCCCTTGCTTCTGTCAGGGTTCGCTGGAGCACGAAGAGAGCAAGATTTTGCGCGTCCAACTGGAGCTGAGCCAGGTCAAGTCCGAGCTTGAGCGCAAGGTCACGGAGAAGGACGAAGAGATCGAGCAGCTGAAGAGGAACGGCCAGCGCGCGGCAGAGGCCGTGCAGAGCGTGCTGGACGCCGAGGTCCGGAGCCGCAATGACGCCCTGCGCCTCAAGAAGAAGATGGAAGGCGACCTCAATGAGCTGGAGATTCAGCTGGGCCACGCCAACCGCCAGCTGGCAGAAACCCAGAAACACCTACGCGGAGTCCAGGGCCAGCTCAAGGTGACCGCGTGGTCCCTGGCGGGCCTGGATGGGCCCTCCGCCGGCCCTGGCGCTGACTTCACTCCCGGTTTCCCCGACAGGACTCCCAGCTGCAACTGGACGACACCCTGCGGAGCAATGAGGACCTCAAGGAGCAGCTGGCCATCACAGAGCGCAGGAACGGCCTCCTGCTGGAGGAGCTGGAGGAGATGAAGGTGGCCCTGGAGCAGACAGAGCGTACCCGCAGGCTGTCGGAGCAGGAGCTGCTGGACGCCAGCGACCGGGTGCAGCTGCTGCACGCACAGGTGCATCCGCGCTCCCTCCGCAGGGGGCGGGGGGTCACGCATGTTGCGGGGAAGTCAGAACAAGGATGGATGCTCTATTGCGTAAAGGCGCTGGAGACGGCTTCCCAGGAGACACTGCGCTGAAGCAGTCGTGGTGGCAAGTGAGGGCTGTCTTTCAAAATAACTACGTTTGTTGTTTATGAAGGCTTTAAAAAATTCCTTCTTATTAAAAAGTAGAGACGACAAGCACACAACAAGAAGAAAAATACCAACCATATCGTTAACATTTTGAGACCTTTCATTCTAAGCCCTTGTCTATATACGTAAATATTATGTGGGGGTTTTTTTTTTTGTAAAAATGGGACCAAACTTTTTGCAACTTATCTTCATTTAACAGTGGGTCATGAACATAGTTCTACATCTTTAGATGGTCTTCAAATGACTAGTTTTAATGGCAGGAAAGTAATCTGTGATAGTTGTGTATTAGAGCATTTTTATTTAACCAGTTTTTAATGGTTGAATAGTTTTAGATTGTTCCCTCCCCCAAAAAATTTTGCTGTTAGAAAAACTGATATGACAAACTCCTTTTTAACTAAGTTTTCACATGTATCCATTATTATTATTTTCCTAATATTCCCAGAAGTAAATAAATTCCTAGAAGGAAAACCTCATGGTGCAGACAGGAAGGACATTGTAATGTGTCATAAAGTGATCTTTAAGTAAGTGCTCCCAGTTTTTATTGGCCATTGGGAAACTATATGAACGCTCTTTCCTGTAAATTCCCAAAGACCCTAGGTATTATATTTTAAATTTTACCAATTTTATTTTTGAAAATATCTCTTTTTAAAAAAAATTTTTTTTTGATTACTAATGAGTCAGAACATTTCATCATATATTTTTGCCACTTGGATTTCTTCTGTTGTGTCTTACCGATTTGTACTTTTTGCCCTTTTTTTCTATTGACTTGTCTTACATGTTAAGGAAGAGAATTTTTCTCGGTAATATCCATTGCAAATGTGTTCCAGTTTGCCCCCACTTTTGCAATTCCATTTGTGGTATATTTTGACCATCAGAATTATTTTTAATTTTATATAGTCATGCCTACAAATCATTTCCTTATTACAACACCTTTTTCTTTTCTTTTCTTTTCTTTTCTTTTCTTTTTTTTTTTTTTTTTTTTTTTGAGCTATTCTTCCTCGAATATTGGAAAGTCTCTCTTGATCATTTATGCGGTTGTTTGCTACGCAATCCCTGGGTCTCCAGGACTTTCTGCTAGGTTCATCCCCATGTAACAAACAAGAAATGGAACATGATCGTGGTTTCTTTCCTCAGCCCACCCAACTCTCTCCTTGCCAATTGTTTTAAGTGTCCAAACGTAACCCAGCCTCCTGGTATCTAACTTTGTCTTCTAGAACACAAGCCTGATCAATCTCAAGAGGAAACTGGAAGCCGACATAGCGCAGTGCCAGGCAGAGGTGGAGAACTCCATCCAGGAATCCAGAAATGCGGAGGAGAAGGCCAAGAAGGCCATCACGGAGGTGAGCTCGGTCTCCTTTGTTCTCTTCAGAGAGGCTGTTGGGAGATGAGAAACGGGGCTTCTAAGCCTGGGCATGACGAGTAGCTTTCATCCTCTTAAGACCTGAGTCAGTCCGTGGTGGCTCTCTGGAGAGCCGGGATGAGCGGGGACAAGGTGGGGAGGAGTGCCGTGCACCCTGGGTGGTGGCTGAGTGAGGGAGCCGTAGGCCAGCGGGGGCAGTGCCCGCCCAGCAGCACCTCTCGACGCTCCGGGAGGGGTGCGGTGGGCGCATGGCCCACTGCCGTCTCCTGTGAACTTGACCAGGCGGCCATGATGGCCGAGGAGCTGAAGAAGGAGCAGGACACCAGCGCCCACCTGGAGCGGATGAAGAAGAACCTGGAGCAGACGGTGAAGGACCTGCAGCACCGTCTGGACGAGGCGGAGCAGCTGGCCCTGAAGGGCGGGAGGAAGCAGATCCAGAAACTGGAGAACCGGGTAGGGTGGCTGGAGAGGACTCCCTCTCAGAGCGCACCCCGTCCAGCTGCCCCGGGCAGAACCACAGCCTGGATGTCCAGGCTGGGAAAGTGGTCACTCACTCAACAGACCGCGAAACTCCCTGGGGGCCAGATCTCCCACCCGTTACTTTTCCACTGGTCCCTACACCCCAGCAGGCACGAACCCACGTTAGAATGCTTATGCCTCAATAACTGTAGTGTCATGCCAGTTTTACATGCTCACATTCTGGTTTTATATATAGTTTCAGATCTACATAAATGGGTGAGACGGGGAGTGTACATTACAATCATAAAATTACACGTGTGAGCGGAATTGGAATTTTGGACCAACCTCTGCTTTGATAAACGGCGGCCCACCCATCCTCTGTAAAATCTGGAGTCTCCCTCCTTCATCTCCCACTTCTGGGTCTGGTTCCCTTCCCTGACTTCCTAATCTCTGAACGCTGCCTGCGCTTCTGGTGTGTTCCTCACCGCATCCTAGCTGGGGGTGACCCACGCTCCCTCCCGGCCAGCGCACCAGGACGCCAGCGCCCCCCGGGGGAGAGCCCTGCCTTTTCCTCCACGGGGAGTATAGGTCGTCCTTGTGCTCTCCCTTTGCCGACTGTTCCCTGCGTCTCTCCTTTGCCTCACTCTCCCCTGTAGGACTGCGGTGGGGCATGTGATTTGTCTTTAGAACGGGCTCCGCTACCAGTTAGCATTTTGAAGAAGGGCTGTGCGGAGGAGGTTGTCAGAATGCCTCTGTTGTCCCCAGGGGAGAGGAAAGGAAAGAGTGTGGGAGGGAGAGAGGAGGAGGGGGAAGAGGTGACAAAGAGAAGGAACCCACGTCTCCCGCAGGAAAGACCCAAACACAGCCGCTCTTCACGCCGGCCTCCCGAGGCCGTGCACCCGCACTGGCACGCTTTAGATGGGGAAGGATTATTTTTGGTGAAAAGGTAGAAGGTCTAAGTAACAAAAGTAAACACCAGGGAAGATAGTGCTTCCAAAAAATCATTAAATGCTTAATTATTCCCTGTCCTGTTCTATTAAAATGAGCTTAGGCCCGTCCTTCTCGTGCATGGATACCTCCCTCCCTCTAGGGTGGGACAGAATCTCTCGCCACCCCCTGAGCCTTTGAGACCTGGGTCAGCAGGGAGCCCTCGGCCAGCCTCCCCTCACCTGGCGAGGAACCTTCCGAGTCGTCCAGCTGCCGGGTTATCTTGGTTTCCTACACCTGACAGAGGCCTGGAAAGCACCCCGGGGAAATAATGTTTGTAGCCCCGGAGAGAGGACAGCTCCCCGGGACTCCTGGAGTCGGGGGTGAGGGGTAGGGACCTAGTTTGGAACAGCGCCCAGAGTGCACCTGTCCCACCGGTAGATTTCAGAGTTGACCTGGCCATTCTGCAAGCTCAGAGCTGCCACTGGTCTGTGGTGGCCCCAGTGGTTCCCAATGGCTGCCGCTACCCCCCACTTCTCGGCTCCCTCTGGATTATGTAGCTGGGGACACCATTGGTGACCTGAGTTCCTAATGGCTGTCCTCTGCCATCAAGACTTCAGGAAAGGTGGAAACAGCTACAAAACGAACGACGGTGTAGCACTTTATCATTAAAAAAAAAAATACTTCCACACCTTTTTCTGATGTAAGCCCACATTGGAGGTAGCTTGGGCAGGAATCCCAATCTCCACGAAAACTCATTCCCAGTGAGGGCAGCTGCTTGGCCCCGGACCACTCAGCCAGGCCTGGACCCTGAGCACGCCCTGGGCCGCTCGTGGCACTGGCTCTCTCCGTGACCCTGCCTGTCTTCCTCAATCGGGAAGCAGGCCCAGCACGAGCAGCCATGCAGGTTACCCCGCGGGGCGAGCTGGGGTGCATGCAGCCCTGTTCTCGCCGAGCTGCACAGCCCCAGAGGAAGCAGCATCTTCGCAGAGCCGGACCTGGCAGCCAAGCCGTGTGCCCCTGCGGCCACCGCTGACCGAAAAGGGTGTCTTGTTCTCATTTGCACAAAACCGCCTCCTGCGCCAGGGGTGGCCCTGTGGATTAAATGTGGTTCCGGCGTTGTCCTCGGAGGAGACGCTTTTGCCAAAGAATCGGAGGATCTTGAGTCCGCCCTGGAGTGACAGACACAGGAGCCCCCGGGAAGCCTGGGGGACAGGGCTTGACCCCTGTGCTCTCTCGGCCACACGCAGGTGAGGGAGCTGGAGAACGAGCTGGACGCCGAGCAGAAGAGGGGGGCCGAAGCCCTGAAGGGGGCCCACAAGTACGAGCGCAGAGTCAAGGAGATGACTTACCAGGTAGATCGAGGTCCCAGGGCCCGAGCGAGCACTCTGCTGCTGGGAGCGGCGGCGGGTCTGGGGCCGCCGGCACGGACGGCATGGATGCTCTGTTGCAGGCCGAGGAGGACCGCAAGAACGTCCTCAGGCTCCAGGACCTGGTGGACAAGCTGCAGGCCAAGGTGAAGGCGTACAAGAGGCAGGCGGAGGAGGCTGTAAGTAGGGGAGGTCTCGGCATGCCCCGCCCTGGGGAAGGGGGAGGGTGTTCCTGTTTCCTGTAGGCCACGGAGCCCGAGGTCTAAGCTTTCCCAGAGGCTGCAAAAGCAGGGAGCCCTGTACTCCTCCCTCCCCTGGTCTGTGATGCACAATCCTGGCCCTCGGCCCCCTCCTCGGTGGCCTGCCCTCACCCCGTGTGACCCAGCCCTCCTCACACTATTTCACCCCCCCCCATCCCAGAGCACCTTAGCCCACCCACGGCCTCTCTTCTCCCCACCTCCCAGACCACTGTGGCCTGCCCCACCAGCCCACCCCGACTGTGACCTGGCTTTGGACATCTACTCCTGGTTCACGTCATCCAACTCCCCCACTTCCTTGTCCCTTCGCCCCCTCCCCGGAGTCCTCGTCCGTCCTCTCATCCTTCCAGCCCTCCTTAATGCCCACTACTCCACTCTCTACTCTTCGATCTGCCCTTGCTTGGTCAAACAGGGAAAACCAACAGGGGAGGAATGGAACGGGCTGACCACGGGGTTTCCGAACTATCTTCTGGGGACACTGGATCTGGGGGGGTGACTAGCAGGAAGCTGAGGCTGGAGGGGGGAGGGAGGAGGGGTGTTCTCTTTTATAGGAAACAGATTGCCGCTGGGAAAGGAGGGGAGGTCGAGGGGGAAGGGGGATGGATGGTGATGGAGGGAGACTTGGCTAAGGGTGGGGAACGCATTATGCAATACACAGATGATATATTATACAATTGTGGACCAGAAACCCGTGTGATTTTATTAACCAGTGTCATTCCAATAAAGTCAATAAAAATTTTGAAAAATAGAGGAGGAAATGCTGAGTTGAACAAAGTTGGACTGGCTGCTTCACTTCTAAGATTGCTCAGACTTTGTAGCTGTATGTAATGGACTCTTCCAAGTGGAGCAGGCGTTCTGCAATGTAGCAGAGCGTCCCACAGGACTAGCGTTCGGAGGAACCGAATCTGAGGGACCCACGTCCTAAATGACGTAACATCCGGCTTCTCTCCTTGTCCTTTTCACCTCCTGCCCAGCAGGCTGGCTGGCTCCCTCTTTTTTTTTTTTTTTTTCCATTTTTCTGAAGCTGGAAACAGGGAGAGACAGACAGACAGACTCCCGCATGCGCCCGACCGGGATCCACGCGGCACGCCCACCAGGGGCGGTGCTCTGCCCACCAGGGGGCGATGCTCTGCCCATCCTGGGCGTCGCCATATTGCGACCAGAGCCACTCTAGCGCCTGAGGCAGAGGCCACAGAGCCATGCCCAGCACCCGGGCCATCTTTGCTCCAATGGAGCCTTGGCTGCGGGAGGGGAAGAGAGAGACAGAGAGGAAAGCGCGGCGGAGGGGTGGAGAAGCAAATGGGCGCTTCTCCTATGTGCCCTGGGGTTGGCTCCCTCTTGATGGCAGGGAGGCATCTGAACTGGTGACACAGATTGGTGCCACTGCATTAGTGTAGCGGCCGCAGGGCTGGCTGGCCGGAGGGTGTCCGGAAGGTTACCTTTGTCGGGGACCCTTGACCCATGCTGGAAGAGCAGGAATTGGCCAGAGGCAGATGATGCTGGGAGCAAGGACAGGGCAAGGGGGACTGTGGCCATGGCCTCTGACCCCCCCCCCCCCGGCCGCCTTGGGACGACTCTGGACTCGGGTCTCTTTCTAAGAGCTCCAGAGGGGGAGACGGCCCTAAAGCGGGGTGTGGGGAAACAGGGCTGCGTGCTGCATCCTCACCCCTGAAGAGCTCGGCTTTCTCTCCCCTGCCACCAGTGAATCCGAGACCCTAGTCCTCCTCGTTCCCCAGTTCCCCAGGGGCCTGTAGGGGCCTGGGGCCTCGGAGCCGGAGTAAGGGGCTCCCTCAAACTCCCCCCCCCTCCGTCTTCTGTCAGGAGGAGCAGGCCAACACGCAGCTGTCCCGCTGCCGGAGGGTCCAGCACGAGCTGGAGGAGGCGGAGGAGCGGGCCGACATCGCTGAGTCCCAGGTCAACAAGCTGCGGGCCAAAAGCCGCGAAGTTGGGGGCCAGGTGAGAACCGCCTTCTCCCCCCCCCCCCCGGAGATCCTGAGCCCCAGGACCATGGGTGTACTGGGGAGAATTCGGAGGGTCTCTGTGGGTGCCTCTTCCCTGCTGCTGGTCACTCACTCACAGACACCCCTACTTCACCCAGAACCCCGTGGTTCCAGGATCAGAGGAAGGAAGCCCCGTGGGGCCAGCAGCCACACGTCTTACCCTGCCCACCCCTCCCAGCTGTAGCAGGCCTTGCCCAGGAAGCCCCTTCTTTTTCTTTTTCTTTTCTTTTTTTCTTGTTTTTTTTTTGGGGGGGGGACATAGACAGAGAGTCAGAGAGAGGGACAGACAGACAGGAAGGGAGAGAGATGAGAAGCATCAATTCTCTGTTGCGGCCCCTTAGTTGTTCATTGATTGCTTTCTCATATGTGCCTTGACTGGGGGGCTACAGAGGAACAAGTGACCCCTTGCTCAAGCCAGCGACCTTGGGCTCAAGCCAGCAACCTTGGGCTTCAAGCTGGTGAGCTTTGCTCAAACCAGATGAGCCCACGCTCAAGCCAGCGACCTCAGGGTTTAGAACCTGGGTCCTCCGCGTCCCAGTGTGATGCTCGATCCACTGCGCCACAGGCCCCTTCCTTCCAGGGCTGTACCCCTTCTCCGGGGCCTTGGCGGCTTCGTGGCTATAATACCATTGCTGGATATTCTTCTGGAGTTCCGTCTTTCCCAGCTGCCCCACTTGAAGATGACACTGGGCCTTGCTTTCCTTTGACTCCCATCCTGGGTGCATTTTTCTTTCTCCACAGAAGATGGAAGAATGAGGCCCTCCTGTCGCCCGTTACCATGGGCACCTCTGGGAGAGTGGAAGGAAGACATTGTGAGAAATAAATTCTCCTAACGCCTCGGACACTCGGTTCTCCTGTGTTCATTATCACGGCTCATTCCTCTTCTGGGGGGGGGGGGAGTTAGTGTTTAGATCCTTGCCTGATCTCTTGTTCATATAAAGAAAGTAAGGGGTGGGCAGGGAGTGTCCCTGCTCCGAGTGGGAGGGTTGAAGGCCAGCCCCTGCCGGGTACGTCACCAGTGTCCATGGCACGGAAACGTGGAGACTCTTTTCTGATAACTCGAGCATGTCTCCTTCCTAGGGAGTCACGATTCTTTCGGCTCAGTTCCCCGTTTTCTCCCCAAATTTACAGCTAGGGGATCTGGGTCCAGCTCAACTAAGGACTCTGACTATAGCTGTCCAGGGCAGGGTGCAGACTGACCCAAAGATCCAGACTCCAAGGTAGAGCTCTTTCCGCCAAGCACGTCTGCTTCCCACCCCGCCCTCTAAGGACCATGCCTGCTCTCCTCTCCGACCCCCATCACGCCCATGACGTCTGGGGGCACTGGGTGCTCTGAGACACGTGTCCCTGGGGGTGGGTAGTGGGTGCTCTCAGACACACATCCCTGGGGGTGGGTAGTGGGTGCTCTCAGACACACGTCCCTGGGGGTGGGTAGTGGGTGCTCTCAGACACACATCCCTGGGGGTGGGTAGTGGGTGCTCTGAGACACGTGTCCCTGGGGGTGGGTAGTGGGTGCTCTCAGACACACGTCCCTGGGGGTGGGTAGTGGGTGCTCTCAGACACACGTCCCTGGGGGTGGGTAGTGGGTGCTCTCAGACACACACGTCCCTGGGGGGGGGGGTAGTGGGTGCTCTCAGACGCGCGTCCCTGGGGGTGGGTAGTGGGTGCTCTCAGACACACGTCCCTGGGGGTGGGTAGTGGGTGCTCTCAGACACACGTCCCTGGGGGTGGGTAGTGGGTGCTCTCAGACGCACGTCCCTGGGGGTAGGTAGTGGGTGCTCTCAGACACACACGTCCCTGGGGGTGGGTAGTGGGTGCTCTGAGACACGTGTCCCTGGGGGTGGGTAGTGGGTGCTCTCAGACACGTGTCCCTGGGGGTAGGTAGTGGGTGCTATCAGACACGTGTCCCTGGGGGTGGGTAGTGGGTGCTCTCAGACACGTGTCCCTGGGGGTGGGTAGTGGGTGCTCTCAGACACACACGTCCCTGGGGGTGGGTAGTGGGTGCTCTCAGACACACACGTCCCTGGGGGTGGGTAGTGGGTGCTCTCAGACACACGCGTCCCTGGGGATGGGTAGTGGGTGCTCTCAGACACACACATCCCTGGGGGTGGGTAGTGGGTGCTCTCAGACACACGTCCCTGGGGGTGGGTAGTGGGTGCTCTCAGACACACGTCCCTAGGGGTGGGTAGTGGGTGCTCTCAGACACGTGTCCCTGGGGGTGGGTAGTGGGTGCTCTCAGACACACACGTCCCTGGGGGTGGGTAGTGGGTGCTCTCAGACACGTGTCCCTGGGGGTGGGTAGTGGGTGCTCTCAGACACGTGTCCCTGGGGGTGGGTAGTGGGTGCTCTGAGACACGTGTCCCTGGGGGTGGGTAGTGGGTGCTCTGAGACACACACGTCCCTGGGGGTGGGTAGTGGGTGCTCTCAGACGCACGTCCCTGGGGGTGGGTAGTGGGTGCTCTCAGACGCACGTCCCTGGGGGGTGGGTAGTGGGTGCTCTCAGACACGTGTCCCTGGGGGTGGGTAGTGGGTGCTCTCAGACACGTGTCCCTGGGGGTGGGTAGTGGGTGCTCTCAGACACACACGTCCCTGGGGGTGGGTAGTGGGTGCTCTCAGACACACACGTCCCTGGGGGTGGGTAGTGGGTGCTCTCAGACACGTGTCCCTGGGGGTGGGTAGTGGGTGCTCTCAGACACACACATCCCTGGGGGTGGGTAGTGGGTGCTCTCAGACACGCGTCCCTGGGGGTGGGTAGTGGGTGCTCTCAGACACGCGTCCCTGGGGGTGGGTAGTGGGTGCTCTCAGACACACACGTGTCCCTGGGGGTGGGTAGTGGGTGCTCTCAGACACACACGTGTCCCTGGGGGTGGGTAGTGGGTGCTCTCAGACACACACGTCCCTGGGGGTGGGTAGTGGGTGCTCTCAGACACACGTCCCTGGGGGTGGGTAGTGGGTGCTCTCAGACACACGTCCCTGGGGGTGGGTAGTGGGTGCTCTCAGACACACGCGTCCCTGGGGGTGGGTAGTGGGTGCTCTCAGACACACGTCCCTGGGGGTGGGTAGTGGGTGCTCTCAGACACACGTGTTCCTGGGGGTGGGTAGTGGGTGCTCTCAGACACACGCGTCCCTGGGGGTGGGTAGTGGGTGCTCTCAGACACACGTCCCTGGGGGTGGGTAGTGGGTGCTCTCAGACACACGCGTCCCTGGGGGTGGGTAGTGGGTGCTCTCAGACGCACGTCCCTGGGGGTGGGTAGTGGGTGCTCTCAGACACACGCGTCCCTGGGGGTGGGTAGTGGGTGCTCTCAGACGCACGTCCCTGGGGGTGGGTAGTGGGTGCTCTCAGACACACGTCCCTGGGGGTGGGTAGTGGGTGCTCTCAGACACACGTCCCTGGGGGTGGGTAGTGGGTGCTCTCAGACACACGCGTCCCTGGGGGTGGGTAGTGGGTGCTTTCAGACGCACGTCCCTGGGAGAAAGAACATTCCTATATCTTTCCTAGTATATGACAATGTCCTATTCTACATCCGAATCCCGATTACTGAATGGAGAGGTGAATGAATGAGCATTAATCTTTCATACCCAAACACCAACATGTCCCGACAGTAAAGATTCCTTCCAGTTGTCTGAGAACCGGGAGGAAGAGCTGGGAAGGAACACGAGGGTCCTGTGCTGACAGTTCTTCCCCAGAATTGCACTTCTGACTCCTGCCGACACCCGGAAACCCAATCCAAGCCCTTGGGCTGTTCGGTTGGGTCCCCCTGTTCCCTTTAGAATAAAAGGAGAAATAGAGGGGACATGTCAACAGCGAGACAGAGCGAGCACAGGACCCAGGCTTGGGTTTCTGTCCTGGCCCATCATACCTGCCAGGAGACCTGGGGGTACAGCCCAGGGTGTCTCTCAGCCTCAGCACGGGGCTGACACGCCGCACCCTCCCGTCAACAATGGTGTTGCTGAAAGATGCCTCTGCAGGTCTCCCCAAGGACACAGCACGCCCAAACTGGAGGTGGCGTTGTGAGTTTTTTACTAACCATAGGGATCAGAACAGGAATGTTGATGTTGCTGTTGGTATTCTCATTCAGCATGCAGCCTACCGAGCCAGCCAGCACGCCTGAACTTGGAGCCCTGGGGCCTTGAGGAGTAGAGCCGAGTCTGACCCGCAGGCCTCTGCAAAAACAGAGCTTTGCTGCCCCCTCCTGGCTGTGGAAAGACAGGCTTTCCATTACGCAGGTGGCCTAGAGATGACTCTCCCAAAGTCCTGAAATTACTCGAGAGTGATCCCTGGAAACCATGATCGCCTGGCCAAGACTTCTGGCTTTGCAGATCAGTGGTAGGGTCAGGTAACCCGTCCGGATGTGATCAGAACGAGACACCCGGGGCTTCTGGCTCCCAGGCCAGGGCTCTCCACAGAGTTTCCACAGAAGAGGACCCTGCAGGATCTCGAGAAGGAGGGCTGGGCCTGGCCAGGCAGACAGAGAGAGAGAGCGCAGTCCCTGGCAATGGTTCTGACACTGGAGGGTGGAACCATGGCCGAGGACCTGCTCCCAGACCTCATCCTCCCGGTGCCAGCACTTCCAGCAGGCTAGAAGGGAAGGCAGTGTACCTCCAAAAACGTGTCCCACCGGCTGGAGCAGGTGACCAGACCGGAGTGTCTCTGGGGTGAAGGTGACACGTGGCAGGTCTAGAACACCCAAGACAAAGACCAAGAACAGGGTGTCCTCTGACCTGTGGTGGCGCAGTGGATAAAGCGTCGACCTGGAAATGCTGAGGTCTCTGGTTCAAAACCCTGGGCTTGCCTGGCCAAGGCACATATGGGAGTTGATGCTTCCAGCTCCTGCCCCCTTCTCTCTCTCTGTCTCTGTCTCCTCTCTCTCTCTCTCCTCTCTAAAAAGAATGAATAAAATAAAATAAATTAAGAACAGGGTGTCCACGCCACAGCGAGACACCCAAGATTAAGACCTGTGTTGTCTGACCCTTCAGACTCCTTTTACCTTTTTCCAGTGGCCCAGGACTTACCCAGTGGACTTCCTCGACCTCCGGCTTCTTAGTTGGACTCAGCCAATGGGGAGCTGGGGCAGCAGAGGGGAGGGAAGTGAGGTCAAGAGTGCGTATTCCTTGTGTCCATCCGGGCAGTCAACGGTCCCATTTCCTGTCAGGTGTCCCCACTTCCCCATCTCCAGTGACCGGTTCCCTCCCCCTCTGTGTGCACCTCCAGGCCGAGGGAAGGCAACGGAGCCCTGAGGTACGGGGCCCGGACTGCTGCAGTATCTCTGTGGTTCCTACACCTGCCCACACCTGTGGACAGAGCCTCTTCCTCTAACGCTCCTCCCACCATGCCAATCAGGGTGTGCTGTCTGCTTCCTGCTGGAGCCCTCGTGTCTCTGTTTCTGCTTCTCCGTGTCCTTCCTACGAGACAGGACCAGCTGGCCATGCAAAGTGAGAACGCTCCCTACCCCACGGCAGCCTGGGGACATCTTCGGGTCATGAGTCCCATGCAGACAGTTAATGATGCATTCGGTTTCATTGGACATTTCCATCTGGCACAAGCCTTCCCCCAAATCAAGCTTTTAGAATCACTTCCAGTTTCCTTACTTTATTTAAACCAGCGTCCGTGCTCTTGTTCTTGAACCTGCGAAGAAGCAGGCCTTTCCTCTGGGGCCTACGTGGCATTGGCGGTGAGCTCGCTCCAGCTCAGAAGAGCCAATGATCACTTTTTAAAGTTTTTCATGAGCCGGTTTTTCATGTACAGACATTATTACAAGCTAAATTATCCAAACATACAACGAGATGAATTATATTAAAAACAAAGGTTATAAAAATTCAAAACTCAGAAGTTTCTAATTATCGACGACATTTTGTGATGAGCTATGCTCTTAAGGTTATTTACAGCGGATAAATCTGTGGGCTGGAAATGCCACCTAACGGGGTGCTCGCGCCTCGTCCCCCTCCGCCTTCTGTGATGTCACGTTGGCAACCTGAAACCGCCGTGGCGGAAATATTCACACCACAGAAATTGGCAAACACTCCTGAACAGGGCTTTTTATTTGTTTGCTTGTTAAACATTCACCAGCACTCCAGTAAGTGGAACCAATGAAATCCAAATAAAAACCAATCTGCAATCTGTACACACAGTTTGGGGGGCATGCAGGGCCCAGCCACCCCCTAAACCTCCCACCGGTCTTACGAGGGTGGTTCATTCAACGAGTTGAGGGGACTTTTCCGGGCGGTGAGGATTTACGTCCTGCAGAGTGCAGGCAAGCAGAGAGGATGGGGAGGCAAGTGTCGTCTAAGTCCCCAACTCCACGGCTAGTCCCTGGCCCTCGGAGCTCATTGAGCTGGAACAGAAAGTCAGTCGCCACGCTCAAGGCATCAAAGGTGATTTATTGGTTCACCCCAATAAAAATTCAAAGGGCTGGCTGGACCCACGGATCTGTGGTTTGACCCAGGTTTTCAGATGATTTGTTTCTCTCCTTCTTTCCACCTCTAAATTAGCTTCATCCCCGGGAATTCCATTCCGCCCCTTTGGAATGATAGAGCAGACGCCTGGTATCCCGTATTTTAAAGTCTTAGGCACGCAGCCTCAGCAAAGGGTTTCTTTTCCCAGGAGTTGCAGCAAAAGCTCCCACACTGGTTTTCATTGGCTCCGGCCGCCCGGAGGGTCAGGGCCCTGGTCTGGAGGTGGCAGGACATTTAGCATACCAGGTCTGAGTCATGGGGGGCCAGCTCTACCCAAACTCCCTAGACTGAGAGTTAGGGGGGCTATTTCCCCTTCCTCCCACTAGGTCAAGTTCCTCTTCCCAGAAGAACGGGGAAGGGGGAGGGGTAATAGGGGGTGGGAGTGCCAACCGCTCACGGCCAGGGCTCCTCAGCACGTTGTATGGGCTTGCTGAGTCAGCTGCTCGCTCTGGAACGAGGCTGGGGGCTAGCCATGCCTTCACACAAGGTCAGAGAGTGAACCAGTCCATATAATGTCTGTAAGCCCCGTGGCCCAAAGTGGAAAACCTAGGAATGATTCTTCTCTGTGCTTCTCCTCACCTGTTTCTTTCCTACCAAAGAGACAACACAGTAAGTAAAAGAATCTAAGATATAGGATACGCGTGGGATCGTTTGCCTCCCTCGTTGCTAAGTCAGCGGGCACTCAGACCCAGCAGACACCCCTTGTCCTTCAAGGCTTCTCAAGTGTTTCACTTCTCATAATGTAACATAATTTCCTCCCCCAACTCTGACCCAAATTCCACGCAGAGCTTCCCCGCTGCTGACAGGAGCAGAGAGAGACCGTGGCTCAGAGGAAGAAGAGCTCTAGGTGCGGCCAGACAGAACACCCAGGGACAGCCATCCCAGGACAGTGCTGGGGTCTGGACCCGGGGGTGGGGGTGGGGGTTGCTGCTTCTGAGGAACAAGCAGACTCGTCGCCCACTCACTGCCCAGGGAACTGACCGACGGCCTGTGACAGACCAGGAGCTGTCTGTTCTGAGCCCTGCCTCCCTCTCAGGGGTGTTCCAAGGGCATCTCCAATGCCCAGCGCTCCTCCGAGTGGCCTCTGGTTCTCCCCTGCCCCCTCGATCTCTCCCACCCCTCTGCAAACACACACCGCTTTCTGTCCAAGCCCTACAATTATTGCAACCATTCATTCCTGCTTTCTGTGCTGCCGCGGCCCTTCCCACCCCACCCAGGGCCACTGTCTCTACCGTCTTTGAATCCTCTGGCACAGAAAAGGAAGTCCCTAGAGGATTCTGGAAAGAATCAATGTTCATTACAAAATTTTGATAATAAAATCATTTTTAAATAATCAAAACTGCTTAGTAATAAGAGGCTTGCCCGAATGCCTCATGTTAATACCTATAGTAATAGCAGCCAATGTCAATGGAGTCCGTCTTACGTGCTTGAGGCTGTTTTAAGAACTTTACATGATCATCTCATTTAATTCTCACAAAATGCCTTCTGCTGTAAGGTCTATGTGTTATTCTCAGGTGACAGGTGTGGCTCAGAGAGGTTAAGAATTTGCCAAATGTCACACAGCTCGTAAGTGACGGGGCCGAGCTTGCGATCACCGTGCCGTCAAAGGTTCCTTGAAGGACTGGTAGACTTGGTGGGTGGTGTAAACGTCTAGAGGCAAAAGCACAGACAACGTCCGCCTCCATCGAGATGCGGCGTTCAGGTGCTGGCGGTAGGAAGAAGTCCGAGGAAAGAAGCTCGAGCTCACGCACGCGGACTGATCTCAGCCGCGCAAAAATGTATGGCTGTGCCAGAGGAGCCCACGAGCCCGGTAATGAAATGGAGGTTCTAATCTCTCTGACTGTTCATTTCCCTGTAAAGCTCTGTATAATTTTTCAAAGTTATCTACCACTGAGTTTTATGTCCTCGGGGCTGAGCCAGCCATTCACTAAGTTGATAGATGACGCCTTGCTGCGAAGTTGAGGTGTAATAAGAGTGCTCGAGTCCGCCGCTTCCCAGCAAATGCGTCTCTCGAGGACCTTCTGAAATACAGCCTGGGCTGAAGGCTGGCTCCGGGGCAGTGCGGTGGGCGCTGGGCAGTCCTGAGGAGCGGAAGAGGAGGCTTTGGGGTGCTAGGGGTGGGGGTGGGGGTCCTCATGAAGAGTGTCTCCAAAGTGCCAGCTGTGTCACCAAAGCTACGTCATCCTGGCCTGCTCAGAGAAACCCTTCTTTCCGTCCGAGGATGGACTCCTCTCTGCCCTGTGCCACCCTCCCAGCCCCCGAAACTCCCGGGGGGGGGGGGCTTTAAGGGACGTTAGAGATAGGAAAGCCCAGATTACCGGGGTTGAACTGCGGTGACTCCGGATAGGAGGGCGGGAGTGTTTGGAGAGGGGCGATGGGAGAGGTCAGGAGCCTCACCAGGGCGTGAGTCCAGGTTGGGCAGACACACAGGGCACTGTCCCGCTCTGGGGTGACTTCCTTCCTTCAACTAAACAGTTTCCCAGAAGCATGAGCGATCCGAAAATCCCCTGGGGGTAGGAGCCAGCTCAGGAAATACTGAAAGAAAGAGCTCAGCACGGCAGAGGGGAAGCGGAAGGGGATGAGGAGAGGAGAGAAGTTGTGGGCTGGGCCCCGGGAGTGGACAGTGAGCACAAGGGCCGGCTGGGGTGGGGGGCGGGGGGTGGAAACATCACTGCCTAAAGAGCCCGGGGGGGGGGGGCGGCGTAGTTAGCTTTGAGAAGAAGCCTGGGAATAGGAATACGACTGCTGGCTCCAAGTACTTAGGTAAACACTCAAGAGAAAGGAAACAGTGTGCTGTCTGTCCTCCATGCTATTATTCTACACGCACATCAGGGGCAGGGCGTCCTGGGTGGGGTCTCAGGTCCTTCCCCAACACTGTGAATCCACACGTGCACCTGGACAAGACCTGCAGGTGACTTGTGAGCACATTACACTTGAGATGCAAAGATCTGGAGCAACAGGCCCTGGCCGGTTGGCTCAGTGGTAGAGCGTCAGCCTGGCGTGCAGAAGTCCCGTGTTCGATTCCCGGCCAGGGCACACAGGAGAGGCGCTCATCTGCTTCTCCACCCCTCCCCCTCTCCTTCCTCTCTGTCTCTCTCTTCCTTTCCCGCAGCTAAGGCTCCATTGGAGCAAGGATGGCCCGGGCGCTGGGGATGGCTCCTTGGCCTCTGCCTCAGGCACTAGAGTGGCTCTGGTAGCGGCAGAGCGACGCCCCGAAGGGGCAGAGCATCGCCCCCTGGTGGGCAGAGCGTCGCCCCTGGTGGGCGTGCCGGGTGGATCCCGGTCGGGCGCGTGCGGGAGTCTGTCTGACTGTCTCTCCCCGTTTCCAGCTTCAGAAAAATACAAAAAAAAAAAAAAGATCTGGAGCAACTGTACTTCCTCTGTGGTCCAGGGACCAGCGCCTGCCTCTGAAACTGTGTGTTAACGGTCTCCTATGAAATAAGTCCAGAAATGAAAAGTGTTTGGAAGCTTTTGAAGCAGTTTGACACCGCTGGGAACCCAGGTTCATGGTCAGTGGACCCATACATCCCGCTAACAGGGCACATCTTCAGTGTTGCAGAACTGAGTGTCGTGAGTCCGGCATGCAGTGAGAGGTGGGTACTAGTCATGCCCAGGGGGTCCACCTGGCTTGAAGGGGAAAACGCTTCACCACAGTTTGCGATGCTGTGTTCTAGATCCAAGGTCCTCAAACGTTCGTGTGTCTCAGAATCACCAGGAAAGGCTTGTTAAAGCGAACACCGCCGAGCCCCACCTCCAGGGTGTTTGATTTACTGCAGAAGCAGACATGAAAATCAACTCTTTTGAACCAGAAATGAAAGGGGATTGCAAAATTGTAAAATAATGCTACTCCTCTCATTAATTCTTTTTTATTTTAGAAAATAGCTATTTTCAAAGTACATTATGTACAGGTTAGTAGATTAATTATTGATTTTAATAACTTAAATATTTTGAAATTGTTCAGGTTTATTTCTAATGCAGTCAACAAAAGTCCTCTGGGGTCCTCAATGACTTTTTAAAGTCTAGAGGGATCTGCCTGACCTGGGTGGCGCAGTGGATAAAGCGTCGACCTGGAACACTGAGGTCGCCGGTTCGAAACCCTGCACTTGTCTGGTCAAGGCACATATGGGAGTTGATACTTCCTGCTCCTCCCCCCCCCCCCCTAAAATGAATAAATTAAAGTCTAGAGGGATCTGCCTGACCTGGGTGGCGCAGTGGATAAAGCGTCAACCTGGAACACTGAGGTCGCCGGTTCGAAACCCTGCACTTGTCTGGTCAAGGCACATATGGGAGTTGATACTTCCTGCTCCTCCCCCCCCCCCTAAAATGAATAAATTAAAGTCTAGAGGGATCTGGAGAACAAAACGTCTGAAACCCACTGGCACAGGACTTGAACCCCTGAAGGGCCGGCCGT
Source organism: Saccopteryx leptura (assembly GCF_036850995.1). NCBI lineage: Eukaryota > Metazoa > Chordata > Mammalia > Chiroptera > Emballonuridae > Saccopteryx > Saccopteryx leptura. Next base: position 360,351,016 of record NC_089504.1, on the reverse strand, counting down.
GGCCAGGGCGCTGGAGAGGAAGGGAGACCCCTCCTTCCGTTCTCCTCCAAGCACAGCCTCAGCCGGCCCCACCCCTGTGAGGCGGGCAGCCCCAGGGCACACACAGTACAGGAAAGGGGAAGAGGAAACCATTCCTCACTTCCTCTCCTGGAATGGGCCCTGACCAGCCTCCCTGCACTGCCACACCCTGTCCGCCCAAACACACGGGTGAGGTTTGCCCATCTGTAGAAAATGCTGAAAAGGTCTCTGCCAGCCAACGGGGAGGAGGGAAGCGGGGAGGGAGCCCCTGGGGGAGGGGACAGGACAGCTGCTCCTCATCCACACTCCGTGCTGGCTCTCCTTCTAGCTAACCGCTCTGATGAGTCGCTTGGTCGCCAAAGTCACTTTAGCTGCTGCACTGGGTCGTCCTATCAGCCTCCATCCCCTCCCCACCCCGAGAAAGCCACCTCACAGGGCACCTCCCACAACCATCACGTATCCCACAGCTTGCAAAGATGATCTTCCACTCAGCTTGGGGAAAGACTGGCGTAAGTCGCCTACGGTGTGCCCACGGCTTCCAGCACCGTGAGGCTCAGAGCCCCGAGAGGACGTGCCCGAGGGTTCGTGAATCCAGGAGGCCTGCTCTGAGCCTCTGGGGACACACCGCGTGGTGAAGACGCTTGTGCGACGCTCAAGTCAGGACCCCGTGGTCCTTGGCTGTAGACGCTCGTGGCAGTGACACATTTCGGGAAGAAATGATTCCACACGTACCCAAACTCCTCCAGAAAAACAAACAGAAACAGAAAGTGTACCTGTTGGGCAGATAAAATATATTATGCTCACAGATGGCGCTGCCCACATGGAAGCCCATCGCCCAGGTGATTGCTTGGGATGGGTGTGATTATATTAATGTATGTTGGGGAAGGGCTTTCGCGCCAAAAGGTTTTAAAAGGAAGAGAGATCACGTTGTTCCGGGAGAAGAGTGATTATGTTCTAGGAGGAGCCCATGCTGTAGGAGAGCAGAGAAAGGCCACGAGGAGGAGGCCAGGAGAAGCAGCCAAGATGGCGGAGTGCTGAAGGAGAAACCAGTTTGTGCAGAGTTTGTGCAGGGAGAAGGAAGGAGATGGGGAACAGAGGTGAATAAGTCTGGTGAGCTAGAAACCTTTGATTCTAGGAAACTCGGATAAGTCAGTAGCTTTGTGAGCACTGAATGAGTGGGTTTTGGAGCCCAGTGTGTGTTTTTACTTGCCCACCGGGTGCAAGCTAGGATTAAAGCTAATGGCCCACCAGTTCTTGGCTCCGTTGTTTCATTACCGACTGTCCGAATCTAATGCGAACCTGCACTGGCCAGGTGGCTGAGATGGTGGCCGTGGCTACTAGCTTTACAATACCCCTCTCCCCAGCTCATTTTATGAGGCCAGGGTAACTTGGATATCAAAAATAAATTCTAGGTCAATCTTAACCGGGAACTAGAACATAAATCAAAAAAATTCCAAAAATGTTATTAGGAAACTGAATCTAGCAATATAGAGTATAAGAAAGATATGATATCTTGATCAAGGCTGGGTTTACTGCAAGACTGTAAAATTGCTTTAACATTAGAAAATCAATACTCTGCATAAACAGATAAAGGAGATTTTTGAGAGAGAGAGAGAGAGAGAGACAGGAAGGGGAGGTGAGGAGGGAGATGAGAAGCATCAGCTCATAGTTGCTTCACTTTAGTTGTTCATTGATTGCTTCTCATACATGCCTTAAGGGCATAGGGGGGCTCAAGCCAAGACAGTGACCCCTTGCTCAAGCCAGCAACCTTGGGATCATGTCAGAGATCCTGTGTTCAAGCTGCCAACCCTGCTCTCCAGCCGATGACCTTGGGGTTTCAAACCTGGGACCTCTGTGTTTCAGACGGACACTCTATTTGGCCAGGCTATCATTAGAGCTTTTTAAAAATATCTAAGACAATGATATATGATGTTTATTGATCATAAGACTCAATAGTAAAAGGTATCAATTCCTCCCAAATTGATTCATTATTTCAATACAATCTAAGCTAAAAACTTCTACAACCTTTTAATTTTTTTCAGTACTCTGTCCTTCCCAACTCTCTCTCTCTCTCTCTCTCTTTTCTCTGCAGAAGTTAACAAGTTAATTCTAAATATTATAAGAAAATGCAAAAGATCAAGGCATTTTTGAAGAAAAGAAACATGGTAGAAAGATGTATTCTTCCAAAAGAGACTCATGGGCACCAGGATGAATGTGTTTGTTCATTTTTTTAAAGAGGCAGTTTACTTTTAAAAACTAGTGTGCTACAGAAAATAGCTAATACTTAATAAGTGCTTACATGTGTTAGACACTGGTTCTAGGTCGGTTTTGTGTACATACACTCATTCAGTCCTCTCAGCATGTCAAGAGGGAGCTACCATCGCTGTCCTGTTAAGCGTCTCCAGTGAATGGCAGGCAAAGCCAAGGAATAGCCAGGAGAACAAGGCCAAGGCCAGAGCCCACAGTGGAGTCCCCGTTCCCCGAAGGGCTCTGGCTCCAACACACAGCGGAGAGATCCAGCTACACGCTGAGCTCCCCGCTTGAGCTCCCCTGTTCTACAAACAGTATCTACTGAGGTGGGTCCCAAGGGAAGCATGGCTTGTTTCGGGCTAAAACCAGCCCCACGCTCCGGCCGGCAACATTCAGAAAGTGTTCGCAAGGCGGCGGGTGGGTAGAGGGGGTGTGGGTACAGAAACTTCCTAGTGCAGTGAGATTCCTGCCAGTGCCAAGAACACACTGGGAATTCCCAGAATATTTCCTTTTGTTTTTTCCTCTTTAGCATCCGTGTCCTTCTCAAGACCCCTGGCATCTCACAAAAGCTGCCAAGCTATGGTTTTTAAATGTGATGCAATTCAATCCCCACCCACAGCCACCTCACCCCCCACCCCCGGGTCCTCTGCAGCACCAGGGAGAGACCAAGCAGTGGCAGGAGCAGAGAAAGGGGATGCTGCCCGGGTCTCCTTAGAGTAAAGTGCATCCTTGCAAGGGGGGGGGGGTGCAGTCACCCAACCAATGTCACTCAGCGCTCAGAGTTCTGGAGACGAGTGACAGATGGGACGTGTTTATGTCCAGGAACACCTCCTGCCACCTATTAACCCAGGGATCCACCACCCTGCGGGGCTAACTACTACCACCCAGGACAGAGGAGGAAGGAAGTGACAGCTGAGAGGGCTGGGACCTCCTTTTAAGGTTTGTCCTTAGATGGCATCCTGTCCTAGAGAATTTCAGTCGCCCTTGAAACTGAGGAACAAAGGGACATGCTATATTCCAGAGAGTGTGTGCTCTTTCTTTGCCAAACAGCCCCAAGGGTAATAATAATAATACAGAAACTGCTGTTTATACTCATTAAGTGTTTACTATGTTCTCCATGCCTTTGAAGCATTTCACCTCCCCTAGTACCCCATGAGAAAGATACTACTGTGTCTGCCGGCTTTGTAGGTGCAGAAATAGAGGTGAGAACTCGCCCTACGCCACCCCGTGCCAAGGGAGGGAGCCTGGATTGGCCGTGAAGGTGACTGTGGGGCCCGCACCCTTCAGCACCTCGTTACACTGGCCCCTCTAAGTGCAGGGATCGGCAAGACAGGTGGGAGACCCCAACCGGGTGTCTCTGTACCCCCCAGACTTCACCTGAGCCAGAACGTAGGACCACTCAGAGTTTGGAGGCCCCTCAGGGTAGCTGGGGTCCCAGTTCACTAGTTCTCTGTCTGACCCACAGGCCTTTGGGACAGATTATCAGGGCTACAGTCAGTCCCTGCTCCTCCCTGTCGCATCCATGCCCCCACCTGGTAGGCTCTGGGACCCCCAAAGCACCCGGTGCCCCACTGCTGACCCAGCAGGGTTACGTGGGCTCCTAGAAAGTAATGCACTGTAGTGCAGGCACATATGACATCTCTACCTTCCTACCCAGGCCTGGCTTCATCAGGCAGGGACAGGAACAGAATAGATACTTGACAGTCATTCTGCATTCGGGATTAGAGAATGCCTCCCAACCCCTCATTCTCTCACTCTCTCTCTCTCTCTCTCTCTCTCTCTCTCTCTCTCTCTCTCTCTCACACACACACACACACACACACACACACACACACACGCACGCACTTCCTTCGTTCCTACAGACCACAATGACATTCCTTAACCAACAGAAGAACAAAGCCTCTCTAAGCCTTCACCGGTACAATCACTGCCAGTCTATTTCAGGCACCTGTAAGAGTCCCACTCATTACCACCGGCTCTTGCTGCCCTGATAGTGGTGTATGGCTTTTCATGTACACTCTCCTCTCTCCCCGCAGCTTGGGCACAAGCTCCTCAGACCCCCATCGCTCCTTTCTGCTTTGCTCTCCCCTCTTCCGTTCCTCCTTTCATGGAAGGTTGACCTCAGCATGGTCAGTTTTGTGAAATTTCCTGCTACAGTTCTTTCTTCGTCAGCTGGACTCACGGGTGGTATTTTAACAGCAACACTATGTGGGAAGGTCTATCCCCTTTTCATTTTCCTTCTTTCCTTCCTCCCTTCCTCCCTCCCTCCTTTCCTCCCTCCCTTTCCTTCCTTTCTTCCTTTCTTCCTTCCTTCCTTCCTCCTCCCTCTCCCTCCCTTCCTCCCTCCCTCTCTCCTTTCCTCCCTCCCTCCCTCTCTCCTTTCCTCCCTCCCTTCCTTCCTTTCTTCCTTCCTTCCTTCCTCCTTCCCTCCCTCCCTCCCTCCCTCCCTCCCTCCGTCCCTCCCCCCTCCCTCCCTCCCTCCCTCCCTCCCTCCGTCCCTCCCCCCTCCCTCTCTTTCTCCCTCCCTACCCTCCTCCCTCTCTTCCTCCTTCTCTCCCTCCCTCTCTCCCTCCCTCTCTCCCTCTCTCCCTCCCTCCGTCCCTCCCTCTCTCCCTCCCTCCGTCCCTCCCTCTCTTCCTTCCTCCCTCCCTCCCTCCCTCCCTCTCTCCTTTCCTTCCATCCATCAGCCTCTCCAACACTCACTCCTCTCCTGGGGCTCCCGCTCCACTCTCTCCCTCCTTGCCTAGGGGAGATGCACTTTCAAAGTGAAGCGAAGACTTCACCTTTCGCCTCTCTCCCTTCTCCACTGTGTGACATCTCACAGACCCTGATATTCCAGGTTTAACTCTCTTTGGGAAGAACTTTCATGGACCTCAGCGGTAAACCCACAACACTATCATCCACCTTAATTATCACTGGTACTTAGGTTTTGTATCCCTCTTTTATTATGTAATAAATGACCACCCTTAACATCACTTTACTGTTGTAGCACTTTGCTCTTGTCTCTTGAGAGTGAAATAGTCTGCCTTATTCCTGATCTCCCCAAATAAATTGTAAACTTTGTGAGGAGAGCAATTATGGTTTTTACTTCTTTGCAGCTTCCCTCCCAGCTAGCCTTTCATATAACATTATTATGCAAATTGTAGGCATTTAACAAACATCCTTTGATTGTGGGCGTTGTATCCCCAGTCTGCAAAGTGGGGATAATATTGGTTATAGGAACACTGTGAGGATTAACCGAGATGATGCGTATTAAAGAGCTTCTTAAACCGCAAAGTCCTAAAGACATTATTATTCATTATAACACTGCCTCAGTTTTAATAAACATAAATAAAAGGAATAGCCATATGCTAGGTTGCCCACAGTCCGAATGAACAAGAATAGGCTCAATAAATATTTCATTAGTATTGATACTTACAGAGTGATTAGGTCCCCTGCAAGGTCGCAGGGCTATGAAGTGATAGTCCCTGCCTCCTTTAAGGAGCTCTTATTTTAGCGAAGAAGCGGATATGTGAGAGCCTGTAATTGTGTATGAGGCTGCAGAAGCCACCATAACGCAGACACAAAGCGCTCAGAGACCTTTAAGGAACTCCTTCACTTGCCCGGATGCTTAGGAATGACGTGAAAGAAGAGTTGTCACTAGAGCTGATCCTGAAAGGTGGACAGAAGTCCAGTCGATGGAGAAAGCGGAGAAGAACCTTCTAGGGAAGAAACAGCACAGACGTGCAGGGTGAGTTTGGGGAAGAGGAAGGAGGATGGTTGATGCAGCTCAAAGATCTTGTGAAACCCTGTGTGAAGAATGCAGACTCGATTCCAAAGGCAACGCAAAACCACAGAGGAGGGAGATGATTAGATTTGTATTTCAGCTAAACGACTATCAGTGACAATGCTTTGCACTGCAAATAAGAGAAACCCAATTAAAACTGGATTAAATAATAAGGACATTTATTATCATGCCTAACTGGAAATTCAGGAGTAGGCAGGCTGCAGGCACCATATAATTATCCTCCAAAAGACCCATGCTTTTTCCAGGTCTCCATTCTGCAAACACGGATTGCTTTATTATTGGGATGGTTGCAAATAAGCCGTTCCAGGAAGACATTCAGGCATGATCAAGTCCGGAAGCATCTTCCCAGCTGATAACCCTTTCCGTCTCATTGGGTCACATGGCCCCGTCAGAGGATAGGGGCGTTTGCCGTGGCTGGCTTAGAGTGATCATCTAAGATGGAGGGATATTGGCAGGTTCAGCCATGGCAGCTACCACGAAGCCCCGGGCTGTAGGCGTGCAGACAGGCTCAAGGGGAAGGCTGCTGACAGGCAGTGAGAAGATCGTGCAAGCTTACTGGCATCAAGTAATCAAATTGGCCCGGAGATGTGGCTGTGGGCACGAAGGAGGAGGAGAAATCGAAGATCCATCTTGCATGCAAAGAAGAACTTGGCCACTACTCACCATATGGAGAGTGAGAAACCAGGAGCTGAGAAGGCTCCAAGCTGTTCCTCTTAGGTGACAGCACGGGCAGGGTCTTGCTGTTGGAGATGGGTGGCTGGCTGGTGACTTGGCATGCCCGCCCAAGGCCTGCCTGCCTGCAAAGGCGGGAACTATGAGGAAGAAGGACCCACACTCCTTCCCCCTTTCCCCCGGAATCAGTACAGGCCCTGGCCGGTTGACTCAGCGGTAGAGCATCAACCTGGCCTGTGGAAGTCTCAGGTTTGATTCCCGGCCAGGACACACAGGAGAAGCGCCCATCTGCTTCTCCATCCCTCCCCCTCTCCTTTCTGTCTCTCTCTTCCCCTCCCACAGCCAAGGCTCCATTGCAGCAAAGTTGGCCCCAGGCACTGAGGATGGCTCCCATTGCAATGAAGCAACGCCCCAGATGGGCAGAGCATCGCCCCCTGGTGGGCGTGCCGGGTGGATCCTGGTCGGGCGTATGCGAGATTCTGTCTCTCTGCTTCCCCTCTTCTCACTTCAGAAAAATACAAATCAGTACAGCGTATCGTTGGAGGACAGGCTCGGATATCACACCTGCTTCCCATCACTTATGAGCTAAGAACCTTAAGTGAACCTCTATCACCTCGTTTGTGAAAAGGGTGTAACGAGGCCCAGCTCATAGGGTTGCGGTGTCAAGGGCTCGATTTAGCGCCTGACATACCAGAGACATCATGCTGTAATAGACCAGGAAGGAGACCCGGGTCCACTTACTCACTGCTTGACCTTAGTCCAATTACCGAACCTTAACTTACCCTGCTATAAGGTGGAGGGAGTCCCTGCTCACGGGGTTGTGAAGAGAATTAGATTAGGGAAATATGTCAAGTGCTAATGTCAAGTTTTTGGTACTTGTTCACTGCCGAAACGAGAGGAAGCATCCTGCTGTAGGCGGTGAGGTAGGAAACCCTGGTTCTCCTCCCCCGGCCTCCCGTGGAGCTCGGACCCCGCTGGTGAGCTGGTGACTCAGACTCGGCAGGCAGACGCACACGCTCCTAGGCTTCCAAGGAGGGTGGCTAGGGGCACTGAAGCTAGGAAAGAGAAGTGAGGTGGCCCTAAGGAGCAAGTGTCCGTCATGCCAGCCTTGGTGTCCAAGGTCCCGGCCAGAGGGGTCGGCAGAGCCAGCTGGGTGAATGATCCCGTGTCAGGCTTTTTGTTGCTCCCTGACTGCCCAGCCTCATTTTTCTTGCTGCCTATTCGCTCCGTCTGGATATCTCCTCTTTCTGAGAATTCTGTAGACTCCCTAATAGCCTCAATTTCTTTTTCCTCCTCTAATCTACCCCAGTAATTTTCTGTGATTATAACGTGGAGTCCTGACGACACAAGTGCCCAGCCCGATGCCTCCCATGCCATGGGGCTTCGTCCTGGTCCCTCTCCTTCTTCCGCTCCCTGCTCTCAGTGTCTTTCCGGCCACCCAAGTTGTGTTCTAACTACACGATGCTCTGATCGGGAGGAAGGAAATCTCTCCCACGTGAAGGAAACATGCAGTCCCTCCAGTTCATAGTCATTGGCTCCCCTCCTTCCCGTAGAAGGTCCTTCTACGGGACGACCAACCTGGGGTGGACGGAGTGAGCAGCAGAGCAATGGTTTTTTAAATTGCCCACTATTTTGTTTTTAAAACAAAAGGAGTTTTAAGGGACAAACATAGACTTGTTCACCAATCCCCAGAACGTGATGAGAGAGGACATCTGTGAATGCTTAGCTTAGCAGCAGAATTCTAGGGACTAAGAAACAGACTAAGTACTCATTTACATGGTAATGGGCTTTTGGGTTTCATAAACTGACGGACCTAATTAAGTACCCAGAAGAGGCAGAGTATAACAAAATAGAGGGGTTCATGAAAGGTTTGCTTAATGGATGGGTAAGGAAAACATCGGATGGCGAAGGGCCCCGAGGAGCTTTAAGACGTACATCCTTGGCGCTCTTGGATGAAAATTGCTCCTGGCTGCTGCAAAACACCCTTTGTAGGACTTGGAGATAGAATATTGGGCTGACTGGGTGACTGAGGGACCACAGAACTCATTTAGTCCACAGCCCCTACCCCGATCCCATGTCAGGATCTACTTCTCCCCACCCCCAACAGCAGCCTAAGCAGATAGTCATCAGTCATTGGCCATTCTGCTTCTGCTAAAAGTCTTTCAGTGATGGAGCAAAGGGTTGGCCCAGTAGAATGCAGTGTTGGCACTGGTTGTTTTCGTCCCTAGAATTGATTCTTTCTTCTTATGAAAGAATCTCTCTCTCCTCTCTCTCTCTCTCTTTCTTGCTCTCTCTCCAGTGACCTCTTGTCCATTGTATGAGATCTTAGAAGGACTGTCAGTAAGTGTGTCCTGCCTCCCCTTGGCCAAGCCAGGTTCATCCAACTCTCACGCCACCAACTTTAAAATCTTGGGTGACGCGGTGCCGAAACCTTTCAAAGGAAGGAGGTGTGATTTATTCCAACAGCAGCATCCTGTTGAGTTGTTCCTTCTAGTTAGGATCCCAGACATCTGCTTCTTGCAGTTTTGCAATGGCAGCCTTATCTCTGAGATTCCTCAAAACCTCCAGTAATTCTTTTCTTGCTTATGGTTAGTGGAGTCTGAGTCCATTGTTTGCCACCAAAGAACCCCAACTGACCTAACTCATTATGGCATGAGTAGCAATCCTTAGTTGTTAGAAAGTGCTTCCGTATAGCAAACTCGTTGCTTCTTTCGTGTAACTGACTTCTACATCTTTCCTGTTGCCTAGAACACCTGTTTTCTGATGGACTCAAACATTTGATGGCAATATGCTTTCTTTTAGTCATCTATGTGATGGGATAAATAGCTGTGATATCTCAACAGCTGCTTGTAAAACGTAATTTCTCAATCAATCAACTTCATGGGCCCTCTGAATCCTTAAAATATGTTCTCTGGAAGAGCAGGAAAGTTAAAGTGGGCTCATTTTTTCTCTCAACCTCCTCCCTAATTAAATAAATGGTCACATTTTTAGCAGCAATATTATTGGATTATATTAAGTGTATTGTCAACTAAATTAATTTTTTTAATAATTTTATTTAGAAAATTAAATTTAATGGGGTGACATTGATCAATAAGAGTACATAGGTTTTAGGTAAACGTTTTTATAGCATTTGAACTGTTGATTCTGTTGTGTACCCATCACCCAAAGTCAAATCATTTTCTGTCACCGTGTATTTGTCCCTCTTGACTCCCTTTCCCCCAACTCTCTCCCCCGGTAACCACTTCAGTTTTATCTGTCTATGAGTCTCAGTTCTATATCCCACCTCTGTGTGAAACCATGGAGTTCTTAGCTTTTTCTGATACTTATTTCATTTGCTATAATGTTCTCAGGGTCCATCCATGTTGTCACCAATGGCAATATGTCATCATTTCTTACAGCTGAGTAGTATTTCATTGTATATATGATATATACTACCTCTTCTTTATCCAATCCTCCATCGAGGGACACTTTGGTTGTTCCCATGTCCTGTCCCCTGTGAATAATGCTGCGATGAACCTGGGGTGCATGTGTCTTTACATACCAATGTTTCTGAGTTTAGGGGGTAGATACTTAGTAGAGGGATTGCTGGGTCATATGGTAGTTCTGTTTTTCTTTTTTGTTTTTTGCTTTTTTTTGAGGAACCACCATGCTGTCTTCCATAATGGCTGTACCAGTTTACATTCCCACCAGCCGTGAATGAGGGTTCCTTTTTCTCCACAGCCTCCCCCAAACCTGTTGTTACCTATCTTGTTGAGAACAGCCAGTCTAACAGGAATGAGGTGGTATCTCATTGTAGTTTTGATTGGCATTTGCCGCATAGCTAGTGAGATTGAGCATGTGTATGTCTTCTTGGAAGAAGTGTCTGTTCAGGTCCTCTCCCCATTTTTTAATTAGATTGTTTGCTTGTTTGTTGCTGAACTTTGTGAGTTCTTTATATAGTTTTGGACATTAACCCCTTATCAAAGCTGTTTTTTGTAAATATCGTCTCCCGTTTGGTTGGCTGCCTGTGGTAAATTTACGTATCGCAAAAGGATTACCATCATGACATCAGCTAACACTTCCATCATGTCACGTTACACCATTTCTTTTTTTATGGTGGGGACATTTAAGACCTATTCTCTTAGCAACTTTGAGGTATGTAATACAGTATTATTATTAGCTGCTAGTGCTAATCACTATGATTCCCCAAACTTGTTATTCTTATGACTGGAGGTTTGTACCCTTTAAATAATATCTCCCCACTTTCCCCACCTTCCAGCCCTGGGAGCACTACTCTGCTCTCTGTTTCTCTGAGTTTGGCTTTTTAAGATTCCACACATATGTGAGATCAAACAGTATTTGTCTTTCTCTGTCTGACTTATTTCAGTTAATATATATGATGATTTCTTAATAATTCCTAGACATCACATTGCTAGGTCAAAAGTTATGTTTCCTTGTGAGGCTTTTAATTATCTATCACAAATTACCCTCCAGAAACCAACTTATTCTTTCAATGGCAGATTACAAAATGGTTTAAGACACCTGGAATGAGTGAGAGCTTACCTAGGCAGGTGCCTCTCACCCTACAGCAGTGATTGATTTTTAACTAAATGAAACACTGCAGTCATACTTCCTTAATTTCATTTAATTGGCTTTAGCATGTATTTTCCACCTCTTCAGCTTATTACGTTAGAGACTCAGTCTTGACTCTAGAGGGTCACTTATGAGAGACTGAGTTTTGAGATTCAGTCAAGCATGGAATTACTCATTCATTCTGGTTTTGCTTCACCTGCAAATCTGACTAATGTCCCTGCTATGTTCTCATTCAAATGACAGACTACCTTGCTGAGACTCGAGCTCTCAAGAGCTGGGTCTCAAGCTCTCAAGAGCCCGTGGCAATGGGCTAGGTATGTCTGCAGCCTGAAAGGGCATCATCTACACATCCACCTACAGCTCCATGGGCAGCTGACCTCTCAGCTGGTCCTTCTCAAGGACTCACCCACAATCTAGCAACTAATAAGGTGATGGCTGGCACGGAGGGATGGGACCCCAGCACTGTAGTGTCTGTTCTGGCCGGTCAATACTCAGGGTGTGTCAGTGGGTCAGTATTGCTAATATTCTCTTTGCATCTGTGTACCCACTACCAAGATAAAACAGGTGTTAGTCTCATACCTTTTGCTTATTTTGAGGCAATAAGATGTCTCAAATACAGTTAAAGCTCCACTCTCATCCCCCTCCGGCCCCCAAAATAACAAGCGTGTAATTCCTCTGCATTTTTATACACGTAGTACACTTATACGTAGTCACAACAATGCACATTACTAATTTTTTATTGGAAAATTTGGAAAAGTAGCAATATGAGTTGCAACAGGGATACAGCATTTCAGCTATGTACTGTAACTAATGGAACCAACACCTGCTATTTGGCACGAAGGTTGATTCGAATTGTTTGCTATTGTAAATAACACTGCCAGCTTCTGATTCAAAATGGCACGTGGTGAGCAATTTCCACCACAGCTTCTCTAAATTCTCAACAATTTATCCATCCAACAAAAAGTTCTCGTACGTCCACCAACTGTCAGGGGCTGTTCTACCGACTGAGGGTTTAACAAAAATCCCTACCTTCCTTATAGCTTCCATTTCAGTGGGGCAAACTGTAATATTACTACATGTCCCTAATATACACACACAAACATACAGCGTACGAATGATAGACCCATAATAAAATAATCATGATGGCAGCTACCACTTCTTAAGTGTTAGCCATCTGTCGGGCATTATGCTAAGCCCTAGCTGTGCAACTAATTCTCAGACATCACTATGATCTCTGTGTTTCAGAAAAGGCCACAGATACTGTGATATCCCCTGCCCTGCCGTTAATTCAGGCAGACCTGGTATTGAATCAGCTAAATCTGACCCCTCCTCAAAGCCTGTCATGGGAGCAAGATGCCACCTCACAGAGCAGCAGAATCCCAAGTGCCAGCCGGTTTTAGTCGAGGAAGTGGACCAGGATCCAGGCTTATGAAGCCTCAACTCAGCTGGAGACAAGGAAGGACATAGAACCCTGACCCTGTGAGACCACAGGCAATTTGCCTTCTACCTGTTGACAAGCCTCAGATCATATTTCGTTCAAGAGCAAATTAAGAGAACAAAACCAGCATGAAGTCTATGAAAACAGGCAGAAGGGGGGAAACAGATGTATGATTAGAAGCCCTGGAAAGAGAGCAAACCACTGATAAGCGCCCGTTGCGGGACCCCTAGGAAGATGCCTGGAAACATTTCTGCATCTATCATGAAGTACAAGAAGACATGACTTTTCTAAAATATAAAATCATATAAAAAACAAACACCAGACCCAGGAGGAAAAGCAACAGCTGAGATAAATAAAGGTGGCGTTACAGAGTGATAAAGGAGAGGGTATGGGAACTAAAAGCAAAAGCAGATTGAAATTTACAACTCCCTTCACAACAACAGAATATACGTTACAAAAAGAATTGAATCAGACAATACCATATTCTGGTGACGTTCTGAAGCAATAAACAACTGGAACTCTTGCACATTCTTCAAGGGAAACAATTCAACAATATCTAGTACAATTAAAGACACACATACATCTACATACTCTAGGACAATGGTCCCAAACGTTGTTGAACCATTAGAATGACCTGTTTTCTAAAGACCAAGTGCCCACATCAGTCCCTGCATCAATTGCATCAGAATCTTTTGGGGGGTGTGAGACACCCATAAGTCATTTCCAAAGATCCCTGTGTGATCCTGCTCTAGAGAAATCTTTGTGTGTCTGCACTGGATGACAGCTGCTAGAATGTTCACAGTGCATTGCTTGTGAGGATGAGAATCCAGAAACTTCCCACTGTCCAAGGGCGGAATGCAATGTGATGCCTTCACACAATGAAATACTACAGCACAGTGAAGAGTCATTGCAGCCCCACCCATCGATCTGAATGAATTTCACAAACATAACGTCAGGGAGGGATGGGAAGCAATTCACAGGAGACCATATACAACTTGACTGCATTCACATAAGGGGAAAAATTGCATAACGAGACAAATGCATTATATAAGACTACGTGGCTTGCTGTAGGACCATCAAGAAACTTAAGGAAAAGGAACCACAAACTTCAGGATCGTGGTGAACAGGGAGGAGGAGGCAGCTTCTAAGATACTGATCTTGCTTGATTTCTTACCTATGTGTTATGAATACGATTTCACAAGCTTTAATTATTTAATTAAACATTGGAAAGCATTTTTAAAATTTAAAAAATGAAGATTTAGGAGCAGGGATCAATTTGAAAAATTCTTCCAAAATTCAAAGAAAAAGACGAAGAAACAAGATGAAGAAGGAAAATAAATGATACAATGGCCATAACTATCTTTTCTTGTTTTAATGCCAAAAAAAAGCAGAAACAAGTTTTATTTTTTAATCCAAATGCTTAAAGATTAATTTATGGGATGTAAGATGAGGATTTGAAACCCTGGAACCAGAAACCATCATGAAAAAAGATTTCTAAGTCGGAAATCCTAGCAAATGTAAAACAACATCGAGATTATTGGATAGTGTGTTGGATTAAATTCATTGTAGCTAACTCTTTACTCACGATCTTGAGTATTTTCTTAAGTGAATTCTTGGAAGTAGAATTGCTGACGCATAATAGATGTAAAAGTAATCATACGTACAGAAGAAAATTCTGTAAACCCATAATGTTAGCACTTAACTTTTGAATGACACTAAAAGATGATTTTTATCTCCTTGTTTTGCTTGTCTATATATTTTTTCCTATTCTACAACTAATATATACATGTTACTTGTGTAACAAAAACAAAATGTAATATTATGAGTAGGTGTATCAAGGGTTAATTGGAGCAAAGATACTTGCTGGGTCTTTCTGGAAAAATTCACTCGTGATGAAGGCAATGAGGCTAAATGCTAAGTTAAAGAACTTGATTCATGGCCTGAGCCTCACAATGCATGAACCATGAACCTCATTGCGGCCACCAGCTTCCATCAACCCCCTGCTACTCTTGCCCTTACGTAGCTCCCTTCCCACATTTCATAAGAGCTGGTGTGTGAGACTCACATAATGTGCCGGAAGAGAGGGTACGTCACTTCTGAGATTAAGTTATGAAAGACACGCCCATCTCTGTCGTTCTTCTTCTTCCGGCTCGTTGTGCTGGGGAAAGCCAGATGCCATGTTGCGGGCAGCCCTATGAAGAGGTCCATGCAGCAAAGCCTCTTGCCAACGGGCGTGTGGGTGCACCGTCCAGGACGTGGCTCCACCAGCCCTGGTCAGATCTGCAGATGATGGAGCCCCAGCTGAGATCCCAATGGAAACACACGAGAGACCTTGAGCCAGAACCTCTCGGTGAGGTCACACCTTGACTCCAGACCCTCAGAAATGGCGTGAGATAATAATAGTTTGTTTTAAGCTATGAAGGTCTGGGGTAATTTGATCTGCAGCCACAGATAACTTACATGCTTTTCTAAACTGGATTATGGCTTTTAGCACCAGGAGGAGGTAAGGAAAAAGGGCACGGGGACGAAAGGGAACAAGAAGACATCTTTGAGAGCGAACAGAGTTCCTTAGAAAGTAATTGTATCTTCAGCCCTGGCCGGTTGGCTCAGTGGTAGAGTGTTGGCCTGGCGTGCAGAAGTCCCGGGTTCGATTCCCGGCCAGGGCACACAGGAGAAGCGCCCATCTGCTTCTCCACCCCCCCACCCCCTCCTTCCTCTCTGTCTCTCTCTTCCCCTCCCGCAGCCAAGGCTCCATTGGAGCAAAGATGGCCCGGGCGCTGGGGATGACTCCTTGGCCTCTGCCCCAGGCGCTAGAGTGGCTCTGGTCGCAACAGAGCGACGCCCCGGAGGGGCAGAGCATCGCCCCCTGGTGGGCAGAGCGTCGCCCCCTGGTGGGTGTGCCGGGTGGATCCCGGTCGGACGCATGCGGGAGTCTGTCTGACTGTCTCTCCCCGTTTCCAGCTTCGGAAAAATACCAAAAAAAAAAAAAAAAAAAAAGAAAGTAATTGTATCTTTAACCATTTCCCCTTTCCCATGCTTTATGGAAGCTCTTGATCTGTTTCCCCCAAACTGGGGGATTCCAAGGAAATGCCTATAAGATAGAACATGAGGTGTGTACTCCCTTATTTTCTGGAGTTACTTATTGGCAGTTTGACTTTTCACAGAAGGGCCCAGCAGGTGCTATGAAAGCCATTATGGAGCGGCACCCCTGGGCACAGAGGGGTGATGACTCATCCTGTGGGATTTCCTAGGAGACCCAAGAAGGTCCCACCATTCTGGGGAAAGGTAAGCTGACCCAGGAGAGCCGTCCCAGTGGACTAAGAGTCCTGCTGACATGGAAGTGACTGAGGCTCTGAAAGCTTGACCTCCGGCCGTGGAGGCTCCAACCAGCCCAGGACCTTGGACAGAGACACCCTGCCCGGGGCCATCACCAACGTACCAAGCTTGGCATCACAGCTGAATCCTACCTGGAAATCCACATAGGTAAGTCCAGCCAAGTGCACAGCTACAGATGGACACAGAGACCTTGGCAGAGAAAGGCGAGGTCCTCTGTGTCCACTTTCCACAAGGGGGCCCGTGGAGCAGGCACAAGGAGCTGCGAGGAGGAAGGAGAGGAGAACCAACAGACAAGGTTATCTTCTGTTTCCCAAACCCGGGGCAGGGTCTGAACCAGACACGGATAGAAAACAACAATATCTGAATGAGATGAAGCATTTCCTCAAAGTGAAACTATTTTAAACTGGAAGTGGCCAGACACATTATATTTACAAGGTTGTGTTAACTTCAGTTTTTCCACCGCTGAGTGTAAATAGGGCAGATTTTTAGGGAATAAAAAAGAAATTGTAAAAATTCAGCAGACCGCTTGTTGGAACGTAGATGGGGGGGTGCTCAATTAAAATTGTGAAGTAAATGAGTGAGACTCCAGGCACAGATTCTACGTCCGCTTGCGCCTGGCACCACCGTCTCATCCGGCTTTCCACAAAAGTACTGTCTTTCTTTTCTATTCGAGGAAGGAAATAATTTTTAAAAAATAAAGGAACAGGTTTTTTTTTTCATTGCTACTTTGCAATGTTAACAAAGTAAGTTGATAGTTTGTCAGATGTTCTAAACTTTAGCGAAAGGAGAATTCCAGTTAACACTCGCATAAGTGGAATCCCCCTTAAAAACCCAGTTTTGTTGCTTTTCTGAGATGTATTAAGCAAACCTCTTCTGGCGTGCAGTCTCATTTCTGGAATTCTCTTCCTTATTCCTGACCCAAGAACTTCCCACGATCCGCTGATGAACAGACCTTAGCAAAGGGCGCCACATGATCTTCCCTTTCTTCAGATTGGCGTCTTTAAACAACATGTATCTTCCTGTGGTCACGTTCCATCTATGAATCTCCTCCAGGGAGCAGTGATACTTATGAAATTATAGTTTTCCTCTTTTGGTAACATGAAAACCTTGCCTTACCTAGTCTTATACCCTTTGCACTAGGAGGTAGATCTGTAAGGCCATAAATAAGGTTCTGTCCATTTGTCTTTATTTTTTAACCAAGGGCAATGGCACAGTCTCTATTATCTTCTTCCTTTCTAGATCACAAAGGTAGTTTGTGTTGGGTTTTTTTGTTTTTTTGTTTTTTTTTTCATTTTCTCTTCAACTATCAGTGGTGGTAAGTCAACTGAAATTACGTTAAACCACGGTGATGGCAAGATGGAGGGAGGGGGGAGGGAAGACATTGGTTCACGTGACTAACAGTCCAAGAGGTAAAGTTAACATTTAGACATGCTAAGCCCAGGCGCTCTAAGGCTTTCAGAAATCTTTCTCTCCTCATTCAGCTCAGATTTCTGCTACGTTGACTTCATTCTCAGTCCCATTAAGGCAGGGTGACATTCAGCAGCTCGAAACTTATCGTCTACCACTCAGCCACTAGTGGAGAAAGAAAGCAGACCTCTTTCCCAGCCACTTGAACAAAATCCTAGACCCAATTCTCATTGGGTCCAGACTGGCTAATGTGGCCACTTCTGAACCAGTCACTGCGATTTTGATAGACATGTTCTGAAGCCAAAGGATGACATCAATGCTCTTTGGTCAGATAGACTATGAGCAAAAGATGAATGGCCTCCCTTCAAAGATAAAGAGACTATTAAAACCAGACAGCGAATGGCACTGAGCAGACAAAAACAACAGCTGTCCACTCTGCATCCCATACCAATCTTTCTGATGCCCTTTGACACCGGTGGGAGACCACCTGGCAAACGCATTCTTCCCTGTCGTTGTGGTGGTCTCGTTGTGGTGGTCTTGTTGTGGTGGTCTCGTGGTGGTGGTCTCGTGGTGGTGGTCTCGTGGTGGTGGTCTCTGTTCTTTGCCAGGAGCATCATATTCTAGTATCTTGAGCTCTTGCCCAGGAAATGAAAATCCTCTTCAATACCATCAACATCACCAGCTCTTTACCCTCAGTATCCTCTCCTTTCCCTTCCAATGTCACAGCCGTTCGCCAGATGAGAAGAGGGAATACCACCTGCATCTTCAAATCTTTCAAGGTCCTTCTCAGAACCTGAAAACCTTCCAGGGACATAACTCAGGTTTCTTCTGACTGCACCATTTTATCTGCACATGAACCAAAGTAAACAATGGCGGGTATTCCGTGCACTTATTCCATGTACCTCGTGTCTGCGCTCCAGAATCACTCTCCCTCTAAGAGTGCCACATCTGGTCTCAGGAAGCAGTCCCCTCATTCTGGAAATGCACAGGTGTTCTTTGATGTTGCTTGTTCTTCGATATGTGTACACCACAGTACCTACCTTGTACGGTGCTTAGGATATACTAGGTGTTCAATAATCCATGTCTTCTTTCTATTCTTGCCCTATCCAAGTGGCTTTAAAAATAGCTTCACACCCTTTGCATCCGATGTTTCCAAGGTTCTAGTCTTCCTTCCTTCAGGCCTCATCGCAAATGTCATCTTATCAGAGAGGCCTTTGCTTGATCACCCTAAAAAAAGGTACCTCCCCCATCTGACTTTACTTAGAGATGCAATCTAATGAACTAAATGAACTCACAGGCAAAATAAAGGCAGACTCATAGATAGAGAGCAGGCTGACAGCTGGGGTGGAGGGGGTTGGAGGACTGAGTAAGGGGGCTGGAGGGATTCAGAAAAAAGGGACAAAAAAGAGAGAAAAAAACATGAGCCTGACTAGGTGATGGTGCAGTAGATAGAGCATTGACCTGGGGTGCTGAGGACCCAGGTTTGAAACCCCAAGGTTGCTGGTTTGAGCACAGGCTCACCAGCTTGAGCACAGGCTCACCAGCTTGAGTGTGGAATCATAGACACGACCCCATGGTCGCTGGCTTGAACCCAAAGGTCGCTGACTTGAGCAAGGGGTCACTGGCTTGTCTGGAACTTCCTGGTCAAGTCACATATGAGGAAGCAATCAATGAACAACTGAAGTGCCACAACTATAAGTTGATACTTCTCATCCCTCCCCCTTTTTGTTTGTCTGTCCCTGTCTGTCCCTCTCTCTCTTTCTGTTGCTCGCTAAGAAAAAAACCCCTCATGGACGTGAACAACATTGTGGTGATTGTGGGGGTTATGGGGGGTGGAGGAGGTTATGGGGGGATAATGGTGATGGACAGAGACTTGACTTGGGGGCATGAACACACAATATGGTGTACAGAAGATGTGTTGTAGAACTGTGCACCTGAAACCTGTATAATTTTCATGCCAGTGTCACCCTAATAAATTCTATTAAGATATTAAAAATAATATCTTAAATATAATAAAAATTAAAAAAAACTAAGCTAAAATGCAGTCTAGAAAGGAATAAATACCAAGGACTTTGCCATGTATCTATCGAGCTAGATCGTGGGTATGTGAGTGCTCATTGTATTACTGGCTAGTCTTTGGAAATACTTCATAAATTTAAAAAAAAATTGCAGGTTGCAGGGGCGAGGGCGTTGTGGGGTGGGGGGCAAGGGGGATGTTGTGGGGAACACGGGGGAGGGAGGTGCCTTCGGGGGGGACACTAGAATCTATGTAAACACAATAAATTAAAATAAAAAAAGGTACAATAACAACAACAACAAAAATTTGCAGGTTGCAACTCAAGCTGACAAACCAAGAAAGCTAATCTGATCATGTCACTGCCCAGCGTGGTTCCCCAGAGCCCACAGGATGACATCCAAGCTCCCTGCCTGTCATGCAAGGCCCACGATGTGGCCGGCCTTCCTTCTTCTCACCTGCTATGGACTGAATATTTGTGTGCCCCCCCCCCCATGAATATGTTGAAGCTCTAATTCCCAATGAGATTACTTTCAGAAGTGGGGCCTTTGGAAGGTGATTAGGGTTAAATGAAGTCATGGGCCCCCGTGATGGGATTAATGTCCTT
This sequence comes from Saccopteryx leptura, assembly GCF_036850995.1. NCBI lineage: Eukaryota > Metazoa > Chordata > Mammalia > Chiroptera > Emballonuridae > Saccopteryx > Saccopteryx leptura. The sequence goes on along the minus strand of NC_089504.1, from coordinate 360,330,915 downwards.
AGAAGAAGTGGAAGAGAGGCCAGAACTTCCTCTCTCTCTCCCACGAGAGGACACAGTGACAATGTGGTCATCCCAGGGAGGGAGCCCTCACCAGAAACCCTGATGTTGAACTTCCCATCCTCCAGAAACGTGGGGCAGGTGCCTGTTGAATAAGCCACCAGTCTAAGGTACTTTGTGGCAGCAGCCTGAGCTGTCCGAGACACCTCTCCCTCCCATGGCCACCGCTCCAGGCGTCCTGAACTCCTCCCGTTCCCTGACTGCATCACCCTCTCTCCCTCTGGGTGCTTTGGAGCCTGTCTTTCCTCCCTTTCGTCACAGGCTGACTTCTCTTTACTCATTGTATGGGTAGAGTAGGCTCCCAAGGGCATCCCAGAATGCAGCCGCTTAAAGACTATAGCTTTTTTTTTTTTTTTTTTTTTGTATTTTTCTGAAGCTGGAAACGGGGAGAGACAGTCAGACAGACTCCCGCATGTGCCCGACCAGGATCCACCCAGCATGCCCACCAGGGGCGACGCTCTGCCCACCGGGGGCGATGCCCTGCCCCTCCGGGGCATCGCTCCACCGCGACCAGAGCCACTCCAGCGCCTGAGGCAGAGGCCAAGGAGCCGTCCCCAGCACCCGGGCCATCCTTGCTCCAATGGAACCTCGGCTGCGGGAGGGGAAGAGAGAGACAGAGAGGAAGGAGGGGTGGGAGTGGGGGGTGGAGAAGCAAATGGGTGCTTCTCCTATGTGCCCTGGCCGGGAATTGAACCCGGGTCCCCCGCACGCCAGGCCAACACTGTACCGCTGAGCCAACCGGCCAGGGCCAAGCCAACCGGCCAGGGCTTTTTATATTTTTTGCTCACCTAATAATTCTGAGATAAGCAGTCCAGATGCCTGGGAAGTTCTGCTCTAGCGGTTATTTGGAAACTCAGCCTCTTCCCCATCACTGCTCTGCAGCCTCCAGGTCCCTGTGGTCACCTGTATGATGGAAGCTGGGTGGCCACCAAATGCAGGTCCCAGCTGATGGAAGGAGAACACGCACGTGGGGGTGTTCTGAAGCCCAGACTCAGAAGTGACCCACTCATTCTATTGGCCACCACTTAGTCACGTGATCGCAGCTTCATGCGGGGTTGCTGGGATGTGTAACCACTATTTAAGCAGCGATGTGTCTTCTAAAGTTCTTTGTAATGGGAGAATAAATCTCAAAAGACAATTGGAGGTCAGACCTTGTTTCCTCCGAAGAGCTTTCTCTGTCCCCTAATCTCACTGTCTGAGTGAGCTGTCCCCTTGCAAACACTTAGTGCGCTACTTAGCAGTAGGAGTTGCTTCTCCCTCAGCCCCGCCCACCTCCCTGCCCCGGTCAGGCTACCAGCTCGTTGGGTACAGCTCTGTGTCCTCAATGTCTGGCACATACTAGACATTGAATACAGTCTCAGTAATACAGGTTAGGAACCAGCCACTTACATAATCTGCAGGGCCCAGTACTCAATAAAATCGTGGGACTCCGTGTTCAAACATGATTAAGAACTTTCAGAAGATGGCGAAAGAGCATTCAACCAAGTGAGGGAGCCCTCTGAGAGCAGGTCCTTGTGCACCTGCCAGGGCCCATGTCCATGAAGCCCACCTTGAAAGGCCAGATAAATAACTCGAATGAGCTAAATCAGCCTCCATTAAGAAAAGTCCCATATCTGGTGTGCACTCTTAAGCCATAAGTAGAAAGACATCAAATCATACTTGTGAATAGTCAGGAAGTAAATCTTTACTGTCCCTACAAGCTTAACTTAACAGAGGTCATCATGATGGCGAGGGCATAGCCCATGTTCCCACTGCTTTGTCCCTGGGAGATGGGGAGAGGGACCCGGCAGCTGGCGGGCAGCGAGCTCCCTAACAATCCTCATGCACAGCCCTCGCCTTCCTCTCCCTGCCTACGGGGTCTCCCTTCAACAGAGTCTCCCTTGGGCCAGCCGTCCCAGCGGCAGCGGTCAGCATGGCATTGCTCCTGCAGTCTCAGAGACTCCTGGTGCTGGGGAGACCTTAGAAGTCCTTGCCAAACAGTTCCCCAGCATCTGCGGAGACACCTTCAGTGACAGGAAACTTCCTCCCTCCCCACGCGGCTCCTTCTGCTTTCCACAGCTCTGCGGATGGAGTTCTTCCTCAAGCTGAGCTAAAACCATCTTTCTCGTGACTTCCCTCCCCGCCTGCAGGCTCTGCGCCCCTCGGAGGAGGGACGGTAACACCGTCACCTTGCCCTTCGGGTGTCTAAAGGGCTCTGATGTTCACCTGAAGGCCGAGGTCGCCCACGAGCAGCACCGGGGTGGGATATAGGCCACAGACAAACTGTGCTTGGCCCGGGCAAGGTTACATGATTTTACTGATCGGCGGCCAACGCGGAGAAATCTGGAGGGGACGTCTAAAATGTAGAATTCAAGCCTCTAACACTTGGAAGCTGTGGCAATACTAGGCTCACGATCCCACCCATAACCCTAAAGCATGAACGCTGGGTGGGCAGCCGCACTCTCCACCACAGCCCGATGCTTTGGCTACTTGAAGCCCACGTTCCTCATTTATTGGCAGGACCCTTAGATTGACCGGAATGTTAACGTGCTCAGCCTCCCTATCATAGAAAATACCAGTGAGTTGTAACCCCAAGTGTTTCAAAGAAAGTTACTTAAAGAGGAATGACTCCCCCTTTTTTTTTTTTTTTTTTACCATTTTTTTAATGATATTATTACTATTCCTGCTCAGAATGCAGAGGTGTTGGTTGGTGTCCAGCGACAACCTTGTGACCACAACACAATCCTGAGGATGGAGGCCACACATGGGAATGTTGACACAGACAGCAGGATCCTGGTTCGTAGATAACACACACAAAAACATAACTAATAGGAAAAAAAAAATTAGACTTAATCAAAATGAAAAACTTTTGTGCTTCAAACAATACTCTCAAGAAAGTGAAAAGTCAGCCCACAGTTGGGGGAAAATTTACAAATCATTTTCCTCATACATGACTTATATCCAGAGCATATAAAGAAGTATTATGACTCAATTAAAAGTATTTCTTAAAACCCAATTTAAAAATGGGCAAAGGATTTGAAAAGACACTTCCCAAAAGAAGATACACAAATGGCCAATAAGCACGTGAAAAGGGGCTCCTCATCACTAGCCATCAGGGAAATGCAAATCAAAACCAGAGTCAGATACCACTTCACACCCACCAGGACGGCTAGGTTCAAAAATAACAAGTGTTCACACGGATGCAGAAGAATTGGAACCCGTGTGCGTTGCTGGTGGGAAACGTTAAACGGTGCAGCTGCTGTGGGAACCAGCTTGGCAGGTCTTCAAAATGCTAAACATAGAATTTCCATACGATCCAGCAATTCCACTCTTAGGTGTATGTCTAATAGAACTGGAAGCAGAGACTCCAGCAGATACTTGGACACCCCTGTTCACAGAAGCGTTATTCACAATAGCCAAAAGGTAGAAGCAAACCCAGGGTCCCGTCAGCAGGTAAATGGATAGACAAGCTATGCTACATATATCCACATAAAGGAATATTCTTCAACAATAAAAAATAAAGTACTCATATATGATGCATCATGGATGGATTTAGAACACGTCTGATTAAGTGAAAGAAGCCAGTCACGCCTGATCTGTGGTGACGCAGTGGATAAAGTGTTGACCTGGAACGCTGAGGTCACCGTTTCAAAATCCTGGATTTGTCTGGTTAAGGCATATATGGGAGTTTGTGCTTTCTGCTCCTCCCCCCTTCTCTCTCTCTCTCTCTCTTTCTCTCTCTCTCGGTCTCTCTCCCTACTCTCTAAAATGAATAATAAAAAAAAAAAAAGAAGGAGCCAGTCACGAAAGACCACATATTGTAGGCTTCCACTTATATGAAATGTCCAGCATAGGTGAGTCTATAGAGACAGAATTGAAATGACCGGTTGCCAGGTGCTGGGAAGAAGTGGGAAGGGGAGTGGCTGCTAATTGGATAGGGGATTTCTTTAGGTGTTGATAAAAAAAATGTTCTGAATTGAGATGGTGGCGACGGTGACTCCATTGTGTAAGAATACTAAAAATCATGGCTCTGTACAGTGTAAATGGGTGAATGTAATGGTATGTAAATTATACCTCAATGCATCTGTTTTAAAAATAGACAGACTAGTAAAACGAACTTGCATTTATCTGCTTCGTTCCCCCGTCACAGAACTTAGCACACCGGGTCTCATTTCCCTCCATCTGTCAGTAAGTCTGCAGAGGGCAGGGTGGAGCCCACGCAGGCTGGCACCCCAAAGGAAGTCAAAGGAACGGCTGTGTCCACAGCTGGTGGGACGCCTTTGTCTCTCCCGGGCTCCAGGAGACGCCGGCTGTCCCAGCAGCCCTGCCCCCACCCGAGGTGCCGCCCCAGTCAGCTCTGCTCAGGGCTGCCCTGGACCACGGCCCTGGGACCCTGAAGGTGGGTTTAGGAAAGAGCTGCTTCTCCTCACAGTGCCGCTCCCTGGCCTGGGGTCACGCAGAGATAGAGATGCATTTTATGGTTTGCCCATGACCTTCTTCCTCAGGGGAGCACCGACGTGCTGCACCCAGTCCCCTCCGGCCTGTGGCAAAGCCCAGCTCCCCAGGACAGGCGCAAACTCTCTCCGCCGGGGCCCCTAGTCTGCGTTGAGGTCCTTCCTGCTGGTGGCCTGTAAACCCAGTTCACAGGGCTCTCCTGGGCAGAGCGAAAGCCCAGCTGAGATCATTTCTCAGCTCCCATGTAAAGTGAAGGACACAAGTTAATCCTAGGATGAGTCTGAGTCGCTGACCTCACAGTCGTTTGAATCTGATCCTGAGGCCTCTCCCCTCCCCCAACGACCCCCCCAGTTTGAACATCTGAATTCTAGACAATGTAAAAGCTCTCGTTACTGTGTGGTACTGCTTCACGAACCTGTTCTTCACTAAGACAGGAAAATAAAGGGAGATATTTGAACAACCGCAGGACAACTCCAACCCACTGGAACTTGAGGGGAGAGTCAGGACAAGCTGCAAGATATCAGGGGTGAGCTCAGCATCCTGGTTTTGTCCTCAGGTGAAGCCTCAATCTGCTGTGACTCAGACCAAACACCTTGGTCCCAGCATTCACTAGCTGCGTAGCCTTGGACAAGTTTATTAACTTCTCTGTGCTGCAATTTCCACATCGATAAAACAAGGATCACAGTAGTCCCTCCTCCTAGGGTTGTTGAGCAGATGGGATGAGGTGATCACCCGTAAAACACTTAAAGTGAGGGCTCCCATGCAGTAGGCACTCAGTGAGTGTCACGGCCGAGGGGCCTATGGCAGCGCACAGCCTCAGATACATCACAACAGCGGGTCCACTGTGTTTCCAGGCCCGAATCACTCTTCTCTCCTTTCTTCCTTGTTTCCCATGTTAGCTTCCAGAAATGCTAAAAATTCATTTCTCCAGACTCCCACTCAGCAAGAGACAGCCATGGGCCAGTTCTGGCCACGAATATATAAAAGGACATTTGTGGGACGTGTCTAAGAAATGTTTCTTCCTTGACAAGAGGGATATGACAAAAGCTTTCTCCCTTTTCATGTTCTGGGTGTTTTGATATAAAGATGTGGTGCTTGGAGCTGAAGCAGCCATCTTGCCACCATGAAGTGCAGAGCCTTAGATGCGATGCCTTGGTACCACCGATATTGATACCATGGGTCTGACCTAGACCTTCCACTTGCTTTCTCTTTAACTAGGACACTTTAGTACCTTTTATTTTAAAGCAGCTATGCACCTCACGTTCTGTGACTTCCAACCAAAATTATTTTATGTGCCTTAAAAGTATCTTAAATAACACCGTCAGCAAAGGAATCCATTCGACATCAGACAACCTTGAGACAGAGCACTGTTCCAATTTCACAGGTGAAGAAGTTGAAAGCAACGTGGCAGGAGTTTGGAAGCTATGGTACCTGACTTAATCCTCATAAAAACTCCATGAGGCAGGTTTTATTCCTACGTACAGTTTTTTTTTTTTTTTCTTTTCACGTGTTTTAAAAGGTTAACCAATGCCAACTTGACACCACTACTAAACGGAAGAGTCAGGACTTACACCCAGGTCTCCCAAATCTAAACGCCACGTCCTTCCGAATGTTCTCTAGCCCCGTTTCTAAGCGCCGGCACCATCCTTTGGATGTGCTAGTCCATGGACAGTGTTGAATAAGTAAAAATTTGGTAACCCTAATTCAGCTCCACATCAACCTGAACACAATTATGTTCATTGCTTAGAAAGTGTACTTGCTAACTAAATATTAGCCATCATGAGAAAGAAGGGTGCTGACAGCTGGGTGGAACTCACAGTCCAGGACCCACGTGCCCGTGTGTATTTCTGTCTTCAGGCTCTCGGAGAATTTACGTTCCCCATCCACACTTCACTCGGCAGTTGCGCAGTGTCTGCTCTTTTTAAATCTTGGTGATTTTTTATTCTCTCCCAGATGTTGGGTTGAGCCGCAGTGATTTCAGGATTTCAGGGAGAGGTCCAGCTGCTGCATTTGGGAAGTGGCCACGTTCTGTATCTTTTCAAGCCTTCGCCTTGAATTTATGATGAGGGTTTGATGAATAGTACCCTTCTCCCAGCCCTGCCCTCTCTGCGTGTGTCTGAAGGTCTGTAATGTCTTTGGTCTAATTATGCGAATATGTCTCTTGTTGGAAAATTTATGTGATAATAATGGTTGCTGAGAACCAGGAGCCGGGACCAGGGATTTGTGGTCTAAACATCCTTGACTCTGCTCTCTGCAATATATTCAAAGTGAGGTCTGGGGGGACCAGGTAGCTTGTGGATTTAGGCCTCTAGCAGGTGGAGAGTTTGGGAAAATGTCAGCCCTGCGGTGGATTGCAGACATATGATGTTGAAATCAAGAATTTGGAGGACCAATCAAGTTCATGGGCAGAGGATGGAGGCAAGTATAGGAATGGAGAAGAGAGGGACAGTCGGACCTTTGTTACCCAGAGACTGTGGGTGCTGTCTAATAAACTTGGTAAGTTCACTCATTCATGGCTTTACAAGTTGACTTTTTTTTTTTCTGAAGTTAGAAGCGGGGAGGCAGAGAGACAGACTCCCTCATGCGCCCAACGGGATCCACCTGGCATGCCCACCAGGAGACGATGCCCATCTGGGGCATTGCTCCGTTGCAACTGAAGCCATTCTAGCACCTGAGACAGAGGCCATGGAGCCATCCTCAGCGCCCAGCCAACTTTGCTCCAATGGAGCCTTGGCTGTGGGAGGGGAAGAGAGAGACAGAGAGGAAGGAGAGGGGGAGGGGTGGAGAAGAAGATGGGCACTTCTCCTGTGTGCCCTGGCAGGGAATCGAACCTGGGACTTCCACACGCCGGACGAAACTCTATCACTGAGCCAACAGGCCAGGGCCTACAAGTTGCTTTTATTTTATTTATTTTTTATTTATTTTTAAATTTTTTTAGTGAGAGAAGGGGAAGCAGAGACAGACTCCTGCATAAGCCCCAACCAGGTTCCACCCAGCAAGCCCACTAGGGGCTATTGCTCTGTTGCAACCAGAGTCATTTTTTAGTGCCTGGAGGCCATGGAGCTATCCTTAGCACCTGGGGCCAACTTGTTCTAATTGAGCTATGGCTGCAGGAAGGGGAGAAAAGAGAGAAAGAGAGAGAAGTGGGAGGGGGAGAGGTGGTGAAGCAGAGGAGCCCTTCTCCTGTGTGTCCTGGCCTGGACGCTCTACCACTGAGCCAACCAGCCAGGGCCACAACTTGATTTTTAAGTTCCTTGAAGTCAAGAGCTTTTCTAGTAACCTTTTGCTATGTAACAAATCACTCTAATATTCAGAGGCGCGAAATAAAAGCTGTCATTTCATTATCTCTCACCCTTTCTGTGGGTCAGGAATTCGGGACGGTCTCAGCTGGGCGGTGCTGGCCGTGGTCTGATGCAGGTGCAATCGGACGGGCAGGAGTAGCTAGCTGGGAGCTGGCTTCCAGGAGCCCCTCGCTGCCCAGAGTCTCAGGGCCTGCCTCTCTACGCCGGGGACTTTGGCCTTCCTCACAGCATGGCGGCCTCGGGGCAATGGCCCTGCTTATATCCGATAACTTCAGAAGCAAGATTTGCAGACAGAGGCGGCTATGTGGTCGGTTGTCCCCGTTCTGCTGTCCTCTATTGTTCAGGGCAGACACGAATCCCGCCTAAGTTCACGAGAAGGGGACACAGACCCACCTTTGATGAAAGGAGTGTCAGGGTTAACATGGTAACAGGAGCTGCTGAGATGGGAGAGATGGTGAAGACCACGTTGGAGACGGTGCCTTCACAGTGCCTAGCCCTTCGTATCCGCCCAGTGACTGTTTTTCACCTGCCCAGCAGGTCTGCCGCTGAGCTGACGTCCGTTACTGTAAGTGCTCCATGGCTGCCAACTGCTTCGTGCAATTCCATGCGACAAACTACTCATCCAGGCTGTTGCTATTCACTCACTTTGCAAATTGCTCAGTGAGCCCACAAGCGCCAGGCACTGCGTCAGGCCCAGGACGCAGAGGAGGCGAGACCGCTGCCCGCGTGGATCCCATCGTCTGTAGAGGCGGCGTCACTGAACGGTCAGAGGAACAACGCCGGGGTAAGTTGTGACACAAGCACTGAGGGAACGTCGCTTTGGGAAATGCCCACACGCGGGACCACAGGGGATGGTCTCGCCAACGTCTCCAGCACCGGGCAGAGCCCACGTGGGCCAGCTCTGGAAGTCACTTGGGAATGAGGAACGCCACTGTGGGATGAGTCCAGTGACATTAGTTATCTATGTCTGCTTCTATTTTCTCTTCCAAATCTCACGCCAGCGCCTCTCACCGGCACATTCTGGCAACGAATTCAGGGACATACGGGGCCGGGAGGGGGCCCCTCGCTCACTGTGTCCACATGTTGAACCACAGCCAGGTCCACCCTGGGGTGAGGGGAGGGGAGAACCTAGCGTGCAGAATTAAGGAGGTGTCTCCGAGCCACCCCTACGCCTGCCCGGCCCTGAGACTGATGCCTGCCTGCAGTTTGTACCCCAGGCCCAGGCCTGTGGCAGGTGCGTCTGGAGCCTCCTCCTGATTGGGCGAAGCATGCCCAGCACGAGACTCTGGGTCAGGGAAGCTCTCCGGAGAGAGCGACGTCTAAGCTGTGAAACAGCCAGCCAGGAGGGCGGAGAAGTCTTAGAGGGAAAGAGAATGGCGTAGGGAAAATCCCAGAGTCCTCAGCAGGACTGAAGGACTGTCAGCTGTTCTGTTAGTCACACGGAGACACAGAGCTGGTATTCTCTTGGGTTCTGGTGAGTGGCCCCCTGAGACGGTAGAAACGGGGGCTGCCCACAGAGAATGGGGGTGGGGTTAGCCCTCTGCAGAGAAGTTGAGGGAGATCCATCAGTTCAGGTGGAGAACGGCCCAGGCTACCTCACATGGGGCTGCCACCAGGGACCTTCTGCCTCAGTGACAGCTTGCGAGGTATGGGGAAGTAAGATGTTTCTGTGCACAGTCGGGGGACTTAAATTCTCTACGGTACCAACCACTTCCAATCTCCTCAATTAAACACCACCCTAGTCCAGGGTGCTCTCACCTCCCACCTGAATTATAACATCGGCCTCTGAATGGGACCCCCTGCTCTGTCCTCAGGCCCTACAGTCAGCCTACACAGCAGCGGGGACCATCTAGCCAAATGTAAATAAGGCCGTGACCCTAGCGTCCTCAAAAAAAGAAAGGAAGCCCTGGCTGGTTGGCTCAGTGGTAGAGCGTCGGCCTGGCATGCAGGAGTCCCAGGTTCGATTCCCGGCCAGGGCACACAGGAGAAGGGCCCATCTGCTTCTCCACCCCTCCTCCTCTACTTCCTCTCTCTCTCTTCCCCCTCCCGCAGCCAAGGCTCCATTGGAGCAAAGTTGGCCTGGGCACTGGGGATGGCTCTGTGGCCTCTGCCTCAGGCGCTAGAATGGCTCTGGTTGCAACAGAGCGACACCCTGGATGGGCAGAGCATCGCCCCCTGGTGGGCATGCCGGGTGGATCCCGGTCGGGCGCATGCGGGAGTCTGACTGCCTCCCCGTTTCCAACTTCAGAAAAACACACACAAAAAAAAAAAAAAGAAAGGAAGGGAGGAAGAGAAGAAGGAAGAAAGGAAGGAAGGAAGGAAGGAAGGAAGGAAGGAAGGAAGGAAGGAAGGAAGGAAGGAAGGAAGGAAGGAAAAGAAAGAAAAAGCCCTACCCTGGCCAAGTAGGTAAGTTGGCTGGAGCATCACTCACACATGCAGAGGTTGCAGGTTCAGGTTTGCGCCCCGGTCAGAACACATGCAAGACTCAACCAATGATGGTATGAATGAGACGAACAACAAAATCAATGTTTTTCTCTCTCTCTTTCTGACTTTGTCTCTCTCCTTCCTCTCTCTCTCTCTAAAATTCAATAAATAATTTAAGAAATAAAAAGCTCCAGGGGTGTCCTATTTAGTCTGAGTAGAAGCCCACGTCCTTTAAGTTGCCTGTCGCCCTGCGTGGTCCGATCTCCCTGCCTCCACAGGCGTCATAATGGACCCGACCAGGCTGCTGTTTCTCCCTGCTCTCACTAGACCGGAAGCCCACGCGGGCAGGGGTTGTCGCCTGTTACATAAACTGCCTTGACCGACAGCTGCTACGCAGGAGCCCAAGCCCAGTGTTGCCAGAGTCTCTAACTTTACAAGAGAAATCACACAGCTGGATTTTGACATCCAGTCTGACGTTTAAGTGTCGACACGTCAAAAATGTTTTTTTTACTATGACACTGCCCAAATAAATTAGTGCCATGGATCTCTAATTTATGGTTTCTAGCCTCACGGAAGGAGCAGTGTGGCCAGGCTGTGAACACAGGCCCGGCGAGGACAAGGCCCTGAGAAGGTGGTGAAAGAGTGGAGGAGAGACTGGGACCGCAACAGCCCCCCAGGCCCCTGTTGACATGCCGGTGGCGGCCACGAGGGGGAGCTCATGGCTTCCTCCCCTCGGATCCCACCGGGTCACTCTCCACCCCTAGGGAGGAAAGAAATGGCTGCAGGTGCGAAGGGGAGGCACATCTGGCGTGACAAGCAAAGTGGTCTCAGGTTCTTGGGGCCATGGGACCAGGTTGCTTCAGACGTCTCGGGATTTCTCCTGTGGAGGAATTTTTCTGGCTCCTCTGGTTTGATTCCTTCCTCGCCAACCCTGGGTACTCAGGTGTGCCTGGGCATTTGTCCACCTGCAAAAAAGCAAAGCCGAGAGGCAAGACGAGACCAGAGGTGGGAGGAAGGGACGGGAAGGCTCAAGCTGGAATTATGGCTGAAAGCTTTGATACACACACACTGGGGCGGAGGGTTGACTATCTGCCCCGTGAACCAACATCTGGAGATGAGCCGCTTGTCAAGAACAGCTGGACTTGGGAGCCTGCCCCAGTGTCTTTCTGTCTCATGAGGGAGGTGTCATCTCCATTTCTGTAGACGAGGGTGAGAGACCCAAAGAAGGGACAAACCCAAGGCCACACAGCTGTGAGTGGTGGGGTTTGACTCAAACCAGGGGTGTAGAGTGCCGGAGCCCACTTCCTGTCCACCCCACGGCTCCATCCACAAGGAATGGATGAGCGGATCATACACGCATCAGACCTGCAGGACCAGAGGGCTCTTTAGAGTCATGTTTAAGCTTTATTTTTTATTTTTTTAGTTTTATGTTTTGCCACCTTTCTTTATTGCTTCTATCGGTCAGTAGAGAAAGGTCCTGTAAATAAAACCAGCACGGTGTCCCTCCCCTGCGTCTCTGATCGGAACCTTGTCTTTCGGAAACCGATGACCCCGGCCTCTCCGTGACTTCACCCTCTGTCCACCTGGGCAGGTCTGTGCTGCGTCTGATACCAGACCTCACTGCGAGAACGAAGCCCTCCTACCTTCTCTCACAACACAGGCATCTTTTATTGAAGAGGACTCGATTGAGGGGAAGGACCCTACTGGGGAATTGAATCAGGAAGCCGGGGCTGAGTGTGAAAAGCATGGCGGTCGGTTAGTGTGCATCCGACATTTCTTATTGAGCCCCGTGAGTCCTAAGAGGACCAATGTCCAAAAAATAGGTTGTCAGGCCACGCCTTTGGGGGGTCACTTGGAACAATCTTCCCTGCCAAGGTTATAAGGACTTTGCTCTGAAAAAAAGGAAAAAAAGCTAAACAAATACTCCTCTGGCTTCCTCTCCGCAGCAGCTGCAGGCCAGCATGCCTCTCTTCCAGGGCTTTCTGGCTCCGTTGGTCTGTCTGCTCTTGTCCGCTGTTGGGCGGAAGGAGACGTCGTGCGCTGGTGCCACCGGCCCCGCCGCAGAGAGGCAGGCGCAGATGCGCGGCCGTGGGCGGTGGGCACGGGGGCGGGGCGCAGGCCTGCTCTGCCCACGCGGATGGAGATACAGTGCCCTCTCTCCCCCTGCCTCACTGGCACGGTTTATAACTCAGCTCGCCGAGTTCCGTGAGCTCCATGATAAACCCTCCTTCCAGAAAAGGCTCCCAGGAGAAAGCGCTGGCGGCGAATGCACTAATCAGGTGGAGCGAGCAGTGGCTACAGCGCCCTTTCCCTGAAACGCATTAATCCCATTTCTAATTTACTGATTATGCAATAAGGAAAAATGTCTTCAGAAACTTCATAAGGAAAGCACATGAGTCTACTGACAGATGCCATGCTTCCTCCCGAAATCATGAACACTATCCATCCCCTTGAGTCAAAGGGACCTGTTTAAAAATCAGAAATAATTACTTTGTTTATTAACATTTCAATGATGAACATTTCAAAAACCATTTAAATAAATACGGTGCAACCTGTCGATGAGCTCCCAAGGTAGCAATCTGTGTATGTGGAGTAAAGCACGGCTTATTGGAACCCCGGGGCAATTTAAAATCCAGTTTCCTAAGGTGGCTGTCTATTGCTGACTTAGGTACCAGCGAATCAATCTGTATTCAAGAAGCTCACCCTGGCTGGGTAGCTCAGTTGATTGGAGAGTCATCCTCATGTGTCAAGGTTGTGGGTTCGATCCCCTGTCAAGGCACATACAAGAATCAACCATTGAATGCATAAATCAATGGAACAACAAATCAATGTCTCCCTTCTCACTCTCTCTCTCTCTCTCTAAAAAAAAAAAAAATCAATAATAATAATAAAAGGAATCTCAGGTTACAGTGAATGAATGCATTTAGGGTTACTCCCACAAGTATTCTTCTTCAAAGCAGCAGAAGCCTGCAGACAATCGTCCCGCCCCCTGCACAACCCACTCCCCTGGTGTCTTCAGTGAGAGGGAGGGAGGTGGGAACTGAGAGCAAAATCCAGGCAACAGCAGCAGGTGAACACTGGGCACTCTTCCCCTGCTCTGTGCTTTCCCAACTCCCTTGGCTACTGTGAAAAGCTGGATCATACCGCCCCCTCCCTCACTAAAAAAAGATATCTCCAAAGATACGCACATCCTAATCCCTGGTCCTTGTGAATATGTTACATTGTTTGGCGAAACAAACAAAAGTCTCCCCTGATGTGATTCAATGAAGAATCTTGAGATGGGAAGTTATTTTGGTGGTCCCTAAATGCCAGCACGTGTATCCCTATAAGAGGTGCAGAGGGAGATTTTTACTCCACACGGAAGAGGAAGACGCAATGTGACCAGGTGTGCAGAGATCGCAGTGACCTGGCCATAAGCTGGGGGATACAGACAGTCACTAGAGAAGCTAACAGGCAGGGGACCAACATGCTGCCACAGCCCTCGGAAGAGGCGTGGTCCCACCAGCCCGACTTCAGCCCAGGGAAATGGATTTCCAACTTCTGATCACGAGTGTAAGCGGATAAATGTGCGTTTTTGTCAGCCACCACGCCTGTAGTGACTTGTTCCAGCAGCCACAGGAGACCAAGAGTCCCTTCCTGGCTTCTGCCCCCTCTGCATACCAATAAGGTCATTCTTTACCAACACTTCTCTTTAAATTGATTCTGAGCTAACATAGTGATCTGCTCTCATCTGTGCTTGCTGGCTCTAATAGTCAGGAAAACACAAGTTGGATATCCATAAAAATATTCCACTTATTTTAAATGTGCATCCCTGTGTCTCTATGATTATCCAACAAACCACCCGACCGCCGGTGGATGTGCCGTCACTTTGTGAAACACTTGACCCAGCTCCGCTCCACCGAGGAAGAACCCATGGTGCAGCTGGGCTTTCAAAACTGCTCTGTCAAGTTCAAATTTCACTCGAAAATGATCAGAAAAGAAGAAAGAATCAGCCCCTTTTAAAAATAGAAGCCATTTCTCCTGCAAATTTTCACAGAGCTAGATTTTAAAATGCAGAACTTAGCAGAATCTCCCGTCATCCTGGTAGAGTTGCTAGCATACAAATAAGGACCCTTAGAAGGGAAGGAGGGAGACCCTGGCCAGTTTGCTCAGTGGTAGAGCATCAGCCCAGCATATGGATGTCCTGGGTTCAATTCCTAGTCAGAGCACATCTGCTTCTCCACACCTCCCCTCCCCCCCTTTCCCTCCTGTAGCCATGGCTCTATTGGTTTGAGTGCATTGGCCCCAGGCACTGAGAATGGCTCTGGAGCAGTTCCTCCTCAGGCACTAAAAATGACTGGGTTGTGAGCATTGGCCCCAGATGGGCAGAACATCAGCCTCAGATGGGGGCGACAGGGTGGATCCTGGTTGTGGAGCATGCAGGAGTCTGTCTGTCTGTCTAACCTCCTCTCATTAAAAAAAAAGAAAAGAAAAGGAGAAGGAGGAAGGAGGCATAGAGTGCACAAGCAGGGAGCTGGATCAGGTGGCAGGATCTGGCTAACAGAAGTCTTGTTTTGCCAGCCTGATCCAGAATCGTAGGTCTCCGTGTTTCTCTCTCTCTTTTCCCTGCCTCACAACAAAGGGATGCAAGACGGAGGGTCAAGCAGGAACTGCTGTGCAAGAATTGATAATACTGACAGATAATGAGGTGGTAAAACTGATCGGACCCCCAGCTGGAGAAGACTGTGATGATTGTCCATAAGCTTCTGTGTCTTCAAGAGGGAGAATGAGCAAAGCAGCGAACTTTCATCCCTGAAGTTGGAACAGTTGAAATGGGCGCAGCCTGAGAGGTTTCCCGCAACAAAAGGAGAGTCGGGGTCGAGTCCTGCTCAAGCCTGGGAGTCGCTACTGGCCAGCAGTGAGCACTGATGGTTAAATTCTAAAAGGAGCCAAATATAGGTGATTTGCACATCTATCTCCTCACTTCTTTACCTTTCTTTCCTTCACAAGGCGCCATAGCACACAGCCCTATTGTTGGGGGAAGAAAGACTGATCAAAGAATAGATTCTCTCTTCTAGTTTATACATTGCCTCTCCTGTTGAGAAAAGTAATTTGATAACAAAAATTCTATTTTTTAATTCCAAAAGGAGTATAGTTTGGATCACAAGCCTATGATCTGAGAGGCTCCACCTGTCAAATCCGGAGAAAACCAGGGCCTCTGACCGCACTTAAGTCACGTGCCCTCCACGCTCCTGCACTGGTCCGGCCCGTCCTCCAATGGCCAGCATCCCCCCAGGCTCCGGAAGGAATCCCTTCCCTCTAAAGCAGGGGTCCCCAAACTACAGCCCGTGGGCAGCATGCGGCCCCTGAGGCCATTTATCTGGCCCCCGCTGCACTTCCGGAAGGGGCACCTCTTTCATTGGTGGTCAGTGAGAGGAGCATAGTTCCCATTGAAATACTGGTCAGTTTGTTGATTTAAATTTACTTGTTCTTTATTTTAAATATTGTATTTGTTCCCGTTTTGTTTTTTTACTTTAAAATAAGATATGTGCAGTGTGCATAGGGATTTGTTCATAGTTTTTTTTTATAGTCCGGCCCTCCAACAGTCTGAGGGACAGTGAACTGGCCCCCTGTGTAAAAAGTTTGGGGACCCCTGCTCTAAAGTCTGCCAAACGTTCAGTCGGGGCTGTGCCAGGCTGCTGTGATTTCGTCCCTTCCCAGCATTGTTCTTCCTTTTTCTGACACCAGTCTGCGGGACTTCCCTTTGGGAAAACTTCTTCAAAATTGCTGGGTGGAGCAGAGCCGCCCCCTTCGTTTCTAGGAGTGGCCGTGTATTGCAGACCACGGCGACCCGCACTTCCCGTCTCTGCAGACACAGTGAATGTCTAAGGGAGGGGTCAAAGAGATTCCGGCTCCGAATTTGTATTGCAAATGCTGGAAGAAAGAGTCTCCATGCCTGGGCTGAACCTGAGTCAGTACACCTGCGGTCACTGGCGCCACGGTGATGAGAGAGCCTTAGAGAAACCAGTTGACACAGAGTCACATTAAATCAGAAGAAAGCAGAGTTCAGGTAGAGAGAGGGGTCAGTGCATTGTTTGAAACCCTGGATTCATCCATGCCTGAAGCTTCACATCCCTGCACCCTTGAGTTATATGAATCAATGCATTATTCTTTCTTTCTTTTTCTTTTTCTTTTTTTTATTTTTCTTTTTTATTTTTCTGAAGCTGGAAATGGGGAGGCAGTCAGACAGACTCCCGCATGTGCCCGACCGGGATCCACCCGGCATGCCCACCAGAGGGTGATGCTCTGCCCATCTGGGGTGTTGCTCTGTTGCAACCAGAGCCATTCTAGCACCTGAGGCAGAGGCCACAGAGCCATCCTCAGCACCTGGGCCAACTTTTGCTCCAATGGACCTTGGCTGCAGAAGAGGAAGAGAGAGACAGAGAGGAAGGAGGGGGGGGTAGAGAAGCAGATGGGCGCTTCTCCTGTGTGCCCTGGCCAGGAATCGAACCCGGGACTCCTGCACACCAGGCCGACACTCTACCACTGAGCCAACTGGCCAGGGCCTATTCTTTCTTTTTTTAAGTTGGATTTTCTATTACTTATCATTAAAAGTATCCTGATAAACTGAGGCTGAGGCACAAGCTGAAGCTTTGTGGGAATAGTGCACATACCTCTTCCAGATGGGTTTATTACAAAATGGCGTGTCTGCCTGCCTTGGCCGGGGCATGGCCAGCCTCTCAGAGTTCAGCCTGGGTTAGGGCAGCCTCCACTTGCCCAGTCTGCTGGGTTTCCTGTGCAGGTGTTAACCCGCACAACCACACTTGGCAACATCCTGCTTGT
This sequence comes from Saccopteryx leptura, assembly GCF_036850995.1. Classification (NCBI taxonomy): domain Eukaryota; kingdom Metazoa; phylum Chordata; class Mammalia; order Chiroptera; family Emballonuridae; genus Saccopteryx; species Saccopteryx leptura. The sequence continues at coordinate 360,313,876 of NC_089504.1, read as the reverse complement.
TGCAGCCAGCTTCCAAGATGGGCTCCAACGACCTCCAACTCCTGCTATTCACACGCTTGTATGGTCCCTCCCAGACCTGCTGCATAGGGCTGGCGCTGCAACCAGGAAGACGGAGAAACACGACGAGCAGCTTCTGAAGCTCTGTCAGAGAAGATACCGCCGCTCTGTCCTGCGGGCTCTTAGACCACCCCCTCCGGGGGAAGCCAGCTGCCACGTCACGAGGACACTCAAGCAGCCCTCGGAGAGGCTCCACGTGTGGAGGAACTGAGACCTCCTGCCAACAGCCGCCACGAGCACACCAGCCACGCGCGTGCGCCACCTTGGAAGTGGCTCCTCCAGCCCCAGTCGAGCCTTCAGATGATGCAGCCCCCGCTGACGCCTTCCTTGACTGTCGCCTCAGGAGAGACTCCACGCCGGCGGCACCCAGCTCAGCTGCTGGAATTTCCGACCCACGGAAACGGTGGTCGTCCATACTTATTGTTGCTTTAAGCCCCTGCGTTTGGCAGCAGTTTGTTGCGGAACAGTGGGTGACGAGTTGACTCTTCTTCATCGGCCTCCTCTTCCCAGAGCCCTCTCTCCCTCTTGGCTGAGTGCCCTGCCCCCCCAGCGGGCTGCCCACCCCCCGCGCCAGGCGGCCCTTTAACCTCAGCCCCGCTCTCCTCAGTTGCGGTCCCCCCTCCCAGGATCACCCTCTGGGATGTCCCCCACACATCCTCCCCTTTGTCTCCATTTCTGCCTTCCTCCTCCCCATGAAGAAATAGTTCTTTCTCCTTCAGACGTCCCCAGTCATTTTCCTCTCGACAAACATCATGACAACAATGACGATGGATGATCGTGGCGCTGAGACTGCAGATGTATTTATGGATCCCGCCAGACGGGAAGTTCCCGGGCTTTGTTTCGAGGCTCTGTCCTCTCCTTTGGCCCGTCTCTCCAAAGCACAGGGGGAGGGGGCCGAAAGTCTGCCACCTCCCCTTCCTGCGGAGAAGCCCCGGCGGTTTGAAAAGCCCTGGAAATTCTGATTTTCCACAGGGTTTTTCTTGCAGGGGCAGAGGAGGCCGGGGTACAGTAGGCCGCGATTGTCATGGCAACGCACTCCCTGGGCTGCACTCCCAGGCAGGGGAAGCTGTTCCCAAGTGTGTGCCCCTCCCAGAGTGGGCATCGAAGGCGAGGCGGCCCAGGAAGCAGAAGGCTGGGCGGGTGTCCCATCTCGAGAGGCAGGCAGACTGAAGGGCAAGACCAGCGAGCCTGGCACCAGGAACCGGGCCAGGCTGACCCAGGGCCTGCTGGGAACCGCCCCACGGGCAGATCGTGACTCTCCCTATGCGACTTTTACTCCCCGCTGCGGTGATCCCTGCTGAGTGGCAGGCGACGCCAGCCTCTGCAAACCAAGCTCAGCAAACTTCATCGTTCCCACTGAACTGTCAGTGGTTCCCAAACTTGGCTGCACGTTGGCATTATTTGGAAGTCTTTAAAAACTGCTGCTGACTGGCTGCCGCTCCCAGACATTCTGATTGAACGGGTCCAGTACAGCCTGGCCATCGGGAGCTCTTACAACTCCAGGTGATGCTCATGTCTAGCAAAGGGCGGGAAGCGCGTCATGGGTCTCGGCCAGGGCTGTGCCTGTGAGCCGCCCGGGGAACGGGAACGGAAGGACGCACACACCCCAGGCCTCCTGAGCTGCCCCCTCCCCGCTGTCTGAATTTGTCACAAGCTCCCAGTGAGCTGGGTGAGCTGCTGGCGTTTCATATCCCAAAGCCACCATCACATAAGGCACAGTGTTGTAGAGTGGATGGCCAATTAGGAAGGCGGAAGAAAGGGGATGAAATAGAAGCTTCCATATGCCTCCCTTTACCCGGGAGTCCGTCCAGATGGGGGCTGTTGCATTGAAACTGTGCAGTTAAATTTTATTATTGTGTAAGTCAGGGGTCCCCAAACTTTTTACACAGGGGGCCAGTTCACTGTCCCTCAGACTGTTGGAGGACCGGACTATAAAAAAAAAAACTATGAATAAATTCCTATGCACACTGCACATATCTTATTTTAAAGTAAAAAAAACAAAACAGGAACAAATACAATATTTAAAATAAAGAACAAGTAAATTTAAATCAACAAACTGACCAGTATTTCAATGGGAACTATGCTCCTCTCACTGACCACCAGTGAAAGAGGTGCCCCTTCTGGAAGTGCGGTGGGGGCCGGATAAATGGCCTCAGGGGGCCACATGCGGCCCGCGGGCCATAGTTTGGGGACCCCTGGTGTAAGTGAAAAAGGATCTGGCATTGTTATTTTTTGTATGATTCAATCTAAGACCAGCTCATTAGGAGACAACTGTTTCAAGAGACTTTGTAAAATTGTCACCGAGATAGGCACAAGGGAGGGGAGTCAGAGTTCAAGGTCCTAAGTAGCCCCACAGGGATACCCGAATGTGATATGCATGTTAGTATAGCACTTGCTGGAGTTATCTTCCTGGCGTTCAGCTTGATCTCATCCTGTGACCCGCGGAGACCTGCATTGCCCAACAAGTTAACAGACACAGCCTTTTGTCCGGAGCTTTGACACCTGACACCCTGCTTAGCAGGCCAGCAGGTCCAGTCCCTTTGGGAACAGCTACAGAAAGAGCAATGCTGGAAGATGGAACTCACCGTGGGCGAAACGTCGAGATTCCTCAGCGACCCTGGTGAAGGGCCACAGGTCGAAAACCTATGTCACTATTCGCTTGTTTCTTATGAGTGTCTAATTTTCTTTATTCATATTTTTTAAGACTTAGATTGCAGAAGTAATATGAACTCATTGGAGCTAATGAAACGATGTCAAGATTTATACAGAGAGGGTAACCTCCTCCCTCTTCCCCCTCCGTTCCTTTTCCCCCAAGTGACTAATGCAAACAGCCGCCTCATTTAATTTTTGTTAGGAAGTGAGTTGTTCCACATCAATGAATTGACTCCCTAATCAAAACTGTTCCTTTTACTTGCAAACACTCGCGATAAGTTAAAGTCCTTTAGCGTCTGTGGGTGAAGATGGCGCAGACTGAATGCGTCCCTCGCACATGCATATGCTGAAAGCTAATGCCCTATGCTGACCCTACTAGGAGGTGTCGCCTTTTGGAGGTGATTAGGTCCTGAGGGTACAGCCCTCACAATTGGGATTAGTGCCCTGATAAAGGTACTCCACAGAGCTCCCTTGTCCCCACTGTCATTGTGAAAACAGAGAGAGAAGGCAGCCATCTACGAACCAGGAAGCGGGTCCTCACCAGATACCAAATCTGCTAGCACCTTGACCTTGGTTGGACCTTAGCCTTCAGAACTGTGAGAAATACACTTCTGTTTCTGAGCCACCCAGTCTACAGGATTCTGCTACGGCAGCCAGAAGGAACTAAGACAAAGATCATTCTATAGATTTCCCCCCCGTTGATTTGAGAGTGAGAAATAGAGAGAAGGAAGGGGAAAGAAAGAAGGGTGGAATGAGAGAGAGAGAGAGAGAGAGAGAAAGAGAGAGAGGAAAGCATCAACTCATTGATCCACCTAGTTATTCCATGTCATTGTACACTCATTAGTTGTTTCTCGTATGTGCCCTGATGGGGGATTGAACCCGTGAACTCAGCATGTGCAGGGTGGGGTGGGGGGGATGTTCCATCCACTGAGCCACACATCCTGGGCAAAGATCATTCTAAAAACTGTTACACGGTGCCTTGACTTTTAAAATGGAAGGACTCAGGGTCATTGCCATGCTCACAATACTTCACGTTTGAGAATGTTTTATAGTTCCCAAGCCCCCTTTCAACACGTTGCCCACTCTGGCTTTTCCAATGGGCCCTGAAGATCAGTAAGACCAGGGGTCCCCAAACTTTTTACACAGGGGGCCAGTTCACTGTCCCTCAGACCGTTGGAGGGCCGAACTATAAAAAAAACTATGAACAAATCCCTATGCACACTGCACATATCTTATTTTAAAGTAAAAAAACAAAACGGGAACAAATACAATATTTAAAATAAAAAACAAGTAAATTTAAATCAAGAAACTGACCAGTATTTCAATGGGAACTATGGGCCTGCTCTTGGCTAATGAGATGGTCAATGTGCTCCTCTCACTGACCACCAATGAAAGAGGTGCCCCTTCTGGAAGTGCAGCGGGGGCCGGATAAATGGCCTCAGGGGGCCGCATGTGGCCCGCGGGCCGTAGTTTGGGGACCCCTGAGTAAGACAGACAGCTGTGTTCCCAGGGCACAGAGGAGGACCGGAAGCTCTCCCTAGGAAGCTGGTGTTTAAGCTGAGTTTGAATTTTACCTACTCAGCTCCGTATGTTAATGACCGTTCACTCCCCATATCTTAGGAGCTCTTGATGAGTGCAAAATGGCTCTGGGCTAAGGTACTTTTTTATCTCCTTGAGTCTTTTTTAGTGATTCTCCCTGATCCCTCCACCCTCCTCCAGAACCCAGTGTCAAACTGTCATCAACCACTTCCTCCTGCTGTCAAGGTACCTTGTTCCCTATGCCACGGACCGAAAAACTGGATTGGAAAAGCTGCTTCTCTAGAATCCTTTGAACACTGAGAATGAATAGGCTCTATGGCTTCCGAGGGACTCTCTGAAGAGTTCGGTGGACAGAGAAGGCTCAGGTGCTTATACCTCCATGTTTCTATTATGGGGAATTTCAAACTGTGGAAAATGAAAGGCCTTTCAAAGTGAGAGGCAGCAAGCGTTTATTTGAGATCAAAGACTAGTGAGCTCTTCCTTTTTATTATTATTATTCAGGCAGAAGCCCAGATGATGTTCTAATTAGGAGACAAAGACGACACGTGTTTGTGAGAAAGGGAGGGAACAGCCTACACCCAGAGAAGAAAGGCATTTATAGAGGTGCAGGTACCACAGTGACACGAATTCTAAGAAATGTCTTTAATTTCCAGTTCCGGTGGGCATAGCATCTGCTTTCTCGTTATCTCCCCAAACAGTTCTTTGGGGGCACAGTGTTTCTTTGGGCTCAGTCCAAAGGTTGTTTTACCGTTTTAACATTCCACAAATTTGAGGTAGGAAATGTGCAAAGCAGTGCCTCTGAGGTGGCAGATCCCGCTCCGTGTTAAAGTGGCTTCTTTTATTTATTTATTCTGACAAAACCCATTAAGACAGTAGCGAGAAGAGGATAATGAACCTTCATTATAAGCTGGGCAGCTTCAGCAATGAGCAAGCTGGTATACTTTCTTTGCTCTGCTTGTTCACATTTTCTTTTGCTGACTTCTGGATTCTTGAAGTGTCTGGACAGGCCTGTAGCGTCATTGCCAACAGTGGAAACGCGGAGAGGACCCCTGTCGTGAAGAGCTTGCTGGCACGAGCAACTTGGTACAAGGTTCTCATGAAGCACCTTCTGCCCGGTCTGGGCGTCTCCCAGATCCTGTGGAGTAGTAGTCCGTGCGTCTCAGGCCCTGACCTTCTTCTGACGACAGGAAGGGAAGCCTCCTCTGTCGGACAGCGATCCCATTGGGTGCGTCAGGAGGAATGTAAACCTGCCCACGTTCAACTTCCTCACCTGTTTTATTTCCTCACTGAAGTTGTTACAGAGGCCCTGGAAGGAATTTTTATTAGTCTAGAGAGTAAATAAGCATCACCTCCACCTCCTTGGGAAACCACGCCTGGCCGTTTCCACACTCCACTCTTTGGCTTCTCAACTACCCAGAGTGAGTTCTCTCCTTTCCGGTCTGAACCCAGCCCTGTGCGCGTTGGATGGAGCTGGGCCCCTGACCGAGAACACTCCCCAGACGGCCGCCGGTGATCCTGTCCACAGTCTTGTGGAACAGGTGTCACGGACCCCGTTCTGAGGATGAGGAGGCGGAGGGGAACCACTTGTCCCAGGCGTGTGATTAGTAAGCAACAATTGAGGACGCGAACGAACCTGTAATTTGAGTCTTCGTTAATAAACAGAGAGCTAATTATAATCATCGAAAAGACTGTTCCTTTTCTGTTGTGATTAATTTCAAATTTATTTTTAGTCTTTTAAAAGAATGAAGACTTGTGACGAGAGTTTGTTCTGAGCAAGGAACGTGCCATCCTTGATAGTTTTCCTTGGCCTGCCCCTTTTTGCAGGAGAAAATCAACAACCAGCAGCCAGTTCATATGCAAGCATTTTCCCAAAGCTAAAAAGTCCCCACGGGCCCTGGCCAGTGGCTCAGTGGATAGAGCATCTGCCCAGTATATGGACTTCCTGGGTTCGATTCCCATTCAGGGCACACAGGAGAAGCAACCATCTGTTTCTCCCTTTTCTCTCCCTCTTCCCCTCTCACAGCCATTGGTTTGATTGGTTCGAGCATAGCTCAGTTGGTCCAGTGTCAGCCTAAGTTGCTAAAAGTAGCTTGATTGATTCAAACACTGGCCCCTGTTGGTCAAATAAGTTTATAAATATGATATATAGGTTTGCTTGCTTATAGTTTGCATTGGGTATGGGGGATAGGCTGTAAGCAGGCAGAATTGTTATACCCTAAGGCTTGGTTTTAACACTAAAGCCTTTCCCACCCTAAGTGACTTTGTATCAGAGACTTCCTTGTTTGTATATTGGATTAAAGGTTTTGATTTCTACACTATAAAATGGGGCAGACCAGGAGCTTGCTCTCTCTCAGTTCCTAAGATTAGCATTAGAGGAGAGAGCAGAGAAAAGCCACGTGGAGGAGGCCAGGAGAAGCAGCCAAGATGGTGGAGTGCTGAAGGAGAAGTCAGTTCGTGCAGTGTTCATGCAGAGAGAAGGAGATGGGAACAGAGGTGAATAAGGCTGGTGAGGTAGAAACCTTTGATTCTAGGAAACTTGGATAAGTCAGTGGCTTTGGGAGCCCTGAATGGAAAGGGAAGTGCTTTCCCACTGTGTATATTTCTTGCCCGCTGGGTGCAAGCTAGGATTAAAGCTAATGGCCCACCATTTCGTGGCTCCATTGTTTCATTACTGTCTGTCCGAATCTAATGCGAACTTGCATGGGCCAGGTGGCTATGATGGTGGCCGTGACCACTGGCCATACGGCCCTACACAGGGGTTGCCAGGTGGATCCCAGTCGGGGTGCATGTGGGAGTCTGCCTCACTATCTCCCTTCCTTTCCCTAAAAAAATAGAGTCCGTAGGGATTTGAGTAAGTACTTTGATAAGAGGAGCATCACCAACAAAATGAAAACCCCAGCTTCAGCCACATTAATTGGGGAAAGAAATTAGAACGTGGCTTCTCTTTGGGGCAAAAAAAGCAGGATGAGATACTGATCAAAAAGTAACCGTGTGTGTGTGTGTGTGTGTGTGTGTGTGTGTGTGTGTGTGTGTTTGCACGTGAACCTCAATAACAGCAGAGCCCAGGAGGAGCCGCAGTTCTCAAAACCCCTGACAGGTCTTTCCTCAGCTGCCGGGGAGCCCCGCCCACTGTGCGTTTGTCCAGGCTTCAGAGACGCTAACAGTGGCCGGCGAGTTGGAGGTGGGGGCTGGCCCTGGAGAATTTCTCTATCTTTAATGTGGCTTCGCATGTCTCTGCTTGGCTCCTCGGAGGATATTTTGTTGTGATTTACTCCCAGCGGGCAATCCCCTTTCCAGACTCCTCGGCCGCAGCTGGGAACCAGTGGGAAGGGGACAAACACTCCGTTCGACACCCACTCGACACCCACTCAGCGGGACCAGGGAGAATACGGTTTCTAAATGTTATTTTTGGTCCCACAACTCATTTCACTTCTCTGAGGCTTTCCTTGTCTTTTCCCTTCCCCTCTCCCTTTTTCTTCCCTTCATGCTCTTTTGGCAAATGAGACCTCTAGGTTTCACCAGGGAGGCAGGGTTGGGCCCGGGGCCCCTCTGCCTGGACAGCGCCTGCGTGCCTGCGTGCGCGGGAGGACCAGGGATCAGCTGGGGAAAGATGGGCTCGCCTGTCTCTTCCCTCCCACCCTCTCTGCTCTCCCGCCCGGCTCTTCCCTCTTCTATCCCACAGCCTTTTCCTTCTTCTATGCCGGCCGTCCCATTCCCCACCCTCGTTTCCTCCTGTATCCTTTACGGGCTCTGTGCGCCTCTACTCTGCTTCTACCCGCCCCCCACCCCGGCATCTTCTCCAATGGCGATGTGCCTGACCTAACGGGATGCTCATGCAAACCCTACTTCCTTGTCAACTCTGACGGTCCCTGATCACACGGTGAGTTTACGGAACCGTAGGACGACCTTGGTGTTCAGGATGGTCTATCTGCTCTAGCACGGTGTTTCTCGAAGTGCAGTCTGAGCACTCCCCGCAGAGTAACCCAGGGCGTTTGTTTAAAACGCAGCTTCCCGGGTCCCATCCCAGCCCCATTCTACCAGAACCTCTGGAGGTGAGTGAGGCCCAGGAGCAGGCATCGTTTTCAACACGCTCCTCGGGTGATTCTCATACACACTTCAATGCCGGAAACTACTGAGTTGGACCTCTGGCTCAGACTCCAGAGAGAATGGGGAAGGGAGTGGGTACTTTTTCTTGCTTACAAGACCCCCAGTGCCAGCTTTCTCCAAGACTCCAGGGGGACAGCGGGGTCCGTTTATCTTCTCCAAGGTCACGATTCCAGAATGCTTATTTCCAGTCCACTAACGTTCTGTTCCTTCCCTCTGTCTCTCTGAAGCTGACTCTCAGGGTCACTTGATTCCCAAGAAGGGCAAAAACATCCACTACATTTTAAATTTCTATTTGTATATAATCTATGTTTTAACATAATCCATTTAATTTCATGTATTATAAGCTACTGTTTTATCTGTTCATGTATTTAATTGATGTAATAATAGAAATACATATACTTAGGAGTTTTACTGGTAGAAGTGCACAGTCAAAAGAGCTTAGAGCCCTGGCCAGATAGCTTCATTTGTTAGAGCATGGGCCAGAAGCGCAGAGGTTGCCAGTTCGATCCCCGGTCAGGGCACATACACAAACAGATCAATGTTCCTGTCTGCTTATCTCTCCCCCTTCTTCTCTGGCTAAAATCAATTAAAAAAAAAAAAAAAGCTTGGAGAATATCTCTAGAATCCAGATTATATGTTCTTCAGAGACTATTATTTTCTGTATGAAAATATCACATCCATACAGAGAAGTAAGTGTACAACCAAGTATAGAGCCTGGAGCACAGTCCTGTGTCACTAGCACCGAGATCAAGAAGTAGATTACAACCAGCACCCCAGACACCCTGCAAGGCCCTCACTACCCTTTCCCCAAAGAACCACTCTCCTGACTTCTAGGAGTTCCATGGAAACAGAGCCATGCTATTGTATATAGTATTCGTGCTCTTGAGAGTTTGGCTTCTTCGGCTCAACGTTACAAATGTGGGATTCACCCATCGGCAGCAGGAGTTTGTTCATTCGCAACGTGTGGCACTGTCCCCGGTTATCTCGTTACTTCTCCCCTCTCCCATGGATACCTGAGCCATTCTCAGTTTGGGGCTGTTAGGAACAGTGCCGCTGTGAACATGGTCGATGTCCTTCAGAGATCAGGCACACACGGCTCGGTGGCACTGTAGCTCTGGGGGGGACTGAGGAGTCACGGAGGATGCTCCGTTCAGCTATGCTGACCGTCACATTTCTCAGAGGACTCCACCAGCGGCCTGGGAGAGCTCTGGGTGCATCACATCCTCACCAGTGGGGGGCATTTTCTATTAATAATACCGCCTCGTGGGCATACACTGTAAACTCCTTATGGCTGTGATTGCCTTTCATGCTGATTAATGAAGTTACTTTTTAAATGTATTGGCCATTTGGATATCATCTTTTGTGAAATGCCTGTTCAAGTCTTTTGCCCTTTTCCTATGGTGTCATCCATCTTTTTCTTACGGCTCTATGGAAATTCTACTTAGGTGCTGCCATTTTTACCTATCTCCAGGCTCAGAATGTTGCCCATTTTATGTTATTTATTCCATTAAATTTTTAAAATTGATTTGAGAGAAAGAGAGAGAGAAACATCGATTTGTTGTTCCACTTATTTATGCATTCAGTGGTTGATTCTTGTATGTGCCCTGACCGGGGCTCAAACCTGAAACCTTGGTGTATTGAGGCAATGCTCTAACCAACTGAGCTACCCAGCCAGGGCCACACTGTCCACTTTATAGCATGTGCTTAATAGCTCCTCAGGTAGCTGTAGAATGAACGAGCATACACATTGGGGAGAAACACCCTTGTTGAATGAATAAGGTCTTCATATTTCTTTTGTTTATTTTTTTTTGGTTTGCGTTAGTCGCTTAATTGAAGTATAATTTACATACCCAAAATGTACTTGTTGTAAGCGCACAGTTCAGTGATTTCCTGAGTTGTGCAATCATTACCACAATCTAATTTTAGAACATTGTCACCACCCCAAAAAGAAAGCTTATGCCCATTTATTTACGCTCTATTACCAACTCCAGCCCAGGGCGATTGCTAATTTATTTACTGTCTCCTTATAGATTCGCCTTTTCTGGATATATTATATAAATGCAATCACATACCATGTAGGCTTTTGTGCCTGGCTTCTCTCTCTGAATGTCACGTCTTTGAAGTTCATCCCCCCCCCCCAGCATGTGTCAGGACCCCCTTCCTTTCTACAGCTGAGTGAATCTTCCATTGCACGGGCGGGGATACCACATCTTGTCTATAATCACCAGCTGATGGGTCTTTGGACGCTTTCCACTTTTTGGCTATTATAAACCGTGTTGCTGTGAACAGTCGCTATACGTTTCTGTGTAGCCATGTGTTTCCATTTCTCTTAGGTAGATACCTGGGAGGGAATTGCTGCGTCATTTGGCAAGTTTATGTTCTACTTTTTAAGAAACTGAAACCCTCATATTTCTGCGCCATCCAGAGGCTGGTGATGGAAAAGCACATAAGGCTGTCTTGGCCGGAACAGAAACATCTGCCAGCACATAGTTACCGAATGCACAGTGTCGAGAGCAAGCTAAGAGGAAGAGGCTGGAGCCTGCTTAGGAGTTTACAGTCTAATCTGGTGTTCTCACACATGTGTTTAGACAGTAGCCTGGCAATATGGAAATTTGGAATATGAACAGGGGCCCTGACAATCTATGCAAAATGAATTCAGGAAGAACAGAATGCCTGCTTGTTACAAGATTTATCATCAATCTTGAAGAGGGATAGGTGAAAATCAGAGGGGGAAAAAAAAATGCTATTCCTCCCCTGAGTTATTAAGAGTCTAATCAGTAAAATAAGACTAAGTTATCAAAGATGTTAAATCATTAAACATTCAAATAAAAGTTCCAGATAGTAACAGAAGACCAGGGAGGAGGAAGGCAGAGGGGAAAGTAGATAAGAGAGCCACTCGTCTTTCCTTGATCTTGTGAGAAAACAGAAACCCTGAATGTGTTCCTTTAACATTTCTGGCATTCCAAAGATGTAAGAGTTTCCACTTCTATTGTTACACTGGGAACCTTCGCTCAAAAAGAAGCCTTAGATAATAAATAATAGGGCCTTTGGACTAGACAGACAATAGTATTGCTAAGATTTGAGTCTGAATGTGCCTGGCATTGCTTTAAACAGTTTACTCACTCAATCCTCTTAATAACTCTCTGATGTAAGTATTACTATTATTATCTTCTAAAGACGAGGGAAACGGGCTCAGACAGGGTAAGTAAATTGCCCAAGGGCCCATGGTTAGAAAGTGGCCAAAGTGAGGATCGGACACTAGGGGTACAAAGCCTACACATTGAACGTTCTCAAGGCTCATAGTCCAACTGTTGGATTCGGTCTCCAATCACAGACAGAGAAGTCGCCCCAAAGGTGTCAGGAGATTTATCTGAGGTTGCTCCGTTGATGAGATCAGGCACAGAAGTTCTACCGACTGCTAGTCCAATTTAACTCCTACCAGGATGAACTTTCTTAAGACACTATTTGTGGATGAGCTACGAGGGAGACAGTTTCCTGGCACGGGCAAGATGGGCTGGAGGAAGCAGCGCTTGGCACACAATTAGCCAGATCGGAGTTCAAAGCCTGGTTCTACTGTGGACCAGCCACATGATGGTGTGCAAAGCAAATCGTACCCTCAGAGCTCCGTTTTCGTACCTGTGACCTGGAAAGGGGGACAATAACCACACCAGCTCATACGATGCGATTACAGGAATGAAATGCAACAATTGGAAAAAACTGACAGCCATGATGAGTTTGGGTGCTGCAGAGCTGTTGGGGGGGGGGGAGTGACGTAGAGCTGAAATGCATGGGGTACCATAGAGGCTGAGATTTCTCGAGTCCAAACTGGATCCCAGGCATCTTGGAGGGTTCTGGGTGGAAAGAAAGCTTTGGACCGGCTCTCTAACTTGAGCCTGGGCCGTATCAGTAGATTTGAAACCTGAAGTCAGCCTCTTAGCAGTCACCTAGTCCCCTGATACAAGAAAGTGTAGCCCTTTTGAGCCCGTGATTAGGTTTTTTTGGGTTTTTTTTTTTTTTTTTTTTTTTTTTTTTGTATTTTTTCGAAGCTGGAAACGGGGAGAGACAGTCAGACAGACTCCCGCATGCGCCTGACCGGGATCCACCCGGCACGCCCACCAAGGGGCGACGCTCTGCCCACTGGGGGGCGATGCTCTGCCCCTCCGGGGGTCACTCTGTTGCGACCAGAGCCACTCTAGCGCCTGGGGCAGAGGCCAAGGAGCCATCCCCAGCGCCCGGGCCATCTTTGCTCCAATGGAGCCTCGCTGCGGGAGGGGAAGAGAGAGACAGAGAGGAAGGAGAGGGAGAGGGGTGGAGAAGCAGATGGGCGCTTCTCCTGTGTGCCCTGGCTGGGAATCGAACCCGGGACCCCTTGCACGCCAGGCCGACGCTCTACCACTGAGCCAACCGGCCAGGGCTTAGGTCTTTTAGTGACTGTTTTCTGTAACACAGTTTGCTGCTCTGCATTAAGGGACTCTCAGTAGTGGCTGCGGTCAAGAATTCATTCCTGATGTCTCTAGCCAAGCAAGAGCTGGTGAATTTGCAATCGATGGAGAGTATTCTAAACAATCTGAATTTGTCAACTTGCCCATGATCAGAGGCCGGACTGAGGCTGCTCAGGTGACATGGCTTAGCTACAGAATATGGCTGCCCAGTGACTCTCCAAGCTAGGGTAGGCCTGGGCATAGGCATATTTTAAAGTTTCCCAGGTGATTCTAATGTATAGCCAGGATTGAGAACCACTGATAAAAAGCATAGCAAGATGTGCAGGATGAAGGCTATCACAGCCCAGGCTGAGTGATACTTATAAAGTGCATCTAGGCAAACACAGTGAGAGATAACATCGAGAAGGTATTGCTCAGGGCCTGCAATGCACAGGCTGAGAAGTCTCTACTTAATGGGCAATAGGGAGCCATGGAAGGTTTTCGAGCAGGATGTAAGGGTAGGCAGTTAACAGTATACAAAGAAGGTCGAGCTATTTACAATCGAGAAAATCGACTTTAAGTTTTTCTGTGGAGTAGGCTAACAAACCCATCTTTCTTTTACTTCTATACCCTCAGTTTAAGATCAGCTTTGACCAGCACCCAGGTCCACTGGTCCCTGGAGAGCCAGGACTTGGCCAAATGATCTCTGGTATCTGGAACGTGGCAGCCTCCCACGAGTGTTTCTGGACTGAGTCAATGAGTGTGGCTCATCAGCATGTCAGGAGAATTGGAACCCTGGGACAACCCCTTTGCCTGCAAAACTGCAAGGTGCCCCGGGGGCTGGTCCTCTCACCTTTCCCTTTTTCCTTTATCCTCATGGGCCTGTTTCTAATTCTACCAACTCCAATCCCGTCGCCTCCCCGCGGTGCCTCCTCCTAGCACACTGCCACCCGGCTGGCTTCACGGCTCAGACACCACACTTCAAACCTGTCTTGCACCCATTGTTCAGTTTCCGGAGAGTCAAGTTCAACCCCAGTTTCTACCACTACAGTGACAGTCACAAACACATTTTCCTACGGGCACCTCGGAGGGGGCGCCCACCGCCACCGCCACCACATGTGCAAAACAGGCACAGAGGGGCGTTCCTGTTCCAGCGGCCTTCGGTGTCGGGGGTGTGAACCGGGAGACCCCACCCCAGTGACCTGCCCCCTTGGCGGGCGAGCGCCCGGCCCTCAGCGGGCGTGGCCGCTCTGGTTCAGCCCGCGCCCCGCCCCCCTCGCGGCGGAGAAAGCCTCCGCTTGGCCACCCAGCCGCCAACCCCTCTCCACGTAGCCGAGCCACTCCCTTGCCGCGAAGCCCTGCGGAGGGTGATGCTCAGGATCCCACCTCTCCAGGCAACTGCGCATTTCCGCGTGCCAAGGCGACCCGGGCTTGGGCTGGCTCTGGCGGCGGCAGCCCGCGGTGCGCGTCCCCGGGAAGTTGCCTCCCGAGCCCGCGGCGCCTCGGTCTCCTCCCCCTGAGCCCCGCCCCCCCGCTTAGAGCTGGGATCTGCGAGCTGCCCGGCCCGGGGGCGTCGCTGCTTGCACTCTGAAACCAGCGAGTCTCCGCGTCCCTGCGCCGAGCGCGCCTTCCCTGCCTGGCTGGGGACCCCCGCGCACCCCCGAGACGGCGCGCGCCCAGAGCGCGGGAGCCCGGAGCTCCGGGCGCCTGGGACCCCGCGGAGCCACTGCCCAGCCCGCGGGGCTCGGCAGGGATGCAGGCTGCACTGTGAGCCCGGGCGCCAAGGCCATGTCCGGCGCCCGCTGCCGGACCCTGTACCCTTTCTCCGGGGAGCGGCACGGCCAGGGGCTGCGCTTTGCCGCCGGCGAGCTGATCACGCTGCTGCAGGTCCCGGACGGCGGCTGGTGGGAAGGCGAGAAGGAGGACGGGCTCCGCGGTTGGTTCCCAGCGAGCTACGTGCAGTTGCTGGAGGTAAGGGGTGAGGGCCGGGGGCTGGGCGATCCCGGGCTCCGGTGCTCGGCGCGCTCGCAGACCTGTTGCCCGCACCGCGGATGCCGGAGCCGCCCTGTCCGACGGGCGCCCCGGGGGCAGCCGCTGCGCGTGGGACCCGTGGTGCCGCGCTCCTGGGGGCGGCGGAGGCAGCGGGCGCCCCTTGGGGCGTGTGCAGCGCCGGGATCGCCCCCGGAGCGCCCCCGTGCCGGGCCTCCCGGCACACCGTGGCGCCCTGAGGAAGCGAGAACTTGTTGCCTGTACAAGTTCTGGAGCGGGCGGGAGCGCTCCGGCAGCGGTAGGGGCCGGCGAAGGGCTGCTGGTCCGGCGGTCCGCGGGAGATGCATGGAGACTCGCGGGTCGGAAAGTGTCACCGAGTCGGCCCCGGAGCCCCGGGTCTCCACCCTGGAGCCCGGAGCCTGCCGACCCGTGCACGTCCTTACCGCCTCGGGGCTGCCCACTTGCTGGTCAGCTGAGCCTGGCTGGCCACCAGCCCGAACCCGGTCAGCAGGCTTGACTGGGGGTGCCTCAGCCCCCAGCCGGCACCCCCTCCCCTCAGAACCTGAAAGGGGCTCGTTCCCGGGTTCTGGCCTGGCCCCAGCGCTACAGGGGACCTGTTGAGCCCAGTGGCTGTTTGTTTATTGTCTGGGTGACAGTTGGGGGGCTTTTCTGTCCTCTGATGGCTGAGCTCATGGTCACAGTGGGATCCGAAGTTTGTAAAGGCCTGAGGAGCCAAGGTGGGGGTGACCTACAGGACACCTCCTTTAGTCAAAGGCTGCCTGACCCGAGCACTGTCGTCAACATTAAAGGAGTGGTGTATGTATACAGAACCGTTCTGGCAAAGTGCGCGCTGATTTTATTTATAATTTAACCCCTGATCTACTTCACAAAGAACAAACTAGCAAATTTGGACTAAAAACACTCCATGCAACTCAAGAAAGAAGAGAAAAGAAAAAAAAAAAAAGATAGAGGTGAAAGGGTTAAAGGGTGAGTTTTGCCTGAGAAGAACCCTGTGGAAACGTTATCAAAAATGGAGGTACACGATGTTTCCCTCGGTTCCGAGGAAGACGACAAGATCTGTGCTAAGTGAATTACGTAGCAGTGTTTGGGCCGAGTTTCGGCTGGAAGGAGCCTTGGGGGGGGGGGGGGCAGCCTGCTCCCTGAACCTCGCTCTGTGTTCTGAGAACCTGTGCGGAGGGCGGGGCTCAGGTGTGTCCCTCCACTCTCCCTGTCCCCTCTTTGAGAGGCAGGTGTGAAGGTGAGCAAGTGTATTGCTTCCTGGGAAGACCCGGAGCCTCCTTGTTCCCAGCTCGGAAGCCTCCAGGGAGACTCCTATTTTAGAGTTGCTCTGGTGGCCACTTTTCAAGGAAATGCCGATGTGGAAATTTGGCTGTCAAGTGTCTGTCTGCCGAGGAGCGGCCCTGGCTGGGCTCAGCCAGCTGTGTTTTGGGTGGGGGTCAGGCTGCTGGGTTGGTAGACTGTGTTTGTCAGCGTGGAGTGTCTCTGCATTTCTTAGTGGGGGAAAGGGAGGGGGGACCGGACCCAGCTGGGACAGCCTTGGGCGTGTCAGTCGCATCCCATGGCACACACATACTTGGGAAATCTCTGGGGCCTAAGGGGCTTTCTCTGACAACCCCCACCTGGTGGCTTGTGACAGACCTTCCATCTGTGTGAGTGAGTGGACCTTTCATTTGTGGAGGACCTGCTAGGTGCTAGGCGTGGTACCTACATTGTTACCAACGCCCCCTGACAGCTCTGTGATGGGGAAGGCGCCCCCTCCATTTTACCGGCCAGCAAACTGAATGTGAGAGAGGTGAGGCCTGCCCGAGGGGTCATGCGTGCATATTTGCTAACAGCTCAGAGGGCTCAATGTTGCCCTGGGCCTGTGTCTCTTTTAACCTACACTCCGGTGCACCCTTTGCTTTCTGGTGGAAGGAGTACTATCAGGAAAGCCCACCTTGAAGGAAGATGGTGCGAAGGGTTGAGAGCAGGATGTGCAGACGGGACACTCCCCAAGGATTTCTTCCTTGTTCATATGAAAAAAAGGAGAACCGAGAGCCCCAGCTTTGCAGGAAGCACAGCCCACGACGGGGCGTTGGGAGCTTGCGCTGAGAGGGCTGACGGATCAGCCCTGGCAGCCGGCTGCTCCCTGGGGAGAGGCCACTTTGGAGGATTCTGACCTGCTTACTGGGGAAAGAGCTTCGGTCAAAACTCGAGGGAAATGCGGCAGCCTCCAGAAAAGCCTCGGCCTGAGCGCAGAAGTGTGGAGCGCCGTGGTGGGACAAAGACTGGCCCCAGGGATCACAGGGCAGCTTTCCAGGGGCTTCTGGGGGCGGGCGGTGGGGGCAGCTGCTCCCAGGAAAAGAAGAAGGCCTATTGATAAGATCCACAGCGACTGCCTCTGAGACACGAAGGTCCTTGGATAGAAAAGCAGCCAGAAAACTCTTTCTTGAGGGTCTCGTCAGCCAGGCAGAGGGAGAGGGGCGGAGAGCTCTTCTAACATGGGAGAGACACAGTCCGTGTTGAGGAGGAGCCGCAATGGCGGAGACTGAGACGGGGCTGGAGGCGGCAGAGGCACGTTCCCTGGCTCCAAGCCGGGCCGAGATCCCCTCCATCGCCTCGGGGGCCCTGAAGGGAAGGGGGCTCCCACCAGACCTCAGGGGCCCACGGAGGCTGAGAAACAAGCTTCTGGGAAGGGTAGAAGGAGGAGAGAGACCATCTCTCCATCCCCAGGGAAAAGCGGGCGAGTCAGACGTGGTCCAGTGGCCGGACAGTTTCAGCAGCTGCGAGGACCCACCCCTGGCCCAGGAATTCCTTGTGGCCTGCTCTTACCTTGAAATGGAGAGAAGAAATCGGGGACCTGAAAGGTACTGTAAGACATCTGGAGAAAGTCCCAGAGCTTTGGGGAAATAATTCTGGGGGTCTGTAAGATTGGGATGCAAATACAACAGCACCTTGCTTGACCCAGCTGCTGTTCTCAGACTCTACGATCTGGCTTCCAAGTCTGGACCTCACAGGTCCTCACAGAACACGATGCTGTTTGCTGCTGGAACTACTGGGCGGTGGGAGAGGAGTCACCCCTGACCTTGGCCTGCCACTCTCCAGCTTTTCCCATTTGGGGTTCGCGTGGTTGTGCAGCAGGAGTTGACCGGGTGTGGCTGTGGGAGGGGTTAGGTGGGGGGGGGCTGTGCTATGGATAATTAAAGAATGATGATTTTACCTATTGCTTTGCAACAAGCCACCCCTACCTACATTTACTGACTCAAAACAACCGTTTATTATGATCGCACACATTTCTGTGGGCACAGGGCTCGGTTGGGTGCTTCTTCTGCTGGTCTGTGTGGGAGTCTCGCGTGCGTTTGTAGGCAGATGGCAACTGGAACCGGAGTGCTAGAGGCTCAGCGGGCTGGACCCTCCAGAACGGTGCGTGGCTGTTCTTCCGCGTGGCCTTTCTCTCCACGGGGCGTCTCAGCCTCTGGGGCCTTCCCACGTGGCCTTTCTCTTCAGCAGGGCAGTTGACAGTTTTACACGGTGGTTGGCTTCCAAGAATGCGAAAGTCCAGATTGTCAGGCCTTCAAAAAGGTTTAGGCTCAGGAATGGCGCATTCCTTTGGTAACCTGAGTCTCAGGGCCAGTCCGGGTTGAGTGCGAGGGGCAGGTGCGCACAGGTGTGCGTGCAGGGAGCCCAGGTTCGCGCATGATCGTTTTGCAGACTGGCTACCTCAGAAGGGCAGAGGGGCACACCTGGGACAGATGACCTTTTACAGGGGACATAGCGCCATCTGCTAGGAAGTTTTCTGTTGCCATCCTTGGAGGATTTATTTTTATTTTTATTTTTCAAGATGCTAGGGATTTCTTTAGAAAGGCCACACATCATATGATGGGGCTGTGCCATCCAATTTTCCTGTCCCTAAAGCCTGGGTCTGCCCACTGGCTCATTGACATACCATTGACATTTCAGGTCAGGGCTATTTGGTGATGGTTATTAATAGGCACAGTGGATCTGAGCTGCCTGACATCGGGTAGATGCTTGATATGTTACACAGACTGATTTTAATACAGAGCCTTTCTTTCTGTAATGTGAACATTTCCTAAACATGGGTGTGGCCTTACCCCTCACACCCATAATTTTTAAGGCAGGTCATCAACTCTGTTCACTGGAGGCGTAACGAGGGCTGGTGGCTCGTGGAGTATGTAATCGTGACCTAAATGACCACGGTGCTGCTCTCAGCGGCTTCCCTAGTCATTCTGCCCTTTGAGTTTTGGGGGGCTGTGGCCCTCACGGGAGCCCCTGCTGTTTGAAAACCCACTTTAGACACAGCCCTGCCCGCCTCTGCCCAGGGGGAGCCTCCCCTCCTCTGTGCTGCTGTGTGCTGGTCTGGTCAGGTGGCCTTGCCACAGGACTTCAAAGCAGTCGGGCCGGGCTTCTCAATTCTCTGGATCAGGGCATCTCCACAAAAGTTCCCTTAGCAACAAGTCGGCAGGAATCCCTGACATCTGTTAACCGCCACGCGAATCCCTGCCGCCCGTTACTACCTAGAAACATGAATGAGCGGCTGACCTGCTGGTTCTCATCTTAGCCTGGAAAAGTCTGGCTTTTATCTGATAGCCTGGCCAAGTTTGTCTGTGAGCATGGATGCTGGTTCCCCACTTCGCTGGTGAAAGAGAATGTTTGGTGAACCGGGAAGCCTTGTCTACCTGTAGGGTATGAGGGTCTGTATCAGGCCACTCCGGGGGACATTGTTCTGCCAGATCGCTCTCTTATTACTCACAGCAGCGAGGTGACACACGACGGGCTTTCTAATAGAATATCAGGGCTGATCCCCTTGTACTTAATTGCAAAATTAGTATATGCCTACCCCCCCTGCAAGGGCAAGGCTTCTGGGGTGGTGTTCGTAGCCATGGGCAGAAGTAGAAATGGTGGCCAGCGGTGGTGTAGCTGGTCCTCTGGTAGACCGGAGCATGGGAGGCATGTGGAGGGTTACTTATAACATGTGTGTGAATCGTGTGAGGTTTCTGTGGACACATAAGAGGACTCACCCATCTCCTCCTTTCACACTTAGTGTTTTCCTGTCTACCATCTGAGAGATTGTTGTTTTTTTGACAGAGACAGAGAGAGAGTCAGAAAGAAGGATAGATACAGACAGACAGGAAGGGGGAGATGAGTAGCACCAGTTCTTCGTTGCGGCACTTTAGTTGTTCATCGATAGCTTTCTCATATGTGCCTTGACCTGGGGGGCTACATCAGACTAAGTGACCCCTTGCTCAAGCCAGCAACCTTGGGCTCAACCTGGTGAGCCTTGCTCAAACCAGATGAGCCCGCGCTCAAGCTGGTGACTTTGTGGTTTTGAACCTGGGTCCTCTGCATCCCAGTCCGATGCTCTATCCATTGTGCCACTGCCTGGTCAGGTGATAGATTGCTTTTTTAGGTGAGAGAAGGGGAGATAGACAGACTCCCACATGCACCTTGACCAGGATCCACCCAGCAACCCCTGTCTGGAGCCAATGCTCGAGTACCAAGCTATTTTTAGTACCTGAGGCTGATATGCTCCAACAGAGCCAGGCCCAAGCCAGTCGAACCATGGGCTATAAGAGGGGAAGAAGGAAGGAAGGAGGAGAAGGAGGGGCCAGAAGCAGATGTTTGCTTCTCCTGTGTGCCCTGACTGGGAATTAAACCCAGGATGTCTATACACCAGGCTGATGCTCTGTCCACTGAGCCACCAGCCAAGGCCAAGAATTTTTTTTTTTAGGTTAACTTTCTGATTCACTGTGTTTGCCTCACTTCTGGAGCTGGTCTCTAAGCTCAATTTCCAGGTACTCAAATTTCACTTGTTTTAACTAAGCTCAGCCTCTCTCCCCTCTTCACTGCCTCTGTCCCCACTCTCTCCACGCTGCAGTGAATGTCCCCACTCCCGTCTATGTGTTCACCGAATCATCTGACACCGCCCCCTCTTCCGTCTTCCCTTTTCGCCTGCCCGGTAGGTTAGCAAGCCTTGTCTGTTCTCTCTCAGAAACACATCTCAAAGCCTCCTCCTCCTTAACTTCTGTTGGCAAACTTTTCCTGTAAAGGGCCAGGAAGCATTTTGGGCTTGGCGGGCTGAGAGGCGGAATGGCGTTGGAGCCGCGTCAGGGTGAGTTGCAGCGTGCCAGGGGCGCTGAGCATGGCGTTGGAGCCGCATCAGGGTGAGTTGCAGCGTGCCAGGGGCGCTGAGCAGCCGCGAGAGCGTGCATATGGTCTCTGTCTCAGCTCAGCCCTGCCCTGGGAGCCAGAAAGCAGCCTCAGACAGTCCCCAAGTAAATGGGAGTCGGCTGTGTTCTAATAAAACTTTATTTATAAGGCATGGAAATTTGAATGTGTTTTAATTTTCCTGTGCTGTGAAGTATTGTTCCTCTTTTGCTCTATGAGATGACATAATTACCTTTTCTTTTTAGTGGTTGGTAGATAATTTTATTATTTTTATTTATTTGAGAGGTGGAGAGAGAGAGAGAGAGAGAAAGAGAGAGAGAGAGAGAGAGAGAGAAAGAGAGAGAGAGAAAGGGAGGCATCAACTCAATTCACTTAGTTCCATTTAGTTGTACACTCATCTTGTCCTTGTCTCTGGTGCCATGACTGGGGCTTGAACTCGTGACCTCGGTGCACTAGGATGATGCTTTTATTCACTGAAGCACCAGGCTGGGGCGCTTTGAGTGCAGCAGAAGCTTTTGGTTTGATTGAAGTGTAGAGAATGGATTTGAAGAGGGCTGGAAGGGAGGCCTGGAGAGCCGTGAGGACGCTGGAGCGGGGCGGTGGAAGTGAGCGGGCTGGAAAGGCTGGAGCAGGAAGTGAGCGGGCTGGAAAGGCCGGTCGAGTCGGAAGGCTGGAGCGGGGCGGAGGAAGTGAGCGGGCTGGAAAGGCCGGTCGAGGCGGAAGGCTGGAGCGGGGCGGAGGAAGTGAGCGGGTTGGAAAGGCCGGTCGAGGCGGAAGGACTTGCTGGTGGACGGTGACGGGTGGGGAGCAAGGGGTCCCGCCGCTTGCCGATCCGTTGGGTCCTGCTTTTCCTACTGGATGTTCCTCATCTGTGAATCATCCGTTCCGCCACCAGAGATCGCTTCCTTGAAAAGTGATGTAAAAAGCCAATAAAAACTTGGGAAAGCACTTTTATAAATTATTTTAAAAACAAAAACAAAAGAACATATCGGTATAAGATTGGGCGAAGAAGACTTGGATAGACACTTTATGATAAGAGATGTAAAGTCATCAGCATAGTGAGTTTGACTAGTCATCAGAGAATTGCAATTTTTGTTTTTAAAGATAGCTCCAATGAAATTGTCAGTGAAAAGAATGAGTATGGGCAAGGGTAGAGGAAAATGGCCATACGCCCCCTCGAGCGGAATTTGGACGTATTCCTTAACAGCCTCAACAACCAAAGTATGTGCTTTCCGGTCCAGGAATTCCTCTTCTAAAGATTTGGACTCAGGAAGCATCTGATAGATGAGTGGCAAGCATTGGAGTGCCCATTGCAGCACCGCGTCTCATGGAACACGGATCGGATGAAGCAAGGTCCACCGTGCTTAGCACGAGGCCAGGCATGCTGACGGGGCCCAATCACTATAATGAAACTGAACTGGAAAGCTGAGAACTTTTTGGGTAATAAATGATGCTAAGTACTTTTATGGAGTTAGCATAGTTCAGACTGTGCCTATGATGAGGCAAAAAGAGATAGTGTGCCCAGGAATGAATTAGTTTTTAAAAGCAGGGACTGTGTGTGCCCTGCATCTGTAAGTATCCTTTTGTGGAGAGAACAGGTTGAAGAAATGCTTGCTGCCTGGCCCAGGGCCACATTCTTTGAAATATCCTCAGGAACAGCAAATCTTTGTCTTTCGAGGGGTGGATCTGATATTTTTGGAAACAGCCAAAATACGATTGGAGCCAAGTCTGGTGTGTCTGTACATGTGACTAGCCCTGTGTCTAGCACCATGTTGCAAAAAAAAAAAAAAAAGCATTTAAAGTGTCTTACCAAAAAGCATACGGTACAGGAAGATAAGTGCACAAATACATAAGGACATCTGGGGAAAGGAGAAATGAGACAGCTGTTGGAGTGAAGTCTGAAGAGTGAAGAGGCTAACTGAGTTAAGTCATGCTGTTTAGAGTTTAGGAGAGCCTGCCCCCCAGTCATGATATACTTACCTGGTTCTCAGTGGTGAGTCACAGAAGTGTTCTGAACATGGCAACATTGTGCGTGTATGTGCTACATCAGTTAGGATGAGTTAGGATTTGCTGCCATAACAACCCCCTAACCTCAGTGGTGAAAACAACTTAATGTTGCTTCCTCCTCATGCTGCAAGTCTGTTGCAAGCTGGTGTAGGGTTTGTAAGACCTTCCAGGACACAGGATGATGGAGTAGCAACCACTATCTGAGATCTTGCTGATGATCATGTTAAAACAGCATGTGGTTCCTAAAGTTCTTCCCGGAAGTGACACACATGACATTTGTGCTCATATCTCATTGGCAAAAGCACAGCCGCACCTAACATTAAGTAGGCGGGAAGATGCAATTGGAGCTTGCCCAGAAGGAGGCAGGGAGCAAGCTGGATGCATGTTGACCCCCAAACGTGCACTCACTTGGGGGATACCCCATTTCTGCTGTTTCGGTCTTAGTGTTTAGCCAGAATAATGGTTTTGTGTATGCACACAATTGTAGGGACTACTGCTCAGTGCTTCCCAAACTGATTTCAATGCTTCTGGAGCAAAGCTTCTCAAAATTAATTTGATGGACCTTGTTGGATACAGACTCTGACTTGGCAGGTCTAGAGTGGGGCCCGGGACCCTGCGTGTTTGACAAACTTCCACTGCTACAGAGACGTCGAGCCACAGGGCATACCTCGGCAGGTGCTCTTAGCTCCCGAGAGCCAGGATGAACTTATGTTCTCCCAAATCAGCTCTCCCCCTGCCCAAGCTCTCCTTGAGTCTGCATACTGCTGGGCACATGATAGACTGTTAGCCTATCCTTGGCCCCATCCCAGATTTTCCTAAGGATTTTACATTTGCGGTAGATACATTTGCCAGAACTTTTGGTTCAACAAAAACAAATACTTATATTTGAACACCTACAGGATAGCAGACTCAAAGGATACAGCCAAGACACGGAGCTCAAGTTAGCCGCTCTTTCCTGGGGGAGCCCTTGAGGATGTGCTGTCGTCCCCTTCAAGGTGACTCTGGCAGGTGACCTTTCTGAAAGACTTCGGGTTCATGTTGGTTCTGCTGGAATGAAAGCCCATCCAGACATTCCGCATCCACTGTTTCCTCTCAGATGCCGAAACTCCTCCTCCCTTCTCGTGTGCTTGTCAAATGCACAGCGAACTCCAGGACTAGTCGACAGAAAAACTAATTAAGTTATAAAAACTCTGTAGAGATGATACTTGAAAAATTCTACACAAATGAGTCCTTGTCCTAATTTAATCATGATAGAGGATTCTTGTTGTAGCAGTGGCTCATGGAAGAGTGTCATTGAGGTATTTGTTTTTGATTCATAATGTAATTTAGAAATAGAAATGGGGACGTGGAGTCTACTGTTCTCACTGAGCAAGTGCTTTGTTGACAAATAGCTACAGGCCTCTGTTGTGCTGTGAGTGAAAAAAAACAAAACCACATGGCACATTTGATAACCAAGGACAGACTCATCACAAAATGTCATCTGGTACTCAGTTTAATGTTTTCGCATTCCTACAGAAGATTTTGCATGCCTGGGGCCTGTCTTCTGGTGTGGGCACATAGACTCCACCTGAACAGCATTACAACACAGTGCCGGGCAGCAAGCCTGGTGCTTCTGAGACATCCATGTGCGTGTGCAGATCCCGGGGGCCTCTGGTTAACATGCAGATTCTGATTTAGGAGACCTGGGATGAGGCCCGAGACCCTGCGTTAGCTTACTGACTCCCACCTCATGCTGATGTCGCTGGCCTCTCGGCCACCCACTGAGCATTTGAGCGTTGGAGGGCCCTAAGGAGGTTTTAAGTTTGTGATCCTAGAATTAGATTGAATTTTTAGCTTCTTGCTTCTTTTCCTGTTTTCAAGAGGGTGATAGCAGTCTCCGCAGGGCGGTGGAAAGAACACGGGTTTTGGAATGAGCCCTCTCGGAGCCTGCGTGATCTGAGGACAGAAATGAGAAGTCGGTTAAAAGGGCTGTTGAGGGGAGAGCGGTGTCTGGTGCTCTTCTCTGTGCCGAGAGGAGCCCCTGGGTCACGGGGTGGCGGGCTCTTCTCTGCGCCTAGAGGAGCCCCTGGGTCACGGGGTGGCGGGCTCTTCTCTGCGCCTAGAGGAGCCCCTGGGTCCCGGGGTGGTGGGCTCTTCTCTGCGCCTAGAGGAGCCCCTGGGTCACGGGGTGGCGGGCTCTTCTCTGTGCCTAGAGGAGCCCCTGGGTCCCGGGGTGGCGGGCTCTTCTCTGTGCCGAGAGGAGCCCCTGGGTCACGGGGTGGCGGGCTCTTCTCTGCGCCTAGAGGAGCCCCTGGGTCCCGGGGTGGCGGGCTCTTCTCTGCTCCTAGAGGAGCCCCTGGGTCACGGGGTGGCGGGCTCTTCTCTGTGCCTAGAGGAGCCCCTGGGTCACGGGGTGGCGGGCTCTTCTCTGCTCCTAGAGGAGCCCCTGGGTCACGGGGTGGCGGGCTCTTCTCTGCGCCTAGAGGAGCCCCTGGGTCACGGGGTGGCGGGCTCTTCTCTGTGCCTAGAGGAGCCCCTGGGTCATGGGGTGGCGGGCTCTTCTCTGCTCCTAGAGGAGCCCCTGGGTCACGGGGTGGCGGGCTCTTCTCTGTGCCTAGAGGAGCCCCTGGGTCACGGGGTGGCGGGCTCTTCTCTGCTCCTAGAGGAGCCCCTGGGTCACGGGGTGGCGGGCTCTTCTCTGCTCCTAGAGGAGCCCCTGGGTCCCGGGGTGGCGGGCTCTTCTCTGTGCCGAGAGGAGCCCCTGGGTCACGGGGTGGCGGGCTCTTCTCTGCTCCTAGAGGAGCCCCTGGGTCCCGGGGTGGCGGGCTCTTCTCTGTGCCTAGAGGAGCCCCTGGGTCACGGGGTGGCGGGCTCTTCTCTGCTCCTAGAGGAGCCCCTGGGTCCCGGGGTGGCGGGCTCTTCTCTGTGCCGAGGAGCCCCTGGGTCACGGGGTGGTGGAAGGGCTCGGGGTACTTTCCTGGGGTCAGGACCAGGCTCTGGAGGAGGAGAGGCTGGGGTGGGGTGGGCTGCTCAGGGTGGTGAGTGGCATGAGCGTGGGAAGTGCAAGCGGGCAAGCTGAACACAGCTGCTTCCCCACAGTCCACCCCTTTCGGGTCGCCCGCCTCACAGTCTGCACGGCAGGTGTCTTCCGTGACGGTCCCTGTGTGAGGTACAGTAAGGTACAGCACGTCACAGAAACAGGACAGACCACAGCGACACAATTACAGAAGCACAAGCTATTCCGGAAATGACAGTAATCACAAAGGTGCCCGTCACAATGTCTCCCTTGAGCACTCCGCCCAGAGAGCTGCCCGGAAGCCCACCTCTAGCTCCCTGCCCCACGGTCCTGGGAGGGCCTGGATAGTCCAGGGCTGGGTCCATTGAAGCCAGAAAGCGTCCTTGGTGAGTCTCCGTGACTGAGTG
Organism: Saccopteryx leptura; assembly: GCF_036850995.1. Taxonomy (NCBI): domain Eukaryota; kingdom Metazoa; phylum Chordata; class Mammalia; order Chiroptera; family Emballonuridae; genus Saccopteryx; species Saccopteryx leptura. The sequence continues at coordinate 360,287,516 of NC_089504.1, read as the reverse complement.
GGAGCAGCTTCCTGGTTCAGGAGGGGCTCCCAGGTGCCGGCCCTCCCCCCATCAGCATCTCTCGTTCTGTCCACAAGCGGCACGTCCATCCAACAAGGGAGCCAGTGCCCCCTCTTGTCGAAGTCCCTGCTTCAAGAGTCCATTATACCACTCAGTGACCAGTCCCCGACAGACAGCCCAGCTGTCTGTACAAGTCACCCGAGGTGAAAGTCTGTTTGTTACAGGCAACTAGCCACACGGCTCTTTGATAACGGACCTCAGCGCCTTTCCATAAGTGCTCTGTCCATTGCCACAAGCCCCATCCAAACCCCTCAGATGTCCAAGCTCACAGGTCCTGGTGGGGTCAAACACATTCAAGGCCTGTGCCGCCTTGACAGTTCTCTCGGCTGCTGCTGCAGAAAAAGCAGTCATTATCTTCTCGTGCTAACACCTGCTGCACATTAGAAGGGGACCAGTGGGTTGCGAACTCCACGTGGGACCTCTGCCCCCACCCCACCCATCCCTGTTAGGCGGGTCCCTTGGCCTTCCCCCTGTTCACACTAAAACCGTGGGTTTGGGGATCCTTCTCTCCCACAACTGTCTCCAACAAGTGATCCTGCAACCGTGCAACCTGAACGCCAGCCATTTCCTTGGCAGCTGCCGGGGCCGCCTGCTTCCCCTGCTTTTTCATTGGCTGGGACCTCTATTCTGGTTTAAGCTGCTTCCAACGCTCTAACGGAATTCTAGTAGACCTGCCTTCTGATTTCTCCCTATCTGCCCCAGCCACGATCAAATCTACCCACATCTGTGTTCAGGTAACCTTTACAGGCCCATTTTTCCCGTCTGGTGGGTGGGGGGACACACGGGTGGCAGCCCACACAGCCTCATGGTTTCGTGCTGCCTCCAGCTCCCCCCAAATCTGCCATCATTTGTGTAACCTTGTTGATGGGCTGCCCCACACAGGGGCTCAAGATAGCCACTAGTGACCCAAAAAAAGGCTGACCGGGTGCTGCAGGGAGTAAGGTCCTTCACCCCTGCCATAAATACTTTCTTCATCTGGCCCACAGGACCTCAGGTTGAAAGTATCATTCTTCATACTCAGTTCCCAGAGGACCTGCTGCAGCTCAGTATACGACTGCCACTGGCTCACTGCCCCCGGCAAGTCCCCTGTATTCTTCCAGACTGTACCAACGGCAGCCATCACCCGTTCTAATAGGGTATGGTTTCCTGGGTTGCCATAGCAGTTCTGAAGATGCTATCTCGGGGAGGAGTTCGTGATAATGGCGGCCAGTTTCTCCATCTTTGTTTTGGAGAGCATGATGCCATCCACCCCCACGTTCCACAGCTGCGGCAACCAGGCTGCCAGGGACTTGGTGGGTTTCTGCCTGGATTGTGCCCCTACCTCCATCAGCTCTGTCTGGGTGCAGGGCTGGACCACAGAGCGCTCCACTGCTTGAGGAGGGGGCTGTGTCTGCCCCCGAGGCACTCTCGGCTGCTGGGCTTTTACCTTCGGGGTGACCACCGGCCGGGTTCTGGGTCTGCGGACAGCAGTTTCAGCACAAACCTCCTCCCTCTCAGAGGAGTGGGACACAACTACAACTGCTGACTCAGAGCCACTCCGCGGCACAAACGCAGCTCCTTCTTCAGCGACGGCTTCAGCTCTCGCAGCTACCAGCTCTCAGCCTGAAGCTGAAACTCGAGCTCTTGAGCCCGCGGTTGTTTCTCTAACAACTGTCGGTGCCAGCGTTCGGCTGCTGGGGCAAACCGCAGCTCTCAAGCCCGCAATCCCTTCTCAAGCGACCGTTCCAGTTCCAGGCACTGCTGGGGCTCAGCTTTCACTTCACACTGGAGCTCTGGGAAGCAGTCAGCTTCCTCCTCCAGCAACTGTTGCAGCTCGTGCTGCTGTTGGCGCTCAGTCTGCAGCTCACCCCGGAGCTCTGACCTCGTGCAGCCTCTTGCACAGAGCTCTCGGTTCCTGCGCGCAGGGCTGTGAAACCACCCAGCCCGTGGCCCCCAACAGGGTAGCCTCAGGGAACTACATGCTAGAGAACAGTGGCCGCTGCTCTATTCCACTTTCCAGTGATCCATACCCGTGTGATCCGAGTCCTGCCATCCACGCCAGGTGTGAGGCCGGTGGCCAAGGCCAGGCAGGTTCCCATTGGATTCGGGCAGACAGTAGAGGAACTGCAGAGCCAGAAAGTGTTGGGGCGTTCCTGTTTAATAGATGCTCACAACAGCGGATGAGTAAACAGGCAGGGAAAACCGCTTTTCACGGCAGCAGGTGAACAAATGGCAAAAGAGCCCCTCGCAGTGGTGGGCAGGCGACCCGCCCTTGCATAGACATGCACACGGGGCTCTGCCACATGCTCACACAGTAATCATGCAGAGTACAAGGGAGCAAGCCTGACACAGCTGTTTTCCCAGTGCAAGGCCTTCTGACCGTGGACACGCATCACCTGAGCCTCTTGTTAAACGCAGATTTCGATTCAGAAGGTCTGAGGTTGGCCTGTGAGTCTAAATTTTAACAAGCTCCCAGGAGCTGCTGCTGCGAGTGGTGTTGGACCCATACTTGAAGTAGCAAGACTGGGGAGCACTTGGGTGGGAGGAAGTTTGGGTTGAGGGGGGGATTCAGGACACAGGTTCTACTCATTAAAGCAAGTCAAGCCGGCCAGTTCCGGTTTATTTGGAACTGCTGCAGGATGGCTGCCGCTGTACAGGCTGGGCTAATTAGTCTTAATTGCTTTCTACCTGGATCTAATGGGCCTCTGGCTGCCCGATGCCCCCAGAAGAGTCCTGGTAATGAGGAGAAGGCCGTCAGTTTGGAGAGGGGGAGTGCAGGAGGCTGACAAGGCTCCTGCGTTCCTCTTTGTCTCTGCCTGGTTCTAGAGCAAAGCAGAGGTGGTTTCATGGGCTGGGTGGCAACGCGCTTCTGATTTATTTTGTTTATTTACTTACTTTTATTAAAGTATTGTTGACATACAATATTACATTAGTTTCAGGTGTGCAACATAGTGATTCAACATTTATATGCCTTACGATGTGATTACCACCGTAAGTCTAGTAACCATCTGTCACCGTACGAAGTTATTACAATAATAATGACTTTCCCCCCTTATGCTGTACGTTATGCCCATGAATTTCTTTTCCACTTATATGTGGAATCTAAAAAGAACAAAACCCAAAAAACCAAAAGACATAAACGAACAAATGAAACAAAACAGAAACAAACTCATAGAACACAAACTAATGTTTGTTGGGGGGGGGGGAGGGGGGCGGCAGATAGGTGAGGAAGGGGAGGGGGAGGAGTGGAACAAACCTCCAGGTATATGGAAATTCTCTTTTTCAAGTGCTGCTCAGAAGCGAATGCTCTGGCGGCTTGGAACCTGGAGACGGTGCCCGTCCCACGAAGCAGGCTTCTCCCCTGGCCCCTTGGGGACCCTCAGATCTGCACCGCGCTGCAGCTGACCTCTCTCCTCGCTCGCCCGGGAGACCGCCCTGGCCCCTCCCGGCAGGGGTCGTCCCTTCTACCCCTTGGTGATGTCTGTTCTCCAGGGCGATGCCACAGTGACTTTCCTACCCCTTGGTGATGTCTGTTCTCCAGGGTGATGCCACAGTGACTTTTCTACCCCTTGGTGATGTCTGTTCTCCAGGGCGATGCCACAGTGACTTTTCTACCCCTTGGTGATGTCTGTTCTCCAGGGTGATGCCACAGTGACTTTTCTACCCCTTGGTGATGTCTGTTCTCCAGGGCGATGCCACAGTGACTTTTCTAGCCAGTTGGATCTCCGTCCGCACCTGTCGAGGGCCTTTGGTTGGCTTTGCATCCCCTTGACCACAGAATCCACCTTCTCCGCTTTGCTTACGCGGCCCTTTGGGACCCGGCCTCGGCCTGCTTCCCCGGCTGCGTTCTGAGCCATTTCTTCATGTGCGTAATGCAATCAGAACCGTGTGGAGTTACCTGATCCTGGGACATGCAGCTCTGCTTTCTCTCGCTGGGTCCTAGCACATGCCGCCTCTTCTCTCTGAAGTCACCGTCTTCCCCCACTCGCTCTGTTACTCTCACTCCCTCTTCCTGTTGTGTAACAGCTCGATTGAGATATAATGCATGCACCCTTGAGCGTGTGCAGATCAATGGTTTTTTTTTTTTAGCACATCCATAAAGTTGGGTGACCAGTACCGTGATCATTTTCATTGTTCCTTAACCATTAGTAGCCATGCCCCGTGTTCTCCCCTCCTCCCTAACAACTCCACCCCTAGACAACCAGTACTTTATTGTCCGTCTCTATAGATTTGCCTATTCTGAACATTTCCTATAAATGGAACCGTATAATTTGCAGCCTTTTGTGTCTGGCTGCTTTCAGTTAGCATAACGGTTTTCAATGGTTCATTCAATGTTGTAGCGAATGTCAGTACTTAGTCCTTTTTTGTGGCTGAATAATATTGTCCTCTGTGGCTACGTCACAGTTTATCCATTCGTCCGTTGGTGGACATTTGGGTTGTTTCTCATTTGGGGCTATTATGAATCTTGCTCCTATGAACATTGGCATACAAGTTTTTGTGTGGATATCTATTTTTAATTCTCCTAGGGCAGGGGTCCCCAAACTTTTTACACAGGGGGCCAGTTCACTGTCCCTCAGACTGTTGGAGGGCCGGACTATAAAAAAAACTATGAACAAATCCCTATGCACACTACACATATCTTATTTTAAAGTAAAAAAACAAAACGGGAACAAATACAATATTTAAAATAAAGAACAAGTAAATTTAAATCAACAAACTGACCAGTATTTCAATGGGAACTATGCTCCTCTCACTGACCACCAATGAAAGAGGTGCCCCTTCCGGGTGTGCGGCGGGGGCTGGATAAATGGCCTCAGGCGGCCGCATGCGGCCCGCGGGCTGTAGTTTGGGGACCCCTGTCCTAGGGTATTTACTTAGGCATGGCGTTGCTTGGTCGTAGGGTAACTCTGTGTTTAACAGTTTGGAAAACAGCCGGACTCTGTTCCGAAGTGGCTGCCTTACTTTACAGCCCCACCAGCAACGGCTGAGGGTGCCAGTTTCACTGAGTCCTGACCAACACTTGCTATTATCTGCCTTTGAAATTCTAGCCACGTGAGTGGGATACGAAGCGGCATCCCATGGCGGTGTTGGAACGTGCCTTTCAGATGACCCGTCCTGTTGGGCGTCATGAGCTTACCAGTGGGTTCTTTGCCCATTTTCAAGTGGGTTACTCATATTTCTTTTCTTTTTTTTTTTTTTTTTTTTTTTTTGCTATGGTTTTTCTTTTCTTTCTCTTTTCCTGTTTAGCTAGATGAACTTGTTCTCATTTCTTGACTTTGGTGTTAATCTCCTGGGCAGACGGCTGACACCGCACCTCTGTATCCTCTTGAGACCTCTCAGCGTTCATCCCCCTGTGTTGGAGCTGCTTGTTGCCCTCACTCCATTGCCGATTACTCAAGGTCAAGGGTTGGGTCTCTGATCTTTTATGGGCTAAGTCCTGAGCGCATACCGGGCACAGGCACTCAATTAAAAAGGTGAAGGGCTGTGGCGCAGTCATTTCAGCTGTGGTGCTTGTGAATACAAGATTCTGGGCTTGCTACCCGGGGTAGTAACCTGCCTTCACGTGGGACAAAAAAATCATAAAGAGTTTGCGGGGTGACATTCTCACAGAGCCTCTGTTCCCCACCCAGGCGTCCTACACGTACGAACGATGGGTAACAAAACAGATTAGGAAAGGGAGTGTGCACTAGCTACTCGGAGCACGATGTCGTCATCCTTGTTGTGGGAGCAAGTAGCCCAGATGACCTGAAGTCGGATCGCCACTTTGCATATAAAGGGCAGTAAGCCATTATTACTTCCTGTGGGAGAGCAGGCGCTGAGGAAGCAGACCTGCCTTGGGACTGTTTGATGACTGGGCCACTCCCGGAGTCCTGAGAGGGGGTGGTTCTTAGTTTGTAGGCAGTCTGGGGTCATGGTGTTTAGAGCCAGTCAGACCTGCGTGTGGGTGCTGGCTGTATGAGACACTGAGCGCATTGCTTACCTGACCTTGGACCTCAGTTTTCTTATCCTTAAAATGGGAACAATAAGGCTCATGTCAGAGGATGACTGTGAAAGTTAGAATTTTCTCCTTTAATGTAAATGCTCCACAGGAAGCCTGGTGTCAATACTTCGTATGTGCTGGTGGCTGCTGTGGTTACGTGTCCCTGGTTTTTCATCCATCACTCAGTGCTGACCTTTTTTTTTTTTTTTAACGTGAGAGAGAGAAAGAACAGACAGTACAGGGAGAGAGATGAGAAGCATCAACTTGTAGTTGCCTCACTTTACTTGTTTAACAATTGCTTCTCGTATGTACCTTGACTGGGGGGCTCCAGCTGAGCCAGTGACCCCTTGCTCAAGCCAGTGACCTTGGACTCAAGTCAGCGACCATGGGGTCATGTTGATGATCCCACACTCAAGCTGGTGACCCTGTGCTCAAGCAGGTGACCTCAGGCTTTCAAATCTCAGCGTCCCAGCTCGATGCTCTCTCCACTGCACCAGCGCCAGTTGGGCAGTGCTGACCATTAGTATTTGCTTTTCGGAGTAGAGAAATCTGCTTCCCTGAGAGTCAATTCAGACCTCTTGGTCTCCATCTCTGGTGGTGACCTTGTCCTTCTGGCTCTTGTCACCTCAACTCAGTTTCCATCTTGCTTCTTCCAGGTCCCTTTCTGTCAGGTTTACCGTCATCATTAAAGATGTGTCTTCCCAAGGAAGTCACAGCCCTTCTGTGGATGGCCCTTCAGCTTTGTCATAGTGCATTTAGACCTATATATATATATATATATATATATATATATATATATATATATATATACACACACACACACATATATATATGTATATGTATATGTATATGTATGTGTGTATGTATATGTATGTGTGTGTGTGTGTGTACACACACATATATGTATATTTCATTTTTATTTATTGATTTTAGTGAAAGAGGAAGGAAAGAAGAGAGACAAGAACATCAAGCTGTTCCTGTAAGTGCCCTGACCAGGGATCAAACTGGCAACCTCTGCGTGTCAGGACGATTCTCTAACCAACCAAATGATCCGGCCGGGGCTAGACCACAGTCTTAAACCAGAAATTCTTTTGCTGAACCATCTGAACCTCCTCTCATCCGGACCCCCGGGTGTGACCAAGATGGGGATCTTACCTACAAGTAATAATTAAGGGGCCTCTTAACTTAGAGCAGATAACCAGCCTGTACACACCGATTCTTCTGCAGAAGGTTGCATCCCGAGGTCCCTGCGGGCAGGTCACTGCTCAGATACTAGACACTGCCCACCTCTCATTTGGGATCATAGGACCTGCAGGTATTTTCAAGTTGGTATATTTTGTGACATGGCCAGGGGACGCCGACGCCTTTTTCAGCCACCAGCTGAGCACCGTGGTGGGGTCTTTGGGGGACAGGAGGGCACCGAAGCCCTGCACTGGATAGGCGCTGTGCCTCCGTTCCCGTCTGCCCCGGGCCTGTCATCTGACCTGGTCGTGGGGGGGACAGGAGGGCACCGAAGCCCTGCACTGGATAGGCGCTGTGCCTCCGTTCCCGTCTGCCCCGGGCCTGTCATCTGACCTGGTTGTGGGGGGGACAGGAGGGCACCGAAGCCCTGCACTGGATAGGTGCTGCGCCTCCGTTCCCGTCTGCCCCGGGCCTGTCATCTGACCTGGTTGTGGGGGGGACAGGAGGGCACCGAAGCCCTGCACTGGATAGGCGCTGCGCCTCCGTTCCCGTCTGCCCCGGGCCTGTCATCTGACCTGGTTGTGGGGGGGACAGGAGGGCACCGAAGCCCTGCACTGGATAGGCGCTGCGCCTCCGTTCCCGTCTGCCCCGGGCCTGTCATCTGACCTGGTCCTGGTATGAATGTTCCTGAGGGATCTCCCGCCCCTCTGGCCAGAGGACTGCTGTGTGCCGGTTCAGAATCTGGGACCCGAGAGACAGTGAGCTGGGTGTGTGTACTCAGGATCCCCATGGTGGGTATGCGGCCACAGAGATCCTGACAAACTTCCGCTGTGTCACCCCGGAGAAAGGAGGAGAACGTTGGTGAGTGGGGAGACGTTTGCAGGGGAGTGACGGAGGCATTCCCGGGCACTCCAGGGGGACCAGAGGCTGCTTCTGGACGGAGCCCTTCCCCTTGGACCCAGAAGACAGCCATGCTGGCTGGACACGGGAGAGAGACCGGCAAGCCTGAGTTTGTGCGTGCCGGTGCCGCTGTCAGTCTGTCTGGACAGTGGACTGTGGCGTGGGCCCTTGGTCACTCCCACTCCTTTTCAGGGTGACTCCAGGGGGCTCCTCTGGAAGCCCTCGGGCTCTGTGGGACAGTTTGAAAAGCCACTCCGGAGGCTCACAGACCTTTCCGCCTGCCAGCATTGCTCTAGCAGGGGTCCCCAAACTTTTTACACAGGGGGCCAATTCACTGTCCCTCAGACCGTTGGAGGGCCGGACTATAAAAAAAAACTATGAACAAATCCCTATGCACACTGCACATATCTTATTTTAAAGTAGAAAAACAAAACGGGAACAAATACAATATTTAAAATAAAAAACAAGTAAATTTAAATCAAGAAACTGACCAGTATTTCAATGGGAACTATGGGCTTGCTTTTGGCTAATGAGATGGTCAATGTGCTCCTTTAATTGACCAGCAATGAAAGAGGTGTCCCTTCCGGAAGTGCAGCGGGGGCCGGATAAATGGCCTCAGGGGGCCGCATGTGGCCCGCGGGCCGTAGTTTGGGGACCCCTGCTCTAGGGGGTACCAGATGTGAATACCTTCCTGGTTAGTTTCCCAGTCACTTGCCAGACAGTGGTTGGGGCGCGTTGTTCCTCTGGGGGGCCAGTCTGCTTTATTATTCGTCTGGGGGAAATGATTTCACCAAGAAGCAGTAGAAGGTGTAAATTAGGCTTCACTGCAAATCAGCAAGACTAGATCTACTCAGTTGGAGCTGCACGTCTCTTGCAAATGAGGGCTGATGTGAGACGCAGGAAAGGGTTACGATGCAGACAGGCAGCTGGCATGATTGATAATATCAGAGACACCTGTGCTTCCTTTCCTCATGGTTTTTGGGGGGAAAGAAGAGCAACAGTTGTCCCTGGAGGGCTGCACCGCTGCTGAGAGCGGAGGGAAGCCGTTTGAAGGTGCCGGACATCGCCCTGGGAACGGGCAGGTTGTTCGTTAACCCTATCCTTAGAAAATATTTCTTGTATTTTCACTGAGCCAGGAACCTCAGGCTTAGGTCTGGTGTCCACCCCCACCCCCCCAACCACCACCCTAAGCTCACACGGTCATCCATAGTGGCCTGAGTGTGAAGGCACTACTTGTTGGGTTGATGGGTCTCCGTGCTTGTCCCGCCCGGCACATGCTTGGATGCTGTTTGAGTCCCTTCCTCCTCCTGACTGTCCCGGGAATGAAAATCCCCATCCAGACCCAGGCCAAGGGTGGCCTCCGGTCTCTCCCCCTTCCACCTCTGGCTTCCCCGGGGCCCCACACCGTGATCTCGCGCACACACCACGCTGGACCACAGCGACTTGTTTATGTGACTGTGCTCCGCGCTCCTCCTGGGCAGGAAGCCCGCTTCATAAATCTCTGTAACTGCCCCGCCTGGCGCAGTGCTTGGCATCTATGAGGTCTGGCTCGGCACGGATTCGACGGTTGGCTGGATGAATGGCTGGAATAAAGAATTTAAAGAGAGAGCTCGCTTTCAAGAATTAGGCAACTCTTGCTCCGACTTTGACAGCCTTAAGCAGCCTTGCTCCGAAAAGGCGCGCATGCTCTTGTCGTGATGTGAAGCTTGGGGTCACGGAAGACCAAGGTTCGAAGAAGCTGAAGCCTGGTCAGCTCAGAGAGCCCAACATCAAAGCAAAGCCACTGGGTCCGCAGGACAGGACACTCTAGGTTGAAGAGGTGTGGCGTGGACGGGCCCTCTCGCCCCGTCCTGCTGCTCTGTTGGGGTTGCTGCAGAGACGGTGGCCGCAGCGGAAGACTTCGTGGACAGCCGTCCGGAGCCCTGGGCTCTAACTGTAGGACCTCCTACCCCAAACACCTCATGCTTCTCTGACCTTGTCAAAGTTCACTTTAAAAATCTTTGACCTTCAGTTTTTTCACCTGTCCCAAAGAAGCATGACAACCGCTCTCTTGCCTATGAGGTGGCTGCGGGGGTGTTCAAGGTCAGAGTGCCCATGGGCATGCTGTAAAACTCAGGGGTCAGGCTGGTGACAGGTGCGAGGCCTGAGAGGCAGGGGTCAGGCTGGTGACAGGTGCGAGGCCTGAGAGGCAGGGGTCAGGCTGGTGACAGGTGCGAGGCCTGAGAGGCAGGGGTCAGGCTGGTGACAGGTGCGAGGCCTGAGAGGCTGTGCAGGGAGTGGGGGAGGGGCTGCTTGCGGACCGGCTGCTTCGCTGTCCCCCGCAGCCGTGCCCCACCTGCTCAGTCCTCTGTCCTGTGGTCCTTTCCCCACGGGACTCTCAGAACCTGCTTCTGAGACCTCCTCCTCGTCCCCTGTGTGGGTGATTAAAAAAGCTGTTGAAATACCTGGCCCAGCCTTGACCAGGCAGTGAGTGATACAGTGGATAGAGCATTAGACTGGGACGAAGAGGACTCAGGTTTGAAACCCTGAGGTCACCGACTTGAGCACGGGCTCACCAGCTTGAGCACAGGGTTGCTGGCTAGAGTGTGGGATCATAGACATGACCCCATGGTCGCTGGCTCAAGCCCAAAGGTTGCTGGCTTGAGCCCAAGGTCTCTGGCTTGAGCAAGGGGTCACTTGCTGTGCTGTAACCTCCCAGTCAAGGCACATATGAGAAAGAAATCAATGAACGACTAAGGACACTAGGTGCTGCAATGAAGAATTGATGCTTCTCATCTCTCTCACTTCCTGTCTGTCTGTCCCTATCTGTCCCCCTCTCTGTCTCTCTCTGTGTCTCTGTCACATACAAAAAAAGAAAAAGATTCGATTCCCGGCCAGGGCACATAGGAGAAGCGCCCATTTGCTTCTCCACCCCTCTGCCGCGCCTTCCTCTCTGTCTCTCTCTTCCCCTCCCGCAGCCAAGGCTCCATTGGAGCAAAGATGGCCCGGGCGCTGGGGATGGCTCTGTGGCCTCTGCCCCAGGCGCTAGAGTGGCTCTGGTCGCAATATGGCGACGCCCAGGATGGTCGCAACATGGCGACCCCCAGGATGGGCAGAGCATCGCCCCCTGGTGGGCAGAGCGTCGCCCCATGGTGGGCGTGCCGGGTGGATCCCGGTCGGGCGCATGCGGGAGTCTGTCTGACTGTCTCTCCCTGTTTCCAGCTTCAGAAAAGAAAATGAAAAAAAAAAAAAAAAAAAGAAATAAATACTTGGCCCAGACAAGCTCTAACTATTTGGAATAAAAGCTCGGTTAACCTCAGTACCTGGCCCTCCCCTGTGGCCCTCAGCTGAGCCTGTCTGAGGTACTGGCTGTGTCCTAGGCCCTGGGGATGCAGCTGAGACTGACATTGACTGGATAAGGCTCCCAAGTCCCTGTGGTCAGAGGGCTGCACATCCACGGGGGACCAAGCGGAGTGGCCAGGGAGGTATGCCCTGTGCAGTGAGGGCCCCATGGGCGGTCAGGGTGATGGCAGCATTGGGGCCCCGTGATGGGCTGAGTTGTGTCCCCCCCTCCACAAGTCCCGTGTTGAGACACTAACCCTCAGTACTGAGGAATGGGACTGCATTTGGAGGTAGGATCCTTCAAAAGGTAATTAAGTTAAAACGGGGTTATATGGATATCCTCGTAAGAAGAGGAGATTTTCCAGGCTGGGTTGCTCAGTGGGTTAGAGCATCGTCCTGATACGCCAAGGTTGAGGGTTTGATCCCTGGTCAAGGCATGTACAGGAATCAACCAATGAATGCATAAATAAGTGAGACAAAAAAATCAGTATCTCTCTCTCTCTCTCTCTCTCCTTTCTTTCTCTCATATCAATCAATTTAAAAATAATTTTTTAAGAGATTAGGACACACACAGTGGGAAAACCATAAAACACAGGGAGATTGTTCCATACGTAGGTGGGACATAAAAGTGAGACTAAGAGACACTGATAAGAGTGTGGTGGTTACGGGGGGAGAGGGGAGAGGGAGAGGGAGAGGGAAAGGGGGAGGGGGAGGGGCACAAAGAAAACTAGGTAGAAGGTGACAGAGGACAATCTGACTTTGGGTGATGGGTATGCAACAAAATTGAACAAGATAACCTGGACATGTTATCTTTGAATATATGTATCCTGATTTATTGATGTCACCCCATTAAAAAAATAAAATTATTTTAAAAATTAAAAAAAATAATAATAAATTCTCCCAGTCAAAAAAAAAAAAAAAAAAAAACAAAACAAAACCACAGGGAGAGGCGGCCATCTGCAATCCAGGCAGAGTGGCCTCAGTCCTGCTGCCACCTTGGTCTCAACTCCCAGCCTCCAGAGCTGTGAGAAAACAGGTGTCTGCTGGTTAGGACCCCCCGGTCCATGGTCCTTCATTCTGGACCCAAACCTGGATCTGAGTAGTGGACTCAGTTATGTAGTTCTGTGTGGCCTGGAAACCCTGAAACAAGCAGGGGCACTGTGTTCACCCTGTCTTCTTCTCGACGCGTGTCCCTGGCGAACACGTAGTATGTTCCCCGTCACGCGCCTCCTTCATCAGAACGTGAGCCCCGTGAGGGCGGAGCGGGGTCCACCATGTTGCCGGCGGGTCCCGAGAACTGGGCACAGGTGAAGGCCCCCACGGGCATTGGAATATGCCCTTTGGATGAGTTCTATCTGAAACAAGGGCGTGAGGTCAACTTCCTTACTCTGGGTCGAAATCCAGAATTTTTAATTAAAATAGCTGGTTTCTGGCCTTCGGGTCTCCGCTTAGAGCTCAGCCCCACGAGGTGACTTAACAATTGTTTCTACGGACTGTGTCCCATAGAGCTCTCTAATCTCTACCCAGCCACCAAATGTGATTAACATGTGCTAAAAACCAGAGAAGAAAGGATCGTTTACTAGTTTTTGTTTACACTTGGTGGACTGAGCCCCAGGTTATATGAAACCAAATCTTACTAGCTGGTGGTTTTGAGCAGTGTCACCCTCCAGAGGGTTAACTCAGCAATTTTCTACCCATGTGCCTCAAGAATTTTTAAGATCCAACCGTGACTGTTTCCCTCATTTCCCTTAGATTGTCCGATGAAAAACTAACAACAGTTAACAACCGCAGCTATTCGTTGTGAATGAATCAAAATTATACCTATTTTTTTTTCTTTTTTTGGTCAGGTTAGCAAAAAGAAAAATTGGGGGGGGGGGGGGCTGCCGCAGAATTTTAGTAATTAGTTTATGTGTGCCATGAGATGAAAAAGGTTGAAAGTTGTTGGGTTAGCTCAATGAGGCCAGGGATTTGATCACAGAGGTGTCCCTCACACCGATGACAATGGCTGCCCCAGAGCTGGTGAATGAATGATTCCATCATTATATATTATACAAGACAGATAAGTAGATGCTGACAGTTTGCAGTGAGACCCCTGCCTCGATGTCCCTTTGCCGCCTGCTCTCTGTTCTGTTTTTCTTTCCGGGCCATTGGTGGTTCCTTCTCTGTCCCCAGCCCCACCCATTAGAGCCCCTTACTACCTCTTCAGCGTACAAGGGGCTGCAGAGCCCGCCCGCCCCCCTGCCCCCTCCGGTCTGATTCAGGGAAACTAAAGACTAGCCTAAGAATCTCTGGCTACTTCCCATTCCTCCTATTCTGCATTCAATTATCTCTTCATTTTTCTCTCCATTTCTCCCGCTTTATAAAAGAATTTGTGGTAAGACTCACATAACAGAAACTTCCCCATTGAAACCGTTGGAAAACTGTGGCCTTCAGTGATGTGTAGTTCATTTGCCGTGTTGTGCAACCCTCCCTGCTGTCCGGCTCCAGAACCATTTCCTCGCCCCAAAGAGAAACCCCATCCCCCTGAAGCAGCCACTCCCCTCAACCCCCTCTCTCCTGCTCACCCCTGCCAGCCACTAATCTGCTTTCTGTTTCTGTGGGTTTGCCTGTTCTCAGCATTTCGTATACATGGAATCAAGCGTTAGGTGAACTTTGGGGTCTGGTTTCTTTGACTTAGCACGATGCCTTCGCAGCGCATCCACGCTGTGGCGTGAAGTCGGGGCTTCATTCTTCTTTATGGCTGGCTAATGTTTCCTCGTAGGGATCCACCCCATTTGCTTGTGCATTCATTGGTTGATGGACATATGAACAGTTTCCGCACGCTGGCTGTTGGGGACAGTATCCCTCACCTTAGCTGTCTCTAGTTCTGCCTCAAATGCTCTCTAGCTTTAGTCAAGGCTCTTGTGGTTACTGGAAGTGGGACAGGCACTGGCTGGGGAATCAGGGGACCTTCACAGTCCTAGCTCTCGCTCCACCCAGGAGATTTTGTCAAGCCTCAGCTTATTTCCCGAAATGGGTATAAAAATTCTCTGCCTCCCTTACTCAGGCCTGCAGAATGTTGGAACAGGTCACAGAAGGGGAGTTGAAGCCCTTGAGAAGCTGGAAGTTGGATGTCAAGTGATAGTTATTTCTATTCCTCATTTTCCTTTCATTTTTTTCACTTTCTGGTTTGTTGTTTTTTTTCTTCTCTGCTTTCTCTTCTCCTTTTGCTCACGGCTGCATTTGCATTCCTTTCCTGTCTTCTCCTTGCTTCTTTCTTCAGCGGGCCTAGGGGCAGAGTAGGTCGTATTCTGCACAGTGCCTTCCCGGAGGTGGACGAGGTCATGGGATGTAGTGCGGGGGCGTCCTGGGGAAGGGCAGGGCGAGGTGTCGAGGGAGGCTGTTCGCAGGGTTGGCCGGGTGACGGGGTGTTGTCAGCTACAGCGGGGCCTGAGCCGGGAGCACGTGGACGCACCGGAACAGCCCTGCCATTCCATCTGGCTTGCTTTGAAGACCGAGTTTACTGACGGTCTTGAGCCTTTTGAAGTCCGGGAAGTAGCCAGATTGATGGATATTTAAGCAGATACTAGCATCCAAACGCGCAGACCCGAGGGACCCCGGGAGGCGCGCAGCAGATGGAGGAGTGTGCTCCTCTGGGGAGGTTGCTTTTGCAAGTAGGAAATCTTCTCCTGCTCGGTGCTGCGTGTTTCTCCGGCTGAAGTTCAAGCGTCTTGATGGCAAGGGCGGTGACTGTCTTATTTCTCCCCTTTGTGCTTGCTCAGGGTGTGCCCTAGAGAGTTCCGAATGTAAATGGTGCTGTATCTATAGGATAAGCTTTGTGTGTTTAGTCCTGTAATGGCCACAGAGGGGTTTCTCATTTATCTTCTCAGAGGCCAAGTAAAGAAACGTAAGGCTCAGAGAGGTTAAGAAACTTGCTCAGGACACACAGTCCGCTGGAGGTGCCTCTGGGCTCCCTGCTTGGAACCAGCATTCTCTGCAGCTTCCCCGTCCTTCGCTGGGACTTGGTTGCAGCACAGATGTAGCTCTGGCGAGGGGAAATGAATCCTTGTGTGTAGTCAGACTGGGTTTATTTTGTAGGCATTTTTTTCTTAACATCTTAGAATGTTGAAGTGCCGATGAAATCGCAGTGGCCTTTTTCCTGTTACTTCATCACTAGAGTCCTCTCTTCTCGACAAACTACAGAGAAGCTACAAAGAAAACCGATTTCCTGCTAAATTGGTGTGTTCCTCATTTGCTACCAGAGGATCTGATTTAAGGAACTGTTGTCATTCTTGGTGACGGGCGTGGAGCCAGCCCTGCGCAGCAGTGCAGCTTGGAATCAGGTTCCGAGGTCACTGGGGGAGCTCTGCGTTGGACCAAGTCACTGAGAAGTCTGGCTCTGACTGGGTCTGGCGGGAGGGCCGGGTGAGTGGGAGTGAGTAAGCCCAAGGAACGCTCGCCTGGAGGAAATTCGGTCAAGATGTTCTGTTTTAACACCTCTGGGTCTCTTCCAAACCAGGAGGGGCAAAGGTTCCAAGGAAGGGGTACGGGAAGTTCTAGAGGTTTTCATGAATGGAGCTCAGAGCTTGGTGGATCCTGGGCGCTCCGAGGCTCAGGGGAAGCGATGGAGGGGAGAGTGGGGGTCCGGCAGTTAGGGGGGGGCTCTTGCCCTCGGCTGGCCATTCAACAAATTGCTTTATATGTGGGATCTAATGAACAAAATAAACTAACAAACAAACTAGAAACAGACTTACAGGTACAGAGAGCAGACGGACAGCTGTCAGAGAGGAAGAGGGTTGGGGGCTGGGTGACAATGGAGGGGGGATTAAGCAAAACAAAGAAAAACCTCACAGACACGAACAACAAGATGGTGATTATAAGAGGGAAGGGAGGTGGTGGGGAGGTAGGAGAGGAGACGGGGGTCTAAATGGTGAGGGGAAGGGGCTTGACTCAGGGTGGTGAGCACACATCGTATACAGGTGATGTGTTATAGAACTGCACACCTGAAACCTATATAATTTTATTAACCCATGTCACCCCAATACACTCAATTTAAAAAATCCACAGCACGCCTGACCAGTGGTGATACATTAGATAGCGTGTCAACCCAGAATGCCAAGGTTGCCAATTTGGAACCCAAGATCCCTGGCTTGAGCTGAGGTCACCAGTTCAAAAACTGACATTACTGGCTTCAGCAAGGGGTTGTGGACCCGATTCCATGGTCACCGGCTTGCACGAGGGGCTGCTGGCTTGACTTGAGCCCGAGGCCACCAGTCTCATTCCCCAGCAAGGCACGTAGGAGAAGCAATCAGTGCACAACTAAGTGAAGCAACAAGTTGATACTTCTCTCTCTCTCTCTCTCTCTCTCTCTCTCTTTCTCTGTCAAAAAAGGGAAAACTCCATAGCAATAAAATAAAATAAATATGAGGAAAGAGCAAAAAATAAAATGAAATAAAATAAAGCATCTGATACCAGTGGTATTGGCAAACTCAGCCAAGGGAGTGCCCACTATCCTTTGAGTTGCTCAGGGACATGTGGTGGCATTGTGTGTATACGATGGGGGTGTATGTGGTATCTTTAAGCTTAGTGACCTTCTCTTAGGCGACAGAATGCCTGGGTATAGGATCTAAGGTTGAAAGGACACTTCCTGCACATTGGGACCTTTTGGCACATTACAAGAAGAAGAGTTCATTCATTGACGAATGCTCAACAGTGTGCAAGCTCCACCCTCGATGCTGGAAGGAGGAGGACCCGGGGCCAGGTCTCTGTGCACAGCTGGTGACAGTGACTCTGAGACGAATGCTCAACAGTGTGCAAGCTGCCACCCTCAGTGCTGGAAGGAGGAGGACCCGGGGCCAGGTCTCTGTGCACAGCTGGTGACAGTGACTCTGAGACGAATGCTCAACAGTGTGCAAGCTCCACCCTCGATGCTGGAAGGAGGAGGACCCGGGGCCAGGTCTCTGTGCACAGCTGGTGACAGTGACTCTGAGACGAATGCTCAACAGTGTGCAAGCTGCCACCCTCAGTGCTGGAAGGAGGAGGACCCGGGGCCAGGTCTCTGTGCACAGCTGGTGACAGTGACTCTGAGGGTCCTTGGGGTCTTTCATCAGCTGTGCCTTGGGGGTTTGCCCAGCTCAGAGCTCATGATAGGCTGGGGCCTGGCTTTGTCAATACGCTGGTCCTTTAGATTTTATTCAGTTAAGGGTTCCTTATTTTTTTTCCTTATTTTTCAAACATTAAAGTGCTCACAGTAGTTTGTATCACCCTATGCCTTTACTGATGAGGCAGAATAGGCAAAGTTTTTCCTTTAAAAAGATCAGTTCACCATCTAGTTGCTCACTATAGTGGGTTACATTTTTTTTCTTATTTCTTTCAACTTTGCTCTAATCCGTGTTTTCCTCTAAAAGCATTTTTATACCTAGATGTTCTTATTTCTTTAAACCTTGTTTTCATATCTAAAACATTTTCCTTGTTCATTTTTTATTTATTTCAAAAAATTATGGTGAAATAGACATGACATAAACATTACCATTGTCAGGCCCTGGCTGGTTAGTTCAGTCGATTAGAGCGTCGGCCGGAAACACCAAGGTGGTGGGTTCCATCCCCGGTCAGGGCACATACAGGAAGTGACCAATGAATGTATATACAAGTAAGTGGAAAACAAGTGACTGCTTCTCTCTCTCTTTCTCTCCCTCCCTCCCTCCCTTTGTCTTTGTCTCTCTAAAATCAGTCCATGAATTAAAAAAAAACAAACCCATTTTCATCTCTTTTAAGTGTACAGTTCAGTGCCATTAAGTATATTCACATACTTGTGCAAGTGTCACCACCGTGCCTCCCAGAACATTTTCATTTTGCAAAACCGAAACTGGGTGTCCATTAAATATAACTGTCATTTCCCCTCCCCTGGCCCCTGGAAACACCACTGTACATATTGTCCCTGTGAATGTGTCGGCTTTCGGAACCGCAGTTATGCAGTATCCGTTCCCTTGCTGTGGGCTTATCTCACCTTACGCCTATCTGGCAAAGCCTCGTGACCAATGATCTGAGACACGAGAAGACTGAACTTCTAACAAACGGATAAGAACAAATGCTACACTGGGACCTTCGCTGTTCCTTGGGTTGTTTTTTTTGTTTGTTTTTTCCTTCCTTTTAAAATAATCAGAAGATCTGAGCTCCCCTAGAGTGCTAATCAAGAGTGACTTGGGAGGGGGGCCCGGGACACTTGAAGGATAAATTCGGTTCTTCAGATAAATCTAGGAAACGACAGCCAGGAGTAATTCACGCTATGTATAAAATACGCAACTCCCTCCTGCAGAGAGAGGATTTCTGTGGTTTCTTTCCCTCCTGAAACAAGTGCGCCCAGCCCTCTGAACGCGGGCTATGTGATCCTAACACTGGGCAGCTCCCTCCTCCCCGAGGCCTGGCCGACAGAGCGGGGACCTTCCTGAGCCCAGCCCCTTCTCTGGGCTGCACCTCCAGAGGGCCCAGCGTGTGCCTGGGGGTGCTCTCACCGCCCGCTGCGAGCCCGCGGAAGGATTCGGGGGACACACTGGGAGGGCGTCTTAGGAGGCTGATTGACAGGTTGACATTGGTGTCACGGATTCCCTCATCTGTCATTGGACACATTTTGGCTCTGAGCAGAGGGCGTGTCTGGCTTATGAGTAGTACTTAATCACCGAGTGGAGCAGCTGAGATCTGTTGAGATGAACCGCTGCGTGGTCAGCTGAACTGTGTGGGAATGCGAGCCTGCAGGAAGCTCTGGTTCAGAGTCTGTGACCTTCCTTCCCGGTGACACGCCAGCCTCTGTTACAGCTGCCTGAGTTGGGGGGCCGAGGAGGACATTTACTGTGGCAGATATCTGTTGTTTGTTATTGTCTCCAATTCTTCTCGTTCCGGTCACAGCAAGCACCTCGATTTTTCTTAGGAAAACCAACGGTGCAGCCCCACCCCATTGGAGTCATAGAAAATGAATGGTGTGGCCGGAGCTGCTGCCCTTGAACTCCAGGGGGAAGGCATGGCCCAGGCTTGACCTGACTCTTCCTGAGAGGCATCCAGGAGTGGGCGTGTGATGCCAGCTGGTCCTGTGAGATTCCTCCCTCCCTAGGGCCTTCTGCTGTACATTTTGGGGAAAAAGAAAGATTCTCTTGTCTCCCCCCTGGAGTTGTTAAGCTAGTAGAATTATAAACTTAGAGCTGTCACAGCTATCTTTTGTTAATACCCTGTGGGGACATCTGAGAATGAGGCTTATTCCTGTGAAAGAAAACAGCTGACATAACATTTGTACATGCCCGGATCCATTGCTACCTGAAGGTAGTACATTCCTGGTCTTTCAGTTTAAGCTGATAAACACTGCTACCCCTCTAGTTTGTGTGTGGGAGGTGAAGGGTGGGAATGGATGGGTATGTATGGCTGTGTCAGTAACTACAGCAGTTTGCTTTAGATTCTGTGGCTTGGCAACCTGTTGTGTCCTGTCTGAAAGAACTATGTCATGAACTTTCCATATCATGGAGGGGGAAGCGCTATATATCGTCAACACTGATGTGATTTGCCCGGTGGCAAGGATGGATGGACCCGTGAAGTCCTAGAGAGATTGCTGAGGCTTCACATGCCGTGGAGAGACTGCTAGATGAGGAGTGGAGGCTCACAGGTTCTAGGGTGGCCTGGTCCTCACTGGCTGGGTAACTTGGACAAGTCTCTTAACCTTTCTGAGCCGAAGCTCCCAATACCTGGAAAATGGGGCATTAACCTAGCAGTTCTTTGGAGTCTCTTTCAGCTCTATATAATCCTTTAACAGTTTTATATTTAATGCTCATGGTTTAAATGGAAAGTTGGGATAGGTATAAAACTGCCCAAATCCAGATTGCTACAAATTGCTTAAGCATCCATACTTTTTTTTAGCATGAGCTTTTAAATTGAAGCACAACTTACATATAGAAAATAGTTTAAGCCCTGGCCTGTTGGCTCAGTGGTACAGCGTCAGCCTGGCATGCAGGAGTCCCGGGTTTGAGTCCCAGTAAGGGCACACAAGAGAAGCGCCCATCTGCTTCTCCACCCCTCCCCCTCTCCTTCCTCTCTGTCTCTCTCTTCCCCTCCCACAACCAGGGCTCCATTGGAGCAAAGTTGGCCTGGGCACTGGGGGTGGCTCTATGGCCTCTGCCTCAGGCGCTAGAATGGCTCTGGTCACAACAGAGCAACGCACCAGATGGGCAGAGCATCGCCTCCTGGTGGGCATGCTGGGTGGATCCCGGTCAGGCGCATACGGGAGTCTGTCTGACTGCCTCCCTGTTTCCAACTTCAGAAAAATACAAAAAAAAAAAAAAAAAAATAGAAAATTGTTCAAATTATTACAAGTATGGTTCAATGAATTTTCACCACCTGAGAACACTCATATAATGACCATCAGACCAGGACGTGGAACCTCACCCCAGAAACCTTCTTTTCTCCAAGTCGGTAACTCCTTCAAAGATGATTACGATCTTGGCTTTACACCATGTATTAGTTCTGCCCATTTTTGAATTTTACTTAAGCAGAAGCATAGAGTAGGTGTTATCTGTGGAGGGGGGAGGGGCGGGAGGGTGTCTTCTTACAGTCAACATCGTGTTTGTGAGATTCACCCACATTTTGGGTAACAGTAGTTCCTTCTCACTGCTCTCTAGCATGTCGCTATGCACATGCCAACAATTATTCATCCTAGTTTTGGACACTTGGGTTGTCTCTCGTTGTTGTGAGTAGTACTGCTACGAACATCCTTGTACATGGTCTGGTGGACAAAAGCCCTCCTTTGTGTTGTGTGTCCACCTCGCGGGAGGATTGCTGAGTCATAGGGCCTGAAACGGTCAGCGTTTGTAGTTACTTCCATTCCCACCAGCAATGTCCGAGTTCCGGTAGTTTTTCATTTT
Source organism: Saccopteryx leptura (assembly GCF_036850995.1). Lineage (NCBI taxonomy): Eukaryota > Metazoa > Chordata > Mammalia > Chiroptera > Emballonuridae > Saccopteryx > Saccopteryx leptura. Next base: position 360,266,216 of record NC_089504.1, on the reverse strand, counting down.
TGTCTCTGCCTGCGGTCGTTGATCGTGTTCATTTTAGTCACTTGGGTGAGCGTGTATCGGTCTCAGGTTGAGTGTATGTTTTATCTTTACCTTTTTAATTAAAAAAAAAAAAACTTTGACAGTTTATGATGGAGAATTATCAACCTACAAAAAAAGTCACGAGAGGCTTATAGTGCACACGTGTGTGCCATCGCCTGGAGTCCGCCCTAGAATTTTATCATGCTCGCTTCACCCCATCTGTGTCCTTCCCTCTGTCCATCCATCCTATTGTTTTCATCGATCTTTTTTTTCTGAAGCACTTCCAGGTCAGCTGAGGATGTCGGTACACTTCACCTTAAACACTTCAGCATACCTACTGTTAACCACTGTACCTTGTTCACAGTTATTTTATTCTTTTGAGGTTGCTTTACAGTCGAGTGCATATATCTTAAGTGATGTTCATTGGGTTTTGACAAATGCCTACACTCGAGCAGCCCAGACCCCCATCGAGTTATAAAACATGACGATCCCCCACAAGCCCCTTCCTTGTCAACCCCCTCCCCAACCCCACCAGAAGCAACCATTGCTCTGATTTTTTTCATTCTAGATTCACACTGTGGTTTCCATTTGCATTTTCCTGATGACTAATGATGTTGAGTTCCTTCTTTTTTTTTGTATTTTTCCAAAGTTAGAAGTGGGGTGGCAGACAGACTCTCGCATGCGCCCGATCAGGATCCACCCATCACGCCCACCAGGGGGTGATGCTCTGCCCATCTGGGGCATTGCTCTGTTGCAACCAGAGCCATTCTAGTGCCTGAGGTGGAGGCCATGGAGCCATCCTCAGCGCCTGGGCCAACTTTGCTCCAATGGAGCCTTGGCTGTGGAAGGGGAAGACAGAGAGAGAGGAAGGAAAGGGGGAAGGGTAGAGAAGCAGATGGGCGCTTCTCCTGTGTGCCCTGGCCGGGAATTGAACCTGAGACTTCCACACGTTGGGCCGATGCTCTACCACTGAGCCAACCAGCCAGGGCACTGAGCTCCTTCTTAATATTCCTGTTGGCCACTTGGATTTCCTCTCTTGGAAGGATGTCTAAGGATGATTTAAAAATTTGTGGGAGGGCATGGTAATGAGGGAGAGAGTCCAGTTGCTTGGTGGTGTGGGGGGACCAAGAGCATATACCCCTGTGACAGGATTCTCCTAACAGTTCTGCCATTGATTGAAGGTGAACCCTCACACCCTATAAGCCGTCCCAGCAAGGCAATGTTGATTTGTTAATAAGTCATCTAAAAATCGGGTAGAGCAGTGAAACTCTTAAGCATGTCAAAGCCTTATCTTCCTATCATTTCCAGTTATAGGACTTTCTTTCCAGTGAGCGTCCGTCTAACGAGAGAAATCAAGATCTTCAGCAGATTGATAGAGAGATTGGACCCGCAGCTGCCAGGGGAAGTGTGACTCGGAGCTCCTCCTGTTCGTGCGACTTGTCCTCATGTTGAAAGGCCAGGGTGCTGATGGAAAGGGTGGGTGTTTTCAGCGCTGTTGACAGAAATAGATCTTGTAAAAAAAAGTAATTTCCCTCACTGGCGACGAGGTTGGCAAGGTTTGCATTGCAGGGTGTCAGGCCCCATCACAGACGGAGGGCTCTGGGTATGCAAGCAGGGGGCGTTTCCTCCTCCTTCATGGCGCCCTGTCTGTCTACTCCTGCGACCGGGCACATGGGGGGGGGGGGGCGGCCTCACTTAGTTTTCTGAGTCTTATTAGATGTTGTTTTGAGGAGCTGCTGGTCAGTGGAGGTGGTCTCCAAAATGTCGTGATACCCCAGGACTCCCAAAGAGCCTGTCCTCTGTGGCTGTGGTGTTCAGATCCCACTGTAAGAGGGGATAGCTGTAAGGTTCCGGAGGGAAAACACACTATCATTGTACGGCGTTGGTGGGGAGTTGAAAGATGGGACTGTACACAGCTGTGGGTGGGGCCGGAGGGACGGTTCAGGTGCCCAGGGAAGGCAAGGGGAGGGAGCAGTGACAGGAAGTGAGCTGGAGCTGGAGGGATGGACTGGCGCAGAGAAGTCACAGCCAGCCTGCAGCACACAGGGGAAGCTGGTGGAGATCTGCCCCCTGAACTCTCACCTCCCACCCGTCTCCCCGTTGGCGGAACCCAGCGGAAGTTGGTGGACAAGGCCGTCCTTAGATGCGGACCGTCTAGGGCAGCCTCCTGGTGCACAGAGTGGGGCTCAAGGTAGATCCGGGTGGGCGAGCGGAGAGTAACCAGCCTGGAGGGGTTTCCAGACCTTTGTGCCATGCCGTCTCGGTGAATTTGGAAGGGAGCTTTGGCCTAGAAACCGTTGTGAAAGCGAGTGCGGTGAGGTGGGATCTGGCTCCCAAACATGGAGGTCTTTCCTCTGCTTGGCTTTGCGTCAGGAAACAGTGGGAGGGGGTCCGCTCCTGGGCGCTGTCACCAAGGGTCGGTGGGGAACAGAGGCACCTGCGAGGGCGTGTGGGTTGAGGAGGTGGGGGGAGGGAGCAGACGAGCTCCCCAGTGGGAAGGCACTGGGGAGCTCTGCTTATTAAGGAAATATTATCAAGTCCCCCCCCCCCCAAAAAAAAGAGAGAGAGATGGAAAGAGGAGAGAACTGTATCAGGGTCAAAGATAAGCCATGCCAGAAGGGAAAGTCGCCCTGGAACTGGAGAAGAAGCAGGTGAGGCTTAGGGCCCCCCGTCTCTAAGCTGCGGCTGGTGGGACAAGAGAGGCGGTCCAGGGGCCAAGAGCAGAGGGCTGCGGCGTGGCTGGGCTCAGGCCACTTGCTGGTGGGGGAGAGATCGGTCCCTTGGAACCTGACTCCCAGTGATGGGGTCACCCGTGGCGTGCAGGACGCTGGCTCCGCGGGTGCACCCCGCAGCCCGGCTCCGGTGATGGGGTCACCCGTGGCCGTGCAGGATGCTGGCTCCGCGGATGCACCCCGCAGTCCGGCTCCCGGTGATGGGGTCACCCGTGGCTGTGCAGGACGCTGGCTCCGCGGATGCATCCCGCAGCCCGGTGATGGGGTCACCCGTGGCCGTGCAGGACGCTGGCTCCGCGGATGCACCCCGCAGTCCGGCTCCCGGTGATGGGGTCACCCGTGGCCGTGCAGGATGCTGGCTCCGCGGATGCACCCCGCAGTCCGGCTCCCGGTGATGGGGTCACCCGTGGCTGTGCAGGACGCTGGCTCCGCGGATGCATCCCGCAGCCCGGCTCCCGGTGATGGGGTCACCCGTGGCCGTGCAGGACGCTGGCTCCGCGGGTGCATCCCGCAGCCCGGCTCCCGGTGATGGGGTCACCCGTGGCCGTGCAGGACGCTGGCTCCGCCGATGCACCCCGCAGCCCGAGTGCTGCATTCTCTGCCCCTCATCAGCTCAGAGGCTGCGGGCGGGTCGCTTCACCCCTCCGTGTCTTTGCTGTCCCCCACGGGAGCATTCTCGTAGCTATCCCATAAGGCTGTATTGAGGTTCAAATTGATAGGTAGACATAAACTTTAGAATCATTCCCTGCCCCGAGTTATCGGGGTTATCTACTCCTATGTTTGTTATTAAAAGAATACCTACCTCTTCCTAAAAGCAGCCTGAGGGGACCCCCGAAAACAGTTTGCTAGTCACTGGACCCAGAAAACTCCACAGACTCACGCCGGTCAAGAGGTGTAGTCTCTATGCTCACTTTGGGAACACTCGTGAAGCTGTCCAGGCCATCAGGGACACGCATGTCTCAAAGGCCACCAAGTGTCTGAAGGGTGTCACTATCCAGAAGCAACGTGTGCCCTCCTGTCGTGACAATGGTGGCGTTCGTCAGTGTGTCCAGGCCAAACACTGGGGCTGGACACAGGGTTGGTGGCCCAGAGAGAGTGTTGAATTTTTGCTACACGTGTTTAAAAAGGCAGAGAGTGATGCTGACCTTAGGGGTGGATGGTCACTGAGCAAATCCAGGTGAACAAAGCTCCTCAGATGCGACGTAGGACTTCCAGAGCTCACGGGCGATTGTCCACAGGAGCTCTCCCTGCCGCACTGAGAGGACCCTAACTGAGAAGAGCAGGTGTTTCTGAAACCAGGAGAAGAGGCTGCACGGAAGAAAAAGGATATTCCAGAAGAAACCGAAGAAACAGAACTTGTGGTCTGGGAGCAAACGCAGCATAACACCAACGCTAGTAAAAGTAAAAAACAAAACCAAACAAACAAATAGAACAAAAAACTATGGTTCAGGCCGCATGAATGAAGCCAGCATCCATCCACGCACAGAGGCCGGGCCCAGGCATGAGCAGATGGTGAGAGCTCTGTGCGCGTCCTGGTGTGCTCGAGAGCCAGAGCTCACGGTTTAGCCTTCAGGTGCTCTGACGTGGGAAAGGACTAGGTGGAGCAGTTTTCTACTTGGGAGGTGGGGGGAGTTGTGGGGAGGAGAAAGAGAAGAGTGATACCGCCACGGAAGAGAGAATGAGAGGGAGGCCATGGTCCAAACTGATCCTTGAGCTAGCAGTGGGAAACGAGCCAAGGAAATTGGCTTGAGTTTGCTTCTATTTGGAGGCTGGCTGTTGGTCCCAGAGGCAGCCGTTTGGAATTCACCAGTCATTTACACATTAGTATGAATAAGTACTAGGACCTTTAAGTTCTGAATAGGGCGGGCAGAGTTGGGGGAAAGCCTGAAGACGTGGGCATCCGAAGGAAGGGAGGTGGAGGGAGGGAAAAACTTGACTTAAATGTAAGAGTTACAGGCTAGGAGGATTTAGGGATGGAAGGTTCCCATGAAGCATTGTGGAGATGGGTTCTAGGGGTGTGTGTGTGGTGTGTGTGTGTATCTGTTTGTGTGTGTGTGTGTCTGTTTGTCCCAGGTTGGGGTTGGTGGTGACTTGACTTTTATGAACCATTTCTCCAGGACAGGTCTCCTTAGAATGCAGCTCAGTAAACACCTCTTTTCAGCTGTAATACAGATATTTCTCAGTTGGCATGGCACGTCACCAGCAGGCAGAATAATACAGTCATTCAGAGCCCAGGGAACCCGAGAGGTCCAAATGGGGTATGAGTCTCTCTGCTTGGTCCCTCTGGACTGTGGCAAGGCACTCAAACCTCTCAGCGCCTCCATTTTCTCATCTGTAAAATGGGCACGACCGTGGGACTCATTCTGTAGACCTGTTGGGAGAATTTCTTTTTTTAAGTGAGGTCTCTCTCCTTAGCTTGTAGATGGCAAATCCTCTGTCTACGTATGGTTATTCTTCTGTGGGTGTCTGTGTCCTGACCTCATCTTATGAGGACAGGGGTCGTGTTGGGTTAGGGTCCACTCTGGTCACTTCATTTCAACTTAGTCACCTCTTGAAAGACTGTCTCCAAATGCAGTCTCCTTCTGAGGTCCTGGGGGTCAGAATTTCAATATACGGATTTGGGGGCAACACAAGTCAGCTAGTCTCACTCACTTTGGTATTCTCGTCTGAGCCCGGTGAGGTCAGCCTGCGCCTGCATGAAAAACTATGTGTCTTGATCAAGGTTACACGGGATTTGAAAAAAAAAAATTATGGCCCTGGCCGGTTGGCTCAGCGGTAGAGCGTTGGCCTAGCGTGCAGAGGACCCGGGTTCGATTCCCGGCCAGGGCACACAGGAGAAGCGCCCATTTGCTTCTCCACCCCTCCGCCGCGCTTTCCTCTCTGTCTCTCTCTTCCCCTCCCGCAGCCAAGGCTCCATTGGAGCAAAGATGGCCCGGGCGCTGGGGATGGCTCTGTGGCCTCTGCCTCAGGCGCTAGAGTGGCTCTGGTCGCAACATGGCGACGCCCAGGATGGGCAGAGCATCGCCCCCTGGTGGGCAGAGCGTCGCCCCATGGTGGGCGTGCTGGGTGGATCCCGGTCGGGCGCATGCGGGAGTCTGTCTGACTGTTTCTCCCTGTTTCCAGCTTCAGAAAAATGGAAAAAAAAAAATTATGTAAGATTGGAGTATATCAAGGGACACCTGAGAATATTTTTAGGTAAGATTATGATTGGTTTTGGTGCTCTTTTTATTTAAGAATATGTAGTTCATATATATACTTACTGTATAATCTGTTCTACTGACTGTATTTTGTCTGTTTCTATGAAAGGTTTACAACCTGCTTTTAATTGTAGTAGATACAGTATCTTCATAACTAGTACACAACTTTATAATATACTCTAGCTGCTGTTTCTTTAAATGTACTTAATGACTCACTGTTATGAATGGTGACAAAATTGCTATGAAGAGTGATAATCTTAACAAAAATAACTAACATGTATTATACTTTATTTTAAAACAATAATAAAATGTTCTCTCTACCACCCTGCATTATCAGGTATCTGTTATACTCATTTTGTTAAATAAAGATTTTATGTATTGATTTTAGAGAGAGGAGAGAGAGAGAGAGAGAGAGAGAGAGAGAGACGGGTGATTGGGGGAGGAGCAGGAAGCACCAAGTCGTGGCTGCTTCTCGTATGTGCCTTGACCGGGCAAGTCTGTGGTTTTGAGCTGGCGACCTCAGCATCCCAGGTTGACACTTGACCTACTGCACCACCACAGGCCAAGCTCTCTGCTACACATTTCAGGGTGAGAATTTCGGAGAACACTTGTGCGAGGCCACTCAGAGGAGCATGGAGGAGAGCTGGAACGTGACCTTGTGCGGGCTTCGGGGGCTGCTTCTCAAGCGCCTGTCACCCTGTCTTGTTGGGCCTGCATGTTTGGGGTAACCATCCCTGTCCCCTCCCTTTTACTTCTTTGGAGGTGGGTTCTCGGGGTGGGGGGCTTCAGAACTGCTCACTGCAGGTGCTTGGACCTGCCCTGGGTGTTGGCAGGGTTTGCTCAGGCCTGCCCAGCTCTCCCTCCAACAGTGGCCCTAATGTGGCCGGTGAGGGCAGGACATGGCAGCGCTGAGTCAGGGCCAGGGCAGCCTGCCCGTGGCGCTCAGGGAGGCCCGGCTGGGTGCGGGGTGGGCTGGAGTCGGCCCCACAGCCAGCAGGACTGAGGGAGACCCCTCCGTATGTGTCTAACCCCTGCTTGAGGGAGTCATTGGGGCACAGTGGGGTGGCGACCAGCGTGGGGCCCTTTGTCTTTAATTCTGTGTCACAGAGCAGGTCTGTGGACAGAGAAGGGACCCAGAAATCCTTTCTGATTCATTGCAGCAGCATAGAGGGCCGAGCGGTGGACACACCCCTGTGCTTTCCACAACCCCAGCCTTCCGCGTCCCATCCGCAGCTTCTCTGGTGACACTCCCACTGCTCGGCCACCTGTCCTATGGGGGACTTCTGCCGTGACAGCAGCTGCAGAAAGCTTCAGCCAGAGGAGCTGACCCCGTAGGACAGGGGTCGGGAACCTATGGCTCGCGAGCCAGATGTAGCTCTTTTGATGGCTGCATCTGGCTCGCAGACAAATCTTTAATAAAAAAATAATGTTTAAAATATAAAACATTCTCACATATTACAATCCATTCATTTCCTACCGCTCATGTTCATGGTTGCGGGTGGCTGGAGCCAATCACAGCTGTCCTCCAGGACAACACCAAATTTTTATTGGATAATGCATAACGTACACGGGTCGTTGTATGGCTCTCCCGGAATTACATTTTAAAATATGTGGCGCTCATGGCTCTCTCAGCTGAAAAGGTTCCCGACCCCTGGTGTAGGAAATACAGGGATGTAGACGTATGGACGTGCACATGTAGCCGTAGGGTGTAGACACAGACCCGTGTGGACAGACATCTGTCCACTGCACAGACACACAGACACAGACATGTAGATGTCCACACATATGTAAACAAATGTATACCTTTTGAGAGAGGGTTTTACAGGGAGGGAGGTGGTCTTCTGCCCTCGTGGGGCTGACTGGGCGGTCTCCCTCAGGCTTGTCGCCTCCGCGTCTCACGCTGGAGCTTGAAGCCCACAGGGCAGGTTGGGAGGAAGATCGTGACCTGGAACCCCCTCGAGGTGGACTGAAGTTGCTTCTGACCTTGGCATGTGTGTGGGGGGTGGGATGGGGGGTTTCTGCAGAAGCCGGGCCCTTTGTCACAGAATGAACCACACACGCCTGGCCCCGGGGTTGGAGACAGAGGGAGATCTGTGAGCAGATGGAGTGGCTGTGGCCAGGCCACCGTGTCACCCCAGTGAACGAGTCAGCAACAGCAGCAACGTGGGGCTGCTACTTCCTGGACCCTCTGGGCTTCCCAGGAATCTTCCTGTGGTCCACCCTGGCCAGCACATGCAAGAAATGCATTCTGGGAACTGGCATACAGTGTTGCCAAGCTGACACAGTAGAAATTCATCACACCACCGGAGAGCTGGGTGAGCTGGTGGGGAGACAGCAGGCTTGGGCATCAGAACAATCTAATTTTAGAGAAATTACCTCATTTGTGTCTCTTCCATGAAAGGGTAATAACACGCGTTCCCTCTTTATAGACAGCCATTAATCGACGGGTTAAATGGAATTAATAGTGTCGGGTGTCTCCCTTTGCTTCTGGTCCAAGGGTAAGAAATCTTAGACCTTGCGCCGTTTTCAACATTATCCGGGAATATCATAAGACCACATAATGGAGTTTTATCCTGTTCCCTCAATAAATGGCTTCTCCGCATAGGGCTTGTGTAGTCCCTGCATTAAATTCATTCCTGGGAAGCTGAAATCTCTTCTTGTTATTGTGAGCGAAATTTAATTATGTTTTTACATGGGTTATTTATGGTATATGATTCCAGAAGGATGTTAATAAATAGTCATGCTCTGTCTTTAATGGGAATTCCTCTGGGGTTTCCTCGTAACTCTGATACTGGCTGTGGGTTTTAGATAGCATGTAAGTTTACTAGTTAGCATTTTAATATCCCTTTTCTGTGTGTTTTTCTGTGTCCTCATGGAGAATAGAAGATTAGGCTGGTCCTAATTACCAAGAAGAGGCACTTCTGACTCCACAAATAGGTTGGAATTTTATCCAGTGGTGGCTTGTCAGCATCTCTGAAGATAATCATGTCTTTTATTTTTGAAGTATTAATATGATTAATGACATTAATAGATTTCGGGGTTTTAGGAGGGCAGACCAGTGAAAGCAGAGGCAATTCAGTGGGAAGAGTAGAGGACAGAGCGTCTGGGACCCCAGGTTCTAGTGCCTGTTTTCATTCTTGGTCACAAACGTAATAACCTTGGACCAGCCGGCGCATTTCATCGTTCCCTTCACAGTGTCCCATGACCCCGTGTCCTCACCTGTGAAATGGCCATGGTGACAGTTTTCTTCTTTTCTTACTAGTGAGGTGGAAGGACCACGGTGACTCGGTAGTTCCTTCTTCGGCATGTATTAAAATGCTTTCCCTTCTGTAAGAGGACCACGAAGAAAGTGTCAGATGACAGGATGTCATGATCCTACTTATTGTGCCATCATCAACCCAGAGTTCCTTTGCTCATTCACTCATTTAGACAACACATATTTATTTATTTATTAGAGACAGACAGACAGACAGGAAGGGAGACAGACAGTTGTTGCGGCACTTTAGTTGTTCATTGATTGCTTTCTCATATATGTCTTGACCAGGGGGCTCCAGCAGAGCCAGTGACCCCTTGCTCAAGCCAGTAACCTTGGGCTCAAGCCAGCAACCTTGGGCTCAAGCCAGCAACCTTGGGCTCAAGCCAGAAACCTTGGGCTTCAAGCCAGCGACCTTTGGGCTCCAAGCCAGCGATCTTGGGCTTCAAGCCAGCGACCTTTGGGCTCCAAGCCAGTGACCATGGGGTCATGTCTACAATCTCATGCTCAAGTTGGTGAGCCCGCTCTCAAGCCAGTGACCTCAGAATTTCGAATCTGGGTCCTCAATGTCCCAGGTTGATGCTTTATCCACTGTGCCACCGTCACCTGGTCAGGCATACAACACCTATTTATTGAGTAACTGCAATGTGCTAGGAATTGTTCCTGACACCAGGAACACAGTAGTGAGCAAGGTAGGTAGACCTGTTCTCTTCCGTGGGGCTTATGGTCCATTAAACACTTTCACATACATGTCAGCTAAGTGACATATGATATGGAGCTAGATTAAGCGACACATGGTATGGAGCCGGGTAAAGGGACACATGGTATGGAGCCGGGTAAAGTGACACATGGTATGGAGCCGGGTAAAGGGACACAGGGTATGGAGCCGGGTAAAGGGACACATGGTATGGAGCCGGGTAAAGGGACACATGGTATGGAGCCGGGTAAAGGGACACATGGTATGGAGCCGGGTAAAGGGACACAGGGTATGGAGCGGGTAAAGTGACACAGGGTGTGGAGCCGGGTAAAGGGACACATGGTATGGAGCCGGGTAAAGTGACACAGGGTATGGAGCCAGGTAAAGGGACACAGGGTATGGCAGGGGGAGGGGTGGAGAGTGAGGCAGAGTCGGGGAGGCGTGCTTGGAGTAGAGTGGTCAGGAAGACCTCTCTGATGTGACATTTGAGCAGAGAACTAAGTGAAGAGGGACTGAGCTGAAGAGAACGGAGATCTGTGGGGAGAGTGCTCCGAATAGAGGAACAGCGAGTGTGAGGTGCCCGGGGTGTGGCCGCAGGGCCATGTGACTTGAGTTGGGTGAACAGGCAGGAGGACAGGGACGGGATCCGTGAGAGTTCCAGGAGGGTTAGAATTTTTTTTAAGTGTGAAGGAAAGCCATGGGAGTGAGTGAGGCCCCTCCCTACGTTAGATGGGTTTCCTGTCCTATGTTGATCGCTGTTTGCCACTGGAGAATGAAGTGACGCGGGTTATGGGTGGAGGCAGACAGGCCTGACGGGATGGTGGTCCAGCCCAGAATGCTGGCAGCGGGGAGGGGAAGAAGTGTTGGATTTGGGGTCCCGTGCGAAGGAGGCGCTGACAGGATTTGTGGACGGATTGCGAGTCTCATCTTAGAGACAGCTACTTGGCTTTTCCTGCGAGAAGATGTGCCAGCCTCCCTTCGGCAGTGTGGGGAAATCTGGCCTGCATTTCCCCCGCCACCTTGTGCGGAGTCGGAGGGGATGCTGAGGACTCCCCGCCCCCAGCAAGTCTTCAAACCTCTGGCTGGAGGGAGAGTTGAACTATCACTGTGGGGTCTGCATGTCCCCAGGGGAGAGATCGTGTTCTGAGGCCGAGCCCAGAAACACCCTCGAGGGTTGATCCCCGGACGAAGGAGCTGCCCACACGCCCCAGCCTCCCCGTGGGTCATCGGGGGTTCATTCGAAAGGAAGATGAGCAAGTTGGCCCCACGCCGCCCTGTTACGGTCAGAATTTGTCATGGAACACTTCACCGTGGGGTGACATCGTGATTAATTCATAAAACGCAGACAACATTTGGGAGGCATTTGCTTTAACTCGGGGTGTCTGGTCCTTCAGACAGCCTTTGTTCTTCGCAGCCTAGACCCACCCTCATGCTCCAGTGAGACCAAGCCACTAATTTATGTCCTTGCTCTTTGAACTCTCCCCCTGATTCTGGACGGGGAGGGGCAAAAAATCTCATCTCTCTGTAAATATGACAACGTGGAGTCCCTGACTCTGAACTGGGCGGGTGGGGGGAGGGAGTCTCTTCTCTCCGTAAAGATGACAGCGTGGAGTCTTCCCCGCTGTTTTCCACTCATGCCCGTTGCTTTGATCCTCTCCTGAAAATTTCATTTCCGTCCCGGAGCTGAGGCATGCAGCTCTGCGCGGTGCCTGCCCATCCCCGCCTTTGGCCAGCTGACATCCTATCAACTCCCCCCCCCCCACCCGATTCTGAGGCCTGGGGTTGTCGGCACCGCACATTGTGTGCTCCCTGGGCGGCGGAGCTTGGAAGGAGGTGCCAGGGCTGTGGGTGGAGAGGCCAGAAAAAGAAGGCGTTGTGCCTGCACTGCCAGCTCATTTCCCTCCACGTGGAGACAGGAAAGCACTTTACAACTAACAGTAAAAGGTGACATCGGAAACATAAACACGTGCAAACCAGCAGAGCGTGGCTGCGCCCCCCCCCCCCCCCCCAGCTCCCTTACTAGTTTAGGAGGACTCTCCCTGGCTGGCCAAGTCCCCGGTCTTGGTCGTGGCCGGCCAGTCCGAGTAATGGGCAGAGAGGCAAAACTGGAGAGTTCTCGAGGGCTTAGTGTCAGGAGGAAGAGAGGACGGACGGGCCTGGAAGGTGTGTAAGCCAGGGTCTGTGGTCCAGCTGTCCTTGGTGGGAGGACGCCCACAGGGAAGACAGAGCCGGGCGGTGGCGGCTGGCGTGGGAGGGATTCCAAGACCTTCGCAGCAAGGGAGGAAGGAGATGTGGGCGGCCAGCCGCTGCTGCTCGGGAGTCGGCTGGCAAGGGAAGGGCCGGAGACTTCAAGTTCTGTCTGTTATGAATGAAGGTGTCCCCCAACCCCCGCCGCCACCCCCCTTTTTAAAGAGACTTGAGTTAAAAATCAAATTGCTAGCCCTGGCCGGTTGGCTCAGTGGTAGAGCGTCGGCCTGGCGTGCAGAAGTCCCGGGTTCGATTCCCGGCCAGGGCACACAGGAGAAGCGCCCATCTGCTTCTCCACCCCCCCCCCTTCCTCTCTGTCTCTCTCTTCCCCTCCCGCAGCCAAGGCTCCATTGGAGCAAAGATGGCCCGGGCGCTGGGGATGGCTTCCTGGTCTCTGTCCCAGGCGCTGGAGTGGCTCTGGTCGCGACAGAGCGACGCCCTGGAGGGGCAGAGCATCGCCTCCTGGTGGGCAGAGCGTCGCCCCCTGGTGGGCGTGCCGGGTGGATCCTGGTCGGGCGCATGCGGGAGTCTGTCTGACTGTCTCTCCCCGTTTCCAGCTTCAGAAAAATACAAAAAAAAAAAGAAAATCAAATTGCTTTTGAAGGAAGTGTGGGTTCCCTGAGCGATGTTTCCTCCAGTGTGGAGAGGAGCCTGGGCCACAGCCGTGCAGACACACAGAGGGAGGATGGGAGCAGTCAGCTGTGTGTGTGTGTGTGTGTTCAGCTGTGTGTGTGAGTGTGTGTGTTCAGGTGTGAGTGTGTGAGTGTTCAGGTGTGTGTGTGTGTGTGTGTGTGTGTTCAAGTGTGTGTGAGTGTTTGTGTGTGTTCAGGTGTGAGTGTGCAGGGTGGGGTGGGGTTGAAGCGCAGGGATTCAGAATCGCTGGGTTATAGGGCAACGAACTTTTTAAGGAACTACCCGACCAATTTCCGAAGTTGCGCTCCGGCAGTTTCATGCCCCCTCGCCCCCGTGTGAGGGTCTGATTTCTCCACGCCCCTGCCAGCACTCGTCGGAGTTGTCTGTCTTTTATTCTAGCCGTCCCAGCGGGTGTGAAGTGGTGTCTCCCTGGTGGTTCTGACTTGCGTTTCCTGAAGGCGAATGCTGACTGGGCGTCTTTCCCTGTGCTTCGGGCCGGCTCTCCTATCTTCTTTGGACAAAGATCTTTCCGGAGCCTGGGCCCATTTAAAAAAAAAAGAATTGGGTTCAACAACAAGTGTCATTTTATTGTTGAGTTTTCAGTTTTCTTTACATATTTCAGATAAACGTCCTTTATCAGCTATGCATTTGCAAAAACTTTTCTCCCATCCTGTGGGGTGTCCTTTTCTGTCCCTTCCGGATGGTGTCTGTTGACTTTGGAAGCACAGGAGTTTTCATTTGGATGCCAGTTGTTGTTTTTAGTCACCTGAACTTTTGTGTCATATGTAAGAAACTGTTGCCTCACCCGACACCGTGAAGATAGACACTTGTATTTCCTTCTAGGAGCTGTACTGTTCTAGCTCTTATGTTGAGAGCTTTGCTCTCTTTTGAGGTAGTTCTGGAAATGCGGAGAGAAAGGCCCCCAGCTCTATTCTTCGTGTGTGCTCATCTGCCCCAGCCCCGTGTGTTAAAAAGGCTGTTTCTTCCTCATCTTCTCGTCCTGGCACCTTTGCAGCGAAGGCTTCTTGTTCTGGTGTGACTTACATAAGTCAGCGGGTGGGGAAACACCTTCTCAGCTGTGTCTCCTGACCCACAGGGAGAAATCAGACCCATCAAGGATCATTTCAATGAAAAGATGCTTTTGTTTGCAGTTGTAAACAAGATTTCCACCAACACTTTTCGTTGAAAATAAAAACAGGCCCCAAGACCCTGCTGTCGGATACCTAGGAGTGAGGAGACCTTGCGTCTTCTGTTCCGGCCCCGTGAGGGTGAGTGGGGGTGAGCAGGAGAGACCTTCCTCTCAGGTATACCCGGCCACTGCCTCCGCGTGCTCTGGAATCTGACGTCTGTGGATTGAAAACGGGAGCTGAGTGCGTCAAGTGTGGGAGCCTGGACCGTGGGTCTGTGCGCTCAGAGTCCCCCTGTCCCAAGCACCCCCCCACCCCACCCCCAATGGTTCCTCTGCAGCAGGAGGTCAGCGCAGGGACAGCCTGGCAGAAGGAGCAGTCATTTATGGACACTCCGCACGTTGCTTCTTGGCCTTGATTTACGAAGGGGATTAGAGAATAGTTTCCTCCAGGAGCCTCCACCGCAGAGCGGAATTCTCCAGCAGACTGGGGCCTCTGCCTCCCACGTGTGGGCTGGGCGGCAGAGCCGCCCCGGAACCTCGGGTGTGGGCCGGGACGGTGCACGCATGGCCCCGTGTGTGACTCGGAGCCCAGGGCTGGGCTGCCAGGCCTGGCCCGGCTCCCTGGAAACCGGACCCGGAGCCCCCGCCGGCCCTGCGGCTCCTGGGAGTCCACCCGCACTGAACACCCCGGGCAGAGGATTAGCTCAGCCCCAGATGTTTGGAGCCCTGACTCAGTGTTTGCGTGTGCTCCGTCGAGAGCTTATGTGGCCCCAGAGATGGTTCTGGAATTGGCTCAGATCTTTGTGTGGTTCTGGCATTTCATCAGCATTTCAGGGAGAGGTTGAGGGCTCCAGGATTCACTCAGAGCTCTCTGCCCTGGTCCATGCAGCCCGGCTGTCGGAACCTGCCCCGTCTTAGGAGCCTAGGGGAACGGAGACGGGGGCTCACATCTTGGAGGGGTATCCACTCAGAGCTAGCATCTTCAAAATCAAAGTTTTCGAGTCAGGTTGTCCTGTAGCAGCAGCCCCGAGGTTATGAGCGTGGAGTTGAAATGCTTTCGGGGCGCTGGTGGGGGGGGAGGACTGTTGACGAGGAAGGTTCTGGTGCAAAGAGCGAGTGACCGTTCCACGTGGTACTCCACGCCCAGGTCTCGTCCAGACCGTGGTGGTCATCAGCCAAGCCTCAGCCCCTGCCCCGTCAGCTCCGGCTGGCCCGGCTTCTCACCGCAGGCTGTGCAGGAGCCGGAGGGCGACTTGGTGGTCCCTGGAAAGCAGGTGTTGACCTGGTATCAGCTGGCACGGGGCCCAGGAGAGGCTTATGCAGGCACTGTGGGCTTCCTCTCAGGTATCCCCGGGCCACTGCTGAGGGGCTGAACCAGGCACTGCGGGCTTCCTCTCAGGTATCCCCGGGCCACTGCTGAGGGACTGAACCAGGCACTGTGGGCTTCCTCTCAGGTATCCCCGGGCCACTGCTGAGGGGCTGAACCAGGCACTGGGGGCTTCCTCTCAGGTACACCCAGGCCACTGCTGAGGGGCTGAACCAGGCACTGCGGGCTTCCTCTCAGGTATCCCCGGGCCACTGCTGAGGGCTGAACCAGGCACTGTGGGCTTCCTCTCAGGTACACCCGGGCCACTGCTGAGGGGCTGAACCAGGCACTGCGGGCTTCCTCTCAGGTGTCCCCGGGCCACTGCTGAGGGCTGAACCAGGCACTGGGGGCTTCCTCTCAGGTACACCCGGGCCACTGCTGAGGGGCTGAGCCAGGCACTGTGGGCTTCCTCTCAGGTATACCCAGGCCACTGCTGAGGGACTGAACCAGCGTTCAGAGCAGAGCCGATACCCACGATCACGGAATGCTGGGTACTTTCTGATGGGGGGTGCATTTGCAGGTGTCAGGGGCCAGGTCAGTCACTAAGGTCTGAGGAGTTACGTGCCACTGCAAACAGGCAGCACCAGCCAATCGTGGGCTCCACATGTCCAGCTGGAAATGTGAAATCTCTCTCTCTCGTAGTGTTAGCAATTGATTCAAGTTAAAAACGACAGCAAACGATGCAGTGCGCTGGCCAGAACTGACCAGCAGCAGCTGGGGTCCCACCTTCAGGGTGCCCCTCGACCTGCATCGAGGTGCCAGTCCAGGAGCCGCCCGAATGCACACCCCAGTTCCTAGACGCCCTGCTCTGCTGCCGTGTCTGGTCAAGAGTCCCAGGACTCTCCAGTTGAGAAAATGGAGACCCAACGAGGTTAAGAATGCTCACCCGGGCAGAGCTGGAATTTGAACCCAGAACCAGCTGGCTCTATCCACTCTGCTGTCCCTGGGATGAGGAAAATCCGGGTCTGCTGGGTTCTGCAAGCCTATTCCATTCCTTCCGCTCAGACTGGCTCCTGGTGACCCACACAAGGCTGCTGGCTGGACCAGCAGCGAGCAGCTTCCCTGGATTCCGCAGACTTTTCAGGAACAGGAGGAAGTCTTGCGGGCGGGCGCTTGCGTGTGCACAGGTGTGCACACGAATTCTCTCTCCCTCTCCTCCCTTACACTCATTCATTATTCATGGATGTCCTTCCCCGGCAGCTCTGAGGAACTCCCTACAAGGAGAGGAGTTGCAAGCCAATCCTTTTCTCTGCCTGAAAATCCACTTCCCTTCCTAAGAAAGGCTCACTTAACCCGTGCCCCGCCCTTGAGTTACTGAGTCGGCCGCTGCCTGTGAGTTGGTGTCCAGGGGACTCGGACGGCACGGCCAGGCGCAGCCGCTGCTGCGGGCCCCTGGGGATGAGGGGGCCTCTTTGCCAAGGCGAGCCAGGTTTGACAGGAGTCCGGGCCGCAGACGGCCAGCACCCTCCGTGGTCAGACCCTAGGGACTCAAGGAGCTCACCTTGTCCAGGTCCCTCTGGCTTTGTGACAGGAATCAGGCATGGGATGGAGGTGGGGAGGAGGTTGGGAGGAATGGGAGGGAAGTGTAACTAAATAAAACAGGGTGGAGGGCTTCTACAACATTTATTAGCTAAATATTTTCTGGATGGTTTCATCGTCTTTTAAAGCTGGTCCAGAGGGAAGGCTCAGCTGACCCCTTACACCCTAGCCTCATTCCCGGCACCGCCCGGACCCCACCCAGCCCCCCACTTCGTCCAAGTGAGAAAGAAAGAACAGCCCCCTCGTGTCCCTGTTTGTAATCTGATACACGCAGTTGTGCAGCCTGCTTTTCCCCTAGCTGCTTGTTTATGGAGCACCCGTCCTTGCCAGTGAGTGTCTGTAAAGCCGTGGGGTGTCAGTGTTTGCTGTTAGTTCATGGTGGGGGTGCGGTCTTATCTAAGTCCCCCAGTGATGGGCAGTGAGGTTGCTTTTTTGTTTGTTTGTTTTGGTTTGGCTATTATTAAATAATAACCCAAGCTGACGTTCC
This sequence comes from Saccopteryx leptura, assembly GCF_036850995.1. Lineage (NCBI taxonomy): Eukaryota > Metazoa > Chordata > Mammalia > Chiroptera > Emballonuridae > Saccopteryx > Saccopteryx leptura. The sequence goes on along the minus strand of NC_089504.1, from coordinate 360,248,918 downwards.
CGGTGACGGCATCTCTTTTGCTCTGAGATGAACTCCCGGAAGGAAGATCCACCACATTGGCGGCCCTGTAGGTTTGCCCGACGCCGGAAGCCCCCTTCGCTGGCCGGGGCTGGGGTGCGCGGGCCGAAAGGGAGTTCTTAGCTTAGCGAGATGCGTCGCCACCTGCACATGGCGCCGTGGGAACTGGGTGAGAGGGAGGCCACCTCTGCCCGCGGGGCTCGTGCCCGTGTGTGGGGTGTCCGGGACGTCTGGGCTCCCTCTTTGGGGGTTCGGGGAGGGACTCTCATGGCGGCGGTGTTTCCATTCGGACTCGGCTCCGTGGGTCTCCGTTAGGACTGGCGTGTGTGAGCTGAGTCCCTCAGGGTGCTCGGGGGGTCGGCCTGCCCCAGACCATCCCTCTCCTTGTCCACTTGTTGACTGGCCTTTCCTTGTCAAAGGCTTGTGCAAGGCCACGCCAGAGGGGCGGTCCGAGCCGGGAGCCATGCGGCGAGCCCTCTGGGGCATAGTGAGGGCTCTGTTCCCTCCTCCGCCTCTCCAGGGGCCTCCATTCACGCGAGGAGAGTCACGCACTCCCCCTCGAGATAAGAATAGAGCCCGACTGTCCCCAGGACAGAGTCCAGCTTCTCAGTCGGCCCTGCGAGACCTGGCAAGGGCTCCCAGATGGTACTGGCATGAGCAGGCCCTGGCTGCCTGCCCTGCTGGCCCCTTGTGCATTGTGTGGCTGGACACTGGGCGCAGTGTGCACGCGTGGACGCTGCCCCCCACCCCTGCCCCGCCTCACCGTCTCCAGGCCCGGCTCGGGATGGAGGGGCTTGGCCGGGAACCAGCTGCCGCAGGGCTCTGCCACGTCCTGTCCTCTCCCCGGGGCCCGGCCTCCGTAACTCCCGTCAGGGGAGGAAGGGGCCTCGCTTGGAGGGGGCAGCAGGCTCGAGGAGAGAGCCAGGGGCTGGGTGTGGAGGCAGCAGCAGTCCGGGCCGCCAGTGGCCTCTCGTGCAACCCCAGGGGACAGGAAGCAGGAACCAGCAGGGGCCACAGAGTGTGTGAGCGGTGAGCGGTGACCGGACGGATGTTGGGGCTTCCATCCTTAGCCCTTCAGCTCAAGCGGCACAGCCTCACCTGAGTGCAAGGGCGGGGTGGGACCAGCCACTGTGAGCAGGCTGGGGGCGCGGAGGGCTTCCCGCCCCCTGGGATCACCGTGGGCGACCCCTCCTGCACTTTCTAGCTTTCCAAGAGTGGTTTCCGGGACTAGCAGCTGGGGGTCCACTCAGGCCCCCCCCCACTCCTGCTGAGTCAGAGCCCCCCACTCCCATCCCCGCCCCCTGTCTGTTTCAGGCGCTCTCCTCCAGGGAGATCCGATCCAGAGATCCAGGACCACGCTCTAAGGAGGGTGCTTGGAAAAGAGCCTCCGTGCTTCTCTGGGTCTGACAGGTGGCTCAGAGGCGTGTCCGGGGCTACGTAGGGAAACACCGGAGGGCACGGGCCCATCTAAGAGCATTCAAATAAAGAGATGTACAAAATATCTGTGTGTTTGAACATGGAGTCTCCCGTTTGGCCTTAAAAAAATAATGACGATCTTCAACCTGCACGTGTTCCCCGTTTCTGTGAATCCTACGCTCCTCGGCTTGTGTTTTGGGTCTCTGGGTGAAAACAACAAGACTTGCGATGATGTGTGGGTGCGTGGAGATGCGTCGGGAGCTCGGGCTTGCCCCTCTCCCTTCTGTGGCTGTTGAGCAAACCGAGCTCATCCGCCCGGAAGGTGGGGGGTGAGGCTGCCCTTCGGCCGGGGCGGTCCTGCTGGGCCAGGCCAGGGGCTCCTCGCGGGGTCTGAGAAGAGGGGTGTGCTTTGAGTGAAGAAGGAGATTGGAGTCCTTATCTCAACGTGCCTGTGCTGGGTTTCTGAACAATGCTGGCTCCGGCCCCCTCCTCCCTCCCAGGGGGAGCGCTCTCTGCAGTCGCGACCGACCGGGCAGGCGGGGGAATGGAAGCGCAGAGGAGGTCTGCTCCTGAGCCCGTAGGAATTTCTGCAGCAGCACCCCCTGCGTGGGGCAGAGGGGGCCGGGGGGGGGGCAGGACCACCACTGTTTACAGAGGAGGGAGCCCACTCTCCGAGACCTAGGACACTCCGCTGATGAGCAGAGTGGGGTCCCCTGATCTTATCTCTCCGTCCTACCCCCTCAAAGGGCTGGGGGGCTGACACCTGACAGAGAGGGGCTTTGGCCGGCGCTGTCTGCGTAGGAACCGTGCGTGGAGGCCTTCCCGGCCCGCCCCGATGCCGTTGGCGAGAGGCCAGGCCGTCACCGCGTGTCCCTGGGGGCTTCGTGCCGGGGGCCGCGGAGCACCCAGCAGCCGTGGACCGGACCCCCCTCCCAGGGCTCTCCCGGGACATGAGACTTCATGCTTGCCGAGAGGACTGTGCTGTGCTTAGGGCAGAGCTGTTGAGATTTCTGGTGGGGTGCCATGCCACCCAGGAATTTTCCAAGCTTGAGACTTTGTTGGGAGGGGCGGGGTTGGAGAAGCTTATGAGAGAGGTTATGAGGAATAAATAACAATAAGTATAGAGTTACATCTTCGGCACCTCCATGTTGCCTGTATTTACCATACTTTCTCAACCAATACGTGGGCCCGCGGCTTCATAGGAAGATAGAGTATTTTAACACAGATTGGCTGATTGAAAAATATTTATTAATAAAGACAGTGTTTCCATAGCTTTTACTATATTTCAGGCACCATTCTGAACACTCATTTAATCCTCACAGAGAGCCTATAACTATTGCCAGGCCCATTTTACATATGGGGAAAACTGAGTCGCAGAGAAGTTAAATCATTTCTTCAGTGTCACACAGCCTGTGACGGGGTTTGTACCTAGGTCATTGCTCTCCAGAACCCATGATCTAAGCCACTACATCCTCCTTCTTTCTGTTCCCTCATCCCATAGAGGGGAGTGGCGGACCCCAGCCCTGGAAGCTCTGTCACACCCCCATCCTACATGCCTCTGCACACCCAGTTTGAACAACGGGGTGGTTCCCCAGTTTGAGGTCCCAGCAAGCCTTCGCTTCCATGTGGCTGCTGTGAAGGGGGAGACAGAATGACGATGGGCGGATTCTGTTACCCCTTTCTCTGCCCGCCTCCTTTCCCCGCCCCCAGCGTGGTCAAGGGGCCCCATCCACTTCCTCCTGCTTCACATCTCCCCCTGCCTCGACCACCGTCGCCCGCCGACCTGAGTCAGCAAACACCACTCTCTTCTCAGCGGCCAGAAGCCACAGCTCAGGGCTTGGCGGGAAGCTGCCCACGCAATGTCCCTCCACTGCGCCTGGTCCCCATCCCAAAGCACCCACCGGTGTCAGCGCCTTCTCAGCTCCCTCGTCCGCGCCATGCTGCAGAGCCAACGTCCTCTCAAGACGTGCCAGCCGCAGTACCGGGTGGCCCGGTGGCCGCCGTCGCCTCTGATCCGAGCATCTCTGTGAAGCCGTTGAGGTGTGAAGGGCTCGGAGCCGCTCAGCCGAGAATCATTCTTGTGTTTTGAAAACCAGACCCTCCCCTCGTGGTCTGGCATTGAGTCCTGGTTTAGCTGAACCGTTGGGGTGATGCAGTATTGGGACGGGAAGGAAAAACAATAGCACCCCCTTCTTCTCGGGTCCCCACAGCTTTCCGGGGAGATGAGGCCGGAAGGGCTTACGGCGGGGCCAAGGGAGGTGGACAGCAGCTGGACCAGTGCCTGGTGGCCGGGCCTTTCCTTTGGTGGCTGTGCTATCCCCTGGGGCCTGGGGCCAGCCTGGGGCCAGCTGGCTCGCAGCTGGAGGTGGTGTGGGAAGAGACGGAGAGTCCAGAGGCCAAGAGGCTGTCAGGGCTGTGCACCAGGAGTCAGCCCTGACTCTCCTCCAACTAGGAACAGCCTTCGTGCTTGGCTGGCTTGTAGCCTCCCAGTGGTCCGTGCTGCTGCTCAGAGAGTTCCAAGTTGCGGTCAGATGTGTGAGCGGCCACACTAGCTTGGTCTCCTAGGTGCCAAACGGGCGTAGGTGTGACATCCTGCTGTGCCCATGCTCTCCCCCAAGGCAGCTGTGGCCCTGGGAGGCAGGAGGAAGCCAACCCCACCTGAGAGGGGCGCTCAGATCCGAGGCCCCGGCGGCCCCGGGGCCACTCCGTACCGCGGCTGGGACCTCTCGAGAGGACGTTGGCTCTGCAGCCTGGCACAGGCGAGGGAGTTGAGAAGTCCTTGAAACCAGTGGCTGCTTTGGGATGGAATCCAGGCGCGGTGGAGGGACAGTTATGTGGGCAGCTTCCTGCCAGCACACTGAGTTGTGGTTGCTGGTCACTGGGGAGAGAGTGGAGTTACCTAACCCAGGTTGTGGTGGTGATGGGGCGGGGGGCGCAGCGAAGGGGAGCTGCGAAGTAGGAGGAGAAAGGTCGATGGGCCCTTGACCAATCAGCAGACCCTCTGGGAGGACACGGGGCGCCTCGTTCCAGCGTGTGTTATGTTTCATTGTGATTAGCGTGCTCACAGGAATGCTGTTAGTGAGTTTCTTCTCTCTCGTAACCCTTCTAGAACCAGTTGCCTTCACTTCTATCTCCATGAAAACAACGTAAACTTTAGGAGAGAGGGGAGTGCCCGGGGCAGGTCTGTGGGGCAGGCCTGCCTTGACCATTCAGTAACTGTTTGATGAAACTGATGAAGGAATGGGTGGCCAAAGGAAGGAAGTGAGCAGAGGAGCTAGAAAGGTCTGCAACTGTAGCTCAGACGCCATTGTAACATCTTGAACTATTTAAAATTGTTACCCTTCTCTCCAAACTCCGGTGTCCCCTTCCCTCACTGAACTCCCGATTCCTGTAACCTTGTTCTGTTTTTTTCCCTCCATCACCTTTTAATGTTCTTTATGGTTTACTCATATATTGTTTTTATGGTTTACTTAGATACTGTTTTTATTTTCTGCTCCCGTCCCCCTCCACCACCACCACCACCCCCTCCCCCGCCCGCCCCATTCTGGAATGAACGCTCCATGAAAGCAGGATTTTCCCCCTTCCCTTTCATTTAGTTGACTAGCACGCCCCACAATGTTTCCAAGCAGTGCCTAGCACTTGGTAGCATTTGATACATACTTCGTGTATGTGTCCTTGATGAATGGATGAAACTTTGTATATGTATCAATGATGAGTGGATGAAACTGCCCAGGCGGTGAAAGTGCTTGCAGGAGACATCTCTGCTAGCGTCCCATGAGTGGGGCAGACCTGCATCCCCTGGGAGGTGCTCACACTGTCTGGCCACCTGTGTGTGGCCTTGCTTTGTCCTCATGATCTTCTGGGCACTTGAAGTAGGACCACACAGACACTGCCCCGGCTCAGACCTACAGAGGTTTTCCAGACTCCCGTCCGGAGGCTGTCCGGCCCCAGGGGAAGCCAGAGAGCCCACCAGGTAAAAGCAGCTAAGGATTTTGGAGTCTCTGGTAGGACCGCATTCCTGAATGCCTCCCCGCTCCCTCCTTCCTCCCCCACAGCTCAGTTCTCAGCCTATGGGCTGTGAGAAAGGGGAAAATATTTGGTTGAGCAACTGAAGGCCAAGGTAAAATCTCTGTTTACGCAGCCTCTATCTTGTCTTGCAACTGGTGCCCGGCTCAGACTTAATCTGGGGCCGTCCCGCCGTCTCCAGAGCCTGGGTGCTTCCCATGACTCGCAGGATCCAGTCCAGACCCACGTCCTCAGCGCCGTGGCTAGGCCCCCGCCCGGACCTCCAGCTGCACTCCCCACTGCCCCGGGAGAGCCTTCAGCGGTGCATCAGCGAGTCCATTGCTAATCCTCGCTCACAGATTTGCTTTTGACGCCCCTACTGATGTATCCAGTTGTTGACCTGACATCTCCATTCAGCCTGTCCGGAAGGTCACACCCAGTCTTCCCTCCCCGGTCTGGGCCACCCGCGCAGCCTTCCTACTCAGAAAGGGGCAAGCCTATCTTTCCGGCTGCTTGGGTCAGATCCCCCGCCCCCTTTTCTCTCCCGTACGTACTGAGCTCAGTCTGTCAGGTAATAAGCATGTTGACACCTCTTTCCAAGTAGATTTAAAAAAAAAAAAACCCACTTCTCTACCCCTTCACCCTCCCCAGAGCCCTCATCTTGGTCCGCCATCTTGGAGTCCTTGGACTATGGCAGTCGCCTCCAGTTTCTCAGGCTGCGGTCTGTTTTCTTCATATACTGAGTTTGATCATGTCCTGCGTCCCCTCAGGATATCCTGGTGGGTCCTGGGATGGCCAGAGCAGAGGCTGAAGACATCTCACAGTGGCTGACAAGGAGCTACATGCTCAGGCCCCATCCTGGCCCTGGCCTCTGGGTGGCTCCTGCCACTCGCCCCAGTCCCTGTTGTCCTGCACCCTGACCTCCGGGGTGTCCCTTCTGACCTCCCGGGCACGCTTCCTCCTTTGGGCCTCTGCAGCCTACACAGTTAACTGCTTGCAGTGGACTGAGTGATGGGCTCCTCTAGGTGTCTGGGTCTTTATCCTCAGAGCTTGTGACCGCTACGTTACGTGGCAGATAGACCTTCATAGGTGTAATTAAGTGGCAGATCTTGAGATAAGGGGAGGACCCTGGATTATCCAGGTGAGCTCAGTGTAACAGCAAGATCCTAATAAGAGGTGGCAGGAGGGCCAGGGTCAGTGAGCGATTCGACAGCGGAAGCGAAAGTGTGAGTGACACGAGGAAGGGGCCATGAGCTAAGGGACGCAGGCGGCCTCTAGACGCTGACAGAGACAAGGAGTCTGGGTATCCCCTGGAAAGGGGGAACCAGCCCTGCCAACCTCGACCGTAGCCCGCGGAAACTCATTTCAGCCTTTTGAACCCCAGAACTGTCAGAGAATACATCTGTGTTGTCATTTTAAGCCCTTCAGTTTGTGACAGTTTGGTACGGCGGCTGCTGGAAGCAAATTCACTCCATCTCCGTTTAGCCTCGTGCTCACCCTGCCCTGCCCGTCTCTGCAGCCAGTTCTGTTTTTCCTGCTTCATCAAGACTTACCACCTTCCATCAACACTGGACCGTGTACCTGTCCCTCAGGCTTGTGGCCCATGCGTCTGCCCTCACGAGAATGGGAGCTCCCCTGGGCGACAGATCTTTGTCTCATTGACTGGTGCAACCCAGGACCTGAAACTGTGTCTGTGTGTGAGGCGTTCAGCCGCTAGTTGCTGAGTGAATGAGTGAGTGGATGAATGAATGGATGAATAACGAACGGTTTCTGGGCGTGGACTTGCCCTCTCTTCCTACCCTGTCCTCTCTGTCTGGGTCCTCCCAGTGCATTGCAGTCTCCCCTCTTCACAAGGTCTCCCCAGGAAAGATGGTTGCCCTCTAAGTGCCACGGTGCTTCCTGTTGATGGCTCGTACCGTGCGCCCAGTCGCGGTGAGCGAGCTGGCTGTTTGCCGAACCCCACTCTGCCCCGGGCACCCCCCTCCCCCGACTCTGCGTGTCCTCCGAAACAAGTCTCACAGCAACCAGATACTCTAGGGGAATTTGTTTTGTTTCTTAGATAGCCTTGTCAGAGGCTAAGGGACCCCTGTGACCTAATTCATCAGAGCAAGATAAAGATGACTTAGAGAGGGCGGGTCCTGCTTGAAGTTAATACATGGCCGTGGTCCTGTCTAGAGCCTCCAGGGCTCAGACCTCCTGGGGCGTCACCTCCCAGCTGAATGACCTGCTGGGGGGGCTCCTTCTCCCCACTGCCACCCCCAGGGACAGCCGGGCAGTTGGCACGGCAGACATGGTCTTAAAGGCAGACTGAGGGGTTGGTCTTGCCGTCAACAGCAGTTTGTATGGAGGATGGGGCAAAAAAGGTAAGGAAAGGTTGTAGGTTTGGGTGAGCAAGTGGGACAAGAATTGTGGGCCCATCACAATGGTCACCTCAGGTTTGGGGATCCCAAAAGAGTGTGACACACAACCAGGGAGGAGCCAAGAAGAGAAGGGGAGGCCTTCTCCCTCGAGGGCCTAGTGCTTGCTTCCCGAAGACGCAGCTGCAGGCTGTAAGGGTGACCAGCCGGCTGTTAGGAAGACTCCTTCCTGCCGTCTTCCTTGGGGAGGACAGATTTTGAAACACTTCCTGCGTTGGTGGGGGAGGTGACATCGTGCCCCCTCCCTGCAGACTACCGATGAAGTGTGGTTAGATGTGAACCCACAGCTGTGCGTTTGCACCACGCCCCCTGCCCGGACACCCTTCCCTCCCCGCTTCTCTGCCCTGGTCCTCCTCCTGCCCTGCGGGCGGTGACTCACTCAGCTCTTGTGCAACAGCGCAGGCTCTGGTTCTCTGAGAAGGGCTGCCTTCCTCCGTGCCATTAGCTCCCCCCCGGATTGATGCCTTTTGAGTTGGGCTAATGCTTTCCACATTTTGGGTCTGAAGATTAGTGTGTGGCTGGCTTATTGCTGCAACCACCAAAACCCCAGTGCCCAGCGAGGGTCTGGCATGGAGAAGGCGGCCGGGCAGGCAGACGGGGACAGCGTGGAGCTGCCCCTCCGCGGCTGTCTGGCCTTCAGCCGGCCAGGCTCCCCTTCCTGCCTCCAGAGGGAGGCCGTGGGCAGAGCGCAGCCCCCACTTGAGGCTTGCCCGGGACCCGTCCTCACGCCTGTTTCCTGCGACGGGCACGCTTCTTGGAGTGGCGTGACGAGGCAGTTGCCTCAAGCCTGTGACTTCCCACTCGGGAAGTGAGAGGCAAAAAGTGTAGGGTGTGGAAAAATGTTATCTCTGCGGCTTTAATAGCTGTCACACAACTGTGTGTGGTTTTCTTGTTTCTTTTTTTCTTTTTGCAACAATAATATTACCTTCGTTGCTATGGCATTGTTGTGGGGGTGGCTAATTGGACCCAGACCTGATACAGGCTGGTATCTGGTGTCCATAGTGTTTATCGGACGGTAGCCATGGGGCTTGCTTTCATTTCTTCCTGGAGTGAGAGGCTGGCAGGGGATCCTTCCACAGTGGCGTTTGGCAGTGGCTGCGGGGCACCCTGCCCTCCAGGGGCTGCTGGGGTGTGTTGGCACCAGGGTTGGAAACAGGATCTCAAAGCTGGGATTTAGACAGGGGAAAGACAGTCCCTGCTCAGTACCACGGTTGATGACAACCTGGATGTGCTCAAGGCCGGGGGCTTGGGAACTCCTCCTCAGAGACCCTGGACCGCAGGGGAAGGGTCACCCACGACAGGGAGAGGGAACAGCGGCGCCCTGGCACCCCTGGGAGCTCACCGCTGTGCAGCTGGGACCCTGGGCCAGCCCCCCTGGCCGGCGCCGTCTTCCCACTGGGACGGTCGGTGCAGAAGGGCCTGGACGGGCGTGTTTTAGACTGTTTGTGGCAGAGACATACGCAGAAAGGAGTATTTGTTCATTTCACCCTTATTGAGTAGGTGATCTATCGATCAGGTTTGATATTTGCAAGGTCCTAAGGAATCAAGAATAGAAGTTGGCCTCCATGCATTCTGTTCCCTACCTGTCAGTTCCCTTCTCCAGAGGCAAACGGACGGACCGTCTCCTACAGTGTTTCAGAAACAGTGCAGGCATTTTCCTCCGCACCCAGGCGGTAGCTCCCACTTTCTTCTGTACCCTGCTACTGCTACATTTTCTTTGTTTCTTTCTTTTTTTTTAATATAACAATGTATCTTGTAGTTTAGTCAACAGAAAGCTCTTCCTCATTCTTTGTAATGCCCTGGAACTCATTTCACTGATAGGCGTCCGGGTGGCTTCTGATCTTTCCCTTCCATTTTCGCCTGCTGAGCAGAGATACCTTCTATTTTCGCCCGCTGAGCGAGATCCCCTTGGATGTCCGACAACGTGCTGCACACGGGTGGACGTCTGAAGGATCAAGTCCTGAAATTGAAAGGCTAGGAAATGATCTGATTTTGGGGGGTGGGTATACCACATAACCAACAGTTCAAAGGCTATAGAGATGTTTACCCAAAAACCTATGTAGTTTTACTGATCCATGTCACCCTGTTAAATTTGATTTTCTAAATAAAATGGAAAAGAAAGGCTGGAGCAAAGAGAGGAAGTGTCTGTAGTTTGGATAACAAGGCCAGGTTGCCTCCAGCCAGGCAGGTCCAGCTTACCTGTCCCCCGGCAGGTAGTGAGGAGGGCCCATTTCCCCACAGCCTCGCCGGCATGGCTGTCTGCACCGCAGGGCTCAGACCCTTCATCCGGAAGGCCCTTCCTGGAGAAGCAGTCGGGTTCACATGCTCACTGCTCTCCAGGCAGAACTCCCTCTTGACATTTGAATTTTCTGCTCGTGATAACGTTGCTAGAATCCATTTCCCACGTGCCTCGCTCTGGTCTTTGCCTACTTCGTCTCTCTCCCCTCCACCTCCCCCCTCCCCGTCCCTGCCGGAGTCCCGGCTCCCAGCTGCGGGCTCCTCATGCTGCTGCCTCTGCTTCTCACTTTCCAAAGAGCCGTTGTTGTTGTTGTTGTTGTTTTTCCAGTGAAAAGCCAGACTTGGACAGATGTCTCTGGATACCGTTCCCAGCTGCACGTCTTAAGACACACACTCGAGAATGAGTTCCAGGACGGACCCGCATGTGGTGGCCACAGTTCCCCCCTCTACGTGCTTCTAGTCAGAGGCCTGGGGGGGGGGGGAGCTGCAGCCCAGGTGCTCACGGAGAGGCTCTAAGACAGCACAGTCTAGAACCTTCTATGGCGGCGGACATGTTCTGTATTTGTGCCACCCAATGTAGTGGCCACTAACCTGTGGCACTTGAGAGATGGCTAGTGGGGCAGAGGAATGGGGTCTTCCCTTTTATTTTTAATTAATTTATATTTCAACAGCGGCATGTGCTCAGTGGGTCAGCGTGTTGGAGACGGCGCCCCTGTCAGCTGTGCGTGTTTTGGGGATGAGAGCAGGAGTCTGAGAAGCGGTCTGTTTGTTCTGTTTTCCCTGCAGGTCAGACTGCAGCAGCAGCCCTCTTCTGAGCTGCCCAGGCTTGGTGACTTGTTTCTGGATTTTATATATTTCCTTATTGGAAACACCATTGGGGTTAGGCCACCGGGCCCACCGAGGAGCGCCCCAAATTGCACCTTAGTATATCGGCCTTCCTTGAGGAATTGCAGTGTCCACAGATGTAACAGCGGGCACTGGGCCGGGCCCTGTGGGCACGGAGGGGAGGGGAGCAAGCCAGCCCTGGCCAAGCATGGTGTCTGGTGCTGTGAGTTAAAGACAGATGCATGCATTCAGAAAATTACAACCCTCGTACACTTAGAACTTTACCTTATTGAGAGGGATTAAGAAATACAAATTACCAGTTATAAGAATGGGCTCTGGCTGGGTGGTGCAGTGGATAGAGCTTCGTACCGGCACAGCGAAGTCACAGGTTTGATCCCCGGTCAGGGCACATACGAGACGTGACCGATGAGTGCACCACTAAATGGAACAACTAAGTGCAACAATGAGTCCATGTTCTCCCTCTCTCTCTCTCTCTCTCTCTCTCTCTCTCTCCCCTTCCTTCCACCCCTCCCCAAAATCAATGGAAACATTAAAAAAACACAGGGAAGTAAAGCACAGCACAGGGAATAGCATCAGTAATGTTGTAATAACTATGTATCATGTCAGGTGGGTGCTAGGTTTATTGGGGTGATCACTTCATAAATTATATAATTGTCTAATCCCTATGGTTTACCTAATACAATATACATCCCCTATAATTGAAAAGCAAATGAAAAAATAAAAGAATTTTGCCATGTGGTAAGAAGAGGAGGTGTATTCCTTTTCTATTGGTGTGTAATGAATTGACACAAACTTAGCTTAAAACTAAACGTTTATTTTCTCATCGTCCTGCAGGTCCACAGTGTGAAATGAGTTTCAGGAGGCTGAAACTGCAGTGTCTCCAGGCTAATGCCTGCTGGAGGCTCTGTGGAGAATCTGTCCCTTTTCTTTCCATCTTTCAGAGACTCCTTCCTGGGCTCCTGGTGCCCGTTACATTCCCTCCCCCCCTCCCCCCTCTGTTCTCACAGAGGCTCCTGCCCTCTGCTCTCCCTGTCCTGCCTCTGAGGACCCTAGTGAGTGTGCGCTATACACTCACCTGTCATAACCAGGCAGAACCGTCCCATTTAAAAAGGTTTTTTTTTGGATTTTGTTTTGAGAGAGAGAGAGAGAGAAACACCAGTTTGTTGTTCCACTTATTTATGCATTCATGGGTTGATTTTTGTACATGCCCTGTCCGGGGATCGCACCTGAAGCCTTGGCGTATCAGGATGATGCTCTAACCAACTGAGCTACCCGGCCAGGTATCCAGGGCCTAAAAATTCTTAACTTAATCACACCTGCAAAGTCCCTTTTGTCATATAAGGTAAGATTTGCAGGTTCCGGGGATTAGGATGTGGATATGTTTGGATGGCCATCTTCAGCCTGTCCCTGGGGATCATTCGATACCCGGGCAAGAACGAGCTGGTGTGGGAGAAGCCGTGTATCGTGTCGCTCACTTCCCAGGTGTTCTGAATTGGTGGACGTGCAGGACTTGAGCAACTCACGCTGCAGGTCTGATGCTCATAAGCAGTGGATCTCAAATTGGGTAGGTCTCTGAGTCACTAAGAAAACTGGACAGGGACAGAGGCCCAGACTGTAGTCTACCTCGCTGAACCTGCACCTGGGTGTGTGTGTGTGTGTGTGTGTGTGTGTGTGTGTGTGTGTGTGTGTGATTAACTTTCCAGGTGATTCTGATCCTCAGCAAAGCTTGAGAACCACTGTTCCTAGTACTAAGCTCCGGGATTATGTGCGAGCATGCATGTGGAAGGTGGAACCCCTCGTCTTAGGTGAGCAAGTGCCACAGCGGGGCCGCTCACAGGAAGCGCAGGAGGAGGCCAGGGGAGGGGCCGGTGTCGGCAGAGGAACTGCCACCTGTGCCACACCTGGCAGGCGAGAGAAGGTGTGGCTTCCCCGCGCAGCAGAGAGAGGGCTACCCGCCGAGGGGAAGACCTTGCCTACCGGCAGCACTGAGGTAGGAGCATGCACACCACAGCCGGGGACACGGAGGCCATTCAGGACCAGACGGGGCAGGGAATGAATTTGCCAAGAAGAATTGCGGCCAGATTAACCTCCGTGTGTTTGCAGGGTTGACGGGCGGGCGGAGGCAGAGGCAGGAGGGAATGGGGCGAAGGCCCAGAGAGGGTGGTGGCCGGGAACAGGGAGAAATAGCGATGTCTGTGAGAGACGTCAGAGGGAACAGGGACCGGACACGGGTCTAACAATGGATGCGTGCTAACTGAGCAGCGCGGTGTCAGGCACTCTGCCCCACGGGCACAGGTGGAGGAGCCGGAATGGGGTGGTGAGCCAGGCGGACGAGGTCCCTGGTTGCATAAGTGTGCTTCGGGGTGGGTGGCATGGTGGAGTTGGGCAATGAGCAAACACAAACAAACCGGGCAAGCATTCGCCAGCAGGAAGTCTGTCGGGCTCAGATTGCTTCCTGTGCTTGGGAATAACTAGCAGGTGGCTTCTGCAGGCTGGGAGCTCAGGGAAGGCCTCTCCGAGGAGGTGACATCTAAGCTGATGTATAGATCCAGCCGTGGGAAGAGGTGGGGGAAAGTCGCTTCAGACACGGGGGGCAGTGAGTGCGAAAGCCGTAAGGAGGGACAAACCTTGCCCCGTCCAAGGAATAGCTAGAACAGCGCCGTCTAGTAGGACATTTTGCAGGGAGGGACATGTTCTGTATCTGCACCAGCCCCATGTGACAACGGAGCGCTTGCATTGTGGCGAGTGAGACTTAGGAACTGAATTTCTCATTTTATTTTTGTTCCAGCTCACTTAAATTTGACTTTAATCAGCCGCACACTAATTGAAGTGTCTAGCGTAGCGAGCCGCACAGAGCTGGAAGGCCAGTGCGGCACACGGTGAGGAAGACAGAAGCAGGCAGGCTTCCGGGCTCCGTAAACCAGGCTCGATGGTGTGGGTTTCTTTTCCCCAAGAGGAGGCTGAAGTCCTCGGGGGGTTTCACTTAAAGGTGGGCGTAACCCGATGAAGGTTTTGTCAGTTCATTCTGGCTGCCCTGCTGAGAATGAACCGTAAAGGATGAAAAGTGGACCAGGGAGACCAGTTCGATCTTTGTGACCCTACAGGGAAGTGTCGCTTTTGCCTGGGGAGCAGAGAGGCCCCAGTGGGGACAGAGAAACAGGGGTGGATTCCGGACCAGCCTTTGTGGTAGACCTGAGGGGAGTGGGGAGAGATCGGATCGGACGGGGAAGGGAGAGAACTTGTTGGTCCTGGTAATTGGGCTTCATAAGCAACAGGACGGACAGTGCCAACTCTTGCTAATGTGAGGCTTTGGGAGCAGGGATTTTTTGGGGGGTTTGCTTTGTTTTTGGAGGTGAGGAAGATGCTGTCTGTCTATCTGTCTGTTTTTGGACCGGTTAGATTCCTGCTGAGGATCCATGCAGAGATGGCAGGGAGGCAGCGGAAGGTCCAGGCCAGCAATGTGAATTTAGAGTCATCAGGAAATAGCGGGTGTGTACAGCCACGGAACAGGGTCAGGCCCCTGAGGAGAATGAGTAGGTAGGAGAGAGGGGCGGGGCCAGCAGGTTGCTGCAACATCTCAGACCGGGGGTGTCGGGGGAAAGATCCCGGAAGGAGACTGCTTGAGAAAGCCCGTGAGAAGCCATGGTAGCCAGGAGATGTCATGGTGTCCAGACGGAGGGCGTGTGGAATGTCGCTGGGCGGCCGAGGATGCTAGAAGAGTTCAGAGTGCCCTTGGGTTTGGTAACAACAGCGTGGAGGTCACTCATGGCCTGAGGAGAGCAGGCTCCGTGGGTGGGCAGGGGAACTTCGAGTTAGGAAAGTAGAGGTCACGGCTATACGTAATTCTTGGTGACACTGTCTTCGGTGACGAGAAGTGAAGGAATAAGACCAGAGGACTAAGGTCAAAGGGTATCTCTCTCTCTCTCTCTCTCTCTCTCTCTCTCTCTCTAGTAAGAGTTCTGCGCTTAGTGGTAGACAGCCAGTAGGTTGCCTTTGATAGGAGGACAGCTTTTTAGTCTCTGTGATGGGAAGGAAGGCTGAGAACGCGGGTACTAACGGGACGAGGATGGAATTTGGGCAGTGGGCTGATGACTGGTGACTGTCAGATTGCTGTGACTGAGTGAAGCGTGAGCAGGTCCACCATCTGAGGAGGAGTCTGAAATGGTTGTTTGGCAGATGGGAAGCAAATCCGTGGGAGGAGCCGCGGTGGGGGGGGGGGGGGGCTGGACGGCTGGCCACAGCGGAGCTCCTGGCACGCGAATGTGCAAATGAATCGCTTGCGGCTTCGTGAAAATGCAGCTCTGCACCCTTGGATCACGCTGAGATGCAGGACCCCACAGCCAAGCACAGGAGCTTCTGCACCCTTGGGTCACGCTGAGATGCAAGACCCCACAGCCAAGCACAGGAGCTTCTGCGCCCTTGGGTCACGCTGCGATGCAGGACCCCACAGCCAAGCACAGGAGCTTCTGCACCCTTGGGTCACGCTGAGATGCAGGACCCCACAGCCAAGCACAGGAGCTTCTGCGTCCTTGGGTCACGCTGAGATGCAGGACCCCACAGCCAAGCACAGGAGCTTCTGCACCCTTGGGTCACGCTGAGATGCAGGACCCCACAGCCAAGCACAGGAGCTTCTGCGCCCTTGGGTCACGCTGCGATGCAGGACCCCACAGCCAAGCACAGGAGCTTCTGCACCCTTGGGTCACGCTGAGATGCAGGACCCCACAGCCAAGCACAGGAGCTTCTGCGTCCTTGGGTCACGCTGAGATGCAGGACCCCACAGCCAAGCACAGGAGCTTCTGCACCCTTGGGTCACGCTGAGATGCAAGACCCCACAGCCAAGCACAGGAGCTTCTGCGCCCTTGGGTCACGCTGCGATGCAGGACCCCACAGCCAAGCACAGGAGCTTCTGCGCCCTTGGGTCACGCTGCGATGCAGGACCCCACAGCCAAGCACAGGAGCTTCTGCGCCCTTGGGTCACGCTGCGATGCAGGACCCCACAGCCAAGCACAGGAGCTTCTACACCCTTGGGTCACGCTGAGATGCAAGACCCCACAGCCAAACACAGGAGCTTCTGCGCCCTTGGGTCACGCTGCGATGCAGGACCCCACAGCCAAGCACAGGGAGGCACGCCACCCCCTCACGTCTCCGGGAGATGCCTCGGTTCTGTGGCCACCCAGTCACATTTAGGGCCACGTAGCAAGAGTTGAGTATCTGTTTGAGATGTGTGGCCATCCATTTAAAGTAGGTCTGCTAAATGTTAGGATTATATGGGGCACTTAAAAAGGGGGCCTGAGGGTTTTGATTTTGATTGAGATTCTGAATTAATTGGTGTGGATCCCAGCCACCCTCCTTCTTAAAAGCTCTCCTGGTGATTCTAATGTTTTATTCAGGGTTGAGAAGCACAGGTTTAAAATACCAGGTCAAGGGGATGGCCATGGCAGTGGGTGGCCAAGGTGGGGGTGGAGGCAAGCCCTGCCCTTAGGATGTGTGGGCCCCTTGTCTGTGTAAACAATCTGAGTCGCCCCCAAACCAACGTGCCAAGGCTATTCTAGCTGCTTGGTGTGACAGTCCCAGCAGGCTGGCCTTCTGGAATCTTCACATTGTCCGGGATAACCCTGCTGGTACACAGTTCAGAGCTCCTCAGGGCATCTGGTCTACCGTGTTGATGGGTCCCCATGAGGCTGGGGGAAGGGTCCCTCAGACGGTCCTGCAAGCCCCTGCTGGCACCAGGCACCTTAGAAAACGTCAGAGCAGGCACTCCAATGGTAGGTCCCCTTGAGTCGTGCAGCCCAGTCATGAACAACGGTGACAGAACAAAAGGATTGAGAAGCTGAGAAAGCTTTAACTTATAAGATAGATCCTGTCATCCAGCTGTCAAAACCCACGACAGGAATCATGGAAAAAGTCAGGGACTAAAGCATTTCTTCATGTGGCAAGGAGCTGATGCCTCCGCAGCCAGCAAGGACAGGTCCGCACGCAGCCACATGAAGGACCTTGGAAGTAGATTCTCCTCCAGCTAGCCTTGAGGTGACGGCAGCTTCTGGCCAGCACCTTGACTGCAGCCCCGTGAGAGACCTTGAGTAAGGCTCCAGGTCTGGGTAAACTGTACCCAGGTCCCTGACCCACACAAACCGAGATGGTAACTATCAGCTGTGTGAAGCAGTTAAGTGTTGGGTGAATGTATTAGACAGCAATGCACACCTCATAGAGGAGGCCAAGGCAGCAGCTTCCAGAAGTCTTCGTGGTTTGGCTTTCCTTCCCTCTGTGTTGGCTTCATCTTCTATGTTAGAAACCCCCTCAGGAGGATTCTAAAAGCTCTCAGTAACTCCAAAGAGACAAGAAAGGAGAAAATCAGTGGGCAGCTTTGAAACGGAGCCAGGGGTGATATGGTTGGGAGGTGGGGTCAGCCCCACGTTCACCATATGGACTGAGTAAGGACCAAGAGCGGTACCCAGAGCCCCGGCTGGATAGCTCGGTTGGTTAGAGCGTCGTTCCTGCACACAGAGGTGGCTGGTTCAATCCCCAGGTCAGGGCACATACAGGGACAGAGCGGTGTTGCCCTCTCTCCCTTCCTCTCTTTCTAAAATCAATTAAAAAAAAAAAAAAAAGAGTGAGACCCAAAGCGAATCAAGGTCGGTCGATCCTAGATTGTTACCCGAAGAGGCAAACTGTTGAGATACGGAGGTGATGGAACCCTGGATGTCAGCCCGGGCGGGGTGTGCGAGAGCTGGTCTAGCTCCCCGGCAGAGAGAGAAGCTACATCAGTCAGCCACAGAAGTCAGTGGACACGTCTCCAAGGTGGGAAGGCACAGGCTGCGAGGCCACTCGGGGGAACGAGGGCTCAGAAAGGCCTGTGGGCAGGGGTGCTGCCTGTGTTAGCCGGGTGAGCGCCTGTGTGTGCCCACATCCGCGCAAAGTCATCAAGACGGGAGCGGGATGCTAGCACCGGGCCAGGCAGTGGAGAGCGTCGGTTCGTCTGAGGAGTCTGACAGCAAGATTTTGATCATCTGTGCCAACGGGAGACAAAATTGCAGGTCGGGCTAGAAATCTGATGAAATGGATCCCAAAAGGAAGGCTGCCAGGAGCTGATAAATTACCCATTTCAACATCCATTAAACCTGGGTAATTCCAGCAAGCCTTCCTTTAAACAAAAGTTTCTGTTTCCTCCTCCTGAGCCGTTAGAACTAAAAAAAGGAGAGGAATACACGGATTCCAACCTCCTCTCTCTTTCCTTTCCTGGTCTCTAATGTCCATGCTAATGAGCTGGACTCCTATAAGAATATTCCCGAGGCCCCGCAGGAGACGAGAGGCAAGCCCTGCCCTCCACTGTCCCTGTCACAGGGCTTTTCCTATGAAATGGAGGCTGAGAGTGTCCAGTGAGTCGGGAGGGAGTCAGCTCAGTGTGCTGTCAGGTCTGGGGGATGTCGGGTTTGGGAGCATACGGCTCTGGGAAGGAAGGCTGGGCAGAGGGCGCTGTGTGGACCGCACACTTGACTGGGGCACCCTGGGACTGAGCTTGCAGAAGTCACGGAGATTCAGTTTTCTTTTCAAAATCAAGTGGCATGGATTCGGGCATGTTTGGGCGGGTTGCTCTGCCTGGGATGGCGGGCTTTCATTTTTTGGGGGTTTTTTTTGAAGTGAGAAGCAGGGAGGCAGAGAGACAGACTCCTGCATGTGCCTGACCGGGATCCACCCGGCATGCCCACTAGGGGGCGATGCTCTGCCCATCTGGTGGGGCCTTGCTCCATTGCAACCAGAACCATTCCAGCGCCTGAGGTGGAGGCCATGGAGCACCTGGGCCAACTTTGCTCCAGTGGAGCCTTGGCTGCAGAAGGGGAAGAGAGAGACAGAGAGGAAGGAGAGAGGGAAGGGTGGAGAAGCAGATGGGTGCTTCTCCTGTGTGCCCTGGCCGGGAATTGAACCCAGGACTTCAACACACCGGGCCAATGTTCTACCACCGAGCCAACCAGCCAGGGCCTGAAGGCACTCTTTCTGATCGCACTAGGCATCTCCATCTCACTGGGCAGCACGCAGGGGTTTGGAGGATTCAGCTCATGCTTGAGCATCCAATTTGGCCGCCTAAAGCAAAAATACTGGGGTGTGGGAGGCACGTTGGAGGGAGAATTCAGGAACGCGGTTCATTGCTCACTTTCAGCACCTGCACGGAGAGGGCAGTGCCCCAGCACCAGGCTAAGAAGCAGGCGCCCGCCGAGTCCACCCAGGGCGACAGAAAGATACCCGCCTCTCAGAGTACTGGATACTGTGACCGTGTTTAAACTTTTCATCAACCAGAAAGGTGTAGGAAGACCCTGCCTGCTCAGGCTCCAGTGTTTCTGGTGGAAGCCACGCAGGGTTTTCTCTGCAGGGCCGGGCCCCGTGGAACCTGTTCCCCAGGGCTCCGGAGGAATGCATCCCGGCTGCAGTGGGCTGGTGCCCAAGCCCTAGCTGGTAAACAGGGGCGTGGCCGAGGGAGGGGCGGCCAGGCGTGGCCCCAGCTTCCTCTGCCTTTTTCCAATGACTCACAGACAGCGATTCTGGGAAGGGCCTCAGAGAGGGATCCTCACATCCAGCAGGCCCGGCTCACAGGCTGGAAAGGGTTAGGGCATCTCAGGCCAGGGAGCGGCGTGAGCTAAGGCCCAGAGGGACCAAAGGAGTGTTGGGTATTCAATTAGGGGACTTGCTTTAAACAGTGTTTGCTTCCTATCGATTTAGGAATTGTTTGATCTGGCGTGCTGAGGGTGGGGTTGGGGGCAGGGGATGAGGGGAGGAGAGACATTGTCATCTCAGAGAGACACTTTCTCTTGCAAATGTCAAACACCAGTTCCGTGCTGCTAAAGCCAGGAGGAGACGATCTGCCCTCTCCGACAGGCTCCAGAGATGTCAGGCGAGGCTCTGTCTCACTTCAGCTGGCTGCTTCGTCTCCCGCTCATTGGCGAGTTTGAAGACTGGCAGCTTCAGACCAGGGTGCCCGCGGGTCTGAGGCCATCAGCAAGAGAGCTGCTGGTCCATCAAGTCCTGAGAGTAAAGCCCCATGGACGCAGGTGGCCTTTCGGGACCAGACACTGTGGCTGGGGGATGGAATGTACTAGAAGGCCCTGAGCTTGGGTCTGGGAGCTGGGGAATGTTGCCCACACCTGAGAATGGAGAGGCGCCGGGCGTGTGAGACGGGGCAGGGGGAGCAGCAGGCAGAATCAACAGATGTTGGCCCCGGCTTACCAAAACGGGGGTGGGGGGGTCCTTGAAGGATTTCTGGCTTTTATTTTGCGTGCATTGCAGGGCCCAGCAGAGGTGGTTGTGAGGAAGTGAACACAGGCATGGCACACAGGTGAGGGGAGAAGGTCTGGAGCGATTTGGGTGGTTGAGTGGGTAGGACTTGGGAGGCCCTCCTTCCTCTCTCTCCCAGGCCATCGTCTTCCTCTCCCTTGAGTACTTCGGCCAGTGGGCCTCCACGGGCAGCTGGGTGGTCGGATCTGCAGCTGGAGACCGACCGCCGGGGACTGCCTCTTCGGGGCTCAGTTCAGGCTGCGGGTTAAAATAAACAACCCTGTGACACTCGTGGTCTTTAAAGATCATCTTGGAAGGGGTTGAGTGTAGGGAATTTGATAAATGGAAAAAAATCAAAGATGTAGGATTTGGGGTTTGGGCTTCTGGGAGCTCCGACTATAAATATAAGCATAAATATAAATTTATGGCAGGGAGTGGTTTGGGAACGGAATTTGGTTTTGGACATGTTGAACTGGAGGCATTAGTGGCCGGTGTCTCTGTGGAGAATGTGGTTTATCACATGAGTTGGGGCCTGAGTGGGGATTTGGGAGGAATCCACAAGGACGCAGATGAGGGACTGCAGAGCACGGCCTTAAGGTTAGTGATCAGTGGCCTGCCGCCAGGGGGCATGGGCCACTTCCTTCTGGGTCTCCTGGCTGCTGCTGTGGACCGCCTTCTATGCCCTGGAAGAGAGATGGCCAACAAAGAGATACCCCCACACTTGCAAGCTGGTTTGAACTCAGATGCCCTTCGCTTAGCCCATGGGGTGAGGATGTTCCCACTTCTCTGAAGGTTGGCCATTGATGGACTCTAGTTCTTGTATAACCCTCCCTCGTTTTACTTCACGATGGCCCTGAAGTACACACATAGTGTGAATTTGATTACAAATATGTATGTGTAGGGAAAAAACCCCACAGTGTGTGTGTGTGTGTGTGTGTGTGTGTGTGTGTGTGTATATATGGGGTTTGATACTATCTGGGGTTCAGGCATTCACTGGTAGGTCTTAGATTATATCTCTTTGAGCAAGGGGGTCTACTGTATTTGTTATAGCAGCTGTAACAGACTAATACAATGAGGATTTGTCAAAGTCAGCCTGCTGAACTCTTGGCGGACAATTTGCCCCTTGGGAAAAAGTGATCCCTGCGCCATTAACTTGGAACCTTGAACAAATGGACATTCATTCATTCATTCATTCATTCAACACATGTTTAGTGAGCACTTGTGGCACATTCAGCCCTGTTCCAGGTGCTGGGCACATATTACACAGTCCCTGCCCCCACTGCTCAGATGCTACCAGGGAAGGCGGACAATAGAAGACAAGCATGGGATGTGGTATCAGGCTAGCGAGGGACTGCTCGCCCCTCACAGAGCAGCAGCGGGTAGCAGGCGGTGCTATTTTAACTGGGGGTGACAGGAAGGGTCTTTGGTTGCTAACATTTAAACAGAGACCCTGATAGAGTGAGGGAGGAAAGCTATGGGTATCTGAGGTACGAGTGGTCTTGGGGGGGAGGGAACAGGGAAGGCCAAGAGGCGGACGGGCACCTGGCCTCTCCACTGGGTCTGGAGCAGAGGAGGGAGGAGGAGAGACAGGAGGACGCTCACCCACGTGGACGTGGGCTTTTCCTCGGAGGGAGGAGGAGAGACGGGAGGACGCTCACCCACGTGGACGTGGGCTTTCACTCGGAGGGAGGTGGGAATCCACAGAGGCATGACCTTTCTTAACATTGTGATACAATTCCCCTAACGTAAAATTAGCCACTTTAAAGGGAACAATTTGCTAGCAATTTAGTACATTTGCGATATTAGGTGACCACCACCTTTGTCTGGTTACGAAACCTTCTCATTATCCCCGAAGGAGACTCTGTGCCCATTAACCAGCCTCTGCTCCTTCCCCCCGCCCCCTCCACCCCTCAGTCCCCTGGCAATCACCACGTGCTCTCGGCCGCTGTGGCTTACCTATTGTACTGTGATTTCTGATGGGTCTTTAGACGACTCGCTCTGGCAGCTGGGAGAAGGCAAGGGAGGTGGCGGTCTCAGTGGAAACCAAGAGAGCAGTCACGTTCTTGCAGCTCCAGGTGAGAGGGTTAAGTTCCGCTGTGGCTGAGGTGGAGGCAGTGGAGGAAGATGGCGAGCAGGGTGTGGATTCAGGACATACTCCACCCTCTGAACCACCCGGTTTGCTCCACATTTGACATTGGACCCCCCCCCCTTTTTTTGTATTTTTCTGAAGTGAGAAGCAGGGAGGCAGAGAGATAGACTCCTGTATGCACCCGGCCAGGATCCACTCGGCATGCCTATCAGATGCTCTGCCCATCTGGGGTGTTGCTCCATTGCAACCAGAACCATTCTAGCACCTGAGGTGGAGGCCATGGAGCCGTCCTCAAAGCACGGGCCAACTTTGCTCCAGTGGAGCCTTGGCTGTGGGAGGGGAAGAGAGAGACAGAGAGGAAGGAGAAGGAGAAGGGTGGAGAAGCAGATGGGCGCCTCTCCTGTGTGCCCTGGCCGGGAATCGAACCCGGGACATCCACACGCTGGGCCGACACTCTACCACTGAGCCAACCGGCCAGGGCCTCCCCTTTTTTAAAAATTCAAGTAGCTGCTCCACCTACCGGAGGGCTCCAGAGGACATGGCAGATGGAGGAGTGCTGGGTGGGGTCCCACCCATGGGTAGGCCCCCCAGGTCCCAGTTCTGAGGTTCCCACCCCGAGTTTGAAGACTTCGGGCCAATCTCACTTCGCCTCTGGGCACTCTGCCTCCTCATCCAGGAACTGAAGATGTCAACCAGCCCCGAGACCCCACAATTCAGTGACCCCACAATTCGGTAACGTCGTGCCAGAGGATAAACTGCCATCCTTTGTGCAAATGCTCCAGCGTCTCTGGGAAACCGGGTGTGTTGGTGTGGCCTGCCTGGGTTCTCCATGCCTTCCCTGGGCTCTGACAGCCGGGAGCAGGCTGTCACGAGAGCTGGCATGGTGGAGTTGGAAAGTGGACCGAATTTCCATGAAAGTTCGTTGACCCCAGAGAGTCAGTGCCTCACCCAGTCTGTAAAGGCCTGCTTGGTGGCGGGTCTGCGTGGTGGGGTACCACACGCTGTGCGTCTACGGGTTGTAAGGTTGTGTTGCAGAGACCTATCTGTTCCAAATAATTCCAAAGTTTGCGAGAGATTTATTTTTGTGAATCCATTGGAGCAAGCCCAAGGTCATCCCTATGACAACACACTTACCCTGTTTGTACTTCGTTCTAGTGTGTTCTTTCCTCCTTTTTCCATGCTGTAACTCAAAATGCCTTTGTTTCCACTTTAAGCAAAAGCAATAACGTGCACGTAGCTAAAAAAAAAAAATAAATTAAAATCATACGAAAGGGCTTAGAATGCAAAGCAACCCTCTCACTCCCCACGTCGCCCTTCCCAGCCACATTTTATTTTTAGTTCTCCTGACAATTCCTTCCAAAATGGTAAATAAAACGCTGCGATGCTTCACGATGTTTTAACTCTAAGGCTATATCTGTTGGTTCCCCCGCTGTGAAAGATGAGGAATTATATGCAGTGTGCCCTGCCTCCCTTCCTTAGTGTTTTCTTTGAACGATTGTGAGCGTTGGCTTCTTCCCTTGACTTCTATTAGCCAGGCCTTCTCTGCCACGTGGGTGGCAGGAACTGCCACTGATACCCGGCCATCTCTTTGTAAGAACCTGGCTCAAACAAGGGTTAAAATGAACGGCGTTATGAAACGGTTGGTCTTTTAAAGACTTTATATATATATATATATATATATATATATATATATATATATATATATATATATACACACACACATATAACCGTATGTTCTTTCCGTATGAACCCTTGGGAGGAGTTTCTTCTAGTGTT
This sequence comes from Saccopteryx leptura, assembly GCF_036850995.1. Lineage (NCBI taxonomy): Eukaryota > Metazoa > Chordata > Mammalia > Chiroptera > Emballonuridae > Saccopteryx > Saccopteryx leptura. The sequence goes on along the minus strand of NC_089504.1, from coordinate 360,224,849 downwards.
CAGACGGGACCGCTTGTGCTTCCCCTGAGCAGGTGGCTCATTTTATCTTCAGGACACCAAGGAGCGTTGAGCCAAACATGTTTCCCTCTTTGGACTTGGCTAGGAAGCTCTGTGCCAAATCTGGGGCCCGCCTCTGGTGCTGGAAGCCTGGACGGAAGGGGTGCCTGACCTCAGCCCGACCTCGCCTTGTGTTCCGGGCTCCTATTTCCTCTTCGTTTAATGTTGTCTGTGTTGGGGTGGGGGTGGGGGGTGTAGCGTGGGGTCGGTCCGCATTCCCGGCTCTGCTCCTGATCCTCAGACACCGCACTAAGCCCCTCCCCTCTCTGAAATGGGACCTGCTGCGTTTGCTGTCCCTTCTCTGGGATTTGTGCCCACACTGCACCTTCTCCTCTAGAGCAGCCACTCCAGAAGGTAGGACGGCGGGGTGGCAGTTTGCCCTGTGTCGTTAAGAGTGATTTATTGCTCTGTTAGAGACACTGGGGCCGCCCTGCGAGCGGTTGCCTTGAATCCCTGCAGCGTGCTGGGCGGAGACTGGGAGAGATGACCGACAATCAGCTGCCGCGTGGAGCCGCCCTCCAGCCCGGGCCTGCTCTGTTTTAACGAGCCAGCTGGTGGCCAGGGAGCTTGTTGGGACACTCGGGTCCCCTCTTCCTGAGCCTCTCACCACCTCAGCCTAGGGGCTCAGAATGTCGGAATGAAGGGTGGCCGCCTGCATCCGGGTTGCCGGATCTTGTACCCACGTCTCCATCCCTCCAACCCTCCCCACCCCTCCCTCCTTCAGACCTCGGCCCATCTGCCTGGGGCCCCTAACCGAGTGCACTTCTGCAGGAATTTTTGTTTTTTAAAGAGGCTCAGCCTTCTTTCCCTTTTATATGTTGAACTTGGCCCCGCTGCAGGTACGTGTTCATGGGCCGGTGAAGCGGCTCTGCTCGCTGGGGGCTCCAGCGGCCCCCTGCTGGGAGACCCTCCTGGCACCAGCCCCTCGGGGTTTTATTCCCCTCCCGGACTTCTTCCTTCTGAATACACCCCTGATATGCTGGTGCCTCTCCTTACTTTCAGTTACTTCCTTTATAGAAGGTGTTAGGGACCCGTGGACTCCAGAAGGGAGGAGGACCTCCGAATTCACCGCTGGCGTCCAGTCCCCGCCCTACGCAGAGCCCGGCCTGACGCTGGCCCGGGCCGCGACTCCCCTCGGAGCTCATTCTGAGTCTTGGAGGCTAGCTGAGCAGGCAGAGGGAATTGTTCCGAAAGCCCTCTTCATTCACTTATTCATTCATTCATTCCTCCGAATTCAGGGAGCCTGTCTTGAATATCTGCAATGGGCGTCAGCGTGTCTGCAGGGTGCGGTGGGCCGCGCGCGTAGACACCAGCGCAGGCACTTGCCCTCCCCGTCCCGGGAACCGACACGCCCCTTGCTGAGCTGAGACGGGCACCTGCCACCTGCTATGCCCCCAAGACACCTCTGAGGACAAGGGCTGCCGGCTGTGGGATGCTTCCCATGAGCTACCAGCTCTGGAAAAAGCCAAGGAGACACGCGCCCTGCTCCGGGAGGCGCACAGACGCCGCTGGGCCTCCGAGGTGCTATCAGTGGCAGAGCGCACACATTCTCGGCTGATTAGCTAATCACTTTAGATGGGGCAAGGGCCATGCCAAAAATGTGAGTCACTCGGTGACAGGTAGGGACGGCAGTGAGCAGCTCTGTTGCCATGGGAATCTGCACATGTATTCATCTCCAAGCAGAAAAAAATCTCTTCCGCGGCTCTGGTATGCAGCAGAATCCCACACCGTTCCCCCTGAGGCTGCGGTGTGCGCCTTCTGCCCCTCTGCCGCCCCGTCCAGGGCCGCTCTCCCGGGAGTGGCTGTGCCCTGGCCCAGGGGACACGGTTTGGCCCCTCACTACCTCGTAGGTGCAGCCAACATCCAGGCATGCCCCTGATACTTCATGTGAAGTTTCAATGACCTAATTAGGAAGCAGGGGAAGCAGAAGACCCACTGTTTCCTTGAGCAGAGGCAGTAGGATGAGAGGACAAGAACCAGGCTTTAAATTGGGACAGATCTGGCTCAAGTTCCTTCTCTGTCACCTCTGAGTGCTGTGCTATTGAAAAAAAATTTTTTTTTTCTTCCTCTTTCATGTCCTCCAAGATAAATTGAGATAATCCCTACTTTACCAGACTAGGGGAAGGACGGAATTAAGCATGTCAGAGTGCTTGGCATGTCACTAAATAAGTGATCATTCCATTTCATCCTGTCTCCACACCCCCCCTCCCCAGCCATTGAGGTATTGAGATTGCGGGTCCTGAGATGTCAACCAGGTGGCCGACACACCCAGGGACAGGTGTGCAGGATTCCGAGCTCTGGGCTGTGATCCCGGCTTACCTTGCACTGGTGGGGGGATGTGTCACACAGAGGGGTCTGTGGTTGCAAACATCGGAAACTGATTCTGGCTGATGTAAGCAAAGCAGAACTTGCTGCCAAGATCCTGGAAGGTGGCAGAATGGGCAGGCGGCCGGGGAAACCTGGAAATAGTTAGAAACCGAGGTGCGGAGCTGAGGGAGACCGGGAGGTGGGAGGAACAGGCCCAGTCCTGGAGCACTAACGGTGTGCTCAGGCGTGCTTGGTTATGTGGGTGAACCCCCATCTCTGCAGGAGTCAGCAGGGAGCATCGGGAGGCAGCACGGGCCACACACCTGCGCCCCGTCAGAGAGGAAGGGGCGACTGGGCCCCCTTTGGATTAGTGGTGGGAAAGCTGGCACCTGCATTGATATCCTCCCGGAGCAAGTGCCCAGGTGGGGAGAGAGAATTCCCTAGAAGAGAAGTGGGTGCCTGTGGGATGGGTCTGGGACTCTGGGCAGCTGAAGCAACAGATGTCTGCTACAAATCTCACTGCAGGCTTCTTTTCTGTGTAGGAGAGACTTGAGCTAGGTGACCTCAAAGAACCCTTGGTTTCTAACAGGACTGCTCTAATAAGTAGGCACCTCTTCCACGGGGAGGGAATATGAGTTCACATTATTAGCCTTCGAAGTTTTTCTTTTATTTATTTATTATTTATTTATTATTTATTTTTCCGAAGCCAGAAACCGGGAGGCAGTCAGACTCCCTCATGCACCCGACTGGGATCCACCTGGCACGCCCACCAGGGGGCAATGCTCTGCCCATCTTGGGGCGTCGCTCTGCCGCAATAAGAGCCATTCCAGCGCCTGAGGCAGAGGCCACAGAGCCATCCTCAGCGCCTGGGCAAACTTTGTTCCAATGGAGCCTCGGCTGCGGGAGAGGAAGAGAGAGACAGAGAGGAAGGAGAGGGGGAGGGGTGGAGAAGCAGATGGGCACTTCTGCTGTGTGCCCTGGCCGGGAATCGAACCCGGGACTCCTGCACGCCAGGCCGACGCTCTACCACTGAGCCAACCGGCCAGGGCCTAGCCTTTGAAGTTTTTCATTCTCCCCCTGAAACCTCCCATTCCCCAATATGCATAATTACTAACCAATATTTTATAAAATCCACTTCAAGTTTAATAAAAGTTGTCTACAAAAAATTAGAGATGATAACAAATGTATCTACCACGCATATTTTTAAAACCAACTTTTACTGAGCTGTAATTTACCGTAAAATAAATCCACCCATGTGATGGGTGCAGGTCAATGACTTGGCAAATGTAACCATGTAACCAGCATGGTCATCAAAGAATAAGACACCTCTCCAGAAAGTTCTCTCCTACCCGTTTGCTTGCAGCCTCTCCTCTTCTCCCACTGTCCCCTTGGGTCACCTGATGTTTGCCCTATGGACAGATTAGTTTCGCCTATTGTAGGATTTCATAGAAACGGATGGTATAGTATTTTTTTTAATTTATTTAAATTTATTGTGTTTACATAGATTCGAGTGTCTCACCGAATACATCCCTCCCACCCCCGTGTTCCCCTCAACATCCTCCTTACCCCCCTCCCCCCTTCCCTCCACGATTTGCTTTTCTGCTCTCTATCACGCTGTGTTGTGTGTATATAATTTCCCCAATCTCTTTCCCTTCTCTGGTCCCATCCTCTCATCCCCTTTCCCTCTGTCTCCTTTCCCTCTCTGGTCCCTGTGATCCTGCCTCCACCTCTACTCTGTCCCTCAGTTCACACTGTTCATTGGATGGTGTCTCTCATACCCTTTCCCTCTGTCTGCTTTCCCTCTCTGGTCCCTGTGATCCCGCCTCCACCTCTACTCTGTCCCTCAGTTCACATTGTTCATTGGATGGTGTAGTGTTGATGACTCGTTCCATTCCTTTTTGTTGCTAAGTAGAATCCCATTAGTGGACTCTACTCCGATTTGCTTCTCCGTCTGTCCACTGATGGACACTTGGGTTGTTTCCACTTTTTAGCTCTTATCAATAATTCTGCTGTGAACACTGGTATGCAAGTGTTTCAGACACGCTTTCCTTCCTGTTGCATAAACACCTAGGAGTGAGATCGCTAGTCAGAGGGCACGCCCACGCCAAACTTTATCAGAGGGGGCAGGACTGTTTTCTGGAGTGTCTGCTCCTCTGTGCCCGGCACTCACAGTAGAGGGTGAGCTTCCGGTTGGTTAGCTTTTTGCCAACATTTTTTTTTTTTTTTTGTAGCCAGTCTAGTGAGTATGACGTTTCTGACTGTGCTTCTCACTTGCATTTTCCTGAGGATTAATGATGTTGAGCATTTTTCCATCTGCTATCACCATCTCTGGATTTGACAAGTATGAACTCTTGCCAAATGTCAATCAGAAGTAACGCAGTACTTGGCATTGAAAATCCTGGTGTTTTCCTTTCATTCTATTCCCGTTTTCCTCCTCTCCCTGCAGGTAACCACTGTTCTGTGGTTGGTGTATCTTTTCTGCAAGCATGTTTAAAATTTGTATGAGCATGCATGACTCCAAAATAGTCCTCACTGATGCTACTTGTGTGTTTTAAACTCACACGAAACATGTAATACTGCATTTATCTTTTTGCAGTTTACTTTTTTTCAGACCTTATGTTTTGAGGTTTATCTACATTAGTACTTACAGAAGTAGTTTTACCTGCTGTATAGTTTTCTAGCACGTGCATATTTCACAGTTTCTCTCTATTGGTGGGCATTATAGGTTATTATAAGCAATCTGCAAGGGTTATCCTTGCATAGTAGCTCAGAGTACACCTGTATGAGTGTCCCTCTGCTGCCGGATACCTAGAAGGAGAATTTCTAGATCTGAGTGTGCAACTCAACATTTTGCTAAAATAGTGCCACAATATTTCTCAAAGAGGTTTCGCAAATATGTCTACACTGCCACCCACAGAATGTTGGCATTTCCATTCCCCTTGCCGACATGTCAGACTTGTTTTTGCCATCTGAGGGTGTGAGGTGTTGCACCTTGGGCTTCACTCTCTTGGCACTCCCTTCATTGCTGGTTGAGGTTGAGTGTGTTTTCATGTGTGCGTTTGTGGTTCGGGTCTCCTCTCCCGTGTTTCCCCCGTTCGAACTTGGCTCAGTCTTCTCCTGGGTTGTGTTTGAATCATTGCTTTGTCCTCTCATTTCTTTTTTAACTGTGTATTTTGTCATACAGGAGTTTTTCATTGTAATCTAGTCAAATCTATTCATCTATTACTTTATGGATTGTAATTTTCACGTCTTATTTAAGAAAACTTATCTTATACTGAGGTCATAGCCTAAACCACTTTCTAAATATTTTAAAGTTCTGTGTTTGACATTTAGATTTGTGTTCCTCAAGTCACTTTCTTCTCTTGTTTGCTGTAAGTTAGGGACCCAGTTCTACTTTTTTCTAAGTCACCCATTATCCCATTACTACTTTTTTTTTTTAATCCACACTTCACCGATGTGACAGTCACCTTTGCCATATTTTCAGACATGTGTGGTTTCTTTGTAGGCTCCTCTGATTCATTGGTCTCTTTGTCCCTTCCGCTCACCATTTTAATAATCACAACTTTATAAGAAGTCTTATTCTCTGATAAAAAGAAAAAAGTCCTCGTTCTTCAAACTTGTCTTGGATATTCTTGGCTGTTCACTAGTTCGTGTAAGTTCTAGATGGCTCTGTGAACAACTCTGTGAGGCTTCTGTTGCAACGGCATTGCGTTTTGAGATTAATATGGAGAGAAAAGTTTTCTCAGCAGCATTGAGACTACATCTGGAAACAAATTGTATCCGCCCGTTTATTTAACGTACCTCAGCACAGTTCCGTTCTTTTCTTTATACAAGTCTTGTACTCTGCAGTTATATTTACTCACCATTAATTGATTGTTTTGTTGCTCTTGTGAGTGGCACCTTTAAATTCTTTTTTTTAAAATCTGATGTTTATTTTTTTATCACAGTAACAAGATTTTAAAAAGTAGTGCACTTCCTGGCCTCACTCTACCCCCAAATCTGTCTTTTAACTCTAGGGCTTTAACTTCATTTTTCTGAATAATGTATTTATACTGTTACTTCCTACCCCATGCCCCAGTATCACCCATTGTCAACTGAACTCCTTATTGCAGAAAATTAGGAGATTAAACCTGGCTTTTCTATCATTACTCTATTCACCCACCTACGTGCATACCACCTTCCTCACCTCCCAAAATAGCGACACCGTGAGGTTTGGTTATGTTAGAGTCTGGTGCTCACATTGTATGCCTGCGTCAATTAATCATTGCTTAAGATGATTCTTACTGATTTCTGATTCTCTGATGGGACTCCCCCCCCCCCCCCGGTTCATTAAAGAAATAGAAATGAACTCGTGTATCAATTCTTCCCCCAGACTCTTCGGCAGGCCTCTAATATTCCCTTGAATACTGTCAATACCTGACATAATCTATCAAGGCAATTTTTTCCTCCCCACTGGCCATAAAAGAATCTAATTCTTGGCTCTGTTTGGTCTGTTTCTCTTCAGGTTGATGGTCAGCTGTCACCTTGGGATCTTCCTTCACCATCATCCCACCCCTTTCTTTTGCTTCTCTTCTTCTGCTTTTGGCCACTTCTTGGATCTCCTGTTTTCCTCTTTCCTGGCTTCCCCCCTTGTTTTGTTGGAGCACATGCTTCAGTAACTTACTGGAAAGGAAATGGGTCTTATCTGAAACCCGCACTGTGTCATCATTTGCCAACTTGCCCCATGTTCATGAAGACTTCTCACCCTGTCTTCCAGGTGCCCCTGAGTCCTGGAGCTCTGAACTTGTTTTCCTCTGAGTTTTGGTCTGCCACTTCCTGTCACGTGGGGTCGTCAGAAGCACTGGGGGGTCAAGGGTAGGGAGTGATCTAAGGAGCAGTCCCGGCCTCCGTTTTCCATTTCCACCTTGTAGATAGATACCTGTGCCTCTGAGTCTTCCTGGGCCTGTCTGAAGTTTGGCATTATAAATCGGCTTGTTTCTTGTTATCTCCCTGTGAAGTCATAAAGATTTCTGTTTTCCCCTCTGTGTTAAGTCATTGCCATTTATCTATTTTTTTTTCCAGCAGTCTAAAATTCTGTGGATATGTCTCATTTATTGTCAATTCTTATTTCATTTTTTTCCTCTTTATGGCTTTACACCTATTTTTCTTTTCCCCTAGTCGTTTCTAATGGAATTTCAAGAAAGCAGGGAGATACACAACCAGTTTTTAGTCATCCATTTTAAACATAAATATTATGTTATGATGGTTGGTCATATTCAAGTGTGAATGCTGCTCATTTCTAGAAATAGATCTTGAACTGTCTTATCAGTTCCAAATGTTTATAGAATTTCTTGGATATTTTGGGGAGGCAGTTATATTATACGAAGATGTCAGCAGTTTTTTTCTTTGCAGTCCTTATTTTTTAAATCTCTTTTTATGCCCTTAACTGTGTTGTGGGCTCTTCAGTGCCGTGTTGAAAAGAGGCGGTAGTGGTAGTGGTGTGCAGCCTTGTCTAACCTCTGACCTTAAAGGAAAAGCTTCCAGTGTTTTCCATTCAGTGTGATGTTTATTCTAATTTATCAGACTAAGAAAATTTTATTTTAGTTCTAGTTTGTGAGTTTCCATCACAGGGAGGTGCTAAGTTTTGTCAGATTTTTTTTTCTATATCTAGATTATCTTATTTAAAAAAATAATAATCTTTTAATGTGGTGAGTTTAACTAGTGAGTTTTCAGGTGGTTTAATATCCTTATGTTCCCAAGATTTGCAAATTTGTATTTAGGATTTTTACACCAATGCTATCTGAATCTAGGCTTCAAAATTTTCTATATATATATATATATATACACACACACACACACACACACACACACACACACACATATATATAAAGGTAAGTATCAAGGTATTTTAAAAGGAAATGAGTGTCTTTCTGTTTCTGGAAGAGATTATAGGTATTATCCTTTCCTTCAAAGTCTGAAAAAAACTTGTCAGTGAAACCATATAGACCCATTCTAGTTTGTTTGTTTTCTTTGTTTTTTTTGTTTTTTGTATTTTTCTGAAGCTGGAAACGGGGAGAGACAGTCAGACAGACTCCCACATGCGCCCGACCGGAATCCACCCGGCACGCCCACCAGGGGCAACGCTCTGCCCACCAGGGGGCGATGCTCTGCCCCTCCGGGGCGTCGCTCTGCCTCGACCAGAGCCAATCTAGCACCTGGGGCAGAGGCCAAGGAGCCATCCCCTGCGCCCGGGCCATCTTTGCTCCAATGGAGCCTTGGCTGCGGGAGGGGAAGAGAGAGACATAGAGGAAGGAGGGGGTGGGGGTGGAGAAGCAAATGGGCACTTCTCCTATGTGCCCTGGCTGGGAATCGAACCCGGGTCCCCCGCATGCCAGGCCGACGCTCTACCGCTGAGCCAACCGGCCAGGGCCCATTCTAGTTTTTTAAGGTAGGTTTTAGACTGCTGGATCAATTCATTTGAAGGTTACAGATCTATTCAGGGTGGTTTTTTTTTTCTTCTCAAGTCAATTTGGAATTTTCTTTTTCTCTGGAAAACGACCAGGGATGGGAGATGGGGAAACAACCAGGTGGTCCCAAGACCCGTGGGACCAGAGCACCTTCGGCTGATTCGCGCCAACTGCTGGAAGGTCGGAGGGAGGAGGACTGAGGAAGCGGTTCCCAGGGTTCTGTATTATTCAGAAGGAGAAGAGAGCTATTGATTAACTGGATGCCTGAGGTCAAGCGACCCTGTTAAAAATGTTGGTACAACCACTTCAGTGGCAGAAATAGACCCTATACCTGCCAAGTTAGTGAGGGTGGGAGCAAGAATAAAGAAAGGGCAATCAGTCCATTCGAGAGGGAGACAGGAGAGAAAAGCCTGAGAGAAAGCATGACCTAATGATGCCCTTCAGGCATTGCCCTGGCCAGAGACACATTCCTGGATGGACACCGCCCCCCTTCTTCCCCTCAGCACCTGGTGGGTCATTTATCTGCTCATTCTCAGAGCCCAATATATCGTAGAAGCCCAGTCAATATCTGAATGAGCCTGGCAAGCAAATAAATACACGAGCAGATGGGCAAATACATCCTGAAACGTTGCTCTCCCGGGTTCAGTGCTCATCTGACTGCCTGGTGGATCTGTGCCTGAGAGAAGGAGCAAGTCCCTGCCGCCCTGGGTTCACCTGAGAAAACAGAAGTCACTGGGAGCTGAACCCGCCGCTAAATTCCTCAGCTGCCTGTGGAGCTGTTAGCCCCGAGGTTCACCCCGGTAGGGGCGAAATACCTTGATGCTGCAAGTGTTTCTCTAACGCGAAGTCTTGCACAATTCCCCTCGGGCACTTGTTAGCAAGGAGGCTCTGGTGCGGAGGTCTGGGGAGGGGATGCACCGGCTCTCACGGGATCAGGGCTGCTGCTGGGTGGTCAGTGCCTTCTGGAGCCAGGCTTCGGGCTGTCCCCTGCACCGGGCCTCTCCCCAGGTGCTCGGAACAACCCCAGGGGCCCTGTCCTTGGAGAACAGGCTCACCAGGGAGCTCTCTGCCTTCCAGGGTTACTGTCAATGAACTGGAAAGTTCCAAGCCCGTGCTGGCCGGGGAGGGGTGCCCCTCGGCCTCAGACTCGCATGACAGGAACAGGCCTGTCCCAGGATTGCCCAGGGCCCCCTGGGCTGGGATGAGTTCGCAGAACCAGCGGCTCAGGGATCCCACTCTTGCTCGTTTTCCTGTTTCTCAGGCCGAGCCACACAGCCTGTTCCGACACGTGGCCGACGGGAAAGCCCTTATGTTTGTGATTCACCTGCCACTTGTCACTGGGCTCTGACTGCGGCACACTTTATCTTTCCAATCAGAATCTCATTTCCCGGCCTCGTTCCTGCAAACCTGTGCCTTGTGTCCCTCTGGTCCCCGGGCAGGGAGGTCCTCTCCTGTCCCTGAGGCGCTGCCGGTCCTGCGTAAAGACCGGGGCGGCCTCGCTCCACACACTCACAGGCACGGCACAGGCTGGAGAGTGACGCCATCCTGACACCCTCTTTCTTCTTCATGCTCAGCCCCCACGTTTAGAGCAATGGTACAGGTCCAGTGGGCAATGCCCCACAGCGCAGAGAAGCCACAAAGGCCTCAGCCCTGGGGCTGGACAGACCACGGGCGCCATCCTGTCCCCAAACCTCTTTCCCCCGGCTCCTCCATTACCTCTTGGAAACAGTGCTTGGCACGCGGTTCATTCTGTTCTTTTCCTGACGTTCATATCGACTCCTGTGGTGGGGAGGCTTGTGCACAGAGGAGCCGTCCATCAGTCAGGGAGGAGCCCGGTTTCTCTGGGCACGATCAGGCTCCGGGGCTTTACAGGACGTGTATTTTGAGCCAGGAGAATCTCTTCCACACAGGACAGGTTCACCTTGAATGCCTCAGGGCTGTCCCCGGACCTGAGGCAGGGGGAGCCTGCACACCCCCCGGACCTCGGTAGCCTTTCTCCTCTCACTTTTCCGAGGGTGGGTGTGTGTAAGTTCAGCCTCACACACACCTGCCTGCCCTCCACCCTCTTTCTGTTCTTGTTTTTGGCCCCACACTAGCTTCGCTCTATAAAAAGACGTTACTGAGCACAGACAATGGGTGAGTCGTATTATCCCGTAACAACCCCCTGGGGAAGGAGTTCTCAGATGTGAGATATCACCTGGCCAAAGCCAGGACTTGAACCTGGGTCTGTTTGCCTCATAAACCCAAGCTCTCAACCACCGCACTGCCTTTGTCTGCTTCGAGTTCTTCGTGCCTTTCTGCCCTGCTAGCTTCCTGCCCGGGAACACCCCCGTGAGTGGCTTTTGGGTGGGACCCTCTGGGGCAGGGGTCCCCAAACTACGGCTCGCGGGCCACATGCGGCCCCCTGAGGCCATTTATCCGGCTCCCGCCGCACTTCTGGAAGGGGCACCTCTTTCATTGGTGGTCAGTGAGAGGAGCATAGTTCCCATTGAAATATTGGTTAGTTTGTTGATTTAAATTTACTTGTTCTTTATTTTAAATATTGTATTTGTTCCCGTTTTGTTGTTTTACTTTAAAATGAGATATGTGCAGTGTGCATAGGAATTTGTTCATAGTTTTTTTTATAGTCCGGCCCTCCAACCGTCTGAGAGACAGCGAACTGGCCCCCTGTGTAAAAAGTTTGGGGACCCCTGCTCTGGGGTCCGACTAGATAGAGTGTTTTGTGGTATTGGGTAAAGACGGGAGGTGGGCATCTGGAATGTAGTCCCCTGCTTAGAGAAATGGAAGGTTTCCTACTTCCGTATGCTCTGCGCCCACCCCCATGCCCACCCCAACTTTCTAGACAGGACATGCCCATGACAGAGCCCCTGCTCTCTCCCTAGCTGGCTTTTGATTTGCGAACTGGGCTGGAGGGATGGGCTCTTGGCTGGAATTTTCTCTCCCCAAGTCCAGGCCAGGAGCCTGGCCAGCTGAGCGGAGCCCCGTGGAAGCAGAAACCAGGAATGGAAGGAGACGAGGAGCTGGCCGGGCTGGTGGCCGCGGAGGCTGGTGGAAAGTGAGAACCAGGGGAGGAAGGTGCTGGAACACAGTTCAGGATGTGGGCTGGAGAGTGGGGTGCACAGGACGCAGGAGCCCCGGCCGTCCAGCCGGCCGCCCGACGCACGGGTCAGACGGGGCAGGTTTGGACAGCACAGCGTTTCCCAAGAGGACGTGGGAAGGTGGGTTGAGATGGCCTGTGGGCAAAGCCTTCAGCACCATGGACTCCTGAAAGGAGAAGGGTTTTCGGTTTGCCATTCTCTCTGCTTCCGGTTCTATTGGTGGCACCGGGGGGGGGGGGGGGGGGTTGGTGGTAGCAGACCTCAGGGGTCCCCGTGGCGATATCCTGCCAGGATTGAAAACTGTTGCTTGGTTTCCATTGTGGTCATTGTGTGCTCGTTGTATATTTCTGGCAAACGTTACACAAGTTTCCCATTCAGAGAATACGATAACATTTTCTGAGAAATAAAGGGTTGTGTATATATTTTTTTAAAGTAAAAGAGTGAGTCAATAAAAAATATTAAGTAAACAAGTGAAAAAGTAGTATGCTACTTTTTGCATAGCTTTTAGCGTATGTTGAAGTATCCTGCACATGCTAAAAAGCGATGATGTGGTCAGTGGAAGACCCCCCCCAGGAGCGGCTGGGTGTAGGTAGAGGTGAAAGGTCAAACTGACTAATGGTGGTAGGATCTCGGGCAAGTCATTTTGCACCTCTAAGCCGTAGTTGACTCTCCTGTAAACTGTGAATACTGTTCAATGAGCATCAGAATTAATAGTCACTTGATACTCGATGTAGGTCACGTGCTTATAGCCCAATGCCTGACGCAGAGGGATAGCACGCGGTGGTTATTAGCACACGAAGTGTTCATGACCCGGAACTGTTGCACGTAAAGCCTGGTGTTCTCCTGGGGGAAGTGCCCACAGTGAGCACAGGCCAGTCACGGACTTGCACGTCCTGTCAGTGCATGAGCTCTGTCAGCACAGATGTTCGGGAGGCTTGTCATTTGTCTGGGACTTGACGGCAGCAGTCCGCTACCAGGCGGGCCCCACTGCGGGGGAGGCACCCTGTGATGAACATTCGGTGGCCCGTGTGCGGAAACCGTGAACCCAGCCGGCGAGGGTGCACCCCCCCCCCCTTACAAACAAAGCCTGATCAGCCATGTTGGCCCTTGGCTGGCGTCCGGGAGCTTGGATTTAGGGAAGTTTCCCATCATTCCCTAACTGACAAGGTTAAACTGTTTCTACCAACAGGTGGGTTTATTGTGCTTTCCTTCCGGGATCTGCAGTTTGGGTACGTGGTAGGCCCAGGGTGCCACCAGGACCCGCCTGCTGTGACGACAGCCCTGGGTACTGAGTCCCCGGGCTTCTCCGGAGGGCAGCGCCTCCCAGCACTGACCCAGTGCCTTGCGGGAGGATGTAAGCTGCCTACACTGGGCAGGGGGTGGGATTGCTCAGAGCTCGCACCTGCTCTCCTCGGCACCTCACCTGGGTTTCTTTTCCCTGGATTGCTGTTGCTTTGATTCCTTTTTCTATAATAAATGTGGGCCTTGAGCAGGACTGCGTGCTGAGTACTGGCTCATCAAACCCAGGGGTGGTCCTGGGAGCCTTGAGTCACCAGTCCCTGCCTTCAGGTCAGAGAGGACCCGGGGCTTCATTGACCCTTTGAGCAAAAGGTCTCCTGGTGTCTGACTTGGGGTAGGGATGTGCAGGCTCATGCTACCTCTGGGAAGAGCAATGGGGCGTGCCCTCCGCCCCCCAGGAGAGCGGGCTCGGTCTCTCCGAACTTGTCCTGAACCAGCTGAGCAGGGCGGGGGGCCTGGCCGGTGTCTGTGTGCATCTTCCGTCCCAGCTGCGGCTCCCGCTGCATCCCTAAGGGCGGAGCCTAACCTCGGACTAGTTCTGCCCTCAGTGACCGAGGCGAAGACTGCTGTGGCTTTGGCATCACTAGTGTCCTGGACGCCACACTCTGGCTCTTTACACAATGTGATGCGACCACACCTCAGGGGTCGATGTCAGGACTGAAGAATGCTGGTATCAACTTCCCTCTAAGCAGAGGTCCCCAAACTTTTTACACAGGGAGCCAGTTCGCTGTCCCTCAGACCATTGGAGGGCCGCCACATACATTGCTCCTCTCACTGACCACCAATGAAAGAGGTGCCCCTTCCGGGAGTGCGGCGGGGGGCCAGATAAATGGCCTCAGGGGGCCACATGCGGCCCGCGGGCCGTAGTTTGGGGATGCCTGCTAAGGGGTCCAGTTCAGCTACGAAAGGGCGGAATCGTGTCTGCTAATCAGGTTCCTTCTTCAGGCTTCAGGGGGATGACTTCTTACCTCTGATCACAGCCACCCGAGCCAAGGTAGACCCGGTCACACGGAGTGTCTGTCTGTGCTCTCAAAGAACCGTCATGGGCTGAGGGTCATGGGCTGAGGGTCATGGGCAGCAGCCCTGGCTGGAGACTGGGAGGGCAGTGGTCTGGTTTTTCTATGTGGGTTTCCAGGAGGTATGCGGCCAGTGGCCCTGCTGGCTGTTTTGTTTTTTTTTGTTTTTGTTTTTTGTTTTTTGTTTTTTGTTTTTTTTTTCATTTTTCTGAAGCTGGAAACAGGGAGAGACAGTCAGACAGACTCCCGCATGCGCCCGACCGGGATCCACCTGGCACGCCCACCAGGGGCGACGCTCTGCCCACCAGGGGGCGATGCTCTGCCCATCCTGGGCATTGCCATGTTGCGACCAGAGCCACTCTAGCGCCTGGGGCAGAGGCCACAGAGCCATCCCCAGCGCCCGGGCCATCTTTGCTCCAATGGAGCCTTGGCTGCGGGAGGGGAAGAGAGAGACAGAGAGGAAAGCGCGGCGGAGGGGTGGAGAAGGAAATGGCCGCTTCTCCTGTGTGCCCTGGCCGGGAATCGAACCCGGGTCCTCCGCACGCTAGGCCGACGCTCTACCGCTGAGCCAACCGGCCAGGGCGCCTGCTGGCTGTTTTGTCTGATGCTCGCAGCCGGCAGAGGGGAGAAGGGGTGGGACCTCAGGAAACTCAGAGAGCTGGGGGCAGGACGGGGTGAAGGGAGTCAGGATGAGATGGGCGGCTGGGCACACTTGGCTGACAGGGGCTGGAGGCTTGGAACCACCTAGATCCCGACAGGTTTCATAAAGGATGTCATGCCCGGTGGCGTGGGAAGAAGAGGCTGTCACTCACCAGCATGGTAAGCAAGGGCAGGCCAATTTCAAATGCTTTCTGTGCATTAACTCATTTAATCCTTGCAAGAGGTATTGTTATTGCTTCCATTTTCATGGGGTTCCCCAGGGTGCACAGAGAGCTCACGTTACTTGCCCACGCGAGATCTTTACGAATCCAGGCCGCCGGGCCCCCTAGTCCTACGTCTTAACCCCCGCACTGTAAGACTTGATGACCTAGAAACGGTCCCTCCCGACTCCAACCTTCACTGGTCCCCGAGGAGCCCGTCAAAGCACATCACGCCAACTTGCCAAATGACAGTGACATCACAGGCTTTATGTACTAGGTATATGGTCTTTCCTAAAATAAATATAACTATTTAAAAATGAGCCTCTTAGACCAGCAGTTTTCAACCTTTTTTTTTTTTCTCATGGCACACATAAACTAATTACTAGGGAAACAGAGGGACACTCCTTAGTAACTACTTTATGTGTGCCATGAGATCAAAACAGTTGTATTTAGGACACTTGAAACCATGTCAACACAATAAATTAAAAACAAAATTTTTAAAATTAAAAAATATATATATCCTTGATTCATTAAAAAAAAAAAAAAAAAGGTTGTATTTAGTGAGGGACACGAACCACTCGTGCCTTAGGAATTAGTTTATCTGCGCCGTGAGGGAAAACAGGTTTGACAGTCAGTGTGTTGGACCTTTCACGTCATCTTGTATGTCACCTAAGGGGTCATCTTGGGGCTGCAAGTGTCACGGGGACGCCTGCGCTTTGGGAGAACTCGGCGCGCGGCACTGCTGCACGACCTGGCCCCGCAGACCCCAGCGGAAGCTTAGCTGTCCCGTTCCGCCCACGTTCTGCAAGAGCCCTGACATAGCGCTTCCACTCGGCCGGTGGGCGGGCGGAGGCCCGGGGGTGTGGTCAGGGCTGAGGGGAGGGGCTTGCTCCCAGCTGCTTGAGTCCTCAAGGGGTGGTGGGGGTGGCAGCACCAGCGGCCTCCCAGCTCAGATCCAAGTCTACCCTGATACCCTTGTGGGCGTGGCCAGGCTGTGCTCCCGGTGGGGGTGGGGGTGGGGGGGGACATCTGCTGTGCCCCCTGTGGGGAGCACCCGCCTGGGCAGGTCCCCGTTCTCTCCAGCTGGTGGCCCTTCCTCCTCCTTCTCTCAGGTGCCTCTGGCCTGGACCACCCCTGAGAGGCAGGCGCCCTCTCTACATCGCCACTAACCAGAGTCAGTTGGGTTGTAAGAGGCAGTCTCAGCTGGCCTTGGCTTCCTGTCATCCTCCCCCCTGGCTGTCCCTCCCGGGTCCCCGCCGCCTCCCTCCTGCTCCCAGCACAGAAGGTTCCTCCCACACTCCTGGGCTCCGCAGGGCTCCTGGTCACTGGAAAGTTAGGGAGCATGTGAGGAGTATTCTCATTCTTTTCATCTTACTCCCAGTTCAGGTAGCATTTTATATAACCCCAAGCAGACCGGCCCGACTCCGCCCCTCAACTGTCCCTGAACGGCCCTCCGGCCGAGCCTGACCCTCTGCTCCATGGAATATCGTGTACTCCGAGCCCGTTTTCCCCACACTCTTGTCAATCTCTTCTCTCTGTACTTTGCAGCCTGCCTGCTTGGTCCTGTGGTTCTGTGGAGTACTGGCCAGGACTGTGCGTGGCCTTGGTGTTGGAAATGTTTCCTGAGGTGGCCCCCACTGACCCTTAAAAGAGGAGAGGGGAGGCCCTGGCCGGTTGGCTCAGCAGTAGAGCGTCGGCCTGGCATGTGGGGGACCCGGGTTCGATTCCCGGCCAGGTCTCATAGGAGAAGCACCCATCTGCTTCTCCACCCCCCCCCCTTCCTCTCTGTCTCTCTCTTCCCCTCCCGCAGCCGAGGCTCCACTGGAGCAAAGATGGCCCGGGCGCTGGGGATGGCTCCTTGGCCTCTGCCCCAGACGCTAGAGTGGCTCTGGTCACGGCAGAGCGACGCCCCGGAGGGGCAGAGCATCGCCCCCTGGTGGGCAGAGCGTCGCCCCTGGTGGGCGTGCCGGGTGGATCCCGGTCGGGCGCATGCGGGAGTCTGTCTGACTGCCTCTCCCCATTTCCAGCTTCAGAAAAATACAAAAAAAAAAAAAAAAAGA
This sequence comes from Saccopteryx leptura, assembly GCF_036850995.1. NCBI lineage: Eukaryota > Metazoa > Chordata > Mammalia > Chiroptera > Emballonuridae > Saccopteryx > Saccopteryx leptura. The sequence goes on along the minus strand of NC_089504.1, from coordinate 360,207,706 downwards.
GGAGGGGGGAAGAGGCTGGAGAGAGAGGCTGACACGCCACAATCGCAGGGAGTTTAGGAACTTCAGGACACAGCAGAGTTTGGGGTGGGAGCCAGAGGCCGGACCTCCGCCTGCGGAAAGGGACCGGGGCTTGATGCGGGCAGCCTCCAGGAACGCCGGCGGCTGGTGGCCCAGTGGCTGCGCGTGCTTGCTGGCGCTGGGTATTCCAAAGCAGTCAACAACTGAGTGGGCCTGCTTATCTTTGGAAGAATATTCCCTTCAAGTGATAAGGACCCAGCCCTCCAGGGGTGACCTGGCCTGTCACGGAGAGCAGCTTGCTTCTTAAGATAGTGTAGGTCATGTGCAGGCCAGCATCCACTTCGCCTGACGATTGGAGGTGACGGTCCGACTTGGTCAGATTTGGAGCAGCTGGTAATGTCTCTCAAAGATGTGTTCACATCCTAATCCCCCAAGTTTGGGAATATAATCTTCTTTGGAAAAAAAAAGGGGGGCCTTTGGAGATTGAATTAAATTAAGGATTTTGAGGTCAGATTAGCCTGGATTATCCATCTGGGTCCTGAATACAATCCCAAGTGTCCTCATAAAAGGGAGGCAGAGAGATTATACTCCACACAGGAGAGGGGGAGGGTGTATGGTCAGGGAGGCAGAGAGAGATTATACTCCACACAGGAGAGGGGGAGGGTGTATGGTCAGGGAGGTAGATAGAGATTATACTCCACACAGGAGAGGGGGAGGGTGTATGGTCAGGGAGGTAGATAGAGATTATACTCCACACAGGAGAGGGGGAGGGTGTATGGTCAGGGAGGTAGATAGAGATTATACTCCACACAGGAGAGGGGGAGGGTGTATGGTCAGGGAGGCAGAGAGAGATTATACTCCACACAGGAGAGGGGGAGGGTGTATGGTCAGGGAGGCAGAGAGAGATTATACTCCACACAGGAGAGGGGGAGGGTGTATGGTCAGGGAGGTAGATAGAGATTATACTCCACACAGGAGAGGGGGAGGGTGTATGGTCAGGGAGGTAGATAGAGATTATACTCCACACAGGAGAGGGGGAGGGTGTATGGTCAGGGAGGTAGAGAGAGATTATACTCCACACAGGAGAGGAGGAGGGTGTATGGTCAGGGAGGCAGAGATTGGAGGGATGGGGCTACAAGCTAAGGGAAGGTGGCAGCCACCAGGAGCTGGACGAGACAAGGACCACGTCCCCCCCCCCCCCCAGCCTCTGGAGGGAATGTGGCCTGCCAACACCTTGATTCCAGTTCAGTGACACAGATCTTGATTTCTGACCTCCAGAACTGTGAGACAAGATATTTCTGTTTGTTTTCTTAATGCCACCAGGTTTGTGGTCACTTTTTACAGTGGCCAGAGGAAACTAACACAGGGGGCCCGTGGAAAGGCAGTTCTCGCTGGGAGAGGCGCTTACCTGCAAGAGCAGGCTGAAGAGCGGGGCCGAGTCTCCAGGCTGCTTCGTGTCCTTTCGGCTTTGTTGCCGAGGTGTGTGTTGTACCCTGGCCTTTAGAAAGGGAGGTGCGGACTCTTGCCAACGCATGTGCGCGAAATCCTGCTCAAATGTGCTTTGAACAGAAAGGGAATTAATGGGTAGGTTGGTGTAACTGCTGCATTTCCAGGATGTCAGCTTCCACCACGGCTCGATGGAGAGGTCTTTGCGGGCTCAGCACGGTGTGGTGTCTTCCCTGCCTCCTCCTCTCTCTCCCCCACCAGACCCCTTTTCTTCTGCGTTGACTCCATTCTTGGGGAGGTTTTCCTGTGAGGTGTCAGCAGCTTCAGACTTGCAGCCGATCATAATACTACTTCCTTTCCCCAATAATTCCGACCAGAGTTCCAGGACTGAGCCTCAGGTGACTGATTTGGTTCATCTGCGTATCCCTGAGCTAGTTAGTCACCACCAGGACCAGGGGAGTGGAATTACTCACTGGAGAGGTGTGGGGAGGAGTGAGGGGAGGGGCTTCCCCGAAGGAAAACCATGGCGCTCTCTCACCGGAAGCAGCTTTCTGCCACAGGCCTCTCCCAGCTCCCCCGGAGCTGCCGGCATCCCTTAGCTTGCGGCCACATCACTCCCGTCTCCGCCTTCTATTCCGTGTGTCCTAAAACCTCCCTCCGCCTCCCCCTGGTTGGGGCACCTGGGATGGCATTTAGGGCTTGGCTGGATAATGCAGGATAACAGTTTCATCTCAGAATCCTTAATTGTATCTGCAAAGACACCGCTCCTCCTTCCCCCTCAAATCCCCAGGTTAGATCATATCTGCTGCCAGCCTGGTGGTTCCTGAGGCTGGTCCAACACCTTGGGAGCCTAGGGTGGTTTCCAGGCCACCATGCCGCCCGTCATGTGCCTGGAAACACCAGACCCTCCTGGCACGCGGCTTTACTGTGTCCCCAGGATCCCAAGCAGGCAGCCCCACCCAGGACGGGAGAGGGGGAAGCCGGCCCGGGATGCGAGGGAGAGAAGTGGCCGCCACCACTAGGCGCTTGCGTTGGAAATCTCCGCTGTCAGGGCACCTGGGAACTTCAGCGGGCGTTTGCACGACAGATGCCGGATCTGGTGAAAGCCACGTTCCTTCGGGAGATGGAAACGGGAAGTGGGACGAGCACCGCTGCTCCGGCCACGGGGCTTTCTGGGGCAGTGCTCTTTGGAGGGCGGTGAGTCCCTGGGGGACAGAGCAGCAAAGGGACTGCTGTGCTGGTGCACCTCCTGTGACCCTTGTGTGCCCCGTGGAAGTGGGAGCCCTGGCCCTGCTGGCCTAAGGGGCACTGGGCCGGGCAGGGGGCCAGCCGCCGGTGCTGGGCTCGGTGCTGGTCGGGAAGCTGTCACGCTGAGCAGGTTAACGGAGAGCCGATGCACTCGGGGTTCCTGAGCCGGACGTGTCACTCTCCCCTCCGTTAACGTCACTGTGAAGGGTGAGTCCTCGGGCTTGTCCCCCTGACAGAGCCTCGGTGCCACCTGGGCTCAGGGCCAGTGTTGCCACTTACTATCTGTGAATGCACTCACACACACACACCAGCGAAGCACTCACACACACACACACCAGCGAATGACCCAGACCTCAGTTTCCTCCCCTGTCACGGGTCTAATGGCAGACCCTGCCCGCAGAAGGGTGGAGAAGATGGAAGGAGCGAAGGTCACACAGGTGTTTACAATTCAAGGTTCCCTGCCCCCAACACCGGTGTGGATATTTAAATGAGATGACACACATAAGTGTTCAGAGCAAGGCCTTCCCATTTTCCCTGGGGATCCAAGCTCCCTGTGGGCGGGCAGGGCCGTCTGTCCTTCCGGCTGCTGCGCTGTGTGGATCCAGAAGAGGTGTCCAGCACATAGGAGATGGGCAACGAGCACTTGTTGGATGGACCAGCGGAAAAAATGCCATGTGCTCTGCGGGTGACATCTTGACGCAGGTGGTCCCAAGCCCCAAAGCACCTCAGACGTCAGGTCAGGACTTGGTGAGAGCCGTTGCTTCCGTGCTTTGGGACAGAGATGTGGCTTTGGAGAAAACGCCAGGTCATTGCAGCAGAAGTTCAAAATTGCCTCGCTGTGCCCAGTGGCGATGGCAGGATCGCTGGGGTTCGCCTGGGTGTCGTGTCAGGGACACAGGGAGGCGCCTGCACTAGGTGCCACTGCACCTCTGCTCACTGATTGGATGGGAGTGGGAGAGAGCAGGGGCTCCTTTTGTCATAATGACAAAAAAAAGTGATGTCAGCCGTTGCTGCCTGCCTGTCCTTGCAGAGGAATCCCCATGAAACCACAGAGTCACCCTCTGCTGCCCGTCCTGGTCCACTTTGGGAAACCAGCCAGCAAATGGGACCACAGGGTGGGGCAAGCTTTGCTGGAGGGCCATCCTTTGCAGGGGAACAGCCCCCTGCCTTCTGTAGGGCTGGACAGGGCCTTCTGAGTAGCTGTCCCGTCCCCCACACAGCCCTAGCTGCTGCAGACCTCACCCACAGAACGCAGGACGCCTCTGGGTGCCCGCAGGAGCTCTGGGGCAGGAGGGCGTTTGGCACGGGGACGGGGCTCTGCAGGAATGTTCGACTGCTGGTGGGCGAGGGGAGGGGGGCAGGGGACGTGAGCAGCTCTGGCTGGCTAATGCAGGGATTTCCGAGACCAGAAAGCAAGCCAGCAGCTGAGCAGAATTTAGCCAGTTATTTGAAGGTCTTCCCATAAAGAGATTTAAATGATCCGTGTGTTTGTGTGCCTTCTATTAATGAGATGCATTTTATCCATTTCTAACGTTTGTGTATATTTTCTGTGTATCAAAGAAGAATCATTTGAGGATGATTCCAGAACAGTTATAAAATCTATTTTAAAATATTTTAACAGAATAGTAAAAAAAAAATCTCTCATTGGTTGTGGGTCAGAACTTCTCTGTGATCTCCCAAAAGTCTTCTCTGTGGAAATGGGCTGGAGTCACGGTCACTAGGAGCCAACTAGGACAGGGTCAGTGTGAGGGTATACCAGGGTTTCTCAACCTTGGCACTATTGACATTTGGGGCTGGATAATACTTTCTTCCTGGGCACAGTCCTGGGCCTTAGCAGCACTCACTAGATGCCAGTAGCCCCCTACGATAGGCACAATAATGACCTCTTCTCCCCCCAGAAGATGTTCATGTCCTAGCCTGTGGAACTTTCACGTGTTCGGTTACATGGCAAGGGGGAATTGAATGTGGTTATGGAATTAAGGTTGCAAAACAACTGACTTTGAGATGGACAGCTTCTCCTGGATGATCCAGGGGGCTCAGTGTACTCATGAGTCCTATAAGCGGAAGAAGAAGACAGAAGAGAGAGAACCAGAGAGATGGTGGTGGGAAGAGAACTTGACCTACCATTGCAGGCTTTGAGGACGGAGGAAGGGGCCGCAAGCCAAGGAATGCAGGCAGCCCCTAGAAGCTGACAAAGACAAGGAAACACATTCTTCCCTAGAGCCTCCGCAGGGAAGGCAGCCCTGTGGGCACCTTGATGTCAGCCCAGCGAGTGAGACCCCTTCCTCAACTCCAGAACTCTCAGATAATAAATGCATGTTGTTATCTTAAGCCGTCGAGTTTTGCAATCTGGTACAGCAGCAACTGGAAACTGATATCCCCACCCCACTGTCATGACAACCGGTACATGTCTCCAGACATTGCCATACGGCCCAGCTATGGGGCACAATCGCCCGTGGTTCAGAAGCACTGCTCTGTGGAACGCCGTAGTGTTTGTCTGGAAACTGGGAGAGGGAAGGGTTTCTGTGTTCTGTGATGAGAATGGGGTTGGGAGTGGGCACACCCCGCCTGGGTGGCTCTGCGAGAAAGCAACCAACGATAGAAAAGGGGGCGGGAGCACAGCTGCTACCCCGACTCCCCTCCTGGAGGCTCCTGGGTCGTCACACTCTCGTTAACGGTGCAGTATTCCTGTCGGTGCTTGTGCATATTTGAATGAAACTAGAAAATAAGCTGAACTCTTCTTCAAGGGCATAAAAGAGAATACAGAACCTCAATAAAACACTGAAATGTCAGCCGAGAAACAGCATTGCAGGCAGAGACCGCAGCAGGGGGCGAGCCCCCCCCCCCCCCGCCCCGTGCCCCTGGCGCGCTCTGTGGGAGTCGTGGGGAGGAGGGGCCCAGAGTCCGGCCTATGCTGAGGGCCACAGCTCCGGGCTCTGGGCCAGACACACAGCCCCCTGGTTTCTGGACCCAACCCTGATGCCGTAATTCTGTTTATTTTGCTGAATATGAAATCCATATGGTTCTGATTTCTTCCTTGTGATCCATCATCTCCGAGCGACTTCAGAGCCAGAGACCACGTGAGCCGGCTTTGAAGTTGTGCTGGGACAAGTAGGAAGTTGGGCCTTTCTGGGGTTCATGGGGACAACCACCGGGTTCCCGCTGGATGGGACAAGTAGGAAGTTGGGCCTTTCTGGGGTTTATGGGGACACCCACTGGGTTCCCGCTAGATTTGAGAAGCCCTCTCAACGTTGAGAAGAGGGAGTGGGCCGGCCAGGTCGGTTCCGGGTGCTGGCCTGGGATTAGGGCCGGGTCTGAAGCTCAGAGTGGCTTTGCACAGCCAGGCGCCCGTGCTGATCCTCAGCTTAGGTCACTGAGACTTTTCGCTCCAGGGGTCCCGGCTGAAACAGCAGGTGGTTCCCCGTCACCTCCTGTCACGGGATGGTCTGGCAGAGTCATGGGCAACAGCGGGCTGTGCTTGGGGACAGACGAGAGGCAGAGGCTGGGAGGGAAGGAGAAGTGTCAGTGAACAAGAAGGGTATGGAGGGAGGAAGACATCGCTTGCATTCGTAGTTTTTGATATTAAAGGGCCAGCCAGACCACTCCCCTCTGGGCTGGCCCGGCTGGATAATTGGTGTATGGAAGCCCGTGGTCCCCAGATTTCAGTGTGCGGTAGAATCTCTCACCTCCTGGAGGGCTTGTGCAAACCAACGGCAGAGTCTCTGATTCAGGAGGCCTGGGGCGAGGCTGGAGAGTTCAGAGGTTTGAACAAACTCTCAGGTGACGTGAGTGGGGCTGGTCCACAGCTGGGGACCATTGGTCTTGAACAAGAAGAGCATCTGTATAATTAAAAGTGGGACTAGCAACTAATAGGACCCCACTGTTGATCAGAATAATCCCGTGGGGAGAGAGTATGATCATCGCTGATTTTTCTTTTTCAAGGTGAAAGTAGCATTTTTATATACAGTGAGTCTGTAAAATCATGGTGCACTTTTGACCGGTCACAGGAAAGCAACAAAAGACGATTAGAAATGTAAAATCTGCACCAAATAAAAGGAAAACTCTCCCAGTTTCATACCTATTCAGTGCAGTTCGATATGGGCTCACGCACAGATTTTTTAGGGCTCCTTAGGTAGCTATCCCGTATAGCCTCTATAGACTCGTCACTGACTGATGACCTACCAGAACGGGGTTTCTCCACCAAACTGCCGGTTTCCTTCAACTGCTTATCCCACCGAGTAATGTGATTCCTATGTGGTGGCACTTCTTTATAAACGTGCTGATATTCACATTGCATATTGGTCACGGATTCGAATTTAGCGAGCCACAGAACAAACTGAACTTTCCTCTGTACCGTCCACATCTCGACTGGCATGGCCGTGGGCTGCTCCGCTGTATACACGGTGTTACGTCATCATCTGCGCATGAGCACATGCTGCCAATTCATCCTACAGAAACTGGGAGGGTTTTTCTTTTATTTGGTGCAGATTTCACATTTCTATCGTCTTTTGTTGCTTTCCTGTGACTGGTCAAAAGTGCACCATGACATTACGGACACAGAGTGTGTGTGTGTGTGTGTGTGTGTGTGTGTGTGTGTGTGTGTGTGTGTATCACATATATGTTGTCATATAATGACATTGACTTTTGGGTAACATACAGTTCTATGAATTTTAACACGGGTTATAGATTTGTGCAACCACCACCTCGAACAGGATGTAGAGCAGCTCTATCTCCCTGAGATTCTGTCTCATGCTCCCCCTCTGCACCCGTACCCTCCCTAGCCAACCCCTCACATGCCATCCACCCCTACAGCTGTGTCTTTTGGGGAATGCTGGATAAATGGAATGGTGCACTGTCACCTTCTGAGGCTGGCTTCTCAGCCTGTCTGCGAGGAGGATGGAGGGGGTTGCACACGCATCAATAGTCCGTTCCTTTGTGTTGGTAAGTCATAGTCTGTTATATGGCGGTCTTACCATGTGGTCATCAATTCCTAGTGATGGTCTTTGGCGTTGTTTCCAGCTTGGGATTATGATTAAACCCCCCCCTCCTTCCTCTCTGTCTCTCTCTTCCCCTCCCGCAGCCAAGGCTCCATTGGAGCAAAGATGGCCCGGGCGCTGGGGATGGCTCCTTGGCCTCTGCCTCAGGCGCTAGAGTGGCTCTGGTCGTGGCAGAGCGACCCCCCGGAGGGGCAGAGCATCGCCCCCTGGTGGGCAGAGCGTCGCCCCTGGTGGGCGTGCCGGGTGGATCCCGGTCGGGCACATGCGGGAGTCTGTCTGACTGTCTCTCCCCGTTTCCAGCTTCAGAAAAATACAAAAAAAAAAATCTGCTCTGAACATTCATGTATATATAAGCCTTCCTGAGGACGTATGTTTTCATTCCTCCCGGGTAGACACCGAGGACTGGCCCTGCTGGGTCACGTGTTAAGTGTGCGCTCTCCGGAGTGGCGGCACCGTTTTGCATTCCCACCAGCGGTGAATGAGGGCTCCGGCAGCCCTGTGGGTCCTGTCTGAGTCTCCGTTGTGTGAGTGAGTCCCAGAAAGGCTCAGAGCGTTGTCCCAGGCCCGCCCTGGCCTCTAGGTTGGTCCTTGGATCCTGGAATCCAGCCCTTTAGACCTGCGGCCGTGCACACTCTGGGAGGTAGCTATGCTGACTGAGTGCTAGGAAGCGGGAGCTGCCGTGTGGGACTTGGGGCTCCAACACTGTCAAGGCCTGTGGGGTTAGGGCTAAGTACGGCATATGCCCAGGGACCAGGGGGACAAGAAGAAGGTAGAGAAAGGAGGTGACACAGTAGGAACATGCTGGCATCACAGAGATGGAAGGCACTAGGCTACTTTTCCATTCCCTCCTCCCCTACCCCCAGTTCCCTTCTTAGTTTTAGGTTGAGGCTCAGAGAGGTGAAGCAGCCTGCCGAATGTCACTCAGCTCACTGGTGCCTTGTGACTCTTTGCCTAGGAAAGGCGGGGGCAGCAGCCACCTTTGTTTCCAGAAGCATCCTTAGTCGCTGGCAGCAGGGCCACCGGCCGTGTCCCCTTGGGGCGTGAGGAGCACAGCTTTTGCAAGTTGGCATATACCTGGATAGGCTCATCCTCCAGCTGCCTCCGGTGTCCGGGCCTCAGGTCTGCCCCAGGCAGGAGCTGGCTTCAGGAAGGAATTTGTGTAGTGAGGCCACTGATCGCTGCAGCCGAAACCACAGAGGCAACTTGATGGGGGCGGAGGAAGTTCATAGGAGGGAAGGTCCCTTCTCTGGAGGCCGGTCCCGCCCACCCCGGGGGTGGGGGTGGGGGGGGGGACCAGGCACAGCTGCTCTGGAAGGCTGTGGGCATGCTTTTCCGATGCCAGCATACTTCTCTTTCATTTTGAATATCATTTGTTTGGTTGCCATGGCAACATCAAATCTCTATTTTAATGCTAACCTGCGTGGCTGCAACTTTCTATATATAAATGCTGCTTTGCACAGTGGATTAAGCGATGCCATGGGGAAGTGGCGGTTGTGGAGACAGTAGCAGAGAATGACCCGCGTGTCAGATTGGCACGAGGAGTGACCGCGGGGCTGAGGTGAGTTGGAACCAGTGGCCAGGCGGCTGGTGTGCTTTTACCTCGAGGGCAGGTGCTCGAAGCTCATTGGAGCGGGGTGAGAAGCAGGACCGGCCACTCCTGCCAAGGGGAAGCCTTCCTCGGACAGCCACCTGCTGGTCAGGGGCTCGCTCTGCTTTGGAGGGGCTGCTTTTCCCCCGACCTGTCCCCCTCCTCACCCCTTCAGTGAGTCTGGGCTGCCTGGGGGATCGGGGACCCCAGGCTCTGGAAAGAAGAGTAAGCCAGTCAGGCAGGGCTGGCATCGGAGGGGAGCTCAGTGCACAGGGAGTTGGTTTTGCTCCCTTTGACTTTTCTCATTCAGTTCCCCGGTCTGGATCTTTGCCTCCTCCTCTGTTTTGCTTGTTCTTGATTCCTGCGTGGGACCAGTGCCTGTCGGGGCCAGATGTCTCCTAATGGGGTGGGTAGAGTTCTCAAGAGAAGCCTGGACGATCCCAGGGACCTTGGGAGTCGCCTGGTTCAGCTGCGTTGGGCACTCAGTAAGGGAGAAGCCCAGAGAGGCACCGTGTTCTGTCAGATGTCACATAGCCCATCAGAGAGAAAAGAGGGACGAGCACCAGGTCCACAGGGATCTCCTGGTCCACCCCTGTGCGCCGTGGGGGCATGTGCTTTGGGGGGTTCAGAGCCGCTTGTGGGTGAACAAACACACCAGAGTCACAGGGTGTTCTTTTCCGTGTCATAAGTTGGGGGCATGCCATGAACACAGGATTATGTAACAGGATTGGAAGCCATTTAGGTTTCTGGAAAGAGCATGGAAGTTAGAGTCTAGAACATGGGTATTGGTGTGGATTCAGCCACGTCATGGGTGACAACTGTGTCGAATGTTCTGAGGCTCCATCTCCCCACCAAGGCACCGGGTGGCAGGCCCTTCCCCCAGCACCTGGTGGAGAGTCAGGTCACGGCCCAGGTGGCCCCGGCGAGGACATCATTTGGGCCCCGAAGCAGGTGATGTGCCTGAGGGCAAGGCAGTCTGGAACCCACACCAGCATCCACACACGGCTGTCCCCTGGGTCGGGAGGAAGGCGCGCCAGCAACGGAGCTCTCCAAAGATTGGGTTTCTAGGCGTGTTGCCAAACACCGTACAGTTTTCTCGTCATTGAAAGTCTCCCTCAGGCTTTTTGTGCTGTAACGTCATCGGACAAATATTTTAGGTGCACTGTGTCCGAAGACCCGGACCCTGTCCTTGCAAAGAGAAACCGTGTTTGGTGATAGCCTGTGTCTGCGTGGTGTCCAGTCTGCGGGGCTGGGGGAGTCACCTCCGCCTGGGCAGGGCCACAGAAGGCGGGCGGAGGCTCCCTTATAGGAATTTCTGAGTCCTGTGAAGGGAGGTGAAGGAGGGGCCGTGAGAAAGGGGACAGGGACCAGAGAAGGCAGGGGGGTTTGAACCTGCAGTCATGAACGACGTCATGTGTGCAATCCGTGTTAACCGGCATAAAAACAAGACGGGAAGAGAATCTGAGCCTGTGGCCTGTGAGAGGGAGATGATTGCGACATGAAGATTTTGCTTTGTGTGTAACTAGATTGAGAAGTAAACACTGTGCTTTTGACTGTGGGTCCGACTTATAAAACAAATGTATGAAAACGACCGGCCGTGAGTGATGACCAAATGAACCTGAGCTCTCTGGCAGGGGGCCAGGGGGTTCCTTTCCAAAGCAAGCCCAGACGGAGTGACGGGGGGCGGGGGTGGGGGGTCCTTTCCCGGGCAAGCCCGGACCCAGTGACGGGGCCCGGGGGTGGGGGTTCCTTTCCCGGGCAAGCCCGGACCCAGTGACGGGGCCCGGGGGTGGGGGTTCCTTTCCAAAGCAAGCCCAGATGGAGTGACGGGGGCCAGGGTGGGGGGTCCTTTCCCGGGCAAGCCCGGACCCAGTGACAGGGCTCTCCTCTCCGTAGGGCAGAGCCCCTTGCGAGCCTCATTCTGAGAAGCAGGTGGCACGGACAGGGACGAGCAGTCCAGCTGGGCAGTGTGAGATCTGGGGACGGAGGGGGCAGCTCCTTCTCCCAGGGCCTGAGGCAGGTGGAGAGTTCCGTGGGGGCAGATTGAGAAGGATGCTCTGCTCACCGGCCCCCTTCCCAGGAGCCCCCGAGCCCTGCTGGTGGGGTTCTACACTCCCAGGAGGGACGACCCAACCTTCCTCCTTCCAAGGGGCTGGCTTCCAGCTGTTAACGTCTTCCTACCCCCTGGGAGGCTGCTCATTGTGGCAACTGGGTCATTTCAGCTTTAGAACCCGTGGATGTGCCCCTGTCCCCATCCGCGTCCCCGTGGCCCCCGACTCCCTGCTCGTCTGTCAGACGGCTCGGTGCACGGCTCCGCCTCTGACCGCCTTCTCTGCCTCCGTCCCCAGCGGGTGGTGCACGCCTCGCTCCTGAAGCTGCTTTGTTCCGCTTCTGCACACGCCTCCTCCCGCCCGAACTGTCTCATGGCTGGTGGGGTACCACTTCTCCACAGACGGAGGAGGACAGCGTTCACAGGGTCCAGAAACCTTGCCCTCTGCTTTCGTGCCAAGCAATGTTAGACCCAGGTTGGGGTGCTCAGCTCTGGGGTGAGAGGGAAGAAGTGGCCACCTACTTTTGCAGCCCTTGGAAATTATGCACCCGTCCCCTGAAAGTTGGCACCCAGCTGCAGCCACCGGGAGATGTTGATACTCAGAGGTCTTCGCGAAAGGGTGGTTAGTCTCGGGTAGACGTGCTAATTCATACTTTCAGTCTGGGATGGTGGTGTTCGATTCTATAACACTAGGGAGCTCCCTGTTCCAATGACTGCTTGTGCAGAAACCCAGCAATTAAACCCACGCGCTGCACACTGGGGGCCCGTGAGCGCAGTGAAGAGCAGACCTGTGGGGGACTTTGGGTCTACGTTTTGCTTTCGTTTTCACCCGTGGTTCTGTTTAGACATTTTTGAGTTGGTAAGCCAACATCTAAACACCCAGCAGACTTCACATTAAAAATGCAGATTGCTAGCTTTTCTTGCAAAAATGGGTAGCTGTGACAACACTGAGCCACTCGTCCTGCGTGGCAACACTCCACTGATGGCGAGGGACGGGGTTTCCAGTTTGCTGCAAGCAGTGAGGAGCCTGGTCCCTGGGCAGAGCATGGCAGGGTCCTGTCCAGGCTGGAGCGGTGGACCCGAGCTTCCAGATTCCAGCCCAGGCAGGAGCTGACCTTCCCTGCTGCCTCTTCCTGCCTCGTGGGGGTGGACAGGGGCCGCCCGCCCGAGCTCCATGCTCTGTCGGCTCAAACTCGGCTTGTGGCTCTCAGTTGTCATTCTTCTCCGGTGTCATGTCACCCGTGTGGGTGCCGGTTAGGGCTCTCTGCTGCGGAAATGCTAATCTTGGCATTTTTCTTCTCTCCCCTGGCCCACCAGTGAGTGAGGCTCCCGGCTGACTTTCAGGTACTGCCTTCTCCTGTGTGAATTGGTAATTAGGGGCTTGGCTGATCATGGCTGCAACGGGTCACTTCTGCCTGGAGTATTTGCGTTTGGACAGAGGAGCCTCGGATACCCATGGGGGAGGGGGGTGGAGGTAAGGAAGAGGAATCCCTCTAGCCTTGGACACAAGACGCTGGGCTCAAATTGTTCTTCGTCTTGTTGGTTGTAAGACCTTGGCTAAGACCTCGGTTTATTCACTTAAATGACAGTAAGAATACTTCTCTCCCGATGTTCTCACTACGGTACGTACAAGGTACCGGCCCCCAAGAGACGCTGTTTCCGGAACTAAGAGCAACTATATAACTACCTAGTGGTGACGGACAGGCAGCGAACTTGACTCTGAGGATGTGCAGCGGAGGGAAAAAGAAGTCCAAGCCTTTGTTCTTTCTATTGTCCAACCAGTCTCATTTTGGGGAGATTAAGGTATAAAGGGGTGTTCTCAGGGATGTCTTCGATGACGGCAACGGAGTTCACGTGCAGGCAGAGGCAGGCAGCTCCAGGGAGGCAGCCAGGCCTGGTTCTGGTTGGTTTGCAGCTCTTGTCCAGGGCCACGCTGGCCTTTGGCTGGTTCGTGGGGGGGGGGGGGGGGTTGCCAGCCCTCGATTGGTCCCTGTGGCTGTGGGTGTTCTCGGCTCCCTGGGTTTCACTGGCCCGTTCTGACAGCCCTCTAAATTCCCGTCTCGTCCGCTGCGTATGGCAGTCTCGTTTGGCACATGCAGTCCCCTGCTCCTGCGGTTTATGTCACAGAAGTCCCGAGACTGTCATTCTGGAGACGGTAGCTGGGGCTGTTGGGAAAACCAGTCAGTGCAATCTGAGTGACTCACTGGGGGGTGACTCCAGCTGGTGACTTTCCTCAAAGGTTGCTCAGTGGCTTCACGGGGACAGGAAGTGTGGGGCAAGGCTGCTATGACAGAGCGCCTGCCATGGTTTTGGCCCGCAGCTCTTTACAAGAATTCAGTGAAGCTGGTGGTGGCATTTCCAATTCTACAGGGGGAAAAGAAAAAGTATGCGTTTCAAAGAGGTGACACGACTTGCCTGAGGTTCTGGTAGCCACTGAACTAACTCTATCCCTGGCTGAGGACCAGAAGCTGGGATTGGGGACAGGCAGATGGATCTGTGAGCTACCCGGTGATTTGTGGGGGCTGTTTGTACCTCCTGTCTCTCATCTATGCACGCACACCTTGCGTTAGGGGTCCATGTCTCAGGGTGACAGTGGTGGTTTCTGGAAGTTTCTGGAGTCTTCCAGGCCCGCCTGTGGGAGTGGAGTTTTGCATTTCAATGAATGGGAAAAAATAGGCAGGAGAGGATGTGCCAAAGGGAAGAGCTAGCGCGTTTATGACTTCACTCCTCCAGGCACAGATGTTTCCGATTGGTCCCCCCGCCCTGCAAGGGGCTCGCAGGCCACAAACATGAGAAGTGGCTGCGGGTTGAGCAGAGAGCCGGACTGGATGGACGGGGTCACCTTACACAGGACAGCGTTGGGGTCAACCCTGGGGCCGTCCCAGGGCTCTGGCTCCTCCTGTGCCCTCGGACCAGCCCTGGTGGTGACCTCAGCACGCAAGGCGAGGGCCCCCCCGGCCGGTAAGAGGGAGGCCTCTGCTCTGGACTGGGGGTCCCCGCTCGGCCCCCCGCCTGGCCCTGGGCTCGACTCTTCTCAGTCGGTGACACGGCAGCCTGGCACCCAGGGATGGCGGAGCTCCCTTCCGTCTGTCCTTCTGAGAGTGTGCTTCACTGCTGCTCAGCGTTCTCTTCATTCAGTTCATTTTCTGAAAAAAAGCCACACACACATTAAGAAAAAAAAAAAAAAGAAACTCCAAGACTTCCTCTGCCATTTGAAACATAATATAAGGAATCCTAATCTGACAAACAGTGTTCGTTTGAGGGACTGGCAAGGGAGATGGAATATGTTATGGGGGGATTTTATTAGCAAATATTATGTAAATATTTTAACTAAGGCTATATTCACACATTAGCTCATGACCGAATCGTTAAAGGTATTTCTAAATGCATGAAAACGAATGTGCTCCTAATAGAAAACTTGGAAAATGTAGAAAAGCAGAAATAAAAAACAAAAATATTTAGCATTCTTTCCCCTTTTCTTATTGTATACATTTGTCCACATAATTGGGACCGTATGGTATATTTGGAATTGTAGGTGCCGATTTTAGGGGGAAAGGCCGTGGCTTTCTGACTGTAAACATAATAAGCATTTTTAAAAATTTAAATTTGGGGGGTATTTTTTAATTAAAAAAATAAATAATTTAAATGTAGTAAAATGAATGGTATGATTAAAACAGCCAGAAGAGCCTCACGATACGAAGTAACCTTT